>NC_073644.1:5050000-5650000 GCF_029407905.1 Bubalus kerabau | reverse complement strand
GGAACCCACTGTTGAAATGAAACCTGAGGATGGAGCATCAGCGGTGAGGGGAGAGTCTGGGATGCAGGCCCCAGAGGCACTGGCTGAGGAGAGGACGATGCTGCCCAAGGTTGGCTCCGGCAGTGCCTGACGACCCTGGAGCTCAGCCCAGACTCTGCGAGATGCGGGCCAGGTGGCAAAGCGTGTCCTCTAAGGTGCTTCATGCCACTGCCCAGGTGATTTTTCTCTTGACCCTGGGTCTCTGCACACCTGTAATAAATTAGTTTTTCAAGGAGATTCCAAAGCCCAAATCAATAGACAATAGCTCTGGTGCTTGGGGGTTTTTTGTGATAAAACACACAACACAATGTTCACATTCGGCTCATCATTTCCCACATGTTTTCATCTTGTAAAACTGAAACTGCACCCATCAGACACTTAACTCCCCACTCCCTGCCCCAGACCCTGACACCCAGCAGGCTACTTTCTGTCTCCATGCATCTGATGACTCTGGGTACCTCTTATAAGTGGATTACACAATATTTGCCTGGCTTATTTCATGAGCATAATGACCTCAAGATCCATCCAGGTTGTAGCCTGTGTCAGGGTTTCCTTCTTTTCCAAAAAGGACAATATTCTGTTGTCCAGTGATTCTCAGACACCTGCGTCTGCAAACTGCCAGTGCAAGGTGGGTGCAGTCCACGGGGCTCTGAGAGGCTAGACAGGCTGTGCCCTCGCCCACTGCGCCCGCCCCTGCCAAGCCCTCCTCCTCGCTTAGAAAGAACTGCCAGGCTCCCAGTACTGCCTGCAGAGAAGGACACCCAGCAGTTTTGTCCCTATAGACAAAACAGGAGGCACACTGAAAAGTTCCCAAAGTGAAAGGCGGCACGGGGTGGGGGTGGGGTTAGTGTCTTTCTGAGGGCCTGCTGTACAGCGAAAGCCTGGATGGCAGTCACAGGTCTCTGTCCGGGCCCTAGTCCAAGCTCTGGGCCCCACCTTCAGCCAGGCACCTGGGGAGATTGTCCGGGAATATGAAGGTGGAACATGGGCTTTGGGGCCACTCGGATCGGGGTAGGATCCTTCTCAGTAGGGTCACCTGCCCTGGCATCTATATTAGGATCAACAGCCCCTGTTGGATCCTGGTTTCTTCTTCCTGAATAGTGGAAAAACAGCCATATTCACACCATGCATTGATCTGAGAATTAAGAGCAGATAATCCAAAGACCCGGAATCAGTGTGGCTCAGATGGTGAAGAAGCTGCCTGCAAGGCAGGAGGCCCAGGTTCCATCCATGGATTGGGAAGATCCTCCAGAGAAGGGAAAGGCTACCCACTCCAGTATTTTTGCCTGGGAAATCCCATGGACAGAGGGGTTTGGCAGGCTACAGTCCACGGGATTGCAAAGAGTTGGACATGACTGAGTGGCTAATGCTTTCACTTTCAATCTACAGATGGACCTGAAGGGTGTCTACAAATAGTGAGGGCTCAGTGAGTGGGAGGTTTTATGTGATTAAAACCATAATTTAAGAGGGAAGAACATTTAAAGTGTGGCCCATCCATGTATTTCAGCTTTATGCAACCGTTAAAAATTTTGTTTACATTTTGTGTTTACAAAATCGTTTAATGCATGAGGAAATTTTTATGCCATGTTAAATTTTTTAAAGTTTCCAGAATTATAGATATGGAATGATTTCAATTATGCTTAAAAAAAAAACAGTAATAAAAACTCCAGAGGAGAAATGGCAAAATATGAACAGTGGGTATATCTGGGTAATGAGATTGTGCGTAACTATTTTTCCTTTTTTTTCTACTTTAGTATACTTCCCATAAAGCAGATTTCTATAATTATACATTATTATACATGGGGGCTTCCTTGATGGCTCAGATGGTAAAGAATCTTCCTGTAATGCAGGAGACCCAGGTTCGATCCCTGGGTCTGGAAGATCCCCTGGAGAAGGAAATGGCAACCCACTCCAGTATTCTTACCTGGAGAATCCCAAGGACAGAGGAGCCTGGTGGGCTATAGTCCATAGGGTCATAAAGAGTCAGACATGACTGAGCAACTAACATTTTCACTTTTCATAATTATATATACAGTAAACCAAAAATTCAAGGAAATGCAAATATATGCTCCTTAAGCTTTAGTTTTCCATCTCACAGGGGTCCTGGCCTGGTCCTGGGAGCCTATCATAGCAGAGATCCAGGCCACGTGCTGACCACCAGCATCAGAGCTGGGGAACCCAGAGCATGGGCTCCGTTCTGACGATAAATACAACTGGCAAATTTTTTTTATCAGGATCTTAAAGTGGCTCACTCGTGTTATCTGCAGACAAATAGTGTCCTTCCCACGTTAGAGTCCCAGAAAGAGATTAAGCCCAGATCCAGCATTAGAGCTGACTGGTTACACATTTTGCGGATATGAATCACCGCTGGTCGGTGACCCCTATAACCCAGGGTTACTGTTTCACTCCGTCTCTTCTCTGCCACGTCCCGGCTCTTCCTAAGAAGCCGGGAAGGAAAAGGAGAGCCTGGAGAGCCCTGTGGAGGCCACCAGGCCTCGTCAGCCGCAGAGGACGGCCTCAGGTCCTGAATGGCAGGACAGCTGAGCCGGGAGCCTCCGCCCCACTGGCCCGGGAGAGAGCTGCTGGGTTTCAGACGCTCTCACTCCCGACCTGTGTGGCCTTGTGCCGAGCCTTGTCTGTGCCTGCTGTCCACGGCCGCCCTCGGGATTCCTCCTGTGCCCACTGCCCGCCGGCGGTTGTGCCTCCCAGAGTGCCAGGCACCCAGACACCCCAGCCACTGCCTGCCAGTGTTCACCTCTGAGATATGGTTGTCAACTTCTGTTTTGTTCTTGTGGTGGCAAAAAAATAAAAAAGGGTTAAAGGTTATTTTTAGCACCTGAGGGATCCCCAGGATGGTTTAAAAAGGATATGCTGATCCCTGCTCCAATGTGAGGCCACTATTTAAAATCACACAAGCTTACAAGTCAGCTACACTCCAATGTAAAATAAACCATAACCAACAAGGACCTGCTGTGCAGCACAGGGAACTCTGCTTAGGGTGTGTGGCAGCCAGGATGGGAGTGGGGTTTGAGGGAGAATGCATCCATGTTTATGTGCAGCTGAGTCCCTTCACTGGGCACCCGAAACCATCTCAGCATTGTTAATCAGCTACCCCATGGACTGTATCCCGACAGCCTTTTCTGTCCATGGGATTCTCTAGACAAGAATACTGGAGTGAGTTGCCATTTTCTTCTCCAGGGGATCTTCCTGACCCAGGGATCGAACCTGGGTCTCCTGCACTGCAGGCAGATTCTTTACTGTCTGAGCCACCAAGGAAGTACCCAATATAAAATAAAAAGTTTAAATACATAAATAAAATCTGAAAAAAAAAAGAAAATAAAATCACACACTGTGTTCCAGCTGAACCTTATACTGTGTTACAAGACAAGCCTGTCTCCTTAGGATGACTGTCATTCCTGCCCTGGGGATGGGTGGGTGGGGGGCTGGGGGTCAGCCTGTCTTTAGGACAAGAGCGAGTTTAACCAAAGCACTTCAAACTTCCTACTTTCCAGAGGAGATATCCAGAGTCTGCCTGTTGTCCCCTCCATGTGCCTTGTGGGAGGGAAGCAGGAATGTCTTAAAGATTATTGTCCAAAAAGCAGACACCATCTCTGGAGCCTGGAAACTGTGGACCAGGAGCCAAGCAGGCCCTTAATACTGGTGTGTTCCATTCCTTCCTCTTTAGAGTCACAGGTAATTCCAGGGCAACCTGTCAACTTGTAGGTCAGACTGACCCAGATCCCACACTTGGAAAACAATAGCACAGAGTATGTCTCTCCTTGTGCCAACAAGTAAGTTATAAAAGGAATTGATGTCAGCAGATCTTCGCCATGATAAGTTTTCCTATTGCCAGAATGCAAGCTTCACGGGCTACAGATTGTGTCAAAGTGGCTTATAAACTCAAAATTTGGGGTTGCATCTGTGATCGCCTTGTGCCAGAAACATGGAAACACCAAGAAATCCAGGGAAAGATTCTTCTGGAAATTTAATGTAGGTCAAATCCATTAGCATCCAGCTTTTTTTTTTGTGCAGGTCCCTGTGTGCGTGGGGGCTCGAGGTACCAGATGCTTGGTTCTCTCATTAACCCTTGATCCCTTCTTCTTCCAAATACCGTTGAGCTTGTGCTGGAAAGGGAGACAAAGCAAGTAGGAGTGATTCATTTCTCATTTGACTAGACCTTTCATAAACATGAGTCATTTTCCCAAGAATAAGTCCTTGAGATGAAATTGTACAATCCATCGTCTTTCTAAATCTCTCAGGCTTCAAGGTAACAAGAAGACCTCCGTGTGGGGCTTGGAACAGGTGACCAGAAAGAGCAGAGTGGGGAGGGGACCGTGGACTCACTCTGGAGCTCCAGAGAATGAAACGCGGTGTTTAATAAGTTATTTTTAATTAGCTTTCATCTGCTATGGCGCCTCACTGGTGGTTATTTGTGCTGCTCTCCTGGGTTTTCCACAAGAGGTTCTGTTTTATGGCCACTGGTACCACGTCTGCTCAGAGCTATTATCAGAAAATATGGTAACTGACACACACACACAGAGACACACACAGTAAGCAACAGCAATGGTACCACAAGAGCAGCCCCTTGGGGTGACACCGGGGCAGCCCGCTTCAGATCACAGCCCTGTGATTCATCAAAAGCAGGGCCGGTCACGTCCAAGGGCAGCACGTGTCCTTTTCTGGGGGCCAAGCTCCAGGGACTGTTTGGTTCCGACTTTCTGATTGTTAGAAAGATACCAGGAGCAAACTTTCTGAAAAGGGTTCTCTGGGAAACATCCACTCTCAGGAGGAGGGTTCTGAGTGGCTCTACCTGGAATTGGGGTTGGCAGGCGAGCAGGGAAGGTCCCAGTGGGAACCAGGGGTGACTCAGCTGGACTCTGGTTCTGGAGCGCTTTCTCAGACTAAAGGAGCTCCGCACAGGCCGAGCCATCAAGGGTCCAAGAGGATGGCCAAGGGGTGTTGCTCAGTCTCTCAGTCATGTTTGACTCTGCAGCCCCATGGACTGCAGCACGCCAGGCTTCCCTGTCCTTCACCATCTCCCAGAGCTTGCTCAAACTCATATCTACCGAGTCGATGATGCCATCCAACCATGTCATCCTCTGTCGGACCCTTCTCCTGCCCTCAATCTTTCCCGGCATCAGGGTCTTTTCCAATGAGTCGGCGCTTTGCATCAGGTGGCCAAAGTATCGGAGCTTCAGCTTTAGCATCAGTCCTTCCAATGAATATTCAGGGTTGATTTCCTTTAGGATTGATGGTTTGATCTCCTTGCAGTCCAAGGGACTCTCAGGAGTCTTCTCCAGCACTACAGTTCGAAGGCATCTATTCTTCAGTACTCAACCTTCTTAATCAGAAGGCTAAAGTGGATGGAAACACAGGTGGGAGGAAGTTAAAGATGAAGGGAAGATGCTGGAGCTCTGTTTCTGGGCCAGCATGAACGCCTTCAGGAGTGCTCAGACATCCGCGGTTAGGCAGTGCTCACCACCCCGTGACTCCGCAGGGAGGCTGCAGTGGGTGCCTCTGTCTACAAATGCATGCCTGTGCAGAGCAATTCAACCATCCACTTTAGCCTTCTGATTAAGAAGGCTGAGGAGTCTGCTCTCTGCGCCAGTCATGACGTCCACACAGCATGGCGACACATGAAAACCGCAAATGGGACATCTCATCCCTCATTTCTGTCTTTAATCATTAGCTGCCTGCTCTTGAGTTACATACTTGGGCAGGTACTCTGGCATACAGGTGTTACTTCATAGGAAACTGTTCGACGACAGCCATCAAACAGGCCCAATGTCACCTTCAACCAGGAAGGATGTGCAGACTGAACACAGTTGAGTGGGTGAAGGGTTCCCCACTGGCATGTCGAGTCTCAGCTCACGTGTCACTGACAGGGGGCCTCCCGGCGACCCTGCCCCCGTGGGACTCAGGCCCACCTCTCACACTCTTTCACAGCATCCTTTGCTTCTTCTCGGCGTCCAGCACAAGTTCCAGTGAGCCTGGTTTTTGAGGCCCTCTGCGTGGGGAGATGCCTGCCACCTCCATCAGTTGCCAAAGTCCTGAGCTGGGGATTTTCTGTCCTTTCTTCACTGCCATCTACACAACACGCGAGCACATGGAGGGCCTGCAGGGACAGTTTCCAGACGAAGGGCCCAGGGATGCCTTGCACAAACCATACAATCAGGAAACACTGTGTCTTGCCAGTCCAGCTGCTAGCCCTGAGTGACGGGATTCTGTTTTTCAAATTGAAACATTTGGTCAGCAAGTTCCTTTCAGTAGTTTATCCTCAAAATAGACTCTGTTTCATTTGCGTCTCCCCTGACCCTGGGCTCTGCGCGTCTGACTCATACCTGGGTCAACCACAGCCGCGCAGGCAGCTGCACTCAGTCAGTTGTCACACTGGGCACAGAGGTTCCAGTGAGTGATGTCGGCAGCAATCCTGTCATTTACACTCAGAGTTTGACTTCTTAAAAAGTGTGATTTACTCATGTTGCTAATATCAAAACACACACAGCCTGTTTCATAGGGGTGATTTTAAATCCGATACCTGCTCTATACAGGCTCTAACCCTGAAGGCTCCCAGACCTGCCCGTTCTCAGACTCGCCTGCTGGCAGGAAGATGCGCCTTCTAACAATAGACGTCCTCTCCCGATGAAATCCAGGACCAACTTTTCCACTGACCCAGATCTTTCACACGCAGAGAAAGGGAGCGTTCACGGTTGCCGGACTGTGAGCACAGACTTGACGTTGGATAAAGGCCACACTTCTCAGCCCTGGGATTGTTTTCATTGTTTTCGGAATGTAATTTCTGGGGAAAAAAATTCTAATCCTGGCTGCAAACCATCTCCCAAACAATAACTGCTTTTAAGTACAGTTTTAAAGAGTGATTTCTGAGGCTTTGTTCTCATGACAGCAATTCATTCCTATGGCAATAGTCATGGCGTCCTACCGCTCACGTTGATAAAATATGTGTATAAAATATTAAAACGAGGCAGCCAGGACTGAGGCTTGAATGAGCAACAGCGATGTGATTGAAGGGCAAGTTTCAATGTTAGGGGGAAAACAAAAGCAACCTTAGACATCTGCCTTTTACTCCAAGGAAATTACACACTGGTGACTCTTGAGGAAGGAATACATACGAGCATGCACACCCACAGACACAGTGACAGACCCGGCTACCACTCAGCCATCCAGAGAGTGAGGGAGGAAATGAGCATCCAGACTTGACCCAATGGCTTCATGCCCCAAAATGACAAGTTTTGTTTTTTTTTTCCTAACTCTGTATTTTATATCGGAGTATAGCCTGGCGTGGTGTAGTCCATGGGGTCGCAAAGATTCAGACATGACTGAGTGACTGAACTGAACTGAAAGTGAAATAAAGTGTTAGTCACTCAGTTGTGCCCGACTCTTTGCGACCCCATGGACTGCAGCCCACCAGGCTCCTCTGCCCATGGGATTTTCCAGGTAAGGATACTGGAATGGGTAGCCATTCTGTTTTCCAGGGGATCTTCCTGACCCAGAGATCGAACCTGGGTCTCCTGCACTGCAGGCAGATTCTTTACTGACTGAGCTACCAGGAAGCCCTCAAGAAAGGCTATAGCCTATTAACAATATTGTGTAGTTTCAGGCAGACAGCAAAGGAACCCAGCCACACATATACATGTATCCATTCACCCTCAAACTCCCCTCCCATCCAGGCTGCCACATAACATTCAGCAGAGTTCCCTGTGCTATACAATAGGTCCTTGTTGGTTATCCATTTTAGCCGTATGTACCTGTCTATCCCAAATTCTGTAGCTATCCTTTCTCCCCCTCTTTCCCCACAGCAACAATAAGTTTGAAATGACGACTTTGTAGTTGGAATGTTTTCAACGTGTTAAGACTTGCAATTGGGCTTCCCAGGTGGCTCAGTGGTAAACAATTCACCTACCAATGCAGGAGACTCAGGTTTGATCCCTGGCTTAGGAAGATCCCCTGGAGAAGTGAATGGCAACCCAGTATTCTTGCCTGGGAAATCCCATAGACAGAGGAGCCTGGAGGTCTATAGTTTGTGGGGTCGCAAAAGAGTCGGACATGACTGAACGACTGAGCATGCACATACACAAGACTTGCAATGAGTCTAAGTAGAAGAAAAAATGATTCTCCCCCCCACAAGAGTAAAACAAAACTGACAGTAATGTACTAAGTTGGACTGTAGGATGATTATGGTTCACGCACAAGCCTTTATGGCATTTGGAAAAGACTAAGGAACAGGACTGGCAACTTCAGTAATAAAATAGCCAGTTATCTTTCTCAGTTAAAGTGAGTTTCTTTGGGAATAGCCAGAGGAATTGCAATTCAGGATATGGCAGACCATAGGAAAATTCAGGAAACAAGGAAGGGAAACTTGCTTTTATAGGGAAAGGGGGGGCCCTTGGGAAGAGCTGGGATGACCAAAGAGTTCACTGGAGGACCTGGGAGTCCAAAGCACGGAGCTTCCCATTGGCTGGGCTGCCGCAACGTCTGATTGACTGGTCCGTAGTCCAGTGGAGAGATGGTGTCTTCTTCCTGCTGGATGGAAAGTGGAGGCGCCTTCCTGTCGGAGATACAGGCCTGTTTCTTCCTGTTTGGAGTAATTGATGGTGATGACAGGCCTGAGAGCTCCCCCTACAGGCCTGTTCTGATCCAGCTTTTTAGCGGAGGTTCCCTTGTTAATTCCAAGGCCAGATGCAGAAAGGGAATGGTGCTTTTCAGCAGAGGGCCAGGCACTCCCAGAAATGTTCCCTTTCATTATGACTTGTCCTGCAGTTGTTGTAGCTGGAATATCAGGGAGTTTCCTGTCCGGGTACTTAATCTCCAGGCTCTGGGGAGAGTTACCTGGTGGCCAGCTCATAGACACAGGAGGGCTGAAGCTGCAGAAGCAGCTCAGTCTCCTTCAGTGCTCACCCTGCACACCTGATCTGCATTACCTTCACTCTCAATCTGTGCTACATCATTCTCTTAATTATAAACTCCTCTTGCCTGATGGCTCAGATGGTAAAGAATCTGCCTGAGATGCAGGAGACCCAGGTTCGATCCCTGGGTCTGGAAGATACCCAGGGGAAGGGAATGGCAACCCACTCCAGGAGTCTTGCCTGGAGAATCCCATGGACAGAGGAGCCTGGCAGGTACAGTCCACGGGTCGCAAAGAGTCAGTACGACTGAGGAACTAACCCACACGTTGTGTTCTGGGTCTTTTATACTTGGCTGAAAAAGAGTTACTCAAGGCTGATATTTTCATGAAAAGCATCTATTCAAACACAGGTGTACTCTCAGAAGGTAAAAACAGTCTCTTGTTTTCATTTATAAAATTTACAGTAAGAAGAAATATCTTTCTCAGATCCAGGTTTTCTTGTCTGGGAAAAAAACAAAGACCATACTTACTAACTAGGAAATAAGCAGATGATCTTGAAGGGTGGGATCAGAAAGTGGTTGTGTGTACCCATCTGAGTTGAGAAGGATGGTATTATCATACAGCAGCATTTCCTGCAGGATGTTTAGGCACTTTATAAATATTAATTATCTCATTTGTCCTCATCACTGTGTATGAGCCAGAGATATTATAGACGTCCGGTCACCCAACTCACTAAATATCTGAAGCCGCTATTTCCAATTCAAAATAGTCTCACCTCCCTATTATTCAGAGATGTCATTGAGCTTATGAAAGATCCCGTCCCCTCTGGTTCTTTCCATCTGTTTTACTCAACTCTATTGAATCACTAAACATCTCTATTCTGGCCTATTTCTTCCCCCTTTAACTTATATTAGTTTAGCAAAACTAGAAAATATAGATGCATAAAAATAAGGGTAAGCCACTCATAAGCTCATGATCATTAAAAGTTTGCTATCGCTAAGTTGCTTCAGTCGTGTCCGACTCTGTACGACCCTATAGACGGCAGCCCACCAGGCTCCCCCGTCCCTGGGATTCTCCAGGCAAGAACACTGGAGTGGGTTGCCATTTCCTTCTCCAATGCAAGAAAGTGAAAAGCAAAAGTGAAGTCGCGCTCAGTCGTGTCCGATTCTAGCGACCCCATGGACTGCAGCCTACCAGGCTCCTTCGTGCATGGGATTTTCCAGGCAAGAGTACTGGAGTGGGGTGCCATTGCCTTCTCCGACCGTGTTACCTGTGGCTAATTGGTTGTATCAATTCCGAAGAGATATGTGTGAGATCATGAATTTGTATTCCCTTTAATACTGCTTCCTGCTTATTAATATCATTATTTTTACTATATTGTATATACTTATTTTCATGTGTTATGTACCATGAACAGCTGAATATTATTTTACTACAGGCAGACCTTGTTTTATTGTGCTTTCATGAGTATGCTTTACAGACACTATGTTTTTATGAAATTGGAGGTTTGGGGTAACCCTGCCCTGCACCAGTCCACCAGCGCCGTGTTCCAACTGTGTTTTCTCACGCCCCATCTCTGTGTCATGCTTTACTAGTTCTCGTGCTGTTGCAAACATTTCCATTACTATTATATTTGTTATGGGAATCTGGGGTGAACGAGTGAACTTTGATGCTACTGTTGTGAAAGGATTGCAGCTCACTGAAGGCTGAGATGATGTTCAGAATTTTTTAGCAAATCTTTAGTAATAAAGTATTTTTAAATTAAGGTTTCTAGACATAATGTGATCCCACACCTCATGGACTACCGTGTAATATAAACTTGAGTTTTATAGGCACTGGGAAACCAGAAAATCTGTGTGGCCCGCTCCATTGTGATATTTGGTTTATTGGGGTGGTCGAGAACTTACCCGCAGCATCTGCCAGGTCTGCCTCTGTATGAACCTGCCATAATTAAACTAAACTCTTAAATCTAAGCACTGAGGTTGTTTCAGCATTTTTGATGATATAAACTGCTGCCTCCAAACCAGGCAATCAGCTTGGTCTGTATACTTCAGAACCATTCTTCATGGCCAAACAAGTATATAAAAACTGCATCCTCATATAAAGGTTTTTTTTGGTTTTGTTTCTTGTATGCAAATGGCATTATACCTTGAAATTCACTTTGCTCACTTAAAAAAAATACATCATGAAAGTTCTTGTAGAGAATTCTTTAAATAGCTGCAGAAAATGTTATGTATGAATATACCACTATTTGTCCAACCATTTTCCTTGATGGGCATTCAGATTATTTCCTGATTTTTGCCATACAAATCCTCCTGCACTAGACACCCTTGAACGTAAACACTAGTCTATTCATGTGTTTAGTTCCATAGCACAAGAGCAAAAAGGTGGGATTTCTGAGTCAAGTGGTGGATTTGTCATATGACTAGATTTGTTAGACGTGCCTCTTAAAGGCATTCACACCAATATGTGTAAGAATTTAAGCTGCTTTGTCAGTTTCTTTCATAAAGATGCTCCAGTTAGAAGCATCTTGTATGTTGTCATATAAACAAGGAAACTGATACTCAGAAAAGTAATATCTGAGTGTCAGGACTAGGATCTGGGTCTCTTGTTTCTTTGACCAGGACTTTTGGCAAAACATAAAGCCTTTACTGGGGGATGGGAGAGTTATTAAATGAGACAGAAGAGGTGTACCAGATAGTTACTGCTGGGTAACAAAGTGGCCCGACTTAGTAGCTTAAAATGAGAGCCAAGTACACAGTTATGATTCCATGGGTCAGCCCCTGAGGCTGGACTCTGCTAGGACTCTCTTCTGAGTTAGGGTTCCTCATGTCTCTGCGGTCAGCTGCGGGTCAGCTGGGATGCCTCGATTCTCCTGAGCTCTCTCTCACCCTGCAGTCACCGACCCAGGTGTGTCTTCACAGCAGGAGCTCTACGAGAGTAAAATCGTGTGAGTCTTTGTGAGGCTTTAGGCTGGGAGCCAGCAGATCATCACTTGTGCCGTATTTGGAGGCCCAAGAGAGTCCCAAGGCTGGCCCAGATTTGAAAAGCGATGAAACTGCCTCCTCCTCTTAGTGGGAGGAGCTGCAGAGCCCCACTGCGAAGGGCCAGGACAAGGGCAGATGTGGAAAAGGGGGCCATGTTTGCAAACACCCACCACGTTTTCAGGTTACTTTTTTCCCACTTTCCAAACAATCGCTCTGGTATCAACTTGATGTGGTTGTTTGGATATCATGGCTCTGTTAGAGATTACAAACAGTACAAAGAAAGTAATGTTTGAAGTGAAACCACAAGAAGTTCTCCCAGGATACCAAGGCCACATAGGTCAGAACTTTTCCCATGGGGGAAAAAAAAATTGTCAGATAAGAAAAGTGAATCACTGTGACCACTTTGCTCTCATTATTCATAATACTTTACACAGAGGGCTGGTGATTTATCTCTTATTTCTTTATTGCCCTCTTGGAGAGCACTGTTTGGGGTGTGTATCTTTTATGTCTTTAAAAAAAAAAAAACTTATTTCTATATGTGTGTCCCCCCCCCCACTTTTATTATGTAATTTTCCATCTCACACAATAAACAAGTGAAGAGGAGGGATTTACAGGTCATAAAACTAGCAGGCCATCAATAAAGTTAAACAGGGTGTACTTCCTTCTGATACCTCAGCAAGAGCGTGTCCTTGGGGGCGCGGGGCGGGATATGGTTCCGGCCAACGAGCCCCGCTCTGCCGGTGTCCAGGCTCGGCGTGCGCAGCGTGCGCCTGCACGATAGCCCCGCAGGGGCCCTCGTTACTGCGGAGAGGGAACAGCGTCTATATTTAGAAACTTCTGGCTTCAGCCAAATGTAAAATGGATTTAGGATGTGGGCTGAGGACAAGGAAAGGAACACACACATGTTAATAGTTCGTTTGTTCTTCCCTGAATCAGCAGCTTAGTGTGGAAAATGACCTTCTGTGACATTCCTGTTTGTCTGTAATTACAGATCTGCGTGGCAAGACAAGACACTCAAGGGGAGCTCTGCTGACTTACTGCACCGGGCATCTCCTGACGTCTGCACCCCTGCATCAGTGGGTCTCCGCCTCCGAGCCAGGCCCAGGGAGACCCCGCCCAGAGCCCCCAGGATTCTGAAGGAGGGAGCTGAGCGTCCTGGGCGCCTTCCATGGCAGAAATCCACAAAGAGGCTGAGAATGTTCATAATGACTAAAATGAGCATGGAGGGAAAAACTATAGGTTTCAATAAAAAGTGCTTTAGGGACATTCTGTACCAGAAATTCCTGTCCAAAGGGAACAGGAGACACAGAAAAGTGGAGACCCTATTGTTTACTTGGAGGTTTGAAAAGAAATAGGTCAGTGATTTGTTTCCATAGTGACTTACTGAAATAAGATGCCCTGACACCAATACTGATTTATCCTCCTATTCAAGCCCTTTTACAAGATCACTTTAATCGGCGTGGGTTCTTGAATATAAACAAGAGACCAAGTTATCTTTCACAATAATTATCTTTTTGTCACCTGCAAATGAGACTTTCTAAAAAGTAATAAAGTAATCCAAATTCATGCCATTCCAGCTTATGGGTTTAGATAAAGCATGGGTTTTACATACACGAATCGTGTCCTGAGGATTTGTAATTAAATTTTAGGTCTTAAAGTGTCAATATAATATGATTTCTGTGTTACTCCCAAACTGCAGGATGTTTATTTGCTGTTGGCGACCCCACATGACAGGAGGCTGGGCTGTAAACGTGGGCACTCATGCTGGCTCCTATGACCAGTTTGAATCTGACCTTTAATCCAAGAGCAGGGTCAGGCCGGCAGTGTGGAATGCAGCCTGACCAGGGGAGCCATCGTTTTGGCCATTTTAGCCACCAGGTTGAACCGTGCCTGATGATGCCTTCTGAAGTGATCAATATCAATTTGCAAGACAGCCAAGATGTCCTGACCAGCCCCATCTGGGTGAGACGGAGAAAGAAACCCGTGCTCGGCCCACACCCTCCATGGAGGCGCTGTCAGGAATCTGGGTCGGGAGGATCTTGTTCCCTATGGTCGGTTTTCTACGTCTGGATCATTTCCTTGGCTTAGCTCATAACCTTTGTAAACACAGCTGAAGTGGGTCAGTTCTCAACCGTGGGGTGTGGAAATCAGGTTCACCATTTTTTCCAGACTCATGGGGGACTGTGTGTGCAAGTGTGACAGCCTGCTTACGTGTGTAAGGGTGAGGGTGCACGAGTATGTACTTGCGTGTGAGTGCATGTGAGCATGAGGCTGCATATATGAATGTGAGTGTGTGAACGTGGGACTGTGTGCATGGGTGTGTCTGCGTGTATATGAGTGTGTGAGTGTGCCTGGGAAGGAGTGCTGTGTGGAAGCGGGCCTGCAGCAGGCAGGGCACTCCGCTCACTCTGGGGGTGATCCTTCACCCACCCGCACCCACCTCCAGGTAGCAGATGACTAGGGTCATGCTTCCTTGTCTCCATTTGCCTTTCAGCAAGTTTCTTCTGTTTGATCCCTTCACAGCTATGTCGAGGGGAGAAATGATTTGTTGAGTAAGATGGGGTGGCTGGAGTGGAGGCTGAGCCTTTTGGCTAAAATTAGGTGAGAAGATTATCAGTGGATAGGCATAAATGTAAGGAGCTTAAGTGCTGTGCTTCACTTCTGCACCAGGTCAGGCTCCCATCTTCCCTGTTTCCCTGGCACCAGTGTTTGTCAAATAAATGTGTTTCGTGTGCTTCAGTTGTGTCCTACTCTTTGTGACCGCATGGACTGTAGCCCACCAGGCTCCTCTGTCCATGGGATTCTCTAGGCCAGAATACTGGAGTGGGCTGCCGTTTCCTCCTCTAGGGGTTAGTCCCTCCTTCAGCTGATGCTGCAGGGGGAAGCCCGCCCATGCTCCCGGGAGAGTTCCCAGGGTGGCGCCACCCACCAAGGACGTCCCCTGCCCTCCTAATGGGAGGGACCAGCAGACCCCGTTCAGGGTGGTAGGAAGTCATAAGCAGTTCATCTGCATGTGTATGTTATGTGTTTCAAATATTTATAGAATTCATTTTATATATTGACTTTATTCTATAAATGGTATATGTTGTCACCTCAACACTGTCCTACACACTCTATCCATGTGAATATGTGTGTCTCCCTTTCATTCACTTCTCTGTTGAATGTGGGTCCACTGCGTAGAAATATCACAATCTACTACCCATTCTCCTGATCAGGATTCTCTTTGGACAAATATTTTAAATGTTATTTTATTGAAATCTTGTGTTTTTAAACCTAGTTTTGTTTTCTTATTCCTCAGAGGTACTTTTTCCAGTAACTCAGCCCTAAATATTCTAAGTCAGCTTAAAAAGAAAACAAAAAACCTATTTTTTCCTGACTATAAAATGAATTCATGCCCATTTTAAAGTAAACACACAAAAGTTTAGTTCTCCACTCCAGGAAAAACCACTGTGGACATTTTGATGTATTTCTTTCCAGCAATTTTCTTGTATCTTTATATTACTTTTGATTTGTACAAACCTACTGCCATCAAAAGAAGCAATTTTCCTCGCCCTTAAAACTCTTTGAAAATAAACTTTTAATGATTTAAATGCACTCCTTCCTGTGCTCCAATTGTTAGGCATTTAGGTGCTACCAATATTTCACTCTATTCCATGTAACAAATGTTCAGGAGCACCCGCTCTGTGCTCATATTAGGTGTAGAAAGTTCCCAAAAAAGGAAAATGCTGCAGTAACAAAGACGAGATTGTATCCTTCACAGACTATTAATCAAAAAACAAAGACTATACAAATGGCTATATGATATCATTGTGATTTGTACTATAAAGAATAAGCCAAAAATAAAATAGCTATCACAGGGAGGCAGAAAAGTAGTCACATGGGGTAGGTAGGACTCCACCAGGAAAAGAGAGATTCAAGCTGGAGTTGTGGATGCACAGAGGTGGCTGATTGAAGGTGTGTGTGTGTGTGTGTGTGTGTGTGTGAGGGAGGGGGAGAGACCTGTGGGAGGACACGTCTGTGCTGGCATCAGGCGTGTCCACTGGCATCGAGAACATGACCTCAGCTGGGCAGGAGAGAATACAGATCATCACCCCACTATGAAAACCTACACGCTTAACTCTGCGTTCACATTTCTGGTTCTCTCCTAAAGTGTTCATCCTGAACACTGAATGACTAGACCACAGTGCTTTGAAGGAATCACACCTGCAAGATTTTGATGTATTAAAAATAAAGTATTGCCCAAGGTTCTGCATTTTGGATGCCAATGCCAATTATTTATTCTTTGCAACTGGTGCCAGTGACCTTGAGCATTGTTCTGACAAGGTGGTGGCCAGGAAACAAAGTCAACCTCAGCTGCATTATCACCATTGTTTACTGTACATCGGCTAAGATAGGTGGCTATGAAACAAAAAAGTAGAGGAAACAAAGTTATTCTTAATGATTAAGAGCACTTCAAGAAACATATTATTAAAATAGCAAAGGTGTATATATGTGTATGTATGTATGTACGTGTATGTATGTATCTTTGCTATTTGAATAAAGCACACACACACTACTTAGGGTTACACTGAAAAAGAATTATCAGAGAGGATCTGGATGAGATAGGGGGATTCCACAGGTTCACCAATGGGCAGGAAAGGTTTTAGTAAATGGGAAGACTCTCAGGAAAGAAAGCATCAGTATTATAAATAAGTGATCTCAAATTTAATTTATTAAGTTTCAACAAAATTTTTTACGGAATTTTTAAAGGAATTTTTTGGTCAAAATAATTCCAAAGTTTATCTAGAGAAATAATAAGAACAGCCAAGAAAATTAGCAGGAAAAAAAATCCAGTAAAATCATTTAAAATATTCCTTCTGACAGATAAGAACAAGGTAGGGTAAGGGTGAAATGGAGGCTGCTATTTTTCATATAAGCCTCAAACCTTTATTTAACCCTATGCCTGCACTCTTATGATTAAAAACATAAAAAGATGCATTAATACTTTAAGATATAAAAAAGAATGTTTGCTTCATTGAGTAGTACAGCAATAGGCAGGGGTATTCGTGGACAGAGGAGAACCCCAGAGTTTTTATAAGAATTAAAGATAAAAATAACTTTTTAAGACAGTGGCACAATTGTTAATACTTTGTAAATAAAGTCAAACAAATTTAGAGTGCTTTCATAAAAGAAGCCCAAGAATACTTAGAGATGAAAGAATGAAAAAAAGGAAGAGTTGTAAGACAAGGAAGTAAATATATAGGTGAATAAATATCTTTGGTATAATAGTAAAATAAAAATATACAGTAAAAGGTAAAGATACTTGACTCCTAAAAATTTTAAACTTCTATATGCCAGAAAAATAAGTAAAATGTAAAGGCCAATGACCAAATAGGATAACTATGTACTACAATTATGTCAATATTGGATTTAGAAATTTTTCTTAGTTGGAGTGCAGCTCCCGTACACTGACTGCTGAGTCAGTTTCTGCTGCGCGGCTAAGCGAGTCAGCCAGGTGTACACACACATCCCCGGATTTTTGGATTTCCCTCCCATGTAGGTGCCCACAGAGCACCGAGTAGAGTTCCCTGTGCTGTACAGTAGGTGCTCACTAGTTATCTATTTTATACATGGCGTGTACATATGTCAATGCCAACCTCCCAATTCACCCACCCCCAATGTTAAATTTTAAGGATTCCTTACAAATCAAGAGTGATACACATCCTCATAGAAAAACATACAAATAACATAAGAAAGACTAGGTAGAGGAAGAAGGAAAAAGAGTTGATAAATAAATGAGCAACTTTGAATTTTTTGGTCAAGAAAGTGCATATTGAAATAATAACTAGACTCTGGTAACAATGAATGAGCACACCCAGTGTCCATGTCTCAGTTCCAATGAAGGCAACCAATGAAAGACATGACATATTTTAGTGGAAAAAAAAAAAAATCTACATGATCTCAAATAAGGGGGAAAAAAAAGAAGTGTAATGTATGTTTAAAAATAATATCTGGCAGAATACATACCCAAATGAATGAATGGGATTTATCTGTACTGCTAAAGTTAAGTTGGATTACCAGATTCCAAAAAAGAAAGTCACACTTAAGTACATACAACACTGTTGGAACAAACGACTGGGACTTGAGCCATATTTTAAAGCTGTAAGTGTCTGTTTCAAAAGAAGCCGAGTCAGCTCTGGAGGGTGGAAAGGCGGAGGGGCCTTGAGCACCAGCCAGATGTGGAGGTGAGATTCCACTGCTGGGTTCAGCAAGTCCCTAGGGCAGCTGGCGTTCTCTACAAGCAGCAACTTCTCATTCCTCGTCTTTCATTCTTCCCAGCTTTCATTTTCGGTGGTGCCTGACTGCTAGCAGACAAGGAAGTGACTGGAATCTTTCATACTAAGATGTGAATGGTCCATTGCTGACTCAGCTTGTGATCCGTCTCCCAGGCAACTCTGCATTCTAAGAGTGGCTGGTGAATCCAAGTGGACTCTAAGGGTCACAGTTACACTCATTATTTAAGCACATCTATGGATACTTTTTCTGCCCTAGTTCTGTTTCTTCTGCATGGAGATGGTACTGTTGGTACAATAGTTTAAATCTATAATTTCTAAACTTAAAAATATGGTGATGCATGCACAAGTCTAGGAATATACTAAAAGCCCTCAAGTTGTACACTTTATTTCTGGCCACTACATTGCATGCAGGATATTAGTTCCTGACCAGGGATGGAAACTGTGCCCCTGCAGTGGAAGCATGGAGTCTTAACCATTGGATTGCTAGGGAAGTCCCTTCCAAACTTTTGATGATGCATCTCTGTTATATTTTTAAAAATAAACACCTGCCCAAATAACTCATTGATTTCACATAAATGTGTACAACTACTGCACTAATATGCTTTGTTTACCATAAACATACACATAATTAAGGGCTTCCCTGGTGGCTTAGACAGTAAGGAATCTGCCTGCAATATGGGAGACCCGGGTTCGATCACTGTCAGCAAGATTCCCTGGAGAAGGAAATGTCTACCCACTCCAGTACTCTTGCCTGGGAAACCCCATGGACAGAGGAGCCTGGCAGGCTACAGTCCACGGGACAGAAAAGATTCGGACCTGACTGAGTGGCTAACACTACACTACTACATATGTTATAAAGGTCAGATAAACAATATTTTAAAAATATTTTATCTTAGCCTTAAAAACGTAGTTTTGTTCTCATTCCAATGTGTTTTGACTGCAAGTAGTGAGAATGAATATGCTTCTCACATGTAAACTACATGTATACCCCAAATGTTGAGAGAAAACAGCCAGGGAGAGCCTCCTGCCCCACCCTTCCCTCTGGGTGTTTACTCTATCTTCAGTGGTGATTATGCCTGCCAGACCTGCACATGTGTGTGTAGAGGGAGAGGAAGGGATCAGTTTGACCAGTGTTAGTAAAGTTTGATCTTACTTGATTAAAATAAGAGAAAGATACAGAAGGTATAATGGTTTCTTCCTGTTTTCCAGTTAATTATCCTGGGGGTGCATCCACTGATCCATATGTATTACTTAAAACAAGAACAAGCTCAGACCCAGATTTTGTGGAACTTGGAAGTGTTACAATTTGTGCTAAGAAGAAACTCTAATGCAAAAGAACACACAAAACAAAATCAAACACAAACCTTACTTTTCCAACTTTTACAAACTCTGTGACCTTAGGAGCACATGGCAAGGGCCCTGGCAGGGCGGTGGGTGAGGACTCTGCCTGGGACCCAGCACCTCCAGCAAGGATGTGGGGAACAAGCAGGCTGGGGGAGGGTGCTCCTGGAAACGAGCTGGCTTGGGAAAGAGGGCTTCTTTGCAAAACGTTGCTTAGCGGACTGGAATTTAAATTTCCTTCCCTGCTTGGGTCCTTTTCAATGGGCGTTCACTTTTTAAAATTCCAGATTTCTGTGCTAAAGTATTTAAAGAGCAATCTCTGCAGCACAGTGAGCTTGGAGGTCTGGAGCTGATAAGGACCCGGGCTAAAATATTTAGATAACATCATAGCCATTCACCCTGGCTGCCTCCTTTTCTCTTCCCTCACGCTAAACGCTGTGGTCTCAGAATAGCTGTGCTCTGGCCATGAGGAGGAGGATGTACAGCTTTTCAGTAAAGAACAGCCTGGACTAAAGTCACACTGTCAGCTTCTGCCTGAGAAGCGGGGTGGGGGTGGGGGTGGGGGGGTGTGTGGCTCATAGGCCCTATTCCTTGCCAGTGAGAAATCTGATATGAAACTGGTCTTACAGAAATCACAGCTGTCTCCCTTTTATGGCACTGTTTTCAACGTAAGATGGCAAAGGAAAACCCAAGGAAAGGCCTGGTCTAACAGAGGACATTTATGGGTGTGTGTGTGTGTGTGTGTATTTAGTCGCTCAGTCGTCTCCGACTCTGCGACCCCATGGGCTGTAGTCCATCAGGCCCCTCTGTCCATGGGATTCTCCAGGCAAGAATACTGGAGTGGGTATCCGTGCCCTCCTCCAGGGGCTCTTCCTGATCCCAGGGATCAATCCCGGGTCTCCGGCACCTCAGGCTGATTCTTTACCCCCTGGGTCACCAGGGAAGCCCCGCTGCTGCTGCTAAGTCGCTTCAGTCGTGTCCGACTCTATGCGACCCCATAGACGGCAGCCCACCAGGCTCCCCCGTCCCTGGGATTCTCCAGGCAAGAACACTGGAGTGGGTTGCCATTTCCTTCTCCAATGCATGAAAGTGAAAAGTGAAAGTGAAATCGCTCAGTCGTGTCCGACTCCTAGCGACCCAATGGACTGCAGCCTAACAGGCCCCTCCGTCCATGGGATTTTCCAGGCAAGAGTACTAGAGTGGGGTGCCATTGCCTTCTCCAGGAAGCCCCGAGAACACTAATATACTGAAAGTGGGTGGTGGGGGATGGACTTGAAGAGTTAAAAGGTTGCATGTCGATCTGAAGTTCAAAGCGGGAATTCCCAAAAGTGATTTTTATTCTTTAAAAGTGACAAGTCCACTCCTTATTGCCATCGCCTCCCTCCACCTGTGCATCGGCCAGGAGGGCCGGCCTCCATGTCCTTCTCTTCTTATGTGTCCGTCTGCCGGTCCTGCCACTTCTCTGTCCTGCAGTGACGCGCTTTATCCATCATACTACATTGATACACTCCTCCGTTCACCCGAACGCTCTGGGCAGCATCCTCCTGTTCACCCCGACTCCATTCAGGACCGCCTGGGGGGTGAAACTGAAGGCGAAATGCTTTGAAACAAAACCAAACAGAAAACTCACGGCGCAGCGTGGCAGGGTGTATGAGATAGGCGCCATGTTTACCAATAGGGCTCAAGGCAGCCACGTGACAGATTGACGCTGACGTACAGCCACGTGACTGGCTGGCACGGGTCACGTGAGAGTTCATGTCCTCCAATCAGCAGGCTGCGCGGGGAGTTCACGGCGGAGGCGCGAGGCCACGGGCTCGCTCCACTGCGTCCAGGAACACAGAAATGATGATGCGGAAACAATCCGCCGCTGTGGTTGCTGCGGAGGCTGCAGCCCTGGTCTCACGAGAGGCTGTGTCCTCACCGTTGCCCCACCCCAGAAGTGTAGGGGCGCACCTGGGTGTACAGGAGTAACGCGGTTATTTCTAGTAGGATCGGCTCCGCTTGGACCCAGGTGCCCGGTGGAGCGGGAGCGGCTGGGAGGAAGCCTCTGCTGGACTGTGTGTGCCATGAGCTCTGGTAACATTAATAACTAGTGTCTCTAGTACGAGTATAACGCTAACGCTTCGTTTGGATAATAGGAGAGACTGCCCCTCCGCCTCCGTCCTTTCTCGTCACTGGGACCTGCAGTCACCTGCTGTCTGCTGACTGAACTGGAAGGGCAGGAGGCCCGCTCCTGGGGACAGTTCCGAGGTGCCCTAGGCGTGTGGCGACCCAACCCAACCCAACCTAGGCGCCAGGTTGAGAACCTGGCGTCTGGGGCCGCGGTCATGCGGGAAAGGGACAGGCTGGACTTCGGCGGCCTGGGCCTCCACAGGCGCGGCCGCAGCCCGATCAGCGGGACTCAGCACCAGTGGCTCACAGCCCAGGGTCTCAGGTCCCTCGGAAATGTACTGTCAAGTCTGTGCATAGACGAGTAAACTCCAGGTGGGGCCTTGCCCACTGTCCGGTTTAGCCAAGGGGCCGAAGCCGGTGAATTAGGCGCCGCTGCCACCTGGTGGAGACACTCCCGCGTTCTAACGCCACGGTTTATTTTTCTGGTTCTGTGTTTTGTTTTTTTTTTTTGAAGGATGCAGGAAATGCCCTCTGAAGTTGAAGATGGGAGCCTTCAGGTCGGGCGCATCAGAGCCCCAAGGCAATGGGTGGAAGCTGTGAGTGTCAGGTCAGGACGCTGGACCGTCTTCAGGGCTTCCTGAGGGTGGGCTTCAGAGGCAGGCGGGCGCTTCTGTGAAGTGTTTGTGGAGTTCCCACAGTATCAGATGTACTCACAATGAAAGAACCACAGGGTACGCCAAAGTCAAGCTGTAAATTACTTGTATTGTATACATTTGGGGTTGTCTGTTTTACTCTTTCTCTCCGTTCAGATGTCCGGTTTGCTGTCAAATGAGCCCATTTATTCAGTCTGAAGCGTGGATTAGGGACTTCCCTGTGTGGTCAGTCCAGTGGTTAAGACTGCATTCCCAGTGCAGGGGGCATAGGTTCAGTCCCTGGTCAGAGAACTAAGATCCTGCAAGCCACACCGTGTGGTCAAAATAAAAAAATAAAGTGCAGATGACAATGACCTGATTGCACATGGCCACCCGTGAACACAGAAAAAGTCTGGAGGGAGCCCAACTGAGCAGAAATAACCTAGCAAAGAATGTTATATTTCCTCTGACTCCAGAAAATAACAGTTGTCCACATCAGTGTCATCTGTGCTTCAGAAAATCAGGTTAGACAATGATTAATGAAGCTGAATAGCCAATGGTGTCTAAATAAATGTCCTTTTGCTCTTCAGAGCATTGTACTCCCCCGTTTGTACTTTATTGCTTCAGATTTTCTAAGGCCTTTGGCCTTACCCTTTGCTAAGCCAGGTTAGGGGACAATAAGGACAAATGGTGAAAAAAGAACTGCGTCCACTGCAGCTTGGGCCTCATGCTCTTTGATTTACAAAAGTTCCTCCATCAGATGCTCTGAAATAAAAAACCAAGATGGAGAGAATTCAGTACATGGCCTGAGTTAGCCAGCCAGTACATGGCAAGGGCAGAGCGTGAGCCTAGAGCTCTCTGAATTAAGAGAGCGGGCTCTTGCAAAGCATGGACATGGCCTGCTAAGGTGCTGGGCTGCCGTCCAGACACCTGACTTCTCCCCTGCGGCCCAGCTCCCCTCTTGTGGCTTCCTGATGGACTTCCTGGGAAACTGGAAGAGCCTACTTCAGCTCAGGAACTAAGTGTGAGGAAGGTTTCCAGATAGGATTGTGTTAAAGTCATCCTGATCTTTTTTCCCTGTGTCGTGTAAGAATAAGCGTGGTGCAGGAGAAGGAGAGCTAAGCCAGAAGGCCGGATTTGAGGATTTTCAGCCCGGAGATTCAGGAAGCAGAGATCTTAATTTTTAGAGCCGTTCTGTCAGGCACTTTACAGCTTCCTCTCCTGACTACTCAGTGCTGTAAATTTCCAGGCTGCTGGTCTCCAAATTGACAAGTAAATGGTCCTGCCCACCAGTGGCGAGTTGGTGCCAGAACAAAGCCAGGGAGCAGGTGACCCTTAAATAAGGTGCCTGTTTAAACCTCAGCTGTTCAGGTTCTCCATCCATCCAGATGCAGGAACGGCCTGGGTGTGTGAGGCAGAGGGCTGCATGTGCTGGTCATGGAGACCTTGGTGGAGAGGGATGCTTGGGGGGATACAGAACTGCCTGGCGCTGGGGGCCTGCTCTTGGTCTCAGTGCTTCTGCAGTGCAGGTGGCCAGGACAGCAGGTCCTCTGAGCGTGGCTGTGGTGAGGCTGCGGTCACTGGTGGCGACCTTGGAAAGTGGACAGTGGCCACGTGTGGGCACTTGTACGTTAGTGATGGTGACCAAACATAGGAAGAAACACTGTTTCTGCCAACTCTGGGGCTGCAAGAGCCTCTGTCTTAGCACACATGGCAGGTGTTTTTAGGCTTCCTGTTGGATGAGCATGGGGCGGGGCGGATGGAGGAGAAGCTCAGACGTAAGAGTAGGTCTCACTGTGGAGGGTACAGGCCTGCAATTTTTTTTTTCTCCTGAAAGGGGCCAGAGAGTAAATGTCTCAGGCTTTGGGGGCTACACAGTCTGTTTCAACTGCTCAGCTGCCCTATGTCACGGACGCCTCACACACGTGACTTGATGAGTAGGCCTGCTAATGTTCCAGTAAAACTTTAATTACAAAAAGCAATGGGGGGAGGCCAGGCTTGCACTTCAGTCCTTCCTTGTTTGCTGGCCCCTGGGGTAGGGGAAGGAGGAGAGATGTTTCCCTAAGACCCCAGACCTAATCCCTGTTCTCCCATGCTCAGGCCCATGACCCTAGGCAAACTATATCTGAGCCTGTTTCCTTATTAGTAAGAAGGTTTATATTCAGTCGCTAAGGCGTGCCCAACTCTACAACCCCATGGACTGCAGCATGCCAGACTTCCCTGGTCTTCGCTATCTCTCGGAGTTTGCTCAAACTCATGTCCATTGAGTCGGTGATGCCATCCAACCATCTCATCCTCTGTCGTCCCCTTCTCCTGCGCTCAATCTTTGCCAGCATCAGGCTCTTTTCCAGTGAGTCAGCTCTTTGCATCAGGTGGCCAAAGCATTGGAGCTTCAGTTTCAGCATCAGTTCTTCTGTAAGGTTTACCTTACCTTATCTCCCTCCTAGAGTTGTGATAATGTGTGCAGAGCTCCCAGCACACCACGTGGCACAGAGTGGGCGTTCCATAACCATGAGGCTTCCCATTGTAATACTGACAGTTCTTGGGGTGGACCAGCTGCAATTGCGCTAATGTTCTGGTGTTCCTCGGTCTTTGATGGTCATCTTTTGCCTCATTTGTTGGACTCGACTCAGAGTGAATGAAGTGTCCTTCTCTCCATCTGTATTCTAAAAGTAGGTCTTTCTGAACTCTCTGACATGTTATTTCAAATGGTCTGGCAGCCTTCAGGGCTGTGTGGAGTCCCCTGGCAATTTCACTGCATCAGAACATTGCCTACCCTAACATTTTAAAATTATAATGGAATCCAAAACAGATGTACCAAATCTGGGGAGGGCTAGAGCAACATTAATTTGTTCCTTGGGAATGCCCTTCATAAGCACGTTTTGGGCAGACTTTTGTGATAAGAGCCAGGCAATAAAAGATCCCAGTGTGTTCTAAACACTGCAATTTTGGCAATTTGTGTCAAAGAAAATTTGGAAGGCATGGATAACTGAAACAGAACTGACTAAATTTATGGCTTAACTTTTCATTAAAATATCTGTGTTTGGAAGATGTCACTGATCTGAAAAATGAGAACTTGGATGGAAGATAATTAGATAGAATTCACATGGGTGGAACTCTTAGCTATGACACTGATCAGTACTTAGTTATTTAGAATATGAACTGGGGCCAACTAGCTGCCTTGTCTCTGTTGGGGCAAGCCCATAAATGCAATGAGCAGGAGCCATATGAGCAATGCTCAGGAAATAGAGATGGGACAATTATGAACATTGTTGATAAATATTTATAAAATGGAATAAGAAGAAGACAGTGCTATTTTAAAATCAAAACCTGTGTCCTTGATGATTAAAGCTGTGTGGATCTGGTTTCAAAGCTCTCATGAATCCTGTACATAATTGGGAAAAATGAAGTGTTTTTTTTTTTTTTAATAGCTAAAAAGACTGAAAGCTTTGTCCCTAAGATAAGGAACAAGTCAAGGATGCCAGCTTTCACCTCTGCTATTCAGCATTGTATTGCAAGTTCTAGCCAGAGCAATTAGACAAGAGAAAAAAAAAAAAAGATACCCAAATTGGAAAGAAAGGAGTAAAACTGTCTCTACTGAAGATTGCATGATCCTATACATAAAATCCTAAAGAACACACACACACATCCTACTACAGATAATAAATTCAGCAAAATTGCAAAGTACGAGACCACACACAGAAACCAGTTTTTTTTTTTTGTTAGTCCCTCTTTTTTCTTTTTTTATTAAATATCATTTTCTAAAAATAAGCAACTGATAACACAGAGTGGTCTGCTTCTGCCCTCTCTTGTTCCACATGAGGGGAAACACATAAAACCACCTAAACATCTTCCTCCAAAGCTCTGGGTTATAGAAATGATCAACAAATAACATTTATTTCACACCTAAGCATAAATAGCTAAAATGAAGATTACCAGTTGTTTCTATATACACGACCAATGAGTAATTCAAAAAGGAACTTGAGAAAACAATTCCTTTTACAATTGCATCAAAAAGAGTACAAGACAGCAATGAATTTAATCAAGTAGGTGACAGACTTGTACACGGAAAACTGCAAAACTTTGCTGAAAGAAATTTAGGAAGACCTAAATAAAATGAAATAGGTTTCATATCATGAGTTGAAAGACTCAGTGTTGTTAAGATGACAAAGCTATCTACAAATTCAAATGCAGTCCCTAATAAAATTCAAATAGCATTGCAGGAGACCCTGAGGAGCCAAAGCAATCTTAAAAAAGAACAAAGTTGGAGGACTCAAATTTTATGATTTCAAAACCTGTTACAAAGCTACAGTAATCAAAACAGTGTGGTACTGGCATGAGGATAGGCACGGGGATCAACAGAATGGGCTTTGGGATCCAGAAATAAGCACGTATCTGTGACCAGGTGCTTTTTGACAAGAGGACCGAGATTATTCAACAGAGAAAGAATGGTCTCTTCAACAAATGGACATCCACATGCAAAGGAATGAATTTGGACCCTACTTTCCACAATATTCAAAAATTAAATCACAGTGAATCAGTGACCTGAATGTGAACCTCTTAGAAGAAAATACAGGATGAATATTCACAGCCTTGGATTTTGTGGTTGATTTAGATGTGGCACAAAAACATGAGCAATAAAAGAAAAACTAGGTAAATTAGATGATTAGAATTAAAAACTTGTACAACAAAAGGACATTATTAAGAAAGTGAAATGAAAACCTAAAGAGAGAAAAAATATTTGCAAATCATATACCTGATAAGGAATTAAAATCCAGAATACATTAAAAAAAAAAATTTCTACCTCCAAAACACAGGGATCTTAGAAAGGGAGGAAGAAACAGGCATGTGCCCCGGCCCCTTTGGGAGGCGTGCAGACCAGCGAGTGGATAGCTGATATGGGATCCTCTCTGCTCTTATTTACTCTTGCTTGGGAAGTAAGAGAAAATGTTCAAATATACAAATGCATCCAGAGTCAGGAAGATGCTGAAGCACATGGGTGCCGGCCCGACCTGACTTCTGCAGTGACGTAAGAGAGCCGAGCACTCCTCGAGGTGGAGGGTCAGCAGTCTCTGTATGTCTGTGGGAGGGGGTGGGTGGCTTAGAATCTTGGGTCCCCCTCGGCTATATGCCTGGGTGAGCACAGGCATGTGCTCACTCATCATGCCCTTGCCAGTTACACCTTTGTGCTCCAGTCATGACAGGGCACTGGTAGCTCTGGGTGGGGTGGGGGGAGAATGCTGCCCTGCCACCCCGCGCCTCCCAGGTCCTGCACCCACACCTGGAGCTCCCCCCACGACCACACCAATGTCTCCTTCCACAGCATCCTCAGTCCCACCCACCCCTCAGGTGTCTTCTCTGGAGACCCTTTCACCCAAGGCTGGGTTAGTGTAACTGGAGAAAACTACGTTCTTTCCTGTTTGGCTCAGTGAAGTGGTCAAAACAAGAAGGAGTAAAATGCCAAGGACGCTTTGACACAGGGGAGAAGGAACCACCTGCAGAAGGGGGTACACCCCTGAGCAGACAGGTGTCCACGTGAAGCATGTTCTAAGGATGCGGCCATATCCTTAAGACCTTGAAAGATAACAAGTGTTTCCGCCAAATAGCTCTTCATCAAGATGTGATAAAAATGATGGGTGGAAATGAACCTTTATGGCTTTGTCTTTTGAGGGGGTCCTATGTCGGCCTCCAGGGGGTGGGGGGCGGCATGTTCTCGGGCCTCCACCCTTCCCTTTCTCTTCCTGCTTGGGTCTGCACTCTGCCCACTCATGCTCTCACATGGGTGGGGAAAGATGCCTTTGAGGAATCTTCAGGCTCTAAAGAGGATGTAGGAGGTTAGTGATTCAGTGAGTTGATTCCTGGGCATACATTGCTCTTTTCTGGGTGTATAACTGGAACATTGTCCTCAAACTCCCAGAGGACAGCGCTTGTGCTGTCAGGATGGAGAAGCAGGCGTCTAACCAGGACCCCACGAGGGTCATGGCGCATGTGAGTCCGGACACAATGAGGGCCTTTCACACTTCAGGGCAGTCAAAATGTCAAATAATTCTGGAAGCATAATGTGTGGCTTGTTAACCCTGAAGACGTCTTTGCGCTCTTTGTGTGCTGGGGAAGATGAGTGGGAGCTGGGGGCAGTGAGGGGCGTCTGTCTGGAGCGCCCCCTGCCTCGTGTTGGCCCTGCAGCCCCTGGAGCTCGCAGGTACACGGGCCCCGCACAGCGACTCCCAGAGCGAGGGTGCCGGGCCCAGCGTCCTCCAGGGGCCAGACGTGTCCTACCAAGTGCACAGGCACAGACCATGGAGTGTGTGGAAGGAGTTACTGATTAACGACTCTAGCAGTGTTCTCATGATAAATATATAAAACACCCTTCAGGTCAACTAGAAGAAGGAAGCCCTGTGACTCCGCCCCCACAGAAAATGGCCAGAGATCCAAGCAAGTGTTCACAAGAGACAAACTGGAAAGGACAGTGAGTAAATAAAAGTCCAGCCTCTGCTGCTGCTGCTGCTGCTAAGTTGCTTCAGTCCGACTCTGTGCGACCCCAAAGACGGCAGCTCACCAGGCTCCCCCATCCCTGGGATTCTCCAGGCAAGAACACTGGAGTGGGTTGCCGTTTCCTCCTCCAATGCATGAAAGTGAAAAGTGAAAGTGAAGTCGCTCAGTCGTACTAGTTGCCCAAAAAACGTGGAATGAAAACATGGTGACCTGCACCTCGTGGGCTGTACCGGTGGTGAGGACAGCTCTCCCCAAGGTGGTGGTGTGGCTATTCCTGAAGCTTCGGGAAGCAGGCTTGCAGCTGCGTTGGGGTGGGAGTGCAAGTGGGCCACACTTTCTGGGGTGTGATTCGCGCTCTGGAGGCCGTGCTCCCAGGTCACCCTTGGTTTGTTGCTGTTACTGATCTGAAGTGATGGCACTTGTCTCACTCTAGACTGAAGTTTTCCTTGTTATTTTTCATCATGTTTTACTCATTCACTTCTTCTTAAATGTGTTCAGCCAGACACCAGTACACAACATGTTCCTTACCCGGTTGTCACAATCTCCTTGGGTGGGTTTATGATTTTCTACCTACAACTTTGCTGTTTCAGATCTTAGCTGAGGATAAAGCGAAAGCTTCAATTTCCTTCCTTTTGTGGCAAAATGTCAGACATATCCTGTGACTTTTGCAGACTTTTTAATGTAGCAATTTCCTGTGACCTAAAGGTAAGCCTCTGGTAAATAGATGGGGAAACAGTGGAAGCAGTGTCAGACTTTATTTTGGGGGCTCCAAAATCACTGCAGATGGTGACTGCAGCCATGAAGTTAAAAGATGCTTACTCCTTGGAAGGAAAGTTATGACCAACCTAGATAGCATATTGAAAAGCAGAGACATTACTTGGCCAACAAAGGTCTGTCTACTCAAGGCTATGGTTTTTCCAGTAGTCATGTATGGATGTGAGAGTTGGACTATGAAGAAAGCTGAGCACCAAAGAATTGATACTTTTGAACTGTGGTGTTGGAGAAGACTCTTGAGAGTCCCTTGGACGGCAAGGAGGTCCAGCCAGTCCATTCTAAAGGAGATCAGCCCTGGGTGTTCTTTGGAAGGAATGATGCTAAAGCTGAAACTCCAGTACTTTGGCCACCTCATGCAAAGAGTTGGCTCTGATGCTGGGAGGGATTGGGGGCAGGAGAAGGGGACGACAGAGGATGAGATGGCTGGATGGCATCAGCGACTCGATGAACGTGAGTTTGAGTGAACTCCGGGAGTTGGTGATGGGCAGGGAAGCCTGGTGTGCTGCGATTCATGGGGTCACAAAGAGTCGGACATGACTGAGCAACTCAACTGAACTGAAAGGTAAGCCTCAAGAATTTTGAATCATAAGTGTTAAAACTAGAGAACACTAGCGATCACTTGCTTTATATTAAAATAAGATGTGGTGTATATATATGCAATGGAATATTAGTCATAAAAAAGAGTGAAAGAACGCCATTTGCAGCAACATGGGTGGGCCTGGTGGCTCAGTGGTAAAGAATCTGTCTGCCAGTGTGGGAAACGTGAGATTCGGGTTTGATCCCTGGGTCAGGAAGATCCCCTGGAAGAAGAAATGGCAACCCACTTCAGTATTCTTGCCTGGACAGAGGATACAACCCATGGGGTTGCAAATAGACACGACTAAAGTGACTTAGTACACGGGCTGAACATGTGTGTCCCTCCCCCAAGTTCATGTGTTGAAAGCTAACCCCCCATGTGATGGTGTTAGGAGGTGAGGCTTTTTGGAGGAGATTCAGTCATGAAGGTGGAGCCCTTGTGGTGGGATTAGTGCCCTTGTTAACGTGGCCCTAGAGCACTCCTCTGCCCTTTCTCTTGCATGAGGACTCAGCAGGAAGGCGGCCATCTACAACTCAGACGAGAGCCTCCCCAGAGCCCAGCCACACTAGCACCTGACCTCAGGCTCCCAGCCTCGAGCTGTGAGAGAGAGATGTCTGCTGTTCATGAGACACGCAGCCTGTGATACTCTGTTATAGCAGCCTAAATGGACTAAGGTATTTAAAAACTAAGAAATCAATATAATTTAAACCTGCACGTGAGTGGGTTTCCAGGCAGACAGTGCTAAACAAATGTTAGTGTGTGTTAAGCCCCCTGCACCATGGGTCGCAGTCGCCCATTTCTCTGAAAGGAGATGCCTAACTGAGGCTGCAGTCTATGAGAAGTGAACTTCCATGGATGCTGTGAGGGTTGTTTTAATCATATGTCCACAGAAATGATTCTGTGTTACTATTTCTCTTTGAGAGATTTAAATAATATAAACGAAAATGTTGTATAGATACAACAGTTAGCATAGCAAATTATTTTAAGTGACACACCAAGTGTTTTATTTAAATGTCTCTAATTAAATATTAGTCACTAAGTTGTGTCTGACTCTTTGCGACCCCATGGACTGTAGCTTGCCAGGCTTCTCTGTCCATAGGATTTTCCAGACAAGAATACTGGAGTGGGTTGCCATTTCCTTCTCTGAGGGGTCTTCCCAACCCAGGGATCAAACCGGTGTCTCCTTCACTGCAAGCAGATTCTTTGCCATCTGAGCCACTAGGGAAGCCCATAGATATTAAAATACATTGCAAAACACATATTGGTTAAAAAACTGGTACCCAAAATAGAGTTAAAACTCAACAAGAAGACAAGCAACCCAATTTAAAAATTGGGCAGAGAAGATACGCAGATGAAAAGTATAGGAAAAGATGCTCTGAATCATATGTTGCTAGAGAATTGCAAATCACAGCAGCAGTGAGGAACCAGGACACACCTATTAGTGACCAGAATCCAGACGCTGGGAGGAAGCAAGGCAACAGGAGCTCCATTCATCATTGGTGGGGATGCAAAATGGTGCAGCCACTTTGGAAGCCGGTTTGGCGGCTTCTCCTCAAACTAAATATATAGCCTTATCATGTGATCCAGCAAGCAGACCCCTTGGTATTTACCCAAGGGAATGAAAACTTATGTCCCCAAAGAAATGTGCATGGATGTTTAAAAGCAGCTTTATTCACAGTCGTGAAAACTTGGAAACAAACAAGATGCACTTCAGTAGGTGAATGGATAAATAAACCGTGGTTCATCCAGACTTTGGAATGTTATTCAGCTCAGTAATAAAAAGAAATGAGGTAGCAAGAAAAAAGACATGGAGAAATCTTAAATGCACATTGCTAACAGAAGCCAGAGACCTAACTAGAGACCTCTTCAAGAAAATTAGAGATACCAAGGGAACATTTCATGCAAAGATGGGCTCAATAAAGGACAGAAATGGTATGGACCTAACAGAAGCAGAAGATATTAAGAAAAGGTGGCAAGAATACACAGAAGAACTGTACAAAAAAGATCTTCACAACCCAGATAATCACGATGGTGTGATCACTGACCTAGAGCCAGACATCCTGGAATGTGAAGTCAAGTGGGCCTTAGAAAGCATCACTACGAACAAAGCTAGTGGAGGTGATGGAATTCCAGTTGAGCTATTTCAAATCCTGAAAGATGATGCTGTGAAAGTGCTGCACTCAATATGCCAGCAAATTTGGAAAACTCAGCAGTGGCCACAGGACTGGAAAAGGTCAGTTTTCATTCCAATCCCAAAGAAAGGCAATGCCAACGAATGCTCAAACTACCTCACAATTGCACTCATCTTGCATGCTAGCAAAGTAATGCTCAAAATTCTCCAAGCCAGGCTTCAGCAATACGTGAACCGTGAATGTCCAGATGTTCAAGCTGGTTTTAGAAAAGGCATAGGAACCAGAGATCAAATTGCCAACATCCGCTGGATCATTGAAAAAGCAAGAGAATTCCAGAAAAACATCTATTTCTGCTTTATTGACTATGCCAAAGCCTTTGTGTGGATCGCAATAAACTGGAAAATTCTGAAAGAGATGGGAATACCAGACCACCTGACCTGCCTCGAGAAACCTAAATGCAGGTCAGGAAGCAACAGTTAGAACTGGACATGGAACACGAGACTGGTTCCAAATAGGAAAAGGAGTATATCAAGGCTGTATATTGTCACTCTGCTTATTTAACTTATATGCAGAGTACATCATGAGAAATGCTGGGCTGGAAGAAGCACAAGCTGAAATCAAGATTGCTGGGAGAAATATCCATAACCTCAGATATGCAGATGACACCACCCTTATGGCAGAAAGTGAAGAGGAACTAAAAAGCCTCTTGATGAAGGTGAAAGTGGAGAGTGAAAAAGTTGGCTTAAAGCTCAACATTTAGAAAATTACGATCATGGCATCTGGTCCTATCACTTCATGGGAAATAGATGGGGAAACAGTGGAAACAGTGTCAGACTTTATTTTCTTGGGCTCCAAAATCACTGCAGATGGTGATTGCAGCCATGAAATTAAAAGACGCTTACTCCTTGGAAGGAAAGTTATGACCAACCTAGATAGCATATTAAAAAGCAGAGACATTACTTGGCCAACAAGGGTCTGTCTAGTCAAGGCTATGGTTTTTCCTGTGGTCATGTATGGATGTGAGAGTTGGACTGTGAAGAAGGCTGAGTGCCGAAGAATTGATGCTTTAGTACTGTGGTGCTAGAGAAGACTCTTGAGAATCCCTTGGACTGCAAGGAGATCCAACCAGTCCATCCTAAAGGAGATCAGTCCTGGGTGTTCATTGGAAGGACTGATGCTGAAGCTGAAACTCCAATACTTTGGCCACCTCCTGCGAACAGCTGACTCATTGGAAAAGACCCTGATGCTGGGAGGGATTGGGGGCAGGAGGAGAAGGGGACGACAGAGGATGAGATGGTTGAATGGCATCACCAACTCAATGGACATGAGTTTGGGCAAACTCCGGGAGTTGGTGATGGATGGGGAGGCCTGGCGTGCTGCGATTCATGGGGTTACAAAGAGTTGGACACTACTGAGTGACTAAACTGAACAGAAACCAATCCGAAACAGGACACATGCTGTATGGTTCTATGTGACATTTTGGGAAAGGTGACAGACAGTAAAAGATCATGACTGCCAGAGATTCGGGGGTAGGGAGAGAAGGGTGATCACGGAGAACACCAAGAGATTCAAAAGCAGGGAAACTGTCCTATGATATTACAATGGTGGATTCATTACAAGCATTTGTCAAAACCCACAGAACTGTACAAAAATGGGCCTTAAAGTATGAAATTTGGTTAATAGTACTGTGTCAGTATCAGTTCATTAATTCCAACAGGTAACACTAATGGAAAGTGTTAATAGGAAAAACTGTATACTGGGGCAAGGGCACGGGAGCTCCCTGTATCAGCTGCTCAATTTTTCTGAAAATGTAAAACTGTAAAAAAACAAAAACAAAAAACCTACTAATTAGAAGAAACCCTCAGACTCGTTGCTTAATGAGTACTGGTATCGTAAGTGGCCAGTATGTGCCAATGTGCTTCACGCTGGAGGTCGGGCCTGGATCCTAGATGGCCGGGTTGTCGCGGCTCCGTGTGCAGTGCTGGCAGCCTGATAGGCCACCAGGTGGCGCGCCTCCTCAACTCTGTCTCCTGCATTTTCTCCATTTGGTTCTCTTCCTTCTCTCCAAGTGCACACAGTTCTCCTCGATGTACTGACCTGGGGACAGAGCCAGGCACGGGAGCTCAGGCGCCCGGGGCAGCGCTCGGCAGCCTTGGGATGCTGAAGGTGACCCGCCCCTCCGTCCCTGCAGCTCCTGCGTGATGAGTCTCTAGACCCTGCGGCTCACCGCTGAGACCCCGCCTCGCCACAGCCCTGCAGCCCGAGGGGTGCGCTCACACCCGGCCCACCCCGGTGCTGGTCCCGTCTCAGAGGCCCTGCCTTCCCCTTCAAATCTCCCCACCTGGATGGAGAACGGATTCAAACATCTAAAATCTAGTGGGGGAGACAGCCCAGACAGTATCGAGGTGACGGGTGCAGGCAGGGCTGGGGGACACGCTGAATCCGGCAGAGGGAAGGCAACTGGAGGGCCCAGAACATGGATGGACGCCTAGGTCCCCTCACCACGAGGTGGGGATCCAGGCTCGGGCTTTCTAATTCTAAGAGAATTAGAAAGAATCGCAATGGACAGTGTGCATTCTCCTTGGGAAAGAGGAAAAGGCTGGTCCACAGAATTATGTTAAAATGAAAACTTGAATTTCTCAAAAGACAAACAAAATAGGCCACAGAATGGAAAGACATTTATCCATATAATATTAGTGTTCAGGATACAGTTACTATAGATTTCATAGTAAAAAATATAAACCTAATGTTTAAAATTGGCAAAAATATGAATAGGCAAATCAGTGAAGAGGAAAAACAAATGAAAAGTTCAACCTCACTAGAAATTAAAAAACTCAAATAAGACCCCACAGGTTGACAAAAATTAAGAAGTCTGGCCATACCAGATGGTGATCAGGGTATTTTCACCCACTGCTGGTAAGAATGTAAATTATTGCCATCACGTTGGAAAATCATTTTAAATCTCAGTAACTCCACTCCTACAACCCAGCATATTAATATATACACATGTATAAGGGTGTTCAGAGCCATATTATTTGTAATAACAACAAAAATATATGCAGAGATAGCCTACATTTTACCAACTGCAGAAGAGATAAGAAAATTATAATATGGTCACACAGCGGAACTGTTTACAGTGTGAAAATGAACAAGGTATGTATCTTGCCACAATACAGGAGAAAAAAGCTGTGGAAAGATCACACACAGAGAGGCACAGGCCGGGGGCTGGCTGTCTAGGACTCAGGGCAAATGGGGTAGGGTGCTCCTGGTCTCCCCAGAGAGGGGCGGGTCACTGAGTGTGCTAGTGAATCACCAGCCCATTTTCATTTTGCTTACAGCCCAGAGTAACGCTCACACCTGTGGTCACTGGCCACCCCACCTCCTGGCTCCTGGAGGTGTTTTCTGCAATCATGCTCAGGCAACTCTCCCTGAAGAAACAGTCTGATGGTTTATGGCTGAAGCACAGTGCAGTCACAGAGTTAATACTGCTCAGGACCTCAGACAGTTCAGCCTTCTTGTTTGGTCTGAGAGCCAGAAAGGCAAGGCAATCTTCCTGGGCTCACGCAGCCTGATAACCTCTTGTTTTCTGTCAGCACTCTGAGGACTCTGGGAGGAAAGCACCGGAAGTTCTTAGGCAATCGTTTGGCCTTCTGCAGTGACGCCACTCCACTCCATCCCAGCTGCCGCTCACCCACCCACGTCCCCAGCGAGCCACGCTTCCCATATTATCCAAGACACCAGCCTGCCACACACCACTTGCTTCCCTACTTGAGTGGTGCTTGAATACTGTCACTCCTTCACATCAGCTGCTTGTGTTTTCCGCAATCATGCTCTTGGCAGCAGTTTGGTTTACCAAACCCCCATCCCCTCACCTCATGAGCTGCAGCATGCCAGTCCTGAAGTGACCCTGGGAGTTGATGAAGGACAGGGAAGCCTGGCGTGCTGCAGTTCACGGGGTCACAAAGAGGTGGACATGACTTAGCGACTGAACAACATCCACTCACCCCAGTCAGCTTCCTGCTTGTCCTCACACTGTCTCATCTGTGTGGGCCTGTGCTCATTTTCTTGGGTTATTGAGTGTTTCTTGAGAAATTCATGAGATGAGGCGGATAGGTGTTACTGCAGTTCTAGCTTATAGCTAGTAACCATTTTATTTATTTACTTATCATAAGCTGTTATATGGGCTTCCCCAGTGGCTCAGCAGTGAAGAATTTGCCCGCAATGCAGGGGAAGCAGGAGATGCAGCTTTGATCCCTGGGTTAGGAAGATCTCCTAGAAGATATGCAACCCACTCCAGTAATCTTGCATGGAGAATCCCATGGACACAGATGTCTGGTGGGCTACTGGTCTGTGTGGTTGCAAAGAGTCGAACACAACTTAGCAACTGAACAAATTATTATTTCTGTTATCATATTATTTCAATTTTCTTAGATGCCAAACCATGTACCCAGTAACCATTTATCTACTTATCATGTTATTATTACTACTTCAAATTTCTTAGGTGCCAAACTAAGTCCATTTGCTTCTCAAAGTACTCCAGGCAGTTTGTTTCAGGTGGATTTCAGAGTCAAGTTCAATTTGTTGGGTAGTCTGAAAGAAAGAAAAAAAAAATGGATAAAACAAATACGGCACAATATTGACTCTTGAATCTAGGTGTCAGTGTATGTGTCCATTTGGCTCTTCTTTCAGCTTTTTTGGTATTCCCTAGAATTGTTTCGGAGAAGGCAATGGCGCCCCACTCCAGTACTCTTGCTTGGAAAAATCCCATGGACGGAGCAGCCTGGTAGGCTGCAGTCCATGGGGTCGTGAAGAGTCGTACATGACTGCGCGACTTCACTTCCACTTTTCGCTTTCATGCATTGGAGAAGGAAGTGGCAACCCACTCCAGTGTTCTTGCCTGGAGAATTCCAGGGACGGGGGAGCCTGGTGGGCTTCCGTCTATGGGGTCGCACAGAGTCGGACACGACTGAAGCGACGTAGCAGCAGTAGCAGCAGAATTGTTTAATTGCTAAGTCATGTCTTACTCTTTTGTGACCCCATGGACTGTAGTCTGCCAGGCTCCTCTGTCCTTGGGATTTCCCAGGCAAGAATACTAAGGTGGGTTGCATTTCCTTTTCCAGGGGATCTTCCTGACCCAGGGATCAAACCCACATCTCCTGCATTGACAGGTGTATTCTTTATCACTGAGCCACCTGGGAAACCCCAGGTGTCTGTTGCGGGAGGCCATTCTCAGGATCTTTCATGGTGCTGGTCTTGTTTTCTAGCTGTGCCTGTGTGGTGATTCTGGGGAGCGTATGTTTTACACTCTTGTTTTAATACTTGATACAGTTATCAACTTAAAAATGAAAAGACCAGTTCTCCATTGAACTGAGACATCCAAGTGGATGAGTCTATAAAACCAATCTATATACAGCCTACCAAGGCTGAATCATGAATAAACAGAAAATTTGGAGAAAATGACAAGTAACAAAATTCAAACAGTAATCAAAAATCTTCCATCAAAAAAAGGCCAGCACTAGATGGTTTCACTGGTGAATTCTACCAAACATTTAAAGAAGAATTAACGCCAATCCTTCTCAAATTCACTGAAAAAACTGAAGAGCCGAACACTCCAGTTCATTTTACGAGGCCAGGATTATCCTGAAAGTGAAGCCAGATAAGAACATTAAAGAAAACTATCAGCCAATACCCCTGATGAACACAGATACAAGCATTTTCAACAAAATACTAGCAAACTGGGACTTTCCTGGTGGTGCGGTGGCTAAGACTCTGTGCTCCCAAAGCAGGGGGCTGGGTTTAATCCCTGGTGAGGGAACTAGATCCCACATGCTGCAACTAAGAATCCTGAGTGCCACAACTAAGACCAGCACAGTCAAATAAATGTTTAAAAAAAAATACTAGCAAACTGATTTCAACAGCACAGTAAAAGGATCATATAACCATGATCATGCAGAATTTATCCCTGGAAAGCAATGAAAAGCAATAAATGGGATCTACCACGTTAACAAAATGAAAGGCAGAAATTGTATGTTCAGTAGATGTAGAAAAAGCATTTGACAAAATTCAACATCTTTCATGATAAAAGTTCTCAACAAATTGAGTACAGAAAGAATGTGACAAAAAGAAAGTTAAACATCATACTTATGGTGAGATGTTCAAAGCTTTCCCACTGCGACCAGGAATCAGACAGGGTGCCCACTCTCACCGCTTCCATTCAGCACTGTGCTAGAAAGACCTGGCCAGTGCAATTAGACAAGAAAAAGAAATAACAGGCATCTGAATGAGAAGGGAAGAAGTAAAGATTGTCTCTGCAGATAATAAGATCTCAAATACGGTACGTACAGATATGCACGTGTGGTGAGAGCAGCATCCAACAAGGGGCACAGTGACAGGGACACTGCTCTTTCATGAATAAGTAACTAATTGTAAGTAATCATCTCTACTTCTCTACGTGGGCTAAGAATCTGGTTTGATTTTCTATTTACCTTTTATAACTACACAAGATTTTATTAGTTCAGGTGCTTTACTTTGATTTTCTAAGTTTTTTTCCATTATCCTAATTTCCTCATCTATTTGTCTTGGTATAAATATAAAACGCTTCAAATCCTTTTTGGAACAAGAGAGTATACATTCACAAACACATCATTACCCAAATTGATTTACAAAAGGCCAAGGATTCTTATCATCTACCTCCAACCTATTTTCTCACCCTTCCATAGAACTCTAGTCATAATATTCATATGGAAGAACTGTTATATTTTGGCTAACCTTGTGTGCATTTTTGCTTGGATGCAGCTAGGAGCAGAGGATTAACAGAAAAGCAGATTTGGTTTGGGTCTTGGATTTGCCTAAGACTAAATGGCAACCCACTCCAGTGTTCTTGCCTGGAAAATCCCAAGGACAGCAGAGCCTGGTGCGCTGCTGTCTGTGGGGTCGCACAGAGTCGGACACGACTGAAGTGACTTAGCAGCAGCAGCATGTAGCCCCATAGATGGGGAAACAGTGGAAACAGTGTCAGGCTTTATTTTTTTGGGCTCCAAAATCACTGCAGATGGTGACTGCAGCCATGAAGTTAAAAGATGCTTACTCCTTGCAAGAAAAGTAATGACCAACCTAGATAGCATATTGAAAAGCAGAGACATTACTTTGCCAACAAAGGTCAGTCTAGTCAAGGCTATGGTTTTTCCAGTGGTCATGTATGGATGTGAGAGTTGGACTGTGAAGAAAGCTGAGCGCTGAAGAATTGATGCTTTTGAACTGTGGTTTTGGAGAAGACTCTTGAGCGTGCCGTGGACTGAAAGGAGATCCAACCAGTCCATTCTGAAGGAGATCAGCCCTGGGATTTCTTTGGAAGGAATGATGCTAAACTGAAACTCCAGTACTTTGGCCACCTCATGCGAAGAGATGACTCATTGGAAAAAGAGTCTGATACTGGGAGGGATTGGGGGCAGGAGGAGAAGGGACGACAGAGGATGAGATGGCTGGATGGCATCACTGACTCGATGGACGTGAGTCTGAGTGAACTCCGAGAGTTGGTGATGGGCAGGGAGGCCTGGTGTGCTGCAATTCATGGGGTAGCAAAGAGCCGGACACGACTGAGCGACTGAACTGAACTGAATGTGGCCCCAGGCTTCCCTGGTGGTGCAGTGGTAAAGAATCTGCCTGCCAATGCAGGAGACACAAGAGATGCTGGTTTGATCCTTGGGTTGGGAAGATCCCCTGGAGGAGGAAATGGCAATCCATTCTAGTATTCTTGCCTGAAAAATTCCATGGACAGAGGCGACTAGAGTCCATGGGGTTACAAAGAGTTGGACATGACTGAGTACACACAAGTTAGCTAAAAAAGTTTATGTGGCCTTAGGCAAATTACTTAACTCCTCTGAATCTCATCTGTTAAAATACCTTGAAGGCATGTTATAAAGATTAGAAGTATTTTACTTAAGGCAGTAAAACATACTTTTGTTTAGTTGCTGAGTCTTCTCTCTTTCTTGACCCTATGGACTGTAGCCCACCAGGCTCCTCTGTTCTTGGGATTCCAAAAGCAAGACTACCAGAGCAGGTTGCCATTTCCTCCTCCAGAAGATCTTACTGACCCAGGGATAGACCATACCAAGAAGCTGAAAAACAGGAAATGATAATAATTGCTAAATTCCATTTGGCGTTCACTTGCTAGCTGATGTTGGGAGGTTGAATAACCTGAGCTATTTTCAGGAGTGGGATGTATAACAAAGCACCTAACAGATACAATTAAGTTTTTTCGTTCTTTACCCTGTTGACTCCACATAGAAAACCCTTTTCTATCCTTTAGTACCCAACCATTTACTGTTTTAATTAAGAGGGTCTTTCCTATTTTTTTTTTTTTTACTAGGCCTGTGTCCTTGTCTTAAGGTTCCAAGTATTTTGGGAGACAGACTGTTTTGTTAAGTGTGGTATTCCCTCAAAAGGCCCTGCATGTAGTTGGTGGTCATTAGTTATGGCTTTGAATTAATTTTTCTGAGGATACTAAGATAATGTTAAGACTACTTTCTTTCGGCTTACTTGGCCTCACGTAACACTTAGCTGTCACCGTCCTGATAGGGTTTTGTGAAAATGTGGGCAACAACAAAAATAAAAGATCGACATATTTGGAACTGTACATTTTAGTGGCTTACACCAAAGGAACATCAATGACTTCTGGGTATGCCTTCCTGGACCCAAGATGGATGTTTTGGGTAAATTCGGGCTCCCAGGCTTTTTGCCCCTGTGGTTTGCATGTGGATGCTTTCAAGAGCCTTCTGAAACAACCTGGGAGATGAAGCGCTGCTTTCCTGGAACTAGAAAATGCAAATAAACACACAGGTCGGAGATCAAGCAAAAGGCACAGGCAGAAGCCATGGCTGGCTGGTTTCTTTTACCTGCCTCCACCTGAAAAGCTCCTTCTCACCACCTCTGCCCTTTAGAAGGGCACCTTTCCTACTCTGGCTTTCCGTGGTGGCTCAGACGATAAAGAATCCGCCAGCGATGCGGGAGACCTGGGTTCGATCCCTGGACCAGGAAGATCCCCTGGAGGAGGGCATGACAACTCTAGTATCCTTGCCTGGAGAATCCCACGGACAGAGAAGCCTGGCGGCCTACAGTCCAGGGAGCCGCAGAGTCGGACGCGACAGAGCGACCAACACACATTTTCCCCACTTACTTTACCGACGGCCGTACCAGCCGGGTGAACTCGGCTGCCCAGCACCTCGGGAGACCCGCCCGTCAGGCAGTCCGTCCGCCCGCCCGCGCCGACGCCCGGCGCCCGCTGCCCTCCGTCCGCCCAGGCCCGAGCGGCGGAGCGCGCATGCGCAGGGCGCCGCTCCCCGCCCCCACCGCGCGCCCGCGCCCAACGCCCCTAGCGCGGCCCGCCGGGCCATGGAACCCGCTGAAGTTGGCGCGGGTCGAACTCTCCCGTCCGTTCGCTTGGGCGTCTTTCCGCCGTGAGGCCCGCGGGCGCTCGCCCGGGGCTCGGCGGCCGCCCGGGCCGCCCCGCCCGCCGCCCTCGCCCGACCGGGCGCGCGCCGCGCCTCCGCGGCCGGTCCCCGCGCGTGCGCGCTCCGCCGGGTGTATGTGTGTGAGTGTGTGTGCGGCCGAGGGGTGGGCCGCCGCCGCCGCCGCCGACGATGCCGCGGGGCCGCCCCCCGAAGCCCAAGGAGAGCAAGGCGCGCGGCGACACCGGTAAGCGGCCCCGGCCCGGCCGGCCGCGCTGTGCCGCTCCGCGCGAATATAGTCCCCGGATGCGGCGCGGGGGGCGCCGGGAGCGGGCCGGGCCGGGGGCGGCGGGGCGGGCCGGGGTCGGGGCCCAGGGCCTGGGGGGGACGCCCCTCGGCGTCAGGCGCCAGCCGCCGCCACCACCGCCGCTGCCCGACTGCCGGGCCGAAGGGCGCGGGCGGAATGATACCGGCGCGGCGCGGCCGGCCCCTCCGCCGGGCTGGGCCTACTTTCCTGGGCCGCGCGGGCGGGCGGCGGGGCCGGGGGCGAGGCGCGCGCCGCCGCCCTCCCCTCCCCCTCCCCCGTCATCCTCGCGCGCCCCCGCCCGCCCGGCCCGGCTCCCGCAGGTCGTGGGAGGCCTTTCGGAGGAGAAGGCGCCGGCCCCGCGGCGCCGGGCGGCCCCGGCGGCTGGGGGCCCGGTGCGGGGGACCCCGCTGACACGTGGGGCGAGGCGGCGGGGCCGGCGCCCGGGGGTGCCGCCTTCCGGGTCCGCGCTGCCCGGGGACCTGGGCTTGAGGAGCGGGAGGACGGGGTTCTGGAAGCGCGGCCGAGCCGTGGGTCCCGCTGTGTCCGCCGCAGCCTCAGAGGCTGAGGGCAGGCCGGGCACACCCTCGGCCGGAGGCGGGCGCTCCCCCGGGCCGAGACCCGCGAGGCCGGCCCCCGCACAGGTGCGGGGCGGGTCCTGACCGGCCGGAGCTCGCGCGCGTGCCGGATGCAGTCAGGAAGGAGGTCTTCAGGACTTATTCTGTGCAGTTGATTGATTCTTGTTGTTGATAACGACTAATGCAGAAAACAAAGTGCAGTGTCTTTCAACTACATGGAAGGTTTAGGGTGGAGAAAAAAGACACAGTTTGCCTTGGGATAAGGCTGGGGCCTCTTGTTCAACAGTCCTTTCTGTCAAACTAGTGACATCACGCCCTGTTCACCTGGCATTTCAAGTCCCAAACTAAAAAAAGTAATTATCCTATTCTCCGAGACAGCCCATGGTTTGTAGCTTCTCCTCAGAAACGCGCTTTCAGTTGGCCTTCCTCTCCCCCCCTCTTCCAGGGTGACTCCTTGGCCCACTAGTTGTCGCCTTGGCTTCTGTGGGAGCCTTGACTGGTCTCTGCTTGTCCTGTCCTGTAAATCCATCCCTGTCAGCCCCAGGCAGCTCTCGAAAACGTAAATGAGATGGCCACATCCGGATTCAAACTACCCCAAGGGTCTCTCAACCCTTCAACTTAAGATCCCCTCCGGGCAGGACCCTCGTTGACTCGGCCTTTGTCCGGCTCTCCTTTCTCTGTCCATGCACTCAGCCCTTTGTTCGTTGACGGTGCCGGTGTGTCTCCGCACCCCATTCTGAGCGCCCGACCCTGGCTCAGTCTTCGCGTCCTGTGCTTCAGCTTCCTAGGAGTAGCCTCCTCAGACCTTTCTGAAAGTTAACGGCGCCCCCGTCAGCCATTCTGTACCACAGTGGTTCTGAAACTGTGGTTCCCCGACCCCTGGGAGTTCTGGAGACACTTTTAGGGGTCTGCAAGGTAGATGTTTTCTTAGTAGCACTAAGACTGTTGGGCTTCTTCACTCGGTTATTATTTGCACTAATCATACACAGGCTGTTGGGGGCGAAACTGCTGACTCAGCAGTAGTCAAGGTGGAAGAGGCCTCATATTTTGAATTTCACTCAGAAACAACAGAGAATGCGGAGGCAGATGTGAGGAGCCTCCTGCCTTCTATTAAACCAGACATTGAAAAGCATTTACAAAAGTGAAAATTTCTTCCTGTTGTTTTTGAAGAGTATGTTTTTCATAAAAATATTTTTGTTAACGTAATACATTTATTTTTCAGTTTTAAAAGTTGTTGGTTTTAATTTCTAGTAGGGCAGCTGTCAATAGGTATAGCCCATATAAAGTTAGGATTTGATATTTAAGAATGTCCTGAAGCGAAAAGATCTGGGGACCGTTGCACTAACAATTTACGATTTTAATGTTTTTCATGATCTGAAATTATTTTGTTTGTGTTTTGGTGTCACACATTATGAATTTTGTTCTAAGAAAAATCTGGAAGGTAGGTGGGGATTTTTACAGATAGAGGAAATGAGGCTCAGAGAGGTTAAGTGTTGTGGAAGGTGCACCCAGCTGGTAAGTGTCAGAGTTGAGTTTGAATCTACATTTGAGTCCAAAGTGTGCAGTACATTGTTCTGCCATGATCAGTATAAAGCCCTGAATGTGCGTTAACTCATTTCTTCAAGAAAGTATTTTAAAGCACTTCTTGTCACAGGTGGGCACTGTGCTGAGGGCTAGGGGTGCAAGGGTTAACAACAGGGACAAGGTCCCTGCCTTGGCTCCCAGGACAGAGTATGTTCTCCGATGGCAGGAACACTTCATGGCAGCAGATGACAGCCACTGGAAGTCAGGCTTCCCATTCAAAGCGATGTCAGAGCTGAAACTTCCAAAAATGACCAGGAGGAGGCCTGCCCAAAAATGTTTTCTTTTTTGTTAAAATACAATTTGATAACAGTTTAAAAATATTGAACTGTAGCTAGTTTATGATGTTGTGTTAGGTTCGTGTGTACAGCAAAGTGATTATCATACACATTATTTTTCAAATTCCTTTCCATTATAGTTTATTACAAGATACTGGGTAGAGTTCTCTGTGCTATACAGTAGGTCTTTGTGGTTTATTTTATATATAGTAGTGTGTATATGTTAATCCCAAATTCCTAGTTTGTTTTCTATGTGAGTCTATTTCTGTTTTATAAATGAGTTCATTTGTATCTTTTTTTTTAGATTCCACATATAAATGATATCATGTGATATTTGTCTTTTTCCAACTTACTTCACTTAGTATAATAATCTCTTGGTCCATCCATGTTGCTGCAGATGGCATTCTTTCATTCTTTTTTATGACTCAGTGATATTCCATTATATATGTATGTTTGTATATATATGGTGTATATATATATGTATATGTACCACATTTTCTTTATCCATTCCCCTGTTGATGGCCATCTGGCTATTGTAAATAGTGCTGCAGTGAAAACTGGGGTGCATATATCTTCTCAAATTGGAGTTTTCTCTGGATAAACATCCAGGAGTGGGATTGCAAGATCATATCGCAACTCTGTTTTTAGTTATACTTTCTCCATAGTTTATATTCCCAAGTGTAAAAGGGTTGCCTTTTCTCTACACCCTCTCCAGCAATTGTAGACTTTTTGACGATGGTCATTCTGACTGGTATGAGGTGATAGCTCATCGTAGTTTTGATTTTCATTTCTCTGATCATTAACAGTATTGAACATCTCTACATGTGCCTGGTGGCCATCTGTATGTCTTCGGAGAAATTTCTGTTTATGTCTTCTGCCCATTTTTTGATTGAGTTTTTTGGGTTTTTTGTTTTGTTTTGTGTTTTTCCTGTATTAAACTGTATGAGCTGTTTGCATGCTTTGGAGATTAATTCCTTGTTGGTAGCATAAAAGTGTTTCTTAAAGTAATAATTAGCTTTAGGCTGTAAGTGGGCTTCCCTGGTGGCTCAGACAGTAAAGAATTGGCCTGCAGTATGGGAGACCTGGATTTGATCCCTGGGTCGTGATGATCCCCTGGAGGAGGACATGGCAACCCACTACAGTATTCTTGCCTGGGGAATCCCATGGACAGAGGAGCCTGGTGGGCTACAGTCCATGGGGTCACAGAGAGTTGGATTCAGCTGAGCGACTAAGCACTGCACAGGCCGTAAGTAAAGAAGCCTCATCATCACTACATAGTCATTAAATTTTTCCCTCTTATCTCCTCCTGAGAGTTTTATAGCTTTAGTTCCTTAAATTGAAGTCTTTGATCCATGTCACGTTATTTTGTGTGTGGTGTGGACTGAGGGTCCACACACCTCCTTTACGTGTGCATGTCCATTTGTCCCCATAACGTTTGTTGAAGAGGCTGTTCTTTCAGTGAATGGTCTTGGCCCCCGTTTTGAAAATCAGTTAGTGATGGGTGGTGTGGGTTTATTTTTGGACTCTTTAATTCTGTTCCATTGGTCCTTACGTCTGTCTATGTGCTAGTACCTCATCTAAATTTCAAGTATACTATAAGACTTTGTAAAGTAAATACATAGCCAGGAAAATTGTGAGTTCTTGTTATGCTGCCTCACATCGCCTTACAAACTGCTGGTGGTATGCTTGTCATACGAAAACACTATCTCTGCACACTTTTAGGAAATATGTGGTTGCTAATCATTATTTCCTAATGCTGATTACTGCCTTGATTGAAAATGCTTGACAGAGAACATTTAGGAGGTGGGGTAAAAAGGCATGAAGTACATACGTAGGTATCAGGTAGAATGGTGAAATGCAGAGATAACTGCTTTTAATTGTGATAATTTTCTGAAAATTATTCTTTAGGGGAACATCCAATCTTCCTATGCAGTGACTAAGATAGAGATCTTAGTTTTAAAGAGATTATGCCTAATTAAATATGAAGGCTACTTATTGTAGAAGGTAAGGGATAGTATATACCAGCCCTGAATGCCTTTGTCAGTCTGGAATATCACTGTGGTGCTTCGGAGCTCGAAGGTCACAGCCATTCCAGGGATTGCAATAGTAATGGCTGGCGGGTGTGGAGTCCTGGTTTTCTGGCCAGGGCAAGGGCTGGCAGACTTTTTCTCTAGGGCCATATGGTAAACGTTTTAGGCCTTGTGGGCGTTAAGGTCTCTATTGTAACTCAGAATTGCTGTTGCAGCCGGAAAGCTTCCACAGTCATACGTAAACCCACGAGTGTGGCTGTGTTCTGTGAAGCTGAGTTTACCCGAAAGGCGAGACGCTGGTTAGTTGACCCCAGGCTGGAAGGAAAGACAGGAATGCAAAGGAAAGTTGCTTATTCTATCACTTTTCTTTGAGTAAACTTCATGTTGGTATATAACATACAGAGAAGAATGAAAATTATGTTCAATGAATTTTCACAACATGAGCTTTCTCATATAATCAGCACCCAGATTATATAGGTTATAATAATAATTCATATGATTATACATGTAATTTCTTAGATTAAGAAATGGGACTTTACAGCACTCTAGAAATCTCCATCTGATCAGTACCCCTGTAAGACTGACCACTGTCCTGGTATCGCACAACCTAAATTAGTCTTGCCCATTTGTCGAACTTTATTAGGTGAAGTCATTGGTAATATCTTCTGAGGTCTGACTTCTTTTGGTCAGTTTTCCAATGTCAGTCTTTGTCGCAGTATACAAAACTTTGAGCTGCTCCATATCCTCATCAGTCCTTGGTTTTGTCTGACTTTAATTTTAACCATCCTCTTGGACATGCGTTTCACCTTTTTGAAAGCTGTTTTTTGTTTCTCATATTTTGTAACTTGGATTTTACAGCAGCCCTGTGAGTGGGCCGCATGCAACCATGTGGTAGTTTGCAGAGACCCTCACTAGTGGTCGGCTGCCTCGAGACCGCTCTCATGACCCCCAGTCGGGCATTCTTTGCTGTTTGTTCCTGGCCTGTGCCCTGTGACCCATGCCTTCTGTGGACGCCGCTGTTGTTGGATCCTTACAGTAAAGAAGGCGTGCCCCGGGCAGGCACTGCTCATTGGAAATCGGGACTCGTCCCGGGCTGAGCTCTCGCAGTCCTGCACAGCGCTCTGTGGCCCTGCTTAGCGCTGCTGCAGCGCTGCCGTCAGCTGTCCATTTGCGGAGATGAAAAACAGAACAGCTGTATATGTCCAGAAACTAACTTTTTCCATTGTCATAGGGGCCGTTACACTCAGCAGGGCTGAATCCTCAGAAAAGCTCACTTGTGTTCAGACCCTGAGCCTAGAATTCGGTGTGTTAGCCGGAAGGTGAGGCCGTAGATAACTAGAGCTTTATTTTGCTATCATTTTAATGTTCTGTGGTTTTGTTAAATTTGAATAATGTACATGTATGTCTGAATGTACATCTACATGAATTTAAATCCGTTCTTTAGAAACAAAGTTTACAGGTGGGTCTGAGCTCCTGGGTCCACTTATACATGGATTGTTTTCAGTAGTAAATACTCCAGTATCATATATTCGTGGTTGGTGAATCCATGGATTCAGAGGAACCGTGGATATAGATGGCCACCTGTAAGTTACCTGGGTTTTCGCCTGTTGGAGGATCTGCAGCCCTGACCCCTGAGGTATTCAAGAGTCAACAGTATACATACAGAAGAAGAGCAGTTGGTGGATACCTGATAAGCTGGAAGGGTGTTAAAGCTAAGTTAGGTACAAGTGGAGGGCGTGAATCAATGAGGCTAAAAGTGGAAATAGACATACTGGTACTGGAAGCCTCAAACTAATGTGAAGAGACCAAAAAGTCATTAGCTTTGGTCTCATCTCCACGTGTTTAGCAAGTATTTATAAGGCACACATTATACACCAGGGCCTGTGCAAAGATTTGGAGAGGCAGTGATGAAGCAGAAAGGGTCCATGGGCACACACTTCAGAGTTTTACCTGAAAAAGCCCAAAGGAATGGTGACATAAATGGGCGAAGCCGTAGAAAATTGGAGAAAAGAAAGTAGAATTTTTTGTTTTTTTAAAGGAATCAGGAGGGAAAGAATGGTAGAGAGTAGCCAAGGTGGTAGCGGTTTGAAGTAGGGGTGATGACTGTCAGACTTCCCAGAGGCCTGTTGACGACTTCGTAGAGCATTGTGGTGTCAGAGGCTGACACGATGAGGGCGGCAGTTGATGGCTAGAGGGCTAGTTCTTAGAGGAATGTAGGGAAACATGGGAAAAGGGAAGTAGGGCAGGTGCCTGTTGAGAGCAGAAGATAGGGAGCTCAGCTCTATTTTGGGAAAATTCTTATTCAAAACAAAATAAAATCAGGTTAAAAGTTTGGGGCGAAGTTACTTTAGAAACTGAAAATGCCTCATCAGAATTTATGGGTAGCTGAGATTTTAAATGCGCAGTACCCAATAGTTTTAGTCAGGGGATGCAAATTTGAGTTAGATCCCGGGAACGCTATGAATGCAGTAGGCCTTGCTGGAACCTGGTGTCCCATCACAGGCATTTTGTGTAGAAGAGATGGACCTTGGTCCTTCAGGTTGGGGATGTGGACCACCTTTGCCGGAAAGGTGAGCGGACCGGCCTGATATGCGGGCCTGTTCCAGGGAAGAGCAGCGTGTAAGCCAGCTCTCTGTCCCCTTTGTCACAAGCCAGGCCTGACTCTGGATAGTCATGGCATGGCACGATTATGGGGTGACGGGTAGGGTGTTGAGCAGCACAGATGCGTGTTAGAGAGACGGCCATGCTCCTGGATGGTCCTACGCGTCTGTCGCTGCAGCCGCAGGGAGCAGCGTCTTGTTTAGTGTGCAGGACTCTGACTCTCTGTTATTTGGGGTGGTGGAGAGACAGCTCTTTTCATGTGCTCTTTAGAGTCTCTGTTTACATAGAGTTACACTGATCTTCAAACTCCTCTCCAGGTTTTTCTCAAGGAAGTGAAGTGCTCAGTTTCTGATCTTCCTTGATCAGTTTTTGATTCCTTTTGCTAGAGCCTTGGAGGAGGCAGGTGAGCAGTTGAAGAGTGGGGGACGCGTCTGTGTGAGGGGAGCATCTGGGTACACTGCTTGGAATTTTAGAAAAGTCTTAATCCATAAGCAAAATGACATCATTTTTCAGTTTTAAATATACCTTTTTTTTTTTTGTCCCTTAGGGTTTTGTCTATCAATCGCAATCAATTTAATTCTCAATTTTAGATAGCATATTAAGTGTAGTTTGAACATAGAGGCTATGAAAACTGTTTTATTCTGTGTCCTGAAAGAGCATTTTAATTTTTCATTTTATAAATTAAGTTGAGGGGCTTTTTTAATACTGTTTTCAGCCTTTAGGTTAAAAGACTTGGCTCCTGAGTTCTTACGTTTGTCAACACGTATTTCACTCATGCTTTCAGTGTTTCTTCCCATAACAGACTTGTCCAAAGGAAACAGCATATTAATTAGTGTGGTCCCAGCAATCATTTGGACCTAAGGAGTCATAGAACATTTTGCTGTTAGTTTAGTGTAGAGATTTTGAGTGTATGGGCTTTGGATAGGATGTGGATAGAGTTAAGACTAAATAGAAGTTATGAATATCTTTCCCTTAGTCAATCCATTTTGCTTATGAATTAAGTTACAGTCTCTCGAATTAACGTTAGTATTTCTCGAAGCTAGAATTTGCTTTACTTGAGGATCTGCCAGAATTTTTGAAGCTGTTGTCCACCTTCTCCATCCGCTACTGCTCTGCCTCCAGCATTGATTCACTCCACCTCCCGCCTGTGGGAGTTTCACGGTTCTTGCTTTCAGGAAGATTTTGCTGTTTCCCGGGGGGACTGTTGGCCACGGCGGGAGCTCCAGGCTGTCTGCTCAGAATAGGGACGCAAAAGTCTAGAGAAAATACTTGAGTGCTGTGTTCACCACATAGGAGACTTTCCTGAGCTTCGTTGAGTCTTAAAGTTAATCCGTTACCCTACCTCCAAATTTCTAAATTCTACTATTGGGGTCAAGTTGGATATAGAGAGTTATATATAACATATTTCTGTCTCTGTATAGTTAATATGTATTATGTATTTGTACCCAACTTATAAGACTTAGAGTACTTACTCTCAAGATTTGAAGAGATTTAGGACATCTTTATTTCATGACATTCTTGGTAAATTTTTGTGATTGTTGCATGTTTATTCTTATTTGGCCTGCAATGCAGGAGACCCGGGTTTGATCTCTTGGTTGGGAAGTTCCCCTGGAGAAGGGAATGGCTACCCATTCCACTATTCTTTCCTGGGAAATCGCATGGACAGAGGAGCCTAATGGACTAAATCCACAGGGTTGCAAAGGGTTGGACACGACTAAGGGACTAAACACTTTAAATGTATAGCTAGTAACCTGAATGAGTTTATAGAAAGCATACAGTGGATACCTGAGGGTTGTCTGTAGCACTGCAATCCTTTAAAACCTTGTGAACAGCTGTGAGAGAGAACAAGAGTTCTTACCTCTTGACTTCATCCTGCTTTGCAGCAGCTTTCAGAGATAGATTGAATTAGTGAATTAGCTTTTATATTTCTACTAGCATTTTGTTTACTGAGTGATTTAAGAAACTGGATTATTGATGAACTCTCCCAGTGACTAAGAGAAGTGCCTCCTGATTTGTTGTGACTTAGAAACAGTATTGAGCTGGCAGGCAAGGTTAAGAAATAGGATGGCTTTTGTGTGTTGCTGAGTGGGCATCGAACCTCAGGAGTTGAGTGTCAGGTTTCTAAAAACCCTGGGCATAGTCATCTCTGTCTCAGTCATCACAGTGTGTCTCATTTCTAACGTAAAAACACGTCCTTTTAAGAAATTTAAGGTATTGTTAATTTCATCTGAAATTTCTCATAAATCTGACATAATGTGGTTTTGAAACAGTAACAGGATAATTTAGTTTCATTTATGTGCTGAGAATAACAATTGGTATTTATTGTTTATACTTATGCAATTTTGTAGATGGAGTTTTAACATTGAATGCGGAGAACACTAATTATGACTATCAAGTTCCAAACTTCCATAAATGTGAAATCTGTCTGCTATCTTTTCCAAAAGAGTCCCAGTTTCAACGCCACATGCGGGATCACGAGCGAAATGACAAGGTATGTATTTATAAAAAGGATGTCGGAAATGTGAGCGTTGAAACTGGAGGAACTGTCAAATCAGCATTCTTTCTTATTCCTACATTTTGTATTATGTAAATGAAGATTTTGATGTTTTGTTTTTAAGCTGTATTTCTAGCCATGGTTAGGTGATGAGAGAAAGTGAGAGCTTGTCTAGTGAATCCAATGAAATTATCTGTGAGTGGACAGAGAAATGATCTTAAAATATGACTTTCTTCAGTAGTTTCAATTTCCCACGTCTCGATGTGTTTTTCTCTGGCAGGCAGTGTTACCCTCAAGTGGCCTTGCATCTTAAGGAATCTGAGGTATTTTAGATCGTATTTCCGCAGGCAGCAACCCTCTGGTACACAGGGGTTGAACTTAAGTGCCTCTGGTGGGATGTGTCAGGGTGGTTGGAACGTGGCAGCTGAGCCCCTGTGAAGAGAGTGAGCGCTGAGCCCTCTGGGCTAGCGCCGCCTAAGCCAGTGAGTCTTCTGAGATGGGACTGGCGCCCGGGTGCTCTTTTCTGGAGGGCGGAGTGTGAGCAGCTCCAGCCTCCCTCTGGGCACGAGTGATGATGTTGTAGCTGTGACCATTGTTGCTAACACCAGAACCAACTGGGTGTTAACCTCCCAGGTGGAAAATCTGAAAATCCCGACCCATTAGGGTCTGTTTATTTCCAAGAGAAATACCAGTAATTTTCTTTCTACAAGTAAGTGGTAGAACACCTTCCATTTGGGGGAAATTCTAGGTGGGGCTAAGCAGCCATGTGACAATCCAGTGAGAGTTTTTATGATTACTTACTTTGTTTGAAGTGATTTTGTTTACAGCAATGGAGTTGTCATAAAAAGAAGGGGGAAAGTCCCACCCAATAAGTTGAAGTCTCACTTTTGCTTTCATAGAGGTTACTTTCTGGTACATTTATATGCAGCATTTCTCATTAGAAATAATTTTCTACGCAAATGTGATGTCTCTGTATACTGCTTTGAGAAATTCTGTAAGGAGCTTTCCTGTGTCCATTTTGGGTTTATTGACTTCAGGTCCAGAAGGACTTCAGAAATTGCTTCTAAAGCTTATCTGTGGATTATGGTGCTTGCTAATGTTTGAATGACATTTATTGTGGAAAGATTGTGTTTCAGTAGCTTTTCGACTTTTCTCTCCACCTAGCCACATCGATGCGACCAGTGCCCCCAAACCTTTAATGTTGAGTTCAACCTGACCCTTCACAAATGTACCCACAATGGGGAGGATCCTACTTGTCCCGTGTGTAACAAGAAATTCTCCAGAGTGGCTAGTCTCAAAGCACATGTTATGCTGCATGAAAAGGAAGAGGTAATTATTTCGGCCTATACTTTGTTCACTGATTTTTAAAATGCATCTCATCTTGGGTCAGGAGGTTTTTAGGTTTAAACTAGTTGGAAGAAGTCTTGCGTGAAGGTGTCACGGAGTCCATTATCAAGAAACTCACCTTGGCCAGTCTCCAGGTCCCTGATAAAGCATTTGTTTTCCGGTCATGTCAGAAGCTTAGGGCAAGACTTTTTAATGTGTGGTATACTCAGAGGATCAAAGTTCATCCACGGTGGCTGGCGGAGGAGACCCTCGTTTTCTCCTTAACAGAAGTTAACTTCTGTAGGATTTTGGGTGGCCAAAGGTAAACTTTCTGCCTCTGAAGATGGTAGAGTCTCCTTGCCTGGCTCCTGCATCCCCTGACACGTGGGCATTTGGGAGAAGAGAGGAAATTCGTGAAGACCCAAAGCAGTTTATGCCCCCAGTAGTAGTCCGAAAGGGGACGGTCTTGAGATGGAGTGCAGAATGGTGGGGGTGCGCGGCCCAGGTGCACAGAGAGGCCCGCCTGCTGCTGGTGTGGGTGGGCTCATGTGAAGTGTAAAACATCAGCCCCACATTGTTACCACAGACAGTCAGGAACATGTGAATGTAGAAAAGAGAAGATAGCAGTCATCTCTAGTTCAGCCACCCAGGGCTAATTACAGGTAACTATTTGGTATGGTTTTCTCCTGAGACAGAAAAACATAGAATATTTAATTGCACATGTAAAATCTGCATCCTGAAAACTGAGTTTGTACATCATGTATAGGTTTGTGTCTTCTTTTTACGTCTTTAATTTTTTATATGAAATAATTTCTTTTTAACTTTTAAAATCTTATTAATAAGTAATACATGTTCATTTTGGAAACAGTTGGAAACTGAAGATTAACAAAAGTAAAGGAACCAGTGGTCACACTAGTGGGAGAGATGCATGTGCAGTTGGCCCTTGAAGCAGCGCAGGTCTGAACTGTGCAGGTCCACGTGCGCCTGGGCTTTTCAGTAAACACGTCCGACAGGACTGGGTGGTTCCGAGACCGAGGGCGGGGAACCGTGGACGTGGAGGGCCTGCTGTAAAGTTATGCTCGGATTTTCACCTGTGGGGTCGATGCCCTAGACTTCCATGCTTTTCAAGGCTCAGTTGTGTGTTTCTGGCTTTTTGAGGGGTGTGCATATACTTCCATGATGGTTTGTTTAGGAACAGTGTTTTTAGTGCACTTATATCCTATTATGTCATCTGCTCTGCCCCTTTCACATCTGTGAATGCATCTTTCCTTCGCTCGCTTCATGATTCATGAGTGTTTCCCCCACATTGCTATTCTAAATTGCTTTATTAAAGTCTTTAGCATCTGGATAGAGTGTCATGATATTTCTACCATTTCCTTTATTTTTAACATTTAAGTTGTTTATCCTTTTTCAGAACTATAAATAATGCAAATAATGTGTGTATCTTTAATTGTTTCATTAAGATAGATTCATGCAATTGGATTTACTGAATTAACAAGGCTTTTTCAGGCTCTTTGTAGAATGCCACCTTGTATTCTAGAAAGCGTGTGCCCTTCTGCACCTTCTGCAGACTGTAGGCCCGCCTGTCTCACTCAGCTGTAGCACTGTCCAGAAATGGCCAATGTGTTCCTTTCAAAAGGCAGAAAGTGTTTAATATGGTATTTTAAAATACCTGGGAGTCAGTTCAAATAGTAAGACTCAGACAGTAGAGAAAAGGGTAGAGAGTTAAGTCCCCTTCAGCCCCTGACCTCAGTTCTCCCAGGAGCAGCTTGTCTGGGGGCGGTCAGTGCACGCACAGACCTCTGTGCCCCACGAACGCAACCGAGTGCTGGCGTTCTGTGCTGTCCTCTTCAGGCGACTGAGTCTCGGGTGCTGCTTCGACCCCTGCGGTGCTATGTGGCATCCGCTGTCCTGGCCCATGGGGTCACCCTCGGGCTGGGCGTGGGTGGTGCGGCCTCGCGTTGCTCTGTGAGGGGCTGGGGGGCTGCGGGCGCGGGAAGCCTGCCCTCGAGACCCGGAGCTGAGCTGACTAGGGGCGCGAGCACAGACACATACGAGGATCGTGTGCATGGAATCCTGGGATCACTGCTGCGAACTGGTGTGTATGTGCTGGGTGGGAGGGGAGTGTGGGCTGTGCCCACAGCACCCGTCAGCTGGGTGGCCGTGGGCATCGACGTTCAGATGGGACCCGTGTGTGATGGAAGTGGGGAGTCGGGTGTTGGCGGAGGGCTGTAGTGCTGTGATGTGCTCGAGGCTGGTCAGCCGTGCGGGAAGCCTGGCCGCGGGGGCCCTGTGAGGTGGGCCTCCCCTCCCCCGGTTCTACGTGCATCCGCACGGGGCGCCTGCTGGCCCTGCCGTGAGCCCAGGGAACCATGCCGGGGGATGCCTGCTGCCGGGGTCAGGAGGGGTCTGTGGGGCGGCTGGGGTGTCTGCTGAGCACTGAGCAGCACCTTGAGGCAGATTCCTGTGGGCAGGGCAGAGGGCTCCTGAGAGCCTGGGAGGAGCGAGGGTAGCGCTGGGCGCCGGTGCCTTGGGGCGCGAGAGAAGGGCCAGGGTGGCCCCTGGGAGGGGGCAGAAAGGGCACGTGTTATAGACGAGGAGCCTGAAGGTGGTTGCTGTTTATTGTGTCTACTCTGACTTTAAAAATTTCATCTTCAGCCAGATAGGGGCTGATAAGAACACCACAGCACCCTGACAGTCTGCTGGCCACTCGGCGGTCACTGACATCACCCAGGACTGCCTGCCTCTGCAGGAGGCACGAACAGGAGCTCTGACCACAGGAAATGCAGTGCAGTGGACAGGCTGCCTGCTGCCCTCCAGGCCTCACACTCCCACTGGGACAAGCCCGGGACCCAGGCTGCTCTGACCCAGGCTGCTCAGACCCAGAGGGATGGGAGGCCTATCCAGGCCCCTTGGGGTTGGGTGTGACGTGGCGGCAGCTACAGAACCTCCCGTCCATAGCCCATGTCAGTTGTGGTTCAGTATGTACTCAGGCCTGCTTTCACCACGTGAATTAATTGTACACAAGCCAGGGTTTACTCAGAAAGTTCGGAAAAGTTTCAGAGGAATATCCATGTAGATAACTCCTGAAATGTACTCACCTGCTCATTTGGTTTAAAAAAAAAAGTACATTAAAAAAGAGGGTTGATCTGAGCCAGAGCAAATAAAGAACAGGGCTGGGAATGGGGGATAAAAAGTCATGGTTTGCATCGTGACTTAGTCGTCTGTGCAGGGCAGATGTTTTGCCTGCAGATTCAGGGTACACGTGGCCCCACCGCTGCATTCGAGGTGGGCAAAACAAGTTTTGTTGTTAGATGGTTTTTAAAAATTTTTGACAATTCACAAGAAAGAAATTTCTTTATTATCAGCAAGATACTAACAAAACAGCAGTTCGTTATTTCCTTACATCATTAAATATTCAGTTCAGTTCAGTTCAGTTGCTCAGTCATGTCCGACTCTTTGCAACCCCATGAATTGCAGCACGCCAGGCCCCCCGTCCATCACCAACTCCTGGAGTTCACTCAGACTCATGTCCATCGAGTCAGTGATGCCATCCAGCCATCTCATCCTCTGTCGTCCCCTTCTCCTCCTGCCCCCAATCCCTCCCAGCATCAGAGTCTTTTCCAATGAGTCAACTCTTCGCATGAGGTGGCCAAAGTACTGGAGTTTCAGCTTTAGCATCATTCCTTCCAAAGAAATCCCGGGGCTGAAGTCCTTCAGAATGGACTGGTTGGATCTCCTTGCAGTCCAAGGGACTCTCAAGAGTCCAACACCACAGTTCAAAAGGATCAATTCTTTGGCGCTCAGCTTTCTTCACAGTCCAACTCTCACATCCATACATGACCACAGGAAAAACCATAGCCTTGACTAGACGGACCTTTGTTGGCAAAGTAATGTCTCTGCATTTGAATATGCTGTCTAGGTTGGTCATAACTTTCCTATTAACACTAACTTAAAGTCATTTAAGTTGAAGTCATCGGATTGCTCCAAGTATCCCATTCAGCTTCATCCCTTCCGCAAAGGACGCGCTGAGTAGCGTCAGTGAACAGCCTCTTTCTGTGAGGTTTCTGTGCATTCACGAGGCCATCAGGTGCAGGAGAAAGTCTGGTGGGAAGAGAGAGCTTTGTATTCTGTTGTGTAGAAACAGCAGTTTATGCACACTGACAGGTTACATGCATCTTTTCCACGTTTGGATCTATTAAATACATTGTTGTATTACGGAACGCCTCACTTTGTACCAAGTCAGCAGTGCGTTCCTGAGCACTCCCTGTGTCCTGCGCTGTTCAGCGTCTCGAGTGCATCTCTGGGCTTCACTGTGACAGCCCCGTGAGGGCATGTGTTGCTGTCACCGCTGTTTCACACCCCTTGGGCGGTCAGCACACTCAGGTGCACATGGCTAGTGATTAGGAGCCTTAACATGAACCGAGGCCCAGCTTCGGAACACCTGGACCTGCACTGTTCTGAGACACGAGTAATTTAAAATTTACCCTGGCTGTATTTTCAGAAGTCAAAACAAAACAATGAAATAAATTTTAATATATTTACGAAAATACATCCAAAGTATTGTAAGCCGCACATTAAAAGTTACTGTGCTGTTTCACACCTTACCTTCTTTTCAGTAAGCCTTTGAAATCCTTTGTGTATCTTATGCTAGCTCCACAGGTGCTCAGCTGGGCACGTCTACATGGAGTCCCTGACTGTTCTGTGATCAACCTTCTATATAAACCAGACGGAAAGAATGATAGGTGTTTCCACTTAAGAACTTACCAGCTGTCAGTTTGTTTTAAGGAAGTCTATTAAACTATCATCTTAATTTAAATTCTTTCCTGACGTTTTTGTGGTGTCCAAGTCCTGCTTCAGAGTTTTCACAGTGTAGGTGGACAAAGCGCCATTACCCAGCAGTCAGTTTGAAGCAGCTCACTTTGCTCAAAAGCTGTAGTGGTCTCTCATCCTTTCGCCTGTGTTTCTGTCAACAAAGAAGTGATTCCTCATATCCTCGTACTTGGACCCCGCGGTGTATCTTTTGAGAGGCTAGGCGGTGTTTGTTCGCCAGGAGGGCGCACTCCGTGTGTCAGCGGTTTAAGCGGCGAGGCTCCGGCGCGTCCGAGTGCTTACGGGTGGCTTCTCCCCCTTAGAACCTCATCTGCTCCGAGTGCGGGGATGAGTTCACTCTGCAGAGCCAGCTGGCCATCCACATGGAGGAGCACCGCCAGGAGCTGGCCGGAAGCCGCACTCACACCTGCAAGGCCTGCAGGAAGGAGTTCGAGACGTCCTCACAGCTCAAGGAGCACATGAAGACACACTACAAGATCAGGTGGGAAGCCTTTCCGGGCTAAAGAAAATTACACCTTGTATGAAAAATTGGCATACTGCTTTAGGAACAGGAGCAGGGCGACTTGGGAGTGTGGTGCTGGGATGGCTTTCATAACCTGTGGTCCATGTCGTGTCTGCAGTAGGACAGATAAGGTCAAAAATGAAACATCAGACTGAGGGTAGAAGTTTTTAGCTGTATTACAATGAGAACAGCTGTAGAACGAGGTATCGGCAGTACACTTTTAATGGGCAGGTAAGGAGGTGTGTAGAGTGGACTCACAGGGCCAGGTTAGCTCCCTTTTTAGTGAGTTGGTTATTTGTACTACCTGGAGCTTGCATGTGTCCAACGCGTGCTTCGTGCGTCTGCAAGCAGATAAGTAAAACTTCCTTTAATCGTTAACAGACCGCCGCCCTTCAGGCCAGGATACTGCCGTGGTCCCCGTTTTGCAGATTAGAAAGCCTAGGCTGGAGGTTTCAGCCCAGCCTTCAGAATGCGGCAAGGCTGCTTATGGGGATGGAGCAGGGAGAGCCAGGGCGTGGGGCGGCGGCTGCGGGCCGGGGAGGCGGGAGCCTTCTGGCTACCCTGTCTGCGGTTGATCTCTCCTTAAAGCTTGCTCTGGTTCTGAAGCGGTGGGGTCACAGAGACCCCACTTACCGTGTGCTTTCCCTCCGGGATCCCAGGGTGGCCGGCACCAGGTCGTACAACAGGAACATCGACAGGAGCAGCTTCACATACTCCTGCCCGCACTGCGGGAAGACGTTCCAGAAGCCGAGCCAGCTGACGCGGCACGTCCGGATACACACAGGTGTGAGGCGCGCTGGCTTCTAGAGGACCCCTCACGGGGCCTGGGGGCCAGACTGTGGCCTGGAGCTGGCCTGGCCTGGACTGGGGCCTCGGCTTTCCCCCGCTTCCTTTGCGATGTTGGGGAGGTGGTGGGAGTGTGGGTCTGCGGCCTCAGGGAGACGTTCCGCCTGGAGGGGGCAGGTGTGCGGTCTTGAGTTTGGGTAACTTAAGAAGTATTTCTCTTAACCCATCAGGTGCTCACACAGTGCGGAATCATATTGTGATCATCTTTCTCCCTCTCCAGGTGAAAGGCCATTTAAGTGTAGCGAATGTGGAAAAGCTTTTAACCAGAAGGGTGCGCTGCAGACTCACATGATCAAGCATACGGGTGAGAAGCCCCACGCCTGTGCCTTCTGTCCTGCCGCCTTCTCTCAGAAAGGGAACCTCCAGTCCCATGTGCAGAGGGTTCACTCCGAGGTGAGCGTGCCCCCGGGGTGTAGGCATGTGGCGGGCGGGCTGGGGTGGAGCGGGGAGGTCCTCACAGGAGTGCAGACGTCAGGCTGCACAGGTGCCCCCGGAGTGAAGAGTGAGCCCGAGGAACTGTACTTGTTAAATGTAGATAAAGGGTTTGTGCGGAGCAAACCCTGTTTAAAAAAGTACGTGCGTGCTGGCTCAGTCATGTCTGACTCTTTGCGACCCCATGGACTGTGGCCCGCCAGGCTCCTCACATGGGATTCTCCAGACCAGAGTACTGGAGTGGGTTGCCATGCCCTCCTCCAGAGGATCTTCCCTATCCAAGGATTGAACCCACTTCTCCTGCATTGCAGGTGGATTCTTTACCACTGAGCCACCTAAGAAGCTCCCCAAAGTACATATATATGTATATATATACATAAGTACATACATACACATGAATATATATATATATAAAAAAACGTGAACCTTTTTGGCTTATATGGAAATATACTGTTTTTTGTCGTTTTACAGACAGTATTATAGCTTTGATGAATAAACGTTTGAAAATAATCCTAATACCATTGTTAGTTACGGTCTATCAATCTGAACGTGAACGTTATGTCATGCCTTTAGTGAACCCGAAACACGGATGCTTCCAAGTGTGAGGAACTGAAAGACGCGGTGAACTTGAGGAAGTGTTTTTCTGTGCTGGTGCAGCTGACCTTGTGTACAGCCCCACTCACGTTTTCTGTCAGCATTTTTAGTCCTGCCCAGTGTATTTCCCTCCATACTGCACATTAACTGATCATTTCAGCCAAACTGATGTTCCTCAGTTGTCTCCAGATAATACTGATTTGTCAGCCTCTGGAAGTAGCTCTCTTCATCCAGTTCATCTTTGCTCTTATTAACTGTCGTGATTTGGTGTCTTATTTAGTCTAGTTGGAGATAATGAAGATGTATTTAAGCAACACAAACACTCTTACCATGGATCATTTATTTTATGTAATTACTTTGGAGGATGAAAAATATCACAGTCCTAAAAGCAAGTGTATATCTTTTAATTTTTCCCTTGGTAAATCCTTAGGTAACAGTAAATCCTTAGGTAACAGTAAAATGAAGAAAAGCTCACATAGTTCTGATAGTTTACAAGCAGACTGAGAACTCAGATGCAGTGAAGCTACTTTTAAAGACTGTTTACTGTCGAAGGCCCAGGCCCTGGGAAGAGTATACGCAGACTCGCGAGGGTGCCTTTTGGCCTGCGTTAGTGCCTTCTGGAGCTGCCTCCGTGTGAAGGGGATTGCCGAGGATTAACTGTGTGTCTGCACACACAGCACCAGGAAGAGGAGGCTGAGAACCGCCTGGCTTAGGAGAGCCTTGCGGGAATGCCAGGGTCACCTGCCCCCGGCCGGAGACCCCTGGGGCCTGTAGTGGGACCGACTCTGGTGTTCTGGGAACAACCCCTAAAGATTGCTTGGAGTGCTGTCTAATCCTGTGGAGAGGCTAAAGCCGTGGGCTTGCTCTTCTCGAGGTGCCGGGAAGATGGAGTCTCCCCCTAGCTCAGAGCCGGCCGGCACAGCTGGCAGGACCAGCGCTGGCCCTGAGGGCGGGGCGAGGACTGCTGGGTGCTGCCTCCGTGCCGGCGGCCCTGCTCCCTCGCTGCTCTGTGCTCCACTTTCTGCTCTGCCAGAGGCTTAGAACGTGGCCACTGACATGACGCGACTATTGGAACTGGCGGCCGCCCTCCTGACTCGTGTGTTTAAGACTCAGAATAAAAGTCTTAACTGTCTGGCCTTGGTTGTTGAACACTTAAACCATTTTATTGAACGCTTAGCCATTTAAGAAATCGAGAACAGGTCAGACTTTTTTTTTTTTAACTAGAGCACAGTAACTGAAAACTGTGGGTTTTCACTCCCGCGCCAGTTCTGATTTATAGAAAAGACTGAAATTTGAATTAATCTCAGACTGAAAATATTGGTTACAGAGTCAGGTCATTGATTCTAGACCTCTCTAACTTAAAAGGTATAATAAAGGGTTACATTATTTCTGTCATTTTAATTGAATGGTTATAATTTGCCATCATTTAAATAGTTTAATCTAACAATTAATTGTAAAACATTGTTTTTTCTTTTTTGTTCTTTAAGGTCAAGAATGGCCCTACCTATAATTGTACAGAATGTAGTTGTGTATTTAAAAGTTTAGGTAGCTTGAACACTCACATCAGCAAGATGCATATGGGTGGACCACAGAATTCAGCAGGCGCTACAGAGACTGCTCACGTCTTAACGGTAAGCTTGGCCAGCTGGTTGACAGAAGGTATTCTGTTACCAAAATCTGTCATCTGAAGTATGACCTTTTTTTAAAATGGAATGGAATCGTCAGTAGTACCATAAAGGTGCTATGAAAGTTTCCTCTATGGAAGTATGGGTCCTACTTTTATTTGTTTGCCTAATTAATGAAAGAAAATCAAATTTTTGGAAACTTTAAAATAATTTTACGTGATTCTGATTTATGGGGTGTCATCTGAACCAGTTAGAAATAAGGCCAAACGTCATCATTGTTATGAAGTTGTAATTCCTACAGTCCGTGTTAACTGATGATGATTATTGAATATTCTTTATGCTTGTGTTATCATTGAAGAATCACCTTTCTTTTTAAGGTGGTATTTCCCCGAGTCTGATGTGATGGTGATTCTTTTTCCTGAAACCTTGCACCTTTGGGAAACTTAAGTTGTATTTTCCAGTACGCGCAGTAAGGGTTGTGACTCAGAGCATGCCCACTTGACTCCTTCCTGTAGACTGGTAGCTCAGCCTCCGTCTGCGGCTTCTCCTGCCGTCTCAGCCGAGCTGCCTGGCGGCATCTAAGTGTCGAGCGTGGTGTCCTGACCACAGCAGACAAGTCTCGCGAGTGCAGAGGTCCTCGTGAGTGTAGCCAGCCAGTAGCTGGTGTCAAGTCAGCAGCTGCCTCTTACCACGGAGAGGACAGGCCCAGTTTGTATTTTGTCCCCAAGCATGGGGCTCACGTTTAGTGTTGGCTTTTTCCTTTCTCACAATATTTGTGGCTTGGGATGAGTCCTCAGCTACTCTTGATTGGGAGAGTGTTGTAAAGATGTTCTAAAACTGGAGAGTAATCAGTCTTGTAATTAGGTCTTAAATTTTATTTTAGACTGAGTAGTTTTAAATAAAATTTTCAATATATAAATCAAGCAAATGTTAAGAGTTTTTTTTTCCTTTTCCTTTGGCAGTATGCAAATCAAGCGTGTAGGTGGAGTGAATTACCTAGAATGATAATCCAAGTCATTTAAAAAATCTACATTCTCCATAAAACACTGAGAGTGTCGTGCAGGGGTTTGTCCTGATATCCGCCATGACGGGGTCTTGCGGGTTCTCTGACCCCACTGTCTTACGTGTGTGTTTTTCAGATTTCCGGGTTTCTGAGGAATCAGATCAGCTCTCCCCTTACATACTCTTGGCTGTGGCTTTACAGAGCTATTATTCTTCCAATGCCCCTATTTTTCAGGAATCAAAAAAAATTTTAGATCACAGTGATTTCTTTCTTATTTCGTCTATTTGGTAACTTTTTTACTCCTTCGTTTTAGTGACCAACGGGGATGAGGTTTGTGTGCTTAATCCCTCATTTTGAAGTGATAATCTCTACTACCATGTAAAAGACTTTAAAAGAGTTACAGAAAAATTCATTGAATACATTTTTTTAAGAGCCAGTTTTGGTCTAACTTAAAAAGTCAGTGAGGCATATTTGCGATATTGTTAGATTTTCATGCTCAGAACAAAGATAATGCTGGTTTCTTTTTTTTAAAAAATTGCTGTACGAATTAGCATACTTGTTTACCATTTTTAATGCACGTCGGTGTGTTTCAGGCCACGTTGTTTCAGACTTTACCTCTCCAGCAGACGGACACCCAGGTCCCGTCGGCTCCCGGTCAGCAGAGCTCGCAGGTGGTGACCGACGTCATCCAGCAGTTGCTGGAGCTGTCAGAGCCGGGGCCGGTGGAGGCCAGCCAGCCGCCCCAGGCTGCCCAGCAGCTGAGCATCACCGTGGGCATCAACCAGGACATCCTGCAGGTGAGCCGCGCTGCCCCCACTGTCGTGTCCGTCAGGGCCGGGGTCACCGCTGGGAAGTCAGTATTCAGGGCTTGTCGGAGTAAAGGCATCTTCACGAAACATGTGTCCTAACTGAAACGATTATATTGAAACAAAGCATGCTTATTTGATTACTTATGGACAGTGCAGATTTTGAAATGATTTATTAATCTAGAAACAAAAAGTTTTAAAAACCTAACTTTTTTCTCTGTAAGTGAGTTTTCTGGAAAAGAACAGGGTTTTCAGGGCTTTCTTATATCTGTCCCTGGTGACGGAGAGTGAGGACTATTTGATTCTTGCCTGAGCTCCTTGGAGACAGCACTGCGTGCCCTGACCGTGTGTGAGCATCTCTGCTCTCACGGGGCTGGCGAAGGGGGGTGCACAGATGCCTGTCTCATTCTCCTCCCCCAGGCCCGCTCCATGGCCGCGGCCTTTACCCTCGCTCCCCTCCCTGTGTTTACTTGCTAATGGTAAATGCTGACCTCTGTGCTCCACCTTCGTGGTGACAAGTTGGCTGGGGAGTGAAGAGTCAGGCTGTCAGGACCCTGTGACAGCTGGTGTCCTGAGGGTGAAGCCCCTCTCATCTCTAACCATGATTCCCCAATGTGCTATAGACAACCAGGGTTGTCTGATACAACAGTTCTACCAGGCCGTGTAATTAATTTTAATTCCCTTTAATTTTGAAACGCAAATGCTTGCCATGCCAGATTTTGGGTAGAGCTGAGATGTCAGATTTCCAAAGGGACATTTCCACCTCCAGAGATGGACGTTTCGCTTATGTTAATAGAGGACTGCTTGGCGATGGAGGCTTTCCTCCTGGTGGGGTCGAGTCAGAATTCTGCAGGTCAGGCTTGCTAGTGTCTTTGTGATTGACTTTGGTGGGCAGGTGCGGGCGTCACCCCTCCTAACCTCCTAGTTCTGTTCTGTCTCAGCAAGCCTTAGAAAACAGTGGGCTGTCTTCAATTCCAGTTGCAGCGCATCCGAGCGACCCCAGCCACACCAAGGCCGCAGCAGCTCAGGGCCAGACCCCAGACGCTACGAGCGTTTCAAGTGAGCCAGCTGACCCTACAGACACAGAGCAAGAGAAAGAGCAGGAAAGCCCAGAGAAGCTGGATAAAAAGGAGAAAAAGATTATAAAGAAGAAATCACCGTTTCTACCAGGTAATTTTAGCACGTGTTAAGGTTCCGACATTTGGGTGGTCAGTTGCTATTTGAGTCGTGCCCTCCTTTTTCCTTCTGAAGGGGATGTGTTGTTGAAGGCTCCGATCGTCTCTACCCAGTAGTGTTTGTTTGTGGTGAGCCTTGTTGAACTTGCCGCTTTGCCACGGGCGGCTGATGTCCTGTGATTGAGCCCTCCTTCCTGCCAGCCCTTCCCACCAGTCTCTGCTCCACTGTCCCCCAGAGCCCCCACCTGCTGCTCCTGAAGCCCCCCTGCCCCACCCTCGGCCCTTTCCCAGCGGCGCTGTCTGCTCCCCGGCTCCCAGACTTTGGAAGCCCGCCCCACCTGCGTCTCTGCCTCCCCTCTGGGCGTCTGGACGCAAGCGCGTGCCGTGGTGAAGCTGGGTTCCTGCTGTCCCCTCAGCTTCCTTGCGTCTGCTGAGCGGTGTGCGTTCCCATAGACGGGGCTGCGTCATGCATGTCTCCTTCCTCGCCCTCCTGTCTCATTCTCTGGGGGGCTCGGGCAGTTGTTGGAGGCCAGCTCATGTCACCGCCTCATAGGAGCAGGGGGTCTTCCTCCCTCAGTCCCGAAGATAAGCAGGACCCCTGGTCCCCTGGGTCACTCGTGTGCAGCTGGAATGCATTCTGTGCATTTCTGCAATCCCTCGGGGCTCGGTTTGGCTCACCATGCAGGAGCAGGCCTTATTGTGTTTCTCATGGATAGGGTAGATCCCTGCCTTTTGGGAGAAGTGTTGCTGTAAAAATGTTTGCTTAATGCATTAACTGTTCTTGGGAGGCGTGGACTAACCCTGTCATCTGTGTTAACACTTCTTTCTGAGAACGCATTTTCTCATTGCCAACGTGTAGTTGTGAAATCTTTGATTCTCAGCCCACAAAACATCTTGGCCCTCCTCTCATTCTTCTCCCTCTTCTTTTGATCTGACCCTTCCTCCCCAAGTGAAAACCAGGATGATGGAACCCAAGCAGTTTATTTTCTGGGTTTTCCTGAAATCTGGAGAGGCAAGAAGGAAATAAGGGCCATTTCCACACATTTTTGTCAGCTGTGTGGTGGCCTTGGAGGTCCAACGTTAGCCGTGCGTTGTTGAACATCTCCTTCTCGTACACCTGATAAACTGATGAAAACCCACAGTCCCTGTGAAACGTTCATACCAGTTACAGCATTTGCCGTGCTGAACATATGGAGGTGCTCGGACGTGGCTGAGGGCAGGCCAGATTGGCCTCGGGAAGGTGCTGAAGGGGAAACTTCATCCCGGGTTGTCCTCCGTCTTTAGGGTTAGAAACGGCTTTCTCTTCTGCACTGAGCATCAGATGGAGATTTCAAAATGGAACTGCAGTTAACCCTATTATACATTATTTTAACACAGGGTGTTGTACTTACAGAGTTTATAAAGATACGGCGATTCCAGAATGGAACTGCAGTTAACCGTATTGTACATTATTTTCATATGCAGTGTTGTACTTACAGAGTCTATAAAGATTATGCAAATTTTAATTTTTGAAATACTTGAATAAATTATATATTTAAAGTACTGAGCAAATTTATGTAGTTCTAGTAAACTTTAGATTAAACATGATCCTTAGTATAGGTTGGAGCAAGCTTTTTTTGTTTTAATCATCTCTGATGTGTGATGAGAATATTACTGGGGGCATGTTTCTATATAAAGACACTCCTTAAAAAGAGTCCTTCCTTTTATAGGAACCAGTATACTTTTAATGTAATGATCATTTCCGAAAACAAAAACACTTCTTCAGGGGTAGTTGATACCATCGGGTGTACCCTAAGAAAACCCTGAGCTAACTATTCTTGTCTCATAAGTCATAACATTTTCTTAACAGCTGATAATTAACCTTAATTACATTTCCAAGTTGAACATATACAGGCATCTAAAGCCATCACTCTGATTTACTCAGTTTTGCAAGAATGAATATTTTTAGTAGAATTTGCTTTGTTGTTTAAGAAGTATTTTATGTATGAGTTAAATATTTAACAAATACTTTTATATTTATCATAAAACTTGTGACATGTAAATCATTGCTTCTTGTTGTTCAGCCACTAAGTTGTGTCCGACTCTTTGCGACCCCATGGCCTGCAGCCCGCCAGGCTTGCTTGTCCTTCACCATCTCCCACAGTTCACTCAATTGCTCATGTCCATTGAGTCAGTGAGGCCATCCAACCATCTTCATTATGAAGTTTTAATAAAGTCAGTTAACTTTTCAATTTTCTCATTTGTAAAAGGGACAGTGATGGGATAAATAAAAGAGAATCGAGTAGTGCCTGACACATAGTAAGTGTGTAATAAATACACGTGTTTTTAAGTCTTTCTGAGAGTAGGTGGAACTGGTCGTCACGCACAGCTCAGAAGGCACACTGGTGGGCGGTGGGCGCACCTTCTGCTCCTGCCGGGCCCCCGGCCGCTGCCTCACAAGGTCTTGTGTCTCCCAGCAAGCACAGGCATAGTTTTATGTATTCTGTGTTATTGTTTTTGGTGAGATGTGTGCCATGCTGCGTGTGTGGTTTTTACTCTTTTGCCACCTGGTATCTTATGTGCGAGATGCCTCAACAGTGTTCTCTGTAGCGTGTGTTCTTCTCTGATTTGCTTGGCTTTTGAGTTAAAAGGGAGAAGTATTTTTTGTTTTCATATAGCAGAAGGGAGAGATAGGTTTTATTTTTATATAGCCAAATTTGTCAGTGTTTTATGACCCTTGGACTTGTGTTAACACTTAGACTTCAACACTGACATTATGGAAAAAGTGCCTTTTACCTAACACTTTTACACTTTGATTTTCTTTTTTTTTTACATTATAAAATGATCACCACTGTATGTCCATTTACCATCTGTATACTTCTGTATTTTAAACCAGATCTTTGACTCAGTTTTATTTTTTGTTGCCAATGGGCACCCAGTTACCCAAACACCATTTATTAAGTCGTGTTTTCCCTGCTGCCATGCAGTGCCCCACCATCATCATATATTACACTCTCAAACCTGTGTGGGTCTTTTCTGGACTTTATTCCAGTAATCTGTCTTTTTATTCATGTGTTGTAATACCAAATGGTTTTAGCTTTATTGTGTGTTTTATAACTAGGACACCTGGTCCTTTCTCACTTCACTTGTTTTAGTTTTTTTTTTTTTTACTATTTTTCCATATTTATTTTTTCATATGCACTTTAAAAACATCTACTAAACTTCCAAAACTAGTTCTGAAAAACTCCTATTGGTATTTGTATGTACTGTGCTAAGTCTTGTTAGTTGTGTCTGACTCTTTGAGACCCTATGGACCATAGCCCACCAGGCCCCTCTGTCCCTGGGATTCTCTAAGCAGGAACACTGGAGCGGGTCGCATGCCCTCCTCTGGGCGGTCTTCCCAACCCACGGATGGAGCCCACTTCTCTTGCGTCTCCTCATCGGCAGGCAGGTTCTTTACCTCTAGCACCGCCTGGGAAGCCCCGGTATTTGTATGTAAGTGACTTAATTAGAGAGAACTGATGCCTTTGTAACTTTCTGTCTTTATACCAAAGAATAGGGTTAGTATGGGATTATATGAAATCATGTATGTGAAACTTTTGAAAATTGTAAAGCACTATATAATTTAAAGAATCATTCAGTAAAAAAAAATTAAAAAAGAATAGGGGATGCATTTCCACTTACTTAGATCTTTTCTTTTCTTCCATATTTTAATAGTAGTTTAAAATTTTCTTCTGGATTTTGACTGTAGATAGGAAGGATGTTGATTTCCATAGATTAAAATGTGGGCCTTTTTCTGAGTTTTAGTTTTTTAGGTATATAGCCATATCATTTGTAAACAGTAATTTTACCTTTTCCTGTATACTCTGTGCTTTTGTATCTTACCTAGTTACATCGGCTAGCATCTGTCCAACATGAGAAATTAATGGCAGTGGGATAGTGAACTCTTTCCTGACCTTATTTAGTAGGGCTGCTTTTAGTATTTTCCTAGTAAGTCAAACATTTTATTGATACATTTTATTCACCTCCTCCTGTTTTAGGCAGTTTTTTAAAAACTTAAAACTAGATGTTGAGTTTTAGTAAATCCCTTTTCATCTTGAGGATGACTATATGTTTTTTTCTTTTAAAATTTATTGATGTGTTTGAAGAGAAAAGCTATTGCCCAACTCCAGGAAGGATTGCCATGTGGGAATGAAGAACTGGTTTTCCAGATCTTACATTTTGTCATAGGGTCAGAAATCTGGATTCAGTTTTCTCTTTCTAACACTGCCTGGGCCAAGGAAACACTTGCAGGGTGCATGTGGAGAGCATCAGGCTCCAGCTGCAGCTGCCAGTCTGTGTCTCTGTCCCACTTTATCCCCAGAAATAACTAGAAGCTGGTGACGGTTGTGAGTCACCTTACGTGATTAAAGACGTATTTTCATTTTTGCTTGAAAAAAAATCTGGTTGAGGGAGGTGATTTCCAGACTTTAGCTAACAGAGACTTCCTTTTTGTTTCTTGCTTTTCTGATTTGTCATGGTAGACATTTAGGTAATTATTGCACTTTTCTAAATTAGTTTTTGTCTATTAGTTTAAGCAGTCTTAAGTTTTAGACTTTCTCAATATGAGAAATATCACCATAAAATAAATATCTTTCTCTCATTAAAAAAAAACATTTCCCTTGTTTCCTGCTCTTTCCCCCCTCCCCCACCCCCATGGTTTGTGTATGTTGTTCTTTGTTCTTGTTTTCAGAAAAAATATTATTTTGGATTCTTTTACTTAACCTCCTTTCCTATGTTACTTATTCCTGCAAAGAGCATTATCTTCAGGAATATACATTTTCTCTCCTTGCAAATTCACTTGTGCATAAAGAAAATTCCTTGTATTTACTGATATCAAAGAGAAGGAAACAACTTTTTCTCTTCCCCTAATAAAATAATGTCTGTACAGACACAGTTCAATAAACAGTGAAAATTTTCTGATGAATTTCCTCAACATGGCCCAAACCTTTTTGATTTCAAGTGGATTCTTATCGTAGGCATCTGTTTAATTTCTGATGAATAAATCTAATTAAAATTTTAAAAGGTGATTCTGTCAAATTAGAAGTTTGCCAGTTTAGATATTATTTTACGTATTATATTTCCACAAATTCTACTTGTGATTTTTCTTCTGATGGAAATAGTTTTAAGCCTGGTTCAAGGTTGAATAAAAGTTTTTAGAGTTTTTTAATATTTGAAGAAATTTCTATATTTGTTCATGAATTATGAACTTATTTAAATATAGTATTTCTTTGTTTTAACTGTCTAGTTCCTTTCTATCGCATGAGAACTTATCATTTCCTAATCATTTTATTTGTATTTTTATTAGTATTTTTATTTTTTTTTTGTATTTTTTATTAGTGATAACAGATTGGCTCAGACAAGAGTTACTATAACTTCACTCCTTCTCTTCTTGTTCCTTGAGTTAATTTCGTAGCAGTTGGATGAGATCTGCTGTTCTTTGCATTTCCAGCAGACGAGTCTATACTGCTTATTCTTAATTTATACCCTCGCACCTGTCTTGTTAGAGTTCTTCTCTCTCAGCCAATGATTTGTGTCTTCCCTGAGGCTCTTAGGATTGTCTGCAGGATTCAGTCACAGTCGTCTTTCATTTCAGTTATTACGGAAGTTTCAGCTGTCCCCACAGTTGATGACACACGCCCTCTGCCGTGGCAGAAAGCACACAGCTGTGGCGTGCGGTCTGAGTGCCCCCGGCCCCTGCAGGGCGTCTGCGCCTGCCTCCGCTCGGTGCTGAGCCGGGCTGGGCCCATCTGCCGCCCCCCAGGGTCGATCCGCGAGGAGAATGGCGTGCGCTGGCACGTGTGCCCCTGCTGTGCCAAGGAGTTCCGCAAGCCCAGCGATCTGGTGCGCCACATCCGCATCCACACCCATGAGAAGCCCTTCAAGTGCCCCCAGTGCTTCCGGGCTTTCGCCGTGAAGAGCACGCTGACCGCCCACATCAAGACGCACACGGGCATCAAGGCCTTCAAGTGCCAGTACTGCATGAAGAGCTTCTCCACCTCGGGGAGCCTCAAGGTGCACATTCGCCTGCACACAGGTGCGCGGGGACGGTGGGGCACAGGGGACTCGTGCACGTGAGTGTCACGAGGCCGCGTGACCTTCTGTAGGCTGAACCGCATCCGCACGAGCGGGTCCTCGTGGAGCCCACGGCCCAAAGAGGGAGTACTTCACGCCCTCTTAGGAGTGAGGGCACCAGCATGGGGTGGTGAGGAGGGAGCTGCCACGGGCAGCAGGTTCAGACACAGACCAGGAGCGCGATCCTCTAACACCAGAATTTACTGCTGGTTTACTCAGCGCTGGCCCGGCTGAGTGCTGTTGAGACCCAAGCATGTGGATGCTGGCCACAGGCCTGGGGCCATGCTGTTCCTCCAGTTACAGGTGGTGGATGGCGTGAGAGAAGCCCTTAACGCAGCCTAGTGTCTCAAGGGCACCTGGTTGCTGGAGCACCCACTTTACCATTTTAGGCTTTCTCCTGAAAATAGTAAATGCTCTTTTTTACATAAAATGCTCTTATTATGTGCCTTCACATCTATAAAGTGCACTGTATGCAGACAAGGGAAATAACTGATAATATCCATGAAATAATACATACATATAACGTGAAACGACAGATTGAATATTCCAATCAATATTGCAATACTAGAATTTTATGCTGACCTTAACTGAAATGTATGTCTCTGGAATAATTCCATTGTCATTTGTTTAGGAGTCAGACCTTTTGCTTGTCCTCACTGTGACAAGAAGTTCCGAACCTCAGGCCACAGGAAGACTCATGTCGCCTCTCACTTTAAACACACGGAGTTGAGAAAGATGAGGCACCAGCGTAAACCTGCCAAGGTTCGCGTGGGCAAGGCGAATGTCCCAGTCCCGGACATTCCTTTGCAGGAACCGATTCTCATAACAGACGTAGGTAAGAGTCCCCTCCTTGGGTACCTTGCAAGGTGGGGGAGTGTTGTGGTCTGCACAGTTAGATAGCTGTACGCGTGGAGCAGGGGGAGTTATTCTAAAGTGTTTTGCTCTGTGGGCCAGTATGTCCCACAGAGAAATTAAAATCCTAGTTCTGTCTGTCCCTTAATCTGCTGCTCAGATTATGTTCCTGGCGAGAAGAAGTGGTGTGTGAGTGAGGGTGTTGGCATCCGAGTCCTCGCCGAGGAGACTGTTCCTCCGGGACCTATCTTGTGGGGCACCTGGAATGCTGTGTCGTCTGCATCCTAGATCATCCTCTGGGCGGCTCTCACCTTCTGATTAAAACAAAAGTCTGCCAGCTTTTAAATTCTTTTTAGGCTTGATGTTATAATGAAGGCAAATTATGATTTTGTTAACTAAAAAGAAAACACTGCTTGTGAGAATGTTTGGGAAAATGTAGGTCTTAGAGCAAAATTAAATTTATTAAATTCTGTGCAAGAATTTACGTTTTTATGCAGTTCCTGTATTTCATTGTCTTAGGCAAGATAATCTAGTCTGTGAACAAAATTAGTATCAAACAAAATATGATTTGGTATAAATAAAGCTTAAAGGATATAAAGAGAGATATTGTGGATTAATGTCAGTGGTAGTCCACTGATAAGATGATCAACAGTCATGAGCTTTTATGTATTTAGGTGCATAGCATCAAAATATATAAACCAAAAACAGAAGAAAGGAGAAATATTCAAATTCTACACCATAGTGAGAGGTCGTCAATTAGATCAATTTAGACACAGCGAGACTGAAGAGGATTTGAAGCACCCATATAAAAAGGGTGATTTAATACCTTTAAAACTGTTTACTCCAAAGTACATGCTCTTTTAAATATGCATGAAGTAGAAGTTGATCACATTCTGGGGTATAAAGAAATTTCAGGTTTTCAAAAATAGAAACTGTAAAAGAAACAATCCTTTATTATAGTTCAATGAAAACATAATAGAAAATAGCTATCTAAATTTTCATTATATGGAAAAGAAAGACTCAAAACTGCAATTACAGACAGGAAATGGCAGATTTTATAAGCAGGTTGAATGGGCCAAAGCTGCTATCAGAGAAATTAAGACTTTTAAGAAGTGTTTCTTATTAAAGAAGAATGAAAATAAATATATAACTCAAAAAAGTAGAAAAATGAAAAACAAGTAACAGAAAGGAATAAGTATAAAAATTTAAGACAAGATGAAATTCTAGTGAACATAATTTTACAACTTTTAGAAAATAAACAGATAACTTGACATGTCTCTGGTAAACTCAAGACTGAGAAAATGCCTATAGTATTAGGAGTGAGACTCAGTCTATAAGCACAGGTACAGATGAGATAAACACTGCAGATACTCTGTAACCTTTTGCTAATACATTTGAAAATATAGATGAAATGTATTTTTTCTAGAGTGGTATACTTATCAGAATTGACTCTAGAAGAAATGGAAAGCCCCGAAAGACAAGTTTAAGAGCATTCTCCCCCAGATATCAGTCTACAGTGACTTTATGTATGATTTCTACCAAGCTTCCTAGGAACTGTCATTCCTGGGGTGTTTAGTTGTTTGGCGTACAGACACTGATCTGTGGTAGGTTAGAATACTTTGATGCTGTTACACAGTTTTGGCAGCTCACAAAACCAAACACCACAACAGACCAGTTTCACATAGTATTATTTAATCTTCACAAACGTGATCTCCAGGACTGGCAAATGGCAAAACCTAACAAGCGGCTCAGAGATGCTCAAATCCTGGCCCCTGCGTGACTAGGAGGATGGGCTAAGCATACTAGGAGAGCCGGGAGGAAGGAGTAGGTTTTAGGGCACAGGGTTGCTCTGTAACCTGCACCGTCAGGGGCCATCCAGAGAGCAGTGTGCTAGAGGAGCCTGCTGGTGACCCTGGCGTGGAAGTGCAAGGCAGCTGAGGGGCAGGGAGTGTGGTGGGGCCTGTTCTTGGACGGAGGAGGCACAGCCCAGCTAGTGCTGGCTGTGTGTGTCTTCCTCTTGTCGTTTCAGGTAGATATTAAATAATTCAGAGGGTTCAGTGTATTTTTGTCCTGAATTGGCTAAATTATTGCTTGATGAAGACATACTTATCACACGGTCAGCCTAAGGGAATTCTTTATTCCTTGAAAGTATGTAAAACCTGAAATATTTAAGATTGTCATTTTGCTGTTTGCAGATATTCCTTTAATAGAATTCCTGTGAAAACCCTGACTTTTTTAGAACACAAAAATGATGCTGGAATTAGTTCTGTCTTGAGTTTGTTGTAGTACCTAGGGTACAGTCTTCATACTGAACGAACAAGAGTCCAAGAACTCGGACTGTCCTAAATGTTGATGTAGTTTTAGAAATTTGACGCCAGCAGATGCTTACATAGAAAGTAAATGTAGAAATCCGTGAAAAACTGGCTCTAGAACAAAGAGAAATAACTGTGATAATATAAATATTCCTTTATGTTGGAAAAAAAAATCTGTCTTACGTTAACTTTGTGTTTCCTGATAGGTGTTCTTTCAATAGCCAGTTCCTAACACAATGAAAATAGCATTTAGTTGTTACATTGGAATCTAGCTTCTCAGGATTCTTATCTTCTGGGTAAAGCAGGCACCTTTTGACATTTAACTTTTTTTGGTACATTGACAGTGAATTATTCCTGATTTTCCTTTGCTTTGTAGGTCTTATCCAGCCCATTCCAAGGAACCAGTTATTTCAAAGTTATTTTAATAACAATTTTGTAAATGAAGCAGATAGACCATACAAGTGTTTTTACTGTCATCGTGCCTATAAAAAGTCTTGTCATCTTAAACAACACATCAGGTAAGATGACAGACTCAGAGATAGAAAGTAATTTAGTGACCTGGTGACTTGTATAAGTACTAAGAGTGGTAGTGTTCAGTTCAGTTCAGTTCAGTCGCTCAGTCGTGTCCCACTCTTTGCGACCCCATGAATTGCAGCACGCCAGGCCTCCCTGTCCATCACCAACTCCCGGAATTCACCCAGACTCACGTCCATTGAGTCAGTGATGCCATCCAGCCATCTCATCATCTGTCGTCCCCTTCTCCTCCTGCCCCCAATCCTTCCCAGCATCAGAGTCTTTTCCAATGAGTCAACTCTTCGCATGAGGTGGCCGAAGTACTGGAGTTTCAGCTTTAGCATCATTCCTTCCAAAGAAATCCCAGGGCTGATCTCTTTCAGAATGGACCGATTGGATCTCCTTGCAGTCCAAGGGACTCTCAAGAGTCTTCTCCAACACCACACTTCAAAAGCATCAACTCTTCGGCACTCGGCCTTCTTCACAGTCCAACTCTCACATCCATACGTGACCACAGGAAAAACCATAGCCTTGACTAGACGAACCTTTGTTGGCAAAGGAATGTCTCTGCTTTTCAATATGCTATCTAGGTTGTTCATAACTTTCCTTCCAAGGAGTAAGCGTCTTTTAATTTCATGGCTGCAGTCACCATCTGCAGTGATTTTGGAGCCCAAAAAAATAAAGTCTGACACTGTTTCCACTGTTTCCCCATCTATTTCCCATGAAGTGATGGGACCAGATGCCATGATCTTCGTTTTCTGAATGTTGAGCTTTAAGCCAACTTTTTCACTCTCCACTTTCACTTTCATCAAGAGGCTTTTTAGTTCCTCTTCACTTTCTGCTATAAGGGTGGTGTCATCTGCATATCTGAGGGTATTGATATTTCTCCTGGCAATCTTGATTCCAGCTTGTGTTTCTTCCAGTCCAGCGTTTCTCATGATGTACTCTGCATATAAGTTAAATAAGCAGAGTGACAATATACAGCCTTGACGAACTCCTTTTCCTATTTGGAACCAGTCTGTTGTTCCATGTCCAGTTCCAACTGTTGTTTCCTGACCTGCATTTAGGTTTCTCAAGAGGCAGGTCAGGTGTTCTGGTATTCCCATCTCTTTCAGAATTTTCCACAGTTTATTGTGATCCACACAGTCAAAGGCTTTGGCATAGTCAATAAAGCAGAAATAGATGTTTTTCTGGAACTCTCTTGCTTTCTTGATGATCCAGCAGATGTTGGCAATTTAGTCTCTGGTTCCTCTGCCTTTTCTAAAACCAGCTTGAACATCAGGAAGTTCACGGTTCACATATTGCTGAAGCCTGGCTTGGAGAATTTTGAGCATTACTTTGCTAGCATGCAAGATGAGTGCAGTTGTGCGGTAGTTTGAGCATTCTTTGTCATTGCCTTTCTTTGGGATTGGAATGAAAACTGACCTTTTCCAGTCCTGTGGCCATTGCTGAGTTTTCCAAATTTGCTGGCATATTGAGTGCAGCACTTTCACAGCATCATCTTTCAGGATTTGAAATAGCTCAACTGGAATTCCATCACCTCCACTAGCTTTGTTCGTAGTGATGCTTTCTAAGGCCCACTTGACTTCACATTCCAGGATGTCTGGCTCTAGGTCAGTGGTCACACCATCGTGATTATCTGGGTTGTGAAGATCTTTTTTGTACAGTTCTTCTGTGTATTCTTGCCACCTCTTCTTAATACCTTCTGCTTCTGTTAGGTCCATACCATTTCTGTCCTTTATCGAGCCCATCTTTGCATGAAATGTTCCCTTGGTATCTCTAATTTTCTTGAAGAGATCTCTAGGCTTTCCCATTCTGTTGTTTTCCTCTATTTCTTTGCATTGATCGCTGAAGAAGGCTTTCTTATCTCTTCTTGCTATTCTTTGCAACCCTGCATTCAGATGCTTATATCTTTCCTTTTCTCCTTTGCTTTTCACTTCTCTTCTTTTCACAGCTATTTGTAAGGCCTCCCCAGACAGCCATTTTGCTTTTTTGCATTTCTTTTCCATAGGGATGGTCTTGATCCCTGTCTCCTATACAATGTCACGAACCTCATTCCATAGTTCATCAGGCACTTTGTCTATCAGATCTAGGCTCTTGTTATTTAAAATGTCACTTTTGACCCCCAAATGTTTATTGATCATTGGTATTCTAACCACTCCAGTACTCTTGCCTGGGGAATTGCATGGACAGAGGAGCCTGGTGGGCTACATACAGTCCATGGAGTTGCAAGGAGTTGGATGTGACTGTGCAACTAAGACACACACACACATTTTCATACTTTAGTGTCTTGACCAAAATGTTTTACCCATAAATTGCTCCTGATTTTTATTTACGCTATTATTTTTCAGTTTTTGCAATTTCTAGGACTTGTCAGAGAAGTATTGGTTTGTTTCATTAGGGTTAATGTTCTTTCACAGTTTTTCAGATGGGTTCATCAGAGTTTAGATTAATTATTGTAGTGCAACAGTGAGAAGGAAGTAGAAACCTGGTCACAAGAGAGACTGTGAGGGGTCACGAGGAGAGGATGAAACGTGGACAAGGACGTGGGGTCTGGTTTTGTGTCAGGACTTTAGATGGGTCACCTGGGCATAGAGACTCAGGGGTCCCATTGGAATCAGGAAAGTGGGGGGCGGTCAAGTGCGATAGTTATGAGAATGCATTCTAAAGTATAAGGCACCGTGAAATCGTAAGGTGCTCATTCATTGCTGTTTTTTTTTCTTTTCAGGTCCCATACAGGTGAAAAGCCCTTTAAGTGTTCTCAGTGTGGAAGAGGCTTTGTTTCCGCAGGAGTGCTCAAAGCGCACGTGCGAACGCACACAGGCCTGAAGTCTTTCAAGTGTCTGATCTGTAACGGCGCTTTCACGACCGGGGGCAGCCTGCGGCGACACATGGGCATCCACAACGACCTCCGCCCCTACATGTGCCCCTACTGCCAGAAGACGTTTAAGACCTCGCTCAACTGCAAGAAGCACATGAAGACCCACAGGTAGGTGCGGCCCTGCTGGGCACCTTCTAATCATCTGCGTAGTTACACGACTTTGGTGAGAGTGTTTTCAGGAAATAGTTGTCTTTGTTTTACTGTATTATTACTTCTAGCTTGATCTAAGGAAGCTTCTACATCCGTGTTTAAGGATCTATTAAGAACCATAGACTAAAGCATAACATTTTTATTTTTAATATGATATTGAAGTAGTCTGTGTTGCACTAAATGCTTTGTAAACTGTCTTAAAACTGACCATCAGTAGTAGATAAAATGCCCGATAGACCATGCCTACTGTAATTATGAAGTGAAGATTGCAAAGAAGAAAGTCTTGGTTGACTCCGTGGCTTCCAGGCATATCATCAGTGTTACCTGCACAGTAATTATTCTAGGTTGTCAATGAAGGGAACATATATTTCAGCTATCACACCTCTGTCATTGCTGCTGACTTGGATTTTTGCTTGAGCAGAGGACTATCTCGTCTCTAGATGGAGCCCTTGCAGAAATGCATTTCTGATCACATCAGATCTGTATTTGAGCTGGGTTTTGATTTGGCTTTTTTTTTTTTCTTCAGTTTTTTGATTCACTCACTGAATTCATTGTTCATTTTTCTCTTTGAAAGAAAAGTTGTTGGCCTTGATGAAAATACGCTGGGTGTATTTTGTATATGGAAAAGTGATATTAACAGGAATAAGGCTCCTACAGAAAATGAACTTGGCCACATGCCTCGCCGACCAGATGCTGTAGCCTGTGGACCTGGTCACTGGGCTGAGCACGGCCTGGCAGGTCCCAGGACTTCCCATGTCTCCCACGTGTGTGTGTAGTGCTGAACGCAGTCTGACAGGGCTCCGCCTCATTTCATGCAGGTCTTCTTCCCAGCACTTGGGCTCATTGCACCATTTGGGTTGGGAGGGTTTTACTTTGAAACATGTGGCCTCTCTTGAATTTTTTTAAGCTTTAAAAAATTTCTTGTTTCCTTCAAGTCCATATAATCTGTGAAAGTGTTTAAGAATAAGGGGACATGATTTTTCTTTCAGAATTATTAATAGTATTTAACTTTCAACTGGATTGCCATCATGACTTCAAAACGAGATAAAGTAAATTTACTGAGTAAATTATAACTTGGGCAGTAGTAGCCCATGCCCCTGGTTTTTGACCACACCTGACACCGTGGACTGCTGTTGGTTCCTTTTGAAGATACGAGCTCGCCCAGCAGCTCCAGCAGCATCAGCAGGCCTCCGCCATGGATGACAGCACCGTGGACCAGCAGGGCATGCACGTGTCTACCCCGATGCAGGTGGAGATCGAGAGCGAGGCACTGCAGCCCAGCACCGAGGCCGTGGCCGCCAACCCCGGGGCCATGCTGGAGCTGGGGCCGCCTCACGGCGTGAGCGCCGAAGAGGCGGGGCTGGGCCCGCAGATGGCGGGGCAGCCTTTGGAGGCAGAGGAAGGTGAGCTTTACCTCCTAAGAGTTTGCAGCCTGCATCCCCCAGTCCTTCTTGTTCCTCTCATCTCTGACTGTTGCAGTCACAACCTGTGCTGTGTGGTACGTGTGAGCGTTTGCGAGGCATTTGGAGCTGTAGACATAGGACCTTCCAATACGTACTCTTTGTAGCCCACTGTTACCCCGAGGACACCAAGAAGCCTTTGGTTTTCATGCGTGTTCATCTGTGTGATTGTGTGTGCTCTGTTCCAGCGACTCCCAGACTCCACAGGGTGAGGCTGCCCGCCTTCTGTCCCTGGAGCCTCGGCTCCTTGTCCAGTGCGCTGCCTCTTGCAGGAAGGTCTCACTCAGAAAGACACCTGCTTCCCTGGGAACACTGAGCTTAGTGACAGAGTTCGGCCCAGGGTCTCCTACAGGTCTAACAGACGATTGGCCGGCTGGCTGACTGTTTTGTTATGGTCCCAAAATGTATTTGGTCTATGATCAAGACTTTGTAGTTTTTACCCCCAAATATATAAATTTATATACAGTATGTTTGCATTGTCTTCCTACTGTCTTTTCAAAATAAGGAAGCTAAGTTGTGGGAAAAAAAAGAAACCTATCCTTTTGGACAGACTGGTAGGCCTGCGGTACCTTCCAGGTCTGTGAGCCCCTCTTACTTCTGTCTTCAGACAGGTTCGTGGCCCCACAGCAGGCCCTGCAGGGGCATGTGGACCAGCTTCACGAGCAGGCACCCCCTCAGCAGTCCTTCGAACCGGCTGGCTTGTCTCAGGGTCAGTGGTGGGTCTCACCTGAGGCTTAATAATGAGCGGTGCCTGGCTGGGCTTAACTTTACAGTAACCTCGAGAGCTTCCTTTAATGCTCTTCTGGAATGTATGATTTCAATCCACAAGCTTTCTTGCATGGATTGTGTGTATGGGTGTGTGTGTGTGTGTGTCAACGCTCTTCTGGAATGTATGATTTCAAACCGCATGCTTTCTTGCATGGATATATTGTGTGTGTGTGTGTGTGTGTGTTAATGCTCTTCTGGAATGTATGATTTCAAACTGCATGCTTTCTTACATGGATATTGTGTGTGTATGTACATGTTTATGCACACATTATTTTGTAGTCTGTTCAGGTTTTCCAGAAAGTGATTTTAATAACCACGCTACATGTGGTTTCTAGCCAAGGAAAGGAAATTGAGTAGCAGTTGGGACTTAGAGGTAAGTGCGTCCTTGTGGCTGGTCTGTCTGCTGGCCCTGCGAGGATGCAAGCCTGTGCACAGGTCACTTCAGAGCCTGCTGATAAGACTGACGACCCTGGTTCTAGCTCAGAAAGCACACATGTGACTTGAATTAGCTTTATTTGTAAAACCAGCTTTTTTTGCTTTTCTTGTGTGTGTGTGTAGCTTTAGTATTTGGTGAAACTCACATTTTCTCACTTGTTTCAGGTTTTACAGTGACTGATACATACAGTCAGCAGACCCCGTTCCCCCCTGTCCAGCAGTTACAAGATTCTAGCACACTGGAGTCCCAGGCCCTCTCCACAAGCTTCCACCAGCAGAACCTCCTTCCCGTGCCTGGCACCGACACCATTAATGTAGTGAGTGTTACAGAAGTGTCCTCATGAGCAGATTCTAGCTTATTCTTCACTGTAATTTTTTAGGTGCCTGGCACCGACACCATTAATGTAGTTAAACAAGAATAAGTTAATTCTAGCTTATTCTTCACTGTAATTTTTTCACTGTAAAATTCACTTAAGAGCATATGCATGCTCGTTACAACTTTAACACCGTTGCATCACCTGTGAAAACTGGAATGTTTGTCATATAGGGCTTTTTTTCCCTTAAAACATTTTTGTATAACTTTAAGATTTCATTCCCATCACGTGGCCTGACATTTTCGATTAAAAGTCAGGGAAGTCAGGATAGTGGAACGGACTTTGGTAACATCTGAAGGATGTCATGGTGCTTTAGCAATCAAACCTGAACATTTTAATCTGTGGGATCTTGAAAGAAACATGTTAGAATGCATGCTAACGGACCAAATATAAATATTGAGACGCATCATTTGACATTTTATTTCTTAGTCAAGTCGGACTTCCCTGATAGCTCAGTTGGTAAAGAATCCACCTGTAATGCAGGAGACCCTGGTTTGATTCTTAAGCCAGGAAGATCTGCTGGAGAAGGGATAGGCTACCCATTCCAGTATTCTTGGGCTTCCCTTGTGGCTCAGCTGGTAAAGAATCTACCTGCAATGCAGGAGACCTGGATTTGATCCCTGGGTTGGGAAGATCCCCTGGAGAAGGGAAAGGCTACCCACTCCAGTATTCTGGCCTGGAGAATTCCATGAACTGTATAGTCCATGGGGTTGCAAAGAGTTGGACATGACTGAGTGACTTTCACCACTCACCAAGTTGGAGGCATGTAAGTTTTTGTTCTGGTGTTGATTTTGCCGTTCTCGGAAATCTTTCAGTAGTGGTGGGATGATGGGCCCATCAGTTGTTTCCCTCTTTAAAAGCCCCTGTGGGAAGCTTTTGCCAAGTGGAAGACCTGGATCCTCCAGTGAAACTTTCAGGGCCTATTTTCCTAGCTGCTACTCCTGGACTGGGAATGTGCTTCCCCCAACCCTGTGATTTTGTAGCAAGCGAGGAGACTGAATATTTTAAGAAAGTGGGGCTTTTTGTTCACTCTCAGTAAGAACAGAGCAAGTGCAAGTGTGATCTTAATATACATGGAAAATATGGTAAGATCAGTTTCATGCTTGGATAAACTTTGTATTAAACAAGTTAATGGAAGATAAATATTTCTTTAATAAAATTGGTGTAGATGATTTTTGTTGTTTTATTTGGCCCAAATGATTGCAATGGCCTAATTGGGTTTTCTCCATCATTAAATCCACATTTATGATTATGCTTATCCTTGGTTGTTAGGTGTTTATGTTCATTCATAGATATTCAAGTAGTCCACTCTGTGCTTCCGTTACATTTTAGACAACTCGTTTGATTCAGGAGTCCCCCCAGGAGGAGATGGACCTGCCGCCTCCACGCCCCCCGTTCCTGGAGGAGACCGAAGAGCAGAGCCGGCGCTCCTACAGGTACGCGGGCCTCTCGAGGCTCCTGCTGCTGCGCTTGCGGCCCTCCCACTGTGCCTCATGCCCACTGCACCATGCCTGCGGCGTCACAAAGCTCTGCGAAGAGACAGGCTTGCCAAAGCTTGTGCAGCTAATCAGCGATGTGGCTGGAGTCAGCACGCAGCAGGCTGTCCCTGTAAAGCGTCTGCTGCGGCTTCCTGTCCCCACTGCAGGCGGCTGCTGCCTTGTTTTCAGAAATGGCTTAAATTTCTAACGTGCCTTTTTGTCCGAGGCTCTTTGTGTACTTTATATAGAACTGCCGACATTTTATTCACACTCTGATTTATCCATTAACAAGTATTTGTTAATGTTTAATTTGGGATTTTGCATTGACATCTTTAGGTGAGACTAGGAAGTGTTTTCTTGTGATTCCTCTGTGACATCTCCCTAGGCTTTCCTGACATTCAGCGCTTTCCAAGAACTTGCTGTGTGCCAAGCTGTGTGCTTTGTGTTCCTTTCTATCACAGATGAAAGCCTGGAAATAGAAAAAATACAGAAATAAAATAATTTTTCTAAAATTTTGTTCTTAATAATATATGAATGGGAATGTTGAAATTTATAATTATTTCATCCTTAATATCTTTCATAACACCCAAGAGGAGAATAACAGTGGATATTTATATATTATTCAGAATAGCTCTGTTTTGTGAAAATATTTTACCAACCAACATGTATTAATTGACATTTCCAGGTGTCTAGACTCAGGTGATTCTGATCCTAATGCAGCAGAAGGGTTTGCAGTGTTTTATGACTTCATAAAGAAAACAGCACATAATAAGTTTCCTGTTATGTTTAAAGGAATAGTTTCTAATTAATCAACTATTTTGCTGAAGGATTGCTATAGGTTTTACTAACTTTGAAATAAAATCATTGCGGGTATAAGCAGAATCTGATCTAACACATTTTTATTGCTACCATCTTACAGTTTTGTTTAAACGTTGGTGCACACACTTCCTTTCTGTGACAGCTCTGCCTGACTGTATATAACTGTTGGTGCCCACACCTCCTTTCTGTGACAGCTCTGCCTGACTGTGTATAACTGTAGGTGCTCACACCTCCTCTCTGTGACAGCTCTGCCTGATTGTGTGTAACTGTTGGTGTGCACACCTCCTCTCTGTGACAGCTCTACCTGTGTATAATTGTAGGTGTGCACACCTCCTCTCTGACAGTTCTACCTGTGTATAACTGTAGGTGCGCACACCTCCTCTCTGTGACAGTTCTACCTGTGTATAACTGTAGGTGCACACACCTCCTCTCTGTGACAGCTCTGCCTGACTGTGTGTAACTGTTGGTGCACACACCTCCTCTCTGTGACAGCTCTACCTGTGTATAATTGTAGGTGCGCACACCTCCTCTCTGTGACAGCTCTGCCTGACTGTGTGTAACTGTTGGTGTGCACACCTCCTCTCTGTGACAGCTCTGCCTGACTGTATATAACTGTTGGTGTGCATACACTCCTCTCTGTGACAGCTCTGCCTGACTGTATAACTGTTGGTGCACACACCTCCTCTCTGTGACAGTTCTGCCTGACTGTATGTAACTGTGGTGCGCACACCTCCTCTCTGTGACAGCTCTGCCTGACTGTATAACTGTTGGTGCACACACCTCCTCTCTGTGACAGTTCTGCCTGACTGTATGTAACTGTGGTGCGCACACCTCCTCTCTGTGACAGCTCTGCCTGACTGTATAACTGTTGGTGCACACACCTCCTCTCTGTGACAGCTCTGCCTGACCATATTACTGTTGGTACGCACACCTCCTCTCTGTTACAGTTCTGCCTGGCTGTATATGATTGTTGGTGTGCATACCTCACCTCTGTGACAGTTCCACCTGACTGTATTACTGTTGGTGTGCACACCTCCTCTCTGTGACAGTTCTGCCTGACTGTGTATAACTGTTGGTGGAGGACGCTTGCTGTTCCTCCAGCCTGGGGTGTCTCACTGGTGATCCCGCTGTGCACTGACATTGTCTGCGTTGTGCCCAGGTGTGACTACTGCAGCAAAGGCTTTAAGAAGTCCAGCCACCTGAAGCAGCACGTGCGCTCACACACAGGGGAGAAGCCCTACAAGTGCAAGCTCTGTGGACGTGGCTTCGTCTCCTCCGGGGTCCTCAAGTCCCACGAGAAGACGCACACCGGTCAGTCTGCCTCTCACTGAACGCAGTGAGGTTCCGTGTGTTCACAGGTTGTGTTGCCATCCCACAGCCCTATTCTAGAGCATTCTCATCACACCCTAAAGGAACCCCACACTTGCCTCCGTGCCCAGCCCCCAGCAGCCACCGCCAGCGTCCTGCCTGTGGACTTGCCTCCTCCGGGCGTTTCCTGTCAGAGGAGCCAGGCGACCTGCTGCCTCTTGTTGCTGGCTTCCCCTCCTTAGCAGGCGCTCAGGGCTCGTGTGTTGACTTGTGTCCCCCTCCAGTCACTTTATGGCCAAGTCCAAGTCCAGTGTGTGGGCAGAGCACATCGTGCTCGTCCACTCATCATTGTTGGACAGCTGAGCTGTTGCCATTGTTTGGCTATCAGACTTGTGGACGCAAGTTTTCACTTCTCTTTGTTTCAGCTTTAAACAAAGCTCAGGCTTTGTTTAAAGCCTGGGCTTGATCAAAACCACTTTCCAGAGGGACTGGGCCATTTTCCTTGTCCACCAGCACTGATTTCACATCTTGTCAGCGCGTCCTGTAGTCTGTCTGCTTCATCATGACCATCCTTACAACACCTGACATCAGCTTCCATCTTCTTAAAGTAACCTCCTCTTAAGACACCCTCGGTTCCTAAGAGATAGGAGGCCACAGCAAGCAAACGGTCTTTAGTTTTGTGCTGACTGAGCACATCCTCGTTTGCTCTGACGTGTGGCTTCAGGTGGTGAGGTGTGTCTGCACGTCGTTTGTCGCCGCAGGAGTCAAGGCCTTCAGCTGCAGCGTGTGCAGCACCGCCTTCACCACCAACGGCAGCCTCACCAGGCACATGGCCACGCACGTGAGCGCGAAGCCCTACAGGTGTCCGTTCTGCGAGCAGGGCTTCCGGACCACAATGCACTGTAAGAAGCACATGAAGACGCACCAGACAGCCACCTCGGGCGGGTCAGTGCCAGGAGACACGGACGGAGGAGGTGAGGCCCCTTGGCTGATTCAGGTTTATTAACCGGTGCTTTAGTGGCTCATTCACTTCAAAGGTGATTGGTACATCAGCATTTCCCTTTCCGATTATGGAAGCGTACATGCTCTTTGAAAGAAAGGTTCAGGAAGGCACGAACAGTAAATTGTTTATCTCACTAGTCACCTCGCACCAAAATGCCAGCATCCCGCATGGCACAGTCTCCCGCCTGTGCACGCACACACATGTAGGTGGATCTCAATTCCTTAACCCAGAGGGAATCGCATCCCATGCAGTGTTGTAGTCCACTTCATCTTGCCTCCACTGATGTTCACTGCAGACACAGTGGTCATTGGTGAGCACAGGTCTGCAACAGTTCACACAACTGCATGGATTCCATTTGGTTCATGACATGAGCACCTGTTACGGACACGCAGCAGGTGCCCAGGGTTTCCGTGTGGCAGGGAGAGTGCTCCCCCATGACGCTGTGCCCACCACGTGTGTGCTGTCAACCTGAGAGGCACCAGACGCCGTGTGGAGCTCACTCAGCGTTAGGCAAGGATTTACCCCATTCCCATGCCGAGTGTAGTAATCCTGAGAGTGTTATTTCGTGTTTACACATTTTGTTCTTACCAGATGATTTCTTTTGAGCAAGTTCCAAGAGTAAAATTACAGTGAGAAAAATGTGTACGTTGCACAGTGTGCAGCGTGCATGCATTTTGACACGTTGACCTGTGACGCCAGTACAGTGTTCTGACTTTTGTAACTGGCGCCCCACACGCAGTGTTGAGCTGTGCTGTTTCACACGGTGTCCTGGGCCTGGGCTCTGGTCTGTGCTGTGCATTCACACCTCTGGCGCCTGATGTCTCTGGGATGGACGTGCTGCGTAGGGGGCACGGCGGGGAGGACCGTGAGCTTGTTGGTAGCTCACTCCTCTGGTTCTGCCCACTGTCCACTTTGCTATTTAGTGTTTCTCTTGTTTTTTTAAACATTTTTTAGACATCTGTGCAGTAATGATGTCCCTTCTCTCCCCCAGCCAAAGCTTTTTTCCTTCTCAGTGACATTTTAACAGCAGCTTATTCCTATTTTTAATGAATGTAAATATATCCTTACATTTCACTGAGAGAATACTTAAACACATTTTAAAGTGTGTGTGTGTGTGTGTGTGTGTGTGTTTCCTTTCAGTAAGTCTTTTTAATTGAGAGCTGTTTGCTGATTATCAGTTCGGTCTCTCCGTTTGGGCTGCATGTTTTCTCAGGCAAACTCCCTTTGTGCTATACTGGTGAACGCATATCTGTGAGTGTGAACGTGTGGACTCGTGTGGATGCTGAGCGTCTCAGAGCTCACTGCTGGCCTGGCTGCAGTGGCTGCAGGGGTGGGGGCCATGGCCGCAGTGTCCTCCCCATCAGCGATCCCTGCGCTGGTGTGCCGCCTTCTCCATGCCGCTCCTTTACCAGGGACCGCGGCCCCCTTGTCCACAGGCAGTGGTGGGAAGAAACCCTTTTCCATCCCACAGATAGCTTCACTCAGCTGCAGACTCTAACCTTCTACGTTTAAGGTACATGTTCATTTTTGGTGGTTCTGCTGTGACTCAGTGTCCCTTAGGAGCTGGTCCTTTGTCCTGTGTGTCGTTTAGAGATGGGTCTGGAGGAGGAGGAGGACGGCTCCGAAAGAAGCACATCCCGGAAGGCGCGTCCCGAGGTCATCACCTTCACCGAGGAGGAGACGGCGCAGCTGGCCAAGATCCCGCCGCAGGAGAGCGCCACAGTCTCGGAGCAGGTGCTGGTGCAGTCGGCCGCCGAGAAGGACCGCATCAGCGAGATGAAGGACCGGCAGGCCGAGCTGGAGGCCGAGCCCAAGCATGCCAATTGCTGCTCCTACTGCCCCAAGAGCTTCAAGAAGCCCAGTGACCTGGTCAGGTGCGGCGGGCAGTGGCTCTGGGGGGTGGGGGGCTGTGCCGGGCCCCCTTGCTCCCCGCGCTGCGCCGTCTGAACCCAGTGCCCCGAAGGGCGCCCTGCTTTCTCCATCTGCGTTCCGGGCTGGGGCATGTTAGAGGTCCCCCTCAAGCTTCTCCAGCGCGTTAGTCCGAAGTCCGCTTGCTCTGTAGGTTCTTCCCTACGGTGTTTTCTGTGTGACTGTGGTGGCAGTGAAATAAGAGCTACCGAGGACGTCAGGCCCGGAGTTGGCGGCCGCAGGTGCCACCTGCCCACAGCCCAGGGGCAGGGCCCCGTGGTGGGGCGGTGATTGAGGTCTCGCGGCTCAGGGGAGACGGCTGGGGCGGGGGCTCCCAGGAGGAAGGCCACTGTGCAGTGCTCCCAACCTTGGAAAGTGCCTCACAGACAGCATGGCGGACACCGCCTCTGCTTAAGGAGGTGGAGCTAACAGGGAGCGCAGAGGGTGACGGGAGGGAGCGCCTTCGGGGTTGAGGGTAGGGGCGATGGAGCTGGCTTAAGGAGGTGGAGCTAACAGGGAGCGCAGAGGGTGACGGGAGGGGGCGCCTTCGGGGTTGAGCGTGGGGGAGATGGAGCTGGCTGCTCCAGGAGCCCCAGCAGGTGTCCTGGCCTTTTCATACAGGACCTTGTGTGGGGTGGGAGGGCTGGGGGTCCTGAGGCGCTGCTGGGTTGGCAGTGCCTTCTGAGCGCGGCCAGCAGCCACCAGCGCCCGGCTGGTGAACGTCTGGTTCTCGGCGCTGAGCCCCACTGCCCTCTTCTCTGCGGGCACCTGTGTGGGTGCGGGGTCAGGGCTGATGCCCGCCGTCACAGGCCTGAGGCCGGTGCTGTTTCTGGCCCCAGTCCCTGGATGCCGCCCCCCGGCCACCTGCCAACAGTGGGCCATCAGGCAGGCGGGACAGCGGCATCTTGTCTTCGTAACTGGCTCCCTTTGATTCTGAGTCTGGGGAAATACCTTTTCATGTGGCCTTTGGATGCATCTGTTTCTTTTCTAAGCTGCCTGTCCATTGCCTATGTTTCTCCTGTGATATTTGTTGTCTTACTGCTGATCTGTAAGAGCTCTTTGGTTTTTAAGAAAATCAGGCCTGTTATCATTGGTCTTGCAGTTACTTTTTTGTTGGTGGTATTTTTTGTATAGAGTAAAGCTAAAAATTTTTGTTTTTTATGAAAATTTTTATTTTGCTGAATTAATTTAGTACACTGTTGGTGTTTAGTTGATCAGTTGTGTCCCACTCTTTGCGACCCAGTCTTTGGACTGTAGCCCGCCAGGCTCCTCTGTCCATGGAATTCTTCAGGCAAGAATACTGGACTGGGTTGCCATTCCCTTCTCCAGGGTATCCTCCCAACCCAGGGATTGAACTCTCGTCTCCTGCATTGCCAGCAGATTCTTTATCACTGAGCCACCAGGGAAGCCATATTGATAGCTATAAATTTAAAAGCATTAGGTTATTTGTAACATCTAATTGCAAATGCTTCCTGGCTAGGCATGTTCGAATCCACACTGGAGAAAAGCCATATAGATGTGAGGAATGTGGGAAGAGCTTCACAGTGAAGTCCACCCTAGACTGCCACGTGAAGACTCACACAGGTAGGAGCAGACACCTGCACGGTACTTCGTGCCTCCCGACAGCATCTTACACTTGTTCCTGTGCATTTTGAACACAGCCTTGTCAAGATTATAGAAAGCTTAAAAATCAGGAATGAATGAATGAAGAAATGAATGTAAAAGAATTGAGATTCCTGATCTAACACTGAAGGAAAGATCTGGGTCTCCAGTGTGGAGTTACCGGCCATCACTCAGACTTAAATACCTGTGTTAGTTAGAAAGATTACCTCGTGGTCTGGTTCAGGCTGAGAAGACCACGGTGATAGGCAAACTCACCCTTCCTAAAATCGGGGAGCAGAGACCCTAATGCATGGTGCAGTGTGCCTCTGTATTGTGAAAGACGGAACTCCAAACTCAGGTCCTAAACAGTGACCTTGACTCACTTTTAAGTTTTCAGCCACATGTCCTGGGGTCCTGTGAGCCACGGGGGTTGAGGGGGTGGGGAAGGTGGACGCAGCACATGGGTCCAAGGCTGGAGGGGCAGGGGAGGGGGGAAGGAGGCCGGGGCGAGTCCTCTGCCCGGCTGACTCTGGGCTCCTCCCCCAGGCCAGAAGCTCTTCAGCTGTCATGTGTGCAGCAACGCCTTCTCCACCAAGGGCAGCCTGAAGGTGCACATGCGCCTGCACACGGGTGCGAAACCCTTCAAGTGCCCGCACTGCGAGCTGCGCTTCCGCACGTCAGGGCGGAGGAAGACACACATGCAGTTCCATTACAAGCCAGACCCCAAGAAGGCCCGGAAGCCCGCGCCCCGGGCGGCGGCCGAGGGCCCACAGCCCGTGAACGCAGCCCCCGCACCGTCCGCCGACCCCGGCGTGTTCATCATGAATAGCCCGGTGCTGACCGGGCAGCTGGACCAGAGTCTGCTGCAGCCGGGCTTGCTGGGCCAGGCCGTCCTGCCGGCCTCCGTGTCAGGTGGGCCACGTGTGCTGGGGGCGCGGGGAGAGGCTGCAGGGCGACTGATGCGCTGTGTCCACCCAGCCAGCTCCGACGCTGCCCTCCCTGAGATTTTCCCAGGAGGCAGTGGGAAGATGGAATTCCATCCTTCAGACGTGCTGTCTTTCCGTTTCCCATTCTCTCTACCATCCTTTCTGCATTTTACCCTTCAGCTCTTTGGTCTGTTGGGCTCAAACCTGTTTGTTTCTTAGCATTCTCAAAACTTAACAAACATAATTTATTACTCCCCTTAAGCCTTATTTTTAATACACTGCAAATGTTGAATTGCTCTTGGGTCACAATAGTGTTTGAAAAGCATTACATTTTAGTCAGGTAATATTTACTAATAATATGAAATAAACATTATCTTTTGTGTACTTACAAAGAGTGAAGCAAATGTTCATATTTATTAGACGTCTTAGAGTGGCTGTTTTTCTGTCTAATGACCCATGGCACAATTAAAGCCCAGTAAAATAATAGCATAGTTTTCTATCATGGGCTTAATCAGGGTGATCTCTCTGAGCCTAGTTTCCTGATGTGTTAAAAATGGATGTTACCTATTTCACAGGGTTTGTTTTGTGACAGTTAAGTCGGACACATGGTGGTGGTGGTGTTCAGTCGTTCAGTCGTGTCTGACTCTTTGGGACCCCACGGACTGCAGTACTCCAGGCCTCCCCATCCTTCACTATCTCCCAGAGTTTACTCAAACTCAGGTCCATTGAGTGATGCCATCCAACCATCTCATCCTCTGTCACCCCCTTCTCCTCCTGCCCTCCATCTTTGCCATCATGTATTTATATATGTATGATATAAAGTAAATACTAGTGTTTGTTAACTGGATCGTACTGATATATGGGTAAAACATATTGGGAAATCCTTGTATAGCATTGAGTCTTTCTGTTTAAGAAGGTTTCTGGCTCCCAGTCACCCATGTTGCCTCTTGCAGCTGGTGGTGACTGGACAGTGTCTTTGACGGACGGGAGCTTGGCCACCCTGGACGGCATACAGCTGCAGCTGGCAGCTAACTTGGTGGGGCCCAATGTCCAGATCTCCGGGATCGATGCCTCCACTGTCAATAACATCACTCTGCAGGTAAGACGCCTGCTTGGCGTCTCTGCACTTCCCGAGTAGGAGTCACACTCCACGTGACTTTTCCATTACAAGGCCCTCTGTGCTTTCAGATTGACCCGAGTGTCCTGCAGCAGACCCTACAGCAGGGCAACCTGCTTGCTCAGCAGCTGACAGCGGAGCCCGGCCTGGCCCCGCAGGGCAGCTCCCTGCAGACACCGGAGAGCACGGTCCCGGCCAGTGTGGTCATCCAGCCCATCCCAGGCCTGTCCCTGCAGCCCACGGTGACATCTGCCAACCTGACCATAGGCCCACTTTCGGAGCAGGACTCGGTGCTGGCCACCAGCAGCAGCGGTGAGAGCTGATGCCCGGCGGTCATGGCAGCTGGGCTCCGGCTTGCTGCTCACAGTCATGCACTTGATCCTAAGATGTTTTCTTCTCTGTGTGAAGCTTAACAAGTGCATCACGTGTCCTAAGAATGCAGTAAGCTTTTTTTTAAGGATAAATGATGTTTAACCAATACACGCACAGAGATTGCATTCATAGAACTGGGTTCCTGTTTCAACATAAGAGTTTGCTCTCTCTCTTTTTTTTTTTTATCATTTTAGATGAAGGACCTAGAGATGACTGATACTGTGTTTTGAATCTTAAAGTCTTAGTTTCACTAAAGTTTTAATAGGAGAAAGGAGAGGATTATTATTTTTTAAGCCCAGCTTTGTTCTGTTTTATAACGGTGACCAGGGACGCAAGACCTCTCTCAGGTGATGACCTCACAAGGCCTGGTCTCCACCTCTGGCGGCCCCCACGAGATCACCCTGACCATCAACAACTCGAGCCTGAGCCAGGCGTTGGCCCAGGCTGCCGGGCCCGCCGCTGCCGCAGCCTCGGGACCGCCACAGGAGATCACCCTGACCATCTCTGGTGAGTCTTCAGCTTTTTAAAATCTGTTCACCTGCAGTTTAAGTAAATCTTATCTGGGTTTTTTTTGTTTTATTTTTTTCCTGTGAGACTGAGCTTTGCGTAAATCCAGTGCTTCAGGAAGTGTTTGTAATTTATCTGGGAAACTCCATTTAGTGAAAATGTTCCTGCAGTTCATATCTGTTGGCAGGAATTAAACGTGGTGGTTCCCCACGGCACTTCTAGTTTGAGCCAGTTAGTTTGGTCACGTATTTTTCGTTTAGTCAAGAGCAGAAAACCATACTTCATAAATGCTTATTGTGCTCCTTTGAGCTGAAGGAGTGTAATTGGTTTAAGTGTATACTTTTGGTACCCCAGAGCATTACAGATACCCACTCTCCTTACCTTTCAGAATTCTTCTCGGATCATGTAGAAAATAACGATAGAAAAATAGGTAAGTGGGTAGAAAACACCCTTTGGCAGCGCAGGCCCCTGGGCCGGCCCGCCGAGCCTCCGTGTCGGTCACCAGGCCTGTGATGCTCGCCGTCAGCCTGCCCCCTCGTCTCGTCCGAGTTAGCTTGGAGCGCAGTTTACAGGTGTGCTTTGTCCACATACTTCTTAGCCATGAACTCTGTGTTAACTGAGCAGTTCTTAAATTTAGCAACAACTTCTTGGACCCTTACTGTGCACCAGCTCCCATTCTAGTAACTTTCACAAATATTAACTCATTTAAGTCTCATAGAAACAACCTTGTGAGCTTTTAAAAAAAGTATTAAAAAAAAAAAAAAGAAACATCTTGCTGGGAATCATAATAGCCTCCCTGGAGATCCGGTGTGATGGCAGGAAGCACCGTGATTTCCCTGACAGTGCTGGGGGTGTGGCGGCCGGACCCTGGGTACAGCCCCGAGAGAGGTCCGCAGAGTGTCCCCTCTGTTCCATGAGGCTTCTGCAGAAACCATTATTGGCATAGCGCAGTTACTGAGAAGGAAACCAAAAGCTTTCTCTTTTAAGACGTGTCTATTCCTTTCAATTTGTGAGAGAAATTGGAGGAACTGTTCCTAGATGGAGCTCTTTAGTGACAAGCACTGATTTTTAGGTTCTAACATGCAGCAAAAATTAACTTTGAATTTTATCTAATCCAGCAACCTTCTGGGTGTATATATATATGTGTGTGTGTGTGTGTTTGTGTGTGTATATGTATATTTGAATTTTACTCTTGGAAACAGATGAGTTACTTTAAGAAAGCTATTTTGTTGATCAGATAAACTTTTTTGAGTAATCTCAATTTTAGAGGTGTTTTGCTAGTCCTATACAAAAAGCACAAAATGTGGGATTCTTGCTTATGGTTCAGAAAATGTGTTTTTTTTGTTTGTGGATTGTGCATCTGTTTCTCCTATGTTTTCCTATATTGATCATTCAGTTATTTAATTGCTTTTTAATGTATTAGATGAATATAACTAATTTTTTCTTAATTAGCTTAAAAGGTTTATTATAGGAGAAATCTTTATTAGTTGATGAAACTGGTAAAGTTTGCCCAAACTTTAAAGGCCTAAGATTTATTTCCTGTCTCCTCATTATTGTATGTGTTGAGCACGGGCTCTGAGGACTCCTAAGCCAGCAGTTTCTTAGCCCATTCTGAGGAGTCTGGAAGAGCTTTTAATTTGTGGCCACTTACAGAGATTTTCAGTTATTTGTAGAATGTTCTTTTTTTCCATGAGTATATGGAATTATACATGCTTGTGAATGCTAGAATACAAATATTACTTCAGTTAAGTTGTGTAGACCTTTCAGCAATTCATAAGAAGAGAAGTAGACATTGGGTGAAGGTGAGGACTGTGGTCGGCCTCTCCAGCTGTCTTAGCAGTAAGAGCACTCCTACCTGGTGGCTCTAGTTCCTTTATTCACAGAGAGCCTTGCTGAGCAGAGAGAAGAGTGGTGCCACGTGGTTTTGAGCCTTTCCCTGAAGGTCTCTGAGCTCGGTCTGCTCTGCTGGTGGAGCTGCGTTTTCCGCCTCGCCCACAGCTCCACCGTTGCTCAGCCGCACTTGCAGGCATGCGCCCCAGGGTGGCGCGGGGCTGCCGGCGCTGGTAGAGCCAGGTGCAGCACCCGTTTGTCTTTTTGCCCTCCAGTTTCGTACATTTGGAGAAGGCGATGGCACCCCACTCCAGTGCTCTTGCCTGGAAAATCCCAGGGGCGGAGGAACCTGGTAGACTGCAGTCCATGGGGTCGCTAAGAGTCGGGCACGACTGAGCGACTTCACTTTCACTTTTCACTTTCATGCATTGGAGAAGGAAATGTCAACCCACTCCAGTGTTCTTGCCTGGAGGATCCCAGGGACAGGGGAGCCGGGTGGACTGCCGTCTATGGGGTCGCACAGAGTCAGACACGACTGAAGCGACTTAGCAGCAGCAGTAGCAGCAGTTCGAATATTTGTCTTGCTTCCCCCTGGCTCGACAATAGCTTTTTTTAAAGCAGCTTCTCTTTGCCAGGTCTTTGCAAAGCATTCAGCCTGGTTTTCACTGAAAAGGCAACAGGTTTTTTATGTTCCTGTTCCTCTGTTTGTACACTGCTTGATCATGTTATGAGACTGTGAAACTAACGAGGCTGGTGGAAGCCCAAGTCTCCTGCACGTCCAGGGCACTGCGGGGCAGAGAGCCTCCCACAGCAGAGCCGCTGTGGCCACGCTGCCCTCCTGTCCCTCCATCAGGCCCCTGAGGCTGCAGCTGGTCGTCCGGCATGGTGGGAAATAGTTCCAATTCGGTTTAAGTTGTATTCAACAAAGCATGTAGCCATAAGTGCCTAAACAGGGAGGAATTAAAGTAGAGCTCTTAAGAGTTACTTAGAAACTTCACAGATTAAAGCATGTGGACAGATACTTGCATTTAGGGCAATGACTTTCACAGTCTTGTTTTCATTTTTTTGTATAAATGTTAAAAATGAGACAGCTTACATTTTTAGAGGGGTGTTGTTGTATGTTTAGCACACTTAGCAGTGTGTAAGTTAACATGTTACTTTCAGATATCACAATGTTAATTTCTGTTTAGGTCAAGATCTTATTCAACACAGTTCTAATGGAAGTAGTGAACTAAACGGAAGCATAAGACTGTCAGCACCTACAATCAATAATCAATCCACAGGTGCCACCTTGACAATAAGCAATGATCAGCTGCTCTCGCAGAGCGCAACATTAAACTCTTCAGGTATGCAGTGAACGACCGAAATGCTTCCTAATGTGTCAGTTGAAGGGCTGTGTGCGTCGTCAGTGGAAAGGGCCACCTGTCTTTCCAGGTGACAGCTGTGTCAGCCGCCTGTTCTCGTGCGTTTGGTGTAATTCCTGACGATTAGAGGCTCCTGTGTAGTTCTGGGACCCAGAACTCTCGAGTATTACTGACCTTTCAGGGTTGTTCCTGCCTTCTGCAGAGTAAAGGTAAATGGTCCTGGGCAAGTGTGCAAGGCATTGTGTGTGTGCAAGCTGGCCCTGATGGCCCCATCACACCCAGGCTCTGAAAGGCTCTCAGACTCCCTGCTCTGTGCTCTGCGGGGTGAGCCCTGTGCCACATTTTCCTGAGTATAGGATAGAGTGTAGAATTATTCATAAAAGAAAGCATCTTTCTAAGGTTTTGAAGTATCGACTTTAATAAAAAGTAAAAGTAAATGAGCGCCATCAAAATAAAAGTGCCAGAGCTTCAGTGCCACTATGCCCCGCCTCATAGGTGATGCCCTGTTTTCTGGACCTGACAGAGCTTCCATTCCTTCCTCAGCCCTCTTGTTTGACAACCCTGTATTTTTTATTTCTTTTTGAGGGTAAAGCTTCATCTTTAGATATGTGTGGCTCTTCTCAGTACCCAGAGCCAGACTTGTTTTCCTGCTCTCTTGGAGTGCCTTTTTACCTGGTGGCGGTCCGTCCCCCCAGAGTGCGATGTATGCCGCATGCTGAAGGCCCCTCTGAGTGGGGACGCCGGGCGAGGTGGCCGCGGGCCCCTACGTTTTGGATCCTAGAAACTGGCAGAGCGCCGGTATTGACCACAGAGTCCACGTGGCAGTGCAGGGTGACAGCCGTAGTGCCACGCGGGAGAGAAGGCCGCCCTGAGCGCAGGTCACGGGGTCACTGGGCCAACCCGATCTGGGTGGCGTCCCGAGGGGAGGCGCGTCCCCGGCCAGGGAGGTTGCGGGAGCTGTCTGTGCTGCTGGCTGGCCTTGTGTGCTGGGGCGGGCGGTGAGCCGAGGGCTGCGTGTGGTCAGGGTCCACTCAGGACCCCAGGGGGCCTCCTGCCCGTGCTCCCCTCGGCTGAAGGGGTGCCTGACAGCCTCATCAGCATCTCATGTCGCTGGACCGGGGTGGGTCCACAACCCGGGCTTTTGACGGTCGTTTCCACCTCTGCTCTCTGTTTTCCTGTCTCGACTCTGTCCCTCCTTCATCAGTTTGTTGTTTAATTTTGGGGAGCTAAGAGAGTTGTGTCATAGAACTGCATTCTTTCACCTATTAATTTTGAAATAAGAAACTTTTTTGTTTTCAGTTAAGGGGAGTTTTCAGTTCTGATTTCGTCTGTGGTGGGTAAGATGTCTGCAGTATGTCATATGCTGCTAAAGTTACATGGCGTGCTTGTTTCTGTGGATGCTTCCTGACGGTCGTGATTTGTGTCTGGCTGTGAAGGACCAGCTCTCACCACCTCCTGGGCTCTGACATCTGTCCCACCCCGTGGAGTGCGGCACGTGAAGTGACAGGCGGCTCGGTGTCTCCTGTTCGCCCGAGTGCCTGCTGTCACGCCCTGGTGGCGGTCTCTGTCCCAGAACATTCGGGGTCGGGCCGTCTCCGCCTCCTGCTTCCCTGAGGAGCAGCCTGCTGTAGCTGATGGGACCGTTCCTCCCCTCGGGGGCTCTGGTGGGACCATCCATCCCCTCGGGGGCTCTGGTGGGACCGTCCTTCTCCTTGGGGGCTCTGCTTGGTGTCTTTAATGAGTCTCGGGCCAGTCAGTGGAAAGACAAGGAGAGTCTTGGATGCTTCCATTTAAAGGGAGTGGCGTCTTGCTTGGCTTGGTGATCCCGGCATTCGCTGAGAGAGCAGTTCCTTCAAGCTGGTGATGTTCCGATCAACGTGGAGCAGGGGGTCGGGGAAGCCTCTGCTGAGGGCTCTGCCCTGGCGCCGGCGCCTTTTCAGGCCTCTGTGCTGTTGGTCAGCCCTCAGGCGTCTCGAATTGAGCGCGGCCTGCATGGGACTGGCCAAAGCTCTGCGTGCCAGGACAGCGGCCTGCGGTGTGCGGGCCCAGGACGCACACTCGGATGTTTCTGTAGAGACGGCAAGCACGCCCCTTTCTTCTGATTTAGTTTTTCTTTTGTTTAGACTAACTGTTGTAGAGCCACCTGAGAGGTTTTCTCTCTCCTTCTTTTCGATGCCCCTTTAGCTTAATTTGGTACCTTATTTAAAGAAAAATTTTTTTTCAGGAGTCTAATGATATTATAAAATAAAAGATGTGTTCATAATTAAACATTTGTATCAGTTATAAATAGAGGATTAATTTCACATAAGCACTCAATTGCAGTATTAACTTAAACATTTTTGGCATCTTTGAAGAATCCTGACTGTAGGCAGAGATTCCTCAGATGTTGAACCATTCAATCCGTGGTGCCAAGCAGATGTTTTTAGCAAGGTTTGCACATTCCACTAGAGCTTGTAAGCCGATCTTGTCTGTACCTTATTGTCAAGAGACTGTGTCCTAATGGGCAACATTTACCTTCAAGTCGTTCATGCCCGGACCGAGCTTCAGGCCACACGAATAAGAGCTGAAATGGAAATGACTTGGAGGTTAAACATGCCTCTTGCAGGATGAGCACCAGAACGCAGACCCTCAGGGTGACCCTGTGACAGTTACGCTGCAGGCCCGTCGTCACCGCGGGAGGAAGGTGACGCGGCGGGCGTTGGTCTCCACCCTCCCTGTGAATGGGGCACGGTCGGGCTGGTCGGCTTCCGCAGCAGCGCGGGCTCCTTGCGGCTCGGTGGGGAGGCGGCTGCCACTGCCGTTTAGTGGGTCACACACGGTCTCATGCGGCCGTGAGTCGGTGTCGCGTCCAGGTGAAGCTCGGGTGCTGGTTCCGCGCTGTGCCAGGCTTTGCAGGCTGTTTCTGAGTCAGTTCCAGGTTACACCCCTGGCGAACAGTTTTCCTACAGAACAGTCAGAATATGTTGTCAGTACCCTTTGGGAGGCAGAAAGTCGTTCCTGATAGAGGCCTGAATTTAGCACACCTTTTTAAGGAATTTATCTTAAATGGGTATTACCTTTTTGTTCTTCCATTAGTCCATTTTTAAGATAATTTTGGTGAAGAAATTGAGTTCTTCTTTCAGTGAGAGAAGAGATTGTTTTTTTGTTTACTAGTTGTTTGTGAGGTTATTTTAGTTTTAGCCCGTTTCTCCTAGACTTAAGTACAGTCTGACTTAAGTACATGTCTGACTCTTTGTGACCCCATGGACCGTAGCCCACCAGGCTTGTCTGTCCATGGAATTCTCCAGGCCAGTGTACCGGAGTGGGTTGCCGTTTCCTCCTCCAGGGGATCTTCCCCACCCAGGGATGGAACCCGTGTTTCCTGCATTGCAGGTGGATTCTTTACCCCTGAGCCGGGCTCTTTTCAGCCATATGGAGGCTCGCTGTGCTTGAGCCAGGATCATGCTTCTTGTGGGAAATCTCTCGAGTGTTACTCAGGGTTCACTCGCCTCACTGTCTGGTTGATGTGTGGACTCCAGCCCTCCTTGCAGTTGTTCGGTGTCCTCTCTGGGCCCGGGGTCAGGGTGCCCCGAGGTTAGTGACGCTGCTTCCGCTGTCTGTGCTCTCCTGGGCTGCATGTCCTGGGTCCTTCGCCTGCTCTGACAGTCAGCAGAAGGGCGGGCGTATCTTGTGGTTTTGGCTTTGTCTCGGGAGTCACGGTGATGTTTGGTATCCCGGCTGTCTGCCCTGGGGTGAGCCCTGCCATGAGCGGTTTGCTCTTGCTTCTCTCACCCAGGGGTCTCTCCTGAGTGATGCCAGTGGAGCCCCCGCTCCGCTGGCTGGACCTGGCCAGGGGCTGCGGTCCCTGTCCACCTCGCCCTCCCGTTAGACTCACCTCTGCACGCCGTGTGTGAGCATCCAGGCGTGTGGAGGGCACGGCGGCTGCAGGGTGCTGCCCCTCCGCAGATCCACACTCGCGTCCGTCCTGGAGGGGGCTGCGCGCGGGTGGGGGGGAAGGCAAGGTTTTCGGGAGCCGCGTGGTGCTTCAGAGCGGACACACGCAGCCTCCTAATGGTTGTACTGCTTTTGAAGGTTCCAGGTCTGCGCAGCACAGTGTGCGAGTCCGGGAGTGTGGATCTGTGGAGGACGCCAGCCACAAGTAAGTAGCCTGGCCCCTGCTGTGCCTCGGAGCAGGCCCGGGGTCAGCCAGGCCCCGCGGCCACGTGGTGTCCGTGCTCAGGCATCCCCAGGCAGCGGCGTGTGGCACTCTGTGGGAGGGCCAGTCCAGGGCCCTGGCACCGTGGCTGCAGCCAGTGGGCGTCGAGTCACTGTCAGACCGGTGGAAGGATGGCCTGTGTGTGTGTACACGCGCATGTGCATGTGTGTCACGCTCACACGTTGTCTTGGTTGGAGCCCCCAGGATCTGGGCGCTGACCCCACGCTGAGCTGTCTCGTTTGCCAGCGGGTGCATGAGTCTCTGTTGTGTGGAGAGAAGGCCCGTCTCTGCCCCGCCTGTCCCAGTGTCCTCCTTTCTCGTATCGTTGGCTGCAGAGGGAGCTGGAGTGCTGCGCAGGATGTCAGTGCTCAGGGGGTGCTGCGAGGGCGTTTGGAGCGCCCATGTCTCAGGCTAGGCAGGCGTGCAGGACGGTGGGGTTGTGAATGTGAGCGGAATCGCCAGACATCCGCTCCAGAGCGGGTCATCGCTCAGGGTCCTGGTGAGGATGGGACCCTGGAAGTTCTTGTCTGAGTTCCCTTCTGTGTTGGCCACAGGGGTGGGACCGTGGGGTCACCTTTCCGCTCTTCTTTTCCCTGCTTGTTCCTGTGTGTGACGCTGGAGGGGCAGAGTCTGTGTTCAGAGATACGTAGGTATTCACGAAGGCCTTGCGGTAGCGTCGGAATCTGAGAGGAGGTGGTCTTGATGGTTCAGTCTCGTGAGCCTAGGGCTGTAGATGCTGACCGTGACCGACTCCTTCCTGCGTGAGAGCCGTCTTCCCGAGCCAACGCCCATGCACTCACCAGCTTCTCCACTCATCTGCTCACTTCGCCTCTCTTGTAGAACTTAACGCCACAGCTGGAAGCCTGCCTCCCACAACGCCGCTGTCGCCGTCTGCTGTCTCTGCGCAGAGCCTGGTCATGTCCTCGTCCGCGGTGGGGGCAGAGGCCAGCGTCACGCTGACCCTGGCAGACACCCAGGGCTTGCTGTCCGGGGGGCTGGACACCGTCACGCTCAACATCGCCTCTCAGGTGGGTGCCGCGCCCTGCCGGCGGGGTCCTCCCAGGAGACGCCTTCTTTCTGAGGGAATCTGTGCAAAACGCAGCCGGTGGTTTTGCGATTAAATTTAAAAAGTAATTTTTTGATGCCAAATGGGAAATATAAGACAATCCAGACAATGCAAAAAAGCATAAGTAATCCACCCCCCTCCCCCGATGGAACTGCAGTGAACGTGTGAGTGTGTACATGCTTCTGGACCTTTCTACACACACATACGGATGCACATTTTCTGACTTTTACAGAAACAAGCTCATGTATGTATTGTGTAGTATAAACTCTTCCCCCCTTGTTAATTTTACTGTGACTATGTTCGCATCCGTGATTTTAGCTGTGCAGAAGTTTTAGTGCACATGCAGCTTCTCGCCCTGTAGATGGGGGCTCCGAGGGGGCTTCCAGGCCCCTCACCCTGTAGACAGGGGCTCCGAGGGGGCTTCCAGGCCCCTCGCCCTGTACCGGGGCACTGAGGGGGCTCCCAGGCACCCGGATGATGTCAGTGGTGTGGGAATTCCAGTATTCCTTGCCACTTAGGTTCTTAGATGAACCCCTGCAGTAGGTGTGCTGGATTGAAGGTTAAGATGCTGACAAGCCTTCCAGAGCCCCGTTGGGAAAATCCTGAGAAGCGGTGATTAGCTCTGGCGAGGCGTGGTTGTGAGACAGCCGTGTGGAGTTCCGACAGGGGCTGTGCCTCTGGCCCTCACGTGCAGTCAGCCTGTTGCGCGGAGGCTGCCGCGGGCGGACGGCAGGGCAGAGGGTCACCCCGCTCCTGTCTGAGCCCCGCCTCCGCCTCCAGGCTCTGCGCTGGGGAGACGCGGTCCAGGCATCCCCCTCGGCTGCGTGGGCTTTCTGACCTCGGGGGGGACTTGGTTCCTTCCCATCCAGACCAGTGACGCCACCTCGGCCTGCTCCTGGGTCTGTCCACACAGCAAGCTTGGCCTGACACACGCCCTTTGCTCTGTGAGGTCCCCGCCAGCAAGTCTGGCCCTCCCGAGGGGACTCAGGACACTGAAAGGCGAGGGGCTTCATCCTGGCCCACGAGATTGCTCAGCCACCCGGACCCCTGAGCAGTTGAGGAGACCCTGCTCTGCTCAGGCCCTTACAGAATGCATGTGCACTTGGGGAGTGAGAACTAGTGTGATTTCCACATCAGTGTAATCAAAATACAACGAAGAAAGAAATAGTCTGCAAGTAAGAATACAAACCCAAAGTAAGTGACTTTCAGGTGACGCCGTCTTAGTGGATGCAGGTCACCACTTTTGTGAGTATCGCTAATTGTCAACATTTATTGCATTAGGCAGTTGACTTTTGAATCAGGGCATTTGCATTAAGGTTACTTAAATTAGCCATTGAGATACCAGTAATAAGCTAGTAAATGACATTGTATTCAGGACTTTTTATTGTTGTTCTTGTTGCTTTTTTTTTGACTGAGCTGTGCAGCATGCTGGATCTTATTTCCCTGACCAGGGATCGAACCCCAGCCCACTACAGTGGAAGTGCAGAGTCTGAACCACCGGACTGCCAGGGAAGCCCTGGGGTTTTGTTTGTTTGTTTTTATTAAGCCTTTTTTTTTTTTTTTTTTTTTTGAGATAATTGTGGATTTGCAGTCAATTAAAAGAAATAGCACAGATCCCATGGACCCTCCCTTAACCCAGTTCCCCCAGTGTCAGCATCTTATGAAACCAGTGCACAGCACCCACCAGATATCACCGTGTTTAGTGACAGCTGGGTGGGGTCATGTCACAGCTGCTAAAGCAGTAATCCTCTCCACAGGGTCAGCAGTTCCCAGCCTTACTCACGGACCCTTCTCTCTCGGGCCCAGGGGGCACGGGCTCACCCCAGGTCATCCTGGTGAGCCCCCCTGCACAGCCGTCGTCCGCCTGTGAGGAGATCACCTACCAGGTACAGCACACGTGTCGTCTGAAGTGTCTCAAGGTTTTCAAAGCACCTCGCTTCAGAAGGGGCGGCCTTGGAGGGTTCTGGGGAGAGCCGCCGGCCGGGGCTTGGTGCTCCTGGGGCCACATGTCTGCTGTGGATGGGGAGAGCCGCGGCCAGGGCTCCGTGCGCCTGGGGCCACGTGTCTGCTGAGGATGGGGAGAGCCGCTGGCCGGGGCTCCGTGCGCCTGGGGCCACATGTCTGCCAAGCATGAGCAGGCGCCAAGCGCAGGGACCCAGGGTGGATGCGGGGTCTCCTTCGCGCCATGATTCCGGGTCAGAAGGAGATGGAACCAAAGCTGTGAGACCTGGTTTTCAGTTTACCAGTGTCTCCTTGATTTGCCCACTGATCAGATTGCATGTGGAGAAGGCAGTGGCACCCCACTCCAGTACTCTTGCCTGGAAAATCCCATGGACAGAAGAGCCTGGTAGGCTGCAGTCCATGAGGTCGCTAAGAGTCGGACACGACTGAGCAACTTCACTTTGACTTTTCACATTCATGCATTGGAGAAGGAAATGACAACCCACTCCAGAATTCTTGTCTGGAGAATCCCAGGGACGGGGGAGCCTAGTGGGCTGCCGTCTGTGGGGTCGCACAGAGTCGGCCACGACTGAAGCGACTTAGCAGCAGCAGTAGCAGATTACTTGTGGTCATTCTCTTGCATTTAGTTCTCTTTGTTGGATTTCCTGTGATACCTTTGCTGTTTCTTTCATATCTTGTTATGCCTTTTCATAGGCATTTTCACGTGTGTGTACGAGACCTGTTTGTCATCTGACTAGTCTCTTTTCTTAAAATGTGTTTTTTGGAGGGGGTGGACAAAACTCTTAGTAAATGATAGTTCTAAATATAAAGAGTCTAAAAACCCCTAAAACTTTTCAGAAAAGTAAAATACCAATAATAAAGCTCTGAAATTTTTTTATTTCTGAAGAATTAAATTTTATTAAGCAGTTTTAGCAAATGGATTTTAAGGAAATTAGTTTTTGGTCTTTCGGTGAGACTAGGACTTCTTTCAAATAGAAATTAGATGTAATCAGCGATGGGAATTTCTCCCCATCTGGCCTCAGTAACCAGAACCCATTTGGCTGGATTTTGGTTTGTGTTGCTGTTAACACAAGAGCACTCTCAAGTTCAGGGATGCACTCACAGGTCTCAGGACTCGGAAGCTCTGTTGTCCTTGCGGTTACAGTAAAGGCGACAGGTACTGAGTGCTCCCATCCGTGAGAGGAATGTTTGAGTCAGAAACATGTCCTGTGCGTTTTAGTTATTGTAAGTGTTGATAAACAAGTGTGCGTGGGCCTCCAGGGCTTTTAATGGGTGTCCTGCCTTAAATGTCATTTGTTTAATCAGGTGGGTTGTTTCCTGCAGTAACAGAATAGCCTTGAGTGTCATTTATTCCCGGTGGTTTTCAACCTTTTGAAAAAGACGAGAAATGCATTTTGTGCGGGGAGCTGAGCACAGGTGTGCCTGTCGTTTTTTTTCTTCGCTCACACAGACGCTCCTGTGTAGACGCATGCCCACCTGACACAGGAGTCACAGGCCAATCGTTTTCGCATGGCGTGTGACGTCCTTGCATCGTCAGAACTATTTGATTGATTTTTTCATCCTTTTTTTTAAAAAAAAAACCACAGCCCAGATTAGTGAGAGCAGTTGGCAGAAGCCTGCGGCGGCTGTCAGGTGTTGTCTGGGAGTCGGGTCTCAGCGGTTCGGTTGGGATTCTGCCCCGTTGCAGGTGACGGACGTCTCCGCCAGCCTGGCCCCGGGCGGAGCGCCTGAGAAGGAGGCCCGGCTGCACGCGTGCCTGGAGTGTGGCTGCAGCTTTGGCTCGGCCGGCCTGCTGCTGCAGCACAGCAAGGCAGCCCACGGGCGTGAGCGCATCCACGTCTGCCCCGTGTGCAGGAAGGCCTTCAAGCGCGCCACGCACCTCAAGGTACAGCCCCGCCGGGAGAGCACAGAGGCGTCCGTGCCGCGCTTCGGGTGGGGCAGGGTGTGTGCACCTGCCAGCCCTGGGAGCCCCGCCAGTGCCCTCCCGCCTGCGGGGACGGGTGGATCCACTGGGGCATGCACGCAGTAGAGGAGAGTGGGAGACGGAATGGGTACTGGGGCGTGGCTTCAAGGACACCTGGAGGGGCACAGCCCAGGGCACGTGTGTCCGGCCGCCCGCGACATCCGGGCCGGGGCCCCTCCTCTGTGCCCAGTCACTGGAGCATCGGGCCCTGCAGACACCGAAGTGCACACAGGGCCCAGGCCGCCTTTCTCAGGGCCTGCCGAGGAGTCACTCCGGCAGCACACCAGCTTCTGTTCTCCAGGCCTGCAGCTGGTTACACTTCTCACCTCTGTTTCTACCATGTTTTCTGAGATGGGAAAGCCCAGTATTAATATGCTTTGAAAAACAGAACTCCACGTTCGTTTTTAAAAATGAAACACTGACCATCCAAGCAGCTCTCCTTGCAGAGGCCACGGCCAGGAGGTTGGTGAGGTTGGGGTTCTCCCATGACCCTCTGAGGCTGTCGCTCAGAATGTCTGTGCTCTTGGTCAGGTCATGCGACACCTGCAGCCCCGCTTTCCTAATGAAATACTCAGGCCTGTCAGAGGAATGGGAGTGCTTAGCTCTACACCCATTGCAGAGTCCAGAAATTACAGCCTGATAGAGAAGAAATACTTTTAAAGAAACAAAAGAATAAAAATGGTTAAAGAAAATTGAAGGTACTTGAAATCATACACATTGATGTTTCTGAGGCGTAGCTCTCTCCCATGACCATTCTGGGGTGGTGTGTTACAGACAGACCGCCTTTCGCTGAGAAGCCTGGCAAACGCTGACCGCTCCCTCAGAGTCGGTGCAGCAGTGGACGCGTGGCGTTACGGGATGGCAGTGGCACCGCCCCCTGTCCCCCCAGCCCACAGCCCTGGTCTAACTGTGAGGAAAACGTCAGACACATGTCAGTTGAGGAACATCCTGCGAAGTACCCAGCCAGCCCTCTAAAACCTGTCACGGTGGCTGACAGGGAGGGAGGCCAGGATGAGGCCCCAAGCTCAGGGGGCTTGGGTCTCCCTGGCGGGCCACGTCCCAGCACCCACCACCCCCAACTCTGCTCTGTGGGGTCTTGACCGGAGGTGAACCTGGGGTCCTGCTCCCGCCGACCAGCCTTTCCGCGCTGGTTTTCCTGTCCCATTTCAGGTCTGTAAGGCTCTGTTATGATCGTCAGTGTCCTTCATATGTGTGTGTCTTCCCCAGGAGCACATGCAGACGCATCAGGCCGGTCCTTCCTTAAGCTCTCAAAAGCCACGGGTGTTCAAGTGTGACACGTGTGAGAAGGCCTTTGCCAAGCCCAGCCAGCTGGAGCGCCATAGCCGCATCCACACAGGTAACCCGGGGAGGGCCCCGGGTGAGAAGTCCTGCTGCCCACTGCTCGTGGTGGAACGGTCACAGGCAACATGCGAATGTTCGTTTGTGACACAGCACCTAGTTCATGAAGCACAGCCCACTCGCTCAGGTCTTCTCCTGATTTTTCATCAGTTTACCATGCAGCTGACTTCCCCAGATAGAGGCTGTTGCTGTTTGCACGTGCAGGTCTCGGGTCCTCCTGCCCACCTCTGTCTGGCACCCAGCCTTCTCACGGTTCTCCCAGCCCTGGTGCCCCTTCAGCAGCTACCTCCGACTCACCCTCAGAGGGCTCCTCCTCCCTGGTGCCCCTGGCTGGCACCCGGGCCTCCTGTGTCATCAGCAGGTGCCTGGCAGCCTCTACGGGCTGCATGTCCTCGGAGATGCCCTTGCTTGTCAGCACAGATCCTGGAGCCCACTGGGTGCCAGCCACGAGCTCGAGTGACAGACCACCGTTGCTCCATAGTGCATCTTTTTAAAACCTTGACTCGGGGCTGGAAACGATTGCCTTGTATAAGAGCATGCACGCATGGGCAGGGTTTGCACACCTTCGCAGGCACCTCGTGACTGTCGCTGGGGCCGCTCCCCTGCCCACGGGGGTGCCTGTCCTCAGTCCAGGGCCTCTCCTCAGCTCTGCCTCTGTCTGCGGGGAGTGCCCTGCTTCTGCCAGCACTGCGAGGAGAGCTGCCTGCAGGGTCATCTCCCTTTTCATCACCCTGCTCATCTGACAGGGCCCTCAGTTCACCCGTGGCTGTTCTTTTCCTTGGGTGTGATGTCACGGTCCCACTCCAGGGATGAGGGCAGAGACCCTGGGGCTGTTTCTAGGACTCTGCCTGCCATTGAGAGCAATCCTGAGACCTCCCTCGTCATTGCTGAGGAGGGCCACCTAGAGGATAGCGACCCATTGCCTCCAGAGCAGCCTTGGGGTGCTGGCACCTGACCTGGGGGGCCTTGTGGGGATGAGAGGCAGCCATGCAGGGCATGTGGGAAAGAACTTTCTAGGCCGAGGGAAGGCTTGTGCACACTCTGGACAAGCAAGGACTCGGTCCTGGGGCTGGGAAGTGTGTGAGTGACAGCAGAGGAGGCGGAGCAGCCAGGACCACAGTGGCTGTGCAGCAGGTGCTCTCCTGGGTGGTGCTCCCCTGGGCTGTGCTCACCAGGGTGGTGCCCTCCTGGGCAGGTGCTCCCCTAGATGATGCTCCCCAGAGGGTGCTCACCGGGGTGGTGCTCTCCTGGGCAGGTGCTTACCAGGGTGGTGCTCACCTGGGCCAGTGCTCACCTGGTCAGTGCTCACCAGGGTGGTGCTCTCCTGGGCATGTGCTCACCTGGACGGTGCTCACCAGGCCGGCGCTCACTGGGACAGTGCTCTCCTGGGCAGGTGCTCACCTGGATGGTGCTCACCAGGGTGGTACTCCCTTGGGCGGTGCTCACCTAGACAGTGCTCCCCAGGGTGGTGCTCACCTGGGCCGTGCTCACTGGGACAGTGCTCTCCTGGGCAGGTCCTCACCGGGTAGTGCTCACCTGGGCAGATGCTCTCCTGGGCAGGTCCTCACCTGGATAGATTCTCACCGGGACATATGCTCACCCAGGGTAGGCTCCCTGCAGAGGTCATTCTTGGCAGCTTTTTCTTCCATTTGTCACGTTTAAAAGATACTGTATAAACCATACTTTAATCAAGTGGATTTGGTATTCCCATGTCCTTGACGTTCAGCTTTTCTTTTGGAAGCATGTTGTTTGAACCATGTTTGTTTATATCTGGATACTTCGGGACTTTGCATAGCTTTGTTTTCTGTGTCTCCCTGCAGAGCAGCCTTGCTAGACCCTGGGTTAGCCACCTGAGTAACGCATCAGGGGGACGTCACTAGGATCCTGTAGAACTTGCATCCCTTCCTGGGAGCTCGTGTGTGTGTGTGTGTGTGTGTGTGTGTCCCTGGGAGCTTGTGTGTGTGTATGTCCCTGGGAGCTCGTGTGTGTGTGTGTGTGTGTGTGTGTGTGTGTGTATACACTCCTTGCAGCCGGCCCTCGGGGTGCTGACCGCATCGTCTGTCCGCAGGGGAGCGGCCATTCCACTGCACGCTCTGCGAGAAGGCCTTCAACCAGAAGAGCGCGCTGCAGGTACATATGAAGAAGCACACGGGGGAGCGGCCGTACAAGTGTGACTACTGCGTCATGGGCTTCACGCAGAAGAGCAACATGAAGCTGCACATGAAGCGGGCCCATAGCTATGCAGGTGAGGCGGCCTGCAGCCACCGCAGGCGGCAGGAGGCCCCTTCCTCGCGGCGGTGGCCTGGACACTGTGTCCCAAAGGCTGGGGAGCCGCTGTGGGGTCAGGGTCAGCCAAGTCTGTGTCCTGTGGTCCCGCAGACAGGCAACCTTGTTCCCATGGTGACTCGCCGATGTCGGTGCTGGCAGAGAGGGGGCATCTCAGTGGGGCCCTGCTGTGTCCCACCGTCCGCCTCGTCCCACATCATCTCAGAGTGCCTGGAAGCCCCAGGAGACGGGTGTGGTGGCCAGTCGCTGGTGGGAGCTGTGCCGGGAGGGGCTGGACTGCAGCCTGTGTCTCAGGTTCAGGCGCTGTGGCCAGGCATGCAGTCAGACCTGAGTGCAGGGGTGAATACCCCAGGGTCTCTGGGAGCCACAGGACAGAACCCTTCATGCTGGGCCCCTTTGGAGGAGGAGAAAATCCATCCTGATGCCTGCACGCTAGTGCTTCCTGCGTTACTGTTAGACAAGTCTTGTCAGTGGTAGTAGTAACGACTCAGCAATGTCACGTCAGCATCACCTTTACGATACATCGAGTGTGAGAGTGTAGCACACAAGGGCTGTGTGCTTTCATGTTCAAGTAGCAGTAATTGTCAGAGCCATGAAACCTGCAGCTCAAACGATTCTTTCTGTGTTGTCCTTGTTTATATGCGCGTCATCTCACGCTGCTGCATGTCTGAGGCTCTCTCATTGTCCCCACGGCAGGGGCGGTGCCGGAGCCCGTGGGCCAGCAGGACCATGGAGCGGAGGCGCTGAGCCACGCGCTGCACCTGGACGAGGTGGTCCCAGAGCCTGCGAGTGAGTGGCAGGCCCTGGCCAACGTGTTTTGACGGGCGCCGCCCCGAGGATGTCCTGGAGTCAAGTGTGGAGGAGAACAGAGCACTTGGGATTTCTGTTTTGAAGCCTCAAGTGTTACAAATGTCACCACAATAGTTTTTTTAGCTACAAAATGGTCTAAAGATCACTGACTTTCAGCGACTTCCAGGAAGGAGCTGGGCGAGGTGGAAGGCACGGCGTTTTCATGTCTCTGCAGACCACTAAACTCAGGTCCACGTCAGCAGTCTCACCCTCCCCGTGGCCAGTGCAGCCAGCTAGCCATCCGCCGGATCTTCCTGTCATCATGGTGTGATCAGTAAGACAGGTGTCAGTGTGGGGGAAGGCAGAGGGTTCTCTTTTCCTTCATGCTTCCCATGACAAAAAACATAGCTCATGAAACCAACATAAGCTAGGTGCATGAAGTTCAAAGGAAATGCTATGACACACAGGGAAGTTTTTTCCATTTTTTTCTGTGTGTGTTTTGAGATTAGTAGAAATGGACTCTTTTTTTTTTTTAGCCTACCGTATGTTAGTATACTGGGACCTTGAGAGATGGCTGGACCACTTCTCTCCAGGACAGAGAGCTACCCGTCAGTCAGGAGAAGGCAGCACCTGGGGCGTGAACGTGAGGACAGAGTCAGCCTGACCCACAAGCGAGGACTCGGCCGTCCCTGCTGGAGGCGGTCGCACGCGCCCGAGTCCCCGCCGGGCCCACGGCTGGGTCAGCAGAAAGCACAAGCTGCACCGCAGACTGCAGACCGCGGCGCCGGCTCCCGGGAGCGGAGACGCTGCCGCCCCGTGCGCCCCAGCGACCCAGAGGATAGGAACATGTCCAAGCCCCGCGGTGTTCTCTTCGTCCATAAGCAGGTGTACTTTTTATTTCAGGGAATCCTTTAGTATCATCAATGGTGCCACGTTGAACATGCCCCAAACCAACCAAATCCCGCCCTCGCTGGGGCAGAGTGCGCGTCGATCCCACGGCATTCCAAAGACAGAAACTTCTTACTCCACGTGACTCTCTCCTTGGAAATTATTTATATGTTCTATATATAAATACGTATGTACATATGCAGATATATGGGCCTCTGTGTGGCTGAACAGTATATTTTGTAAATAAGCACTATCCCTGTTACAGAGAGAGCGGCAGCATTTTTACCTCCAACGAGCACTTCAGATCAGTATTGCATTCATTTTGTTAATAAAGAAATGGACATCCTCGTCATTGTGACATAAAGCTGGGGTTGCTTTTTTTGTGTTTGTTTTTCCTAAGAATAATTGCCTTTATTTTTTCTCATTGCCTCACTGGTTTCAGAAGAGAGCAATTTTATTATAAACAGTGTATGGACTTTGTGTGTTAAGAGAGGAGCTCATTGCAGGTTCCTGAGGAGAGACGTTTCGCTGTTAACTTTTTGAAGGGGCATCTGTTGACTTTTTGTTGCTCACACTTTTGGCATATGTATATAAGTAGTATTGATGGTGATATAAAAACTTTTGTTATGTGAAAATATTTAAGTCTGAAAACTTAAATAATATTACTTTTTTTTTTCAAACTGCTTTGTGTATTGTATATTTTTTTAAAGAAAAAAAAAAAAAAAGCCTTATTTGACTTGTGATACTGGACTTCTGTATCCTGAGGTTTTTCTTGAATGTCAGTGTGTGTACCTGGCTGGAGTCCGTATATTCAGAATAACTGTAATTGTGCCAGAGTTTTAAAGGTTCTGCTTTTAATGCACTTTTCTTTTATAATTTTGTATTAAAATATTTTAGAAATGTTGATTAATTTTGGTGAACAAATATCTCCAAAGTTGAAATTATTGAAATTTTAAAAATTTTGTTCTTGCTAGGTTATTTATTTTGGTTTTAGCATTAAATGTCATCTCAGGTCAGTCTCTGCAAGGGGTTTGTTTAATTCCTAATTGTATAGAAAGCATAGTTCAGTGAATTGTATTGGTGCACAGCCTGTTTAAGTAAGGCCTTACCAGGTGAATCTAAAGCCTACTTTTATTTTGGTTAAAGAAAAAAAAAATCTATCAGTAATCCATTTTGTGAGTCTTCTCAGTTTATTATCAGGCAAACACAAGACATTGATGTATTATTTTTATTTACTTCCTAATTATAAAAGCTGCTTCTTTGCAAAACATTCCTTGAAAAATAAGGTTTTGTAAAGACATAATTTCACTTGAACTTTTGGTGGAGTGGAGTACAAGTTGATCTTTATACTTTACTGGTTGATAAAAAGTCTTCTGACAAGAGATTTCTAGTCTCCTGCATAACCAGGGTTTTGAGGATAGATAATTGTATTTTTTAAAAATATCTATCATAGCATATCTGCTTTGGAATAACAATAAATAAAAAAAAATGAAGTTAGGAAATGTGATTAATTTTTTTCTTTTAAAATATTTACTGTAAGATAGTTTGGCACATGCATTCAGGTATGTTTTCACAGAAAAGAACTTCAGTGATGTTTTCCTGCGCCTCCGTGCAGCACACAAGAGCACCACCCTCGTGAGGGCCACATGAAGAGATTCCAACTTAAAAAGCAGGCTGTGCCTTGAGGCCGGCCCGCCATCTGTGCTCGCCGCAAGTGCCTCCGTTGCTGCCACCGCTGACCATAACAAACGCCACCCTGGTCACTTAGGTGCCTGTAGAGAGGCCGAGACCGCCTGTAGCTGTGTCCCGTGGTAAAGGAGCTGGGCAGCTCTGGGCCGCTGCAGGACGAGTCCCCTTCCTTCGGAAGCTGCCCCAGGAGCTGGGTGTAGTTCCCGGGTGCTGGGGTAGGGAAGCTGGAGGGTGTAGAGAGGGGAAGGGTTAGTGCTCAGTGGTGTCCAACCCTTTGTGACCCGATGGACTGTTGCCTCTGTCCGTGGAGTTCTCTAGCAGGAATACTGCAGGGGGCTGCCGTGCCCTCCTCCAGGGGGGTCTTCCCGACCCAGGGGTCGGGGCTGGAGCCAGGTCTCCTGCGTGGGGGGCAGACTCTTTCTCATCAGGGTGTGTGGCGCCCCATCTATGCGTGCTGCAGAGGCGGGCATGTCTGCACAAAGGGCAGCGGGTGAAAACGGAGCATCTTTTCCAGCGCCCCTCCCCACAAGCTTCCCTCGGCCCCTCAAGGACTTGGCAGCTTGGACAGGCCTATGGTCAGAGGATTGGGCATGGAGGGAGCTTGGGCTGTTGGTCCAGCGGAAAGGAGCTCCTCGAGCTCTGACCACGAGTCACTGACAGAACGAGACAAACCTGGCCTGACACAGTTCCTGTCTTCCCTCGGATTTCCATTTCATCCAATCTCAGCATTTAACCAGCGAGTGTCTCTTCATGACAGTCGCTTCACAATAGTGGTTTGTACACCTGCCCTCCGTTTGTAAGGAAATGTGAGCCTGAGTTTTACAGTCACACCAGTATTCGTGGGCAGGAAGGCCACACGGTAGTACAGGGTGAGATTCTAAAAAGGAGGTGGGCTTCGCTGCTTCCTGTGGATTTTCCTCTTTGCAGAAGACATTCATACCTCACAAAGAAACACATTCTTTAGAAGATCATCACTCCAATTTATGTAAATAACATGACCTTAAGAAAATGTATAAGACATGGGGCTTCCCCTGTGGCTCAGTGATAAAGAATCCATCTGCCAATGCAGAAGGTGCAGGAGACAGGTTGCGTCCCTGGGTCAGGAAGATCCCCAGAGGAGGGCACGGCAACCCTCCCGCTCCCGTGTTCTTGCCTGGAGAATGCCGTGGATGGAGGAATCTGACGGGCTGCAGTCTATGGAGTCGCAGAGGCAGACACCAGTGAGTGCACACACATGCATACATAAGATACGCACAGAACTGCCCTCCGGTTGTTTTACACATTGTATACCTGCTTTTTACCTGATTTTTTCACATGATTATTTCAAAGTCAGTACTGTGCCCTCTCTTCCCTGGTCCCCGCCCCCCTACGCCGCCACCACAGTTAATCTAACTGTTACTAATTTGTTCTTTTTCTAAAATCTGTTGTATACAGTGAGGCTAAGATAAAATTACGGAACTGCTACTTTTAGACCACTCTTTTTGTCACCTAATCTCTACTCATGTAATGTAGGCATTTTGGAGTTTTTATAAAGGAATTTCAGAAGTGCCTTGGTACACATTTGGAGCCTCTATGTCTCTACCTAATACTCCTGAAAAGCAGCGTTTTTAAACCATCTCACTGTTTTATAACAGTGGAGGCGAACACCTTGCTGAAGCAAGAGCCCTGCCTCAGCCTCCTGAAGCCTTTCCTGGATGAGGCCCCTAAACCTGCCACGTTTGTCCCATCTGAGCTCACCCTCTGTCTCAGCTGGCCCCGTTCCCTTCATACCCACTGCCCCTCACTTACATGGAGGGGTGCGGCAGATTTTTGTATGGAGGACTAATAAAATACTTAAAGCATGAAAAAATAAAGAGTGACAGGAACAATAGGCAGTGATCATAAAATATTCTATTTAATCTTGTGGTGCTTCACAGCATGAAGGCTTTTGTGTTAAGTCAAGATTTATAATCCATTTGGCAAATTTCTAAAATGACAGTGATTCATTCTTGATTCACCACTAAAGGACATTTTTAAAATTAATTGTTTTTGATTTACAGGAGAGTCCTTTTTTTCAATCTTCAGAATTGTCCTATGGCCTATTTCTGCATTGGATGACATTTATTTAATACAATTTTGTGTTATGAATGCATAGTTATTCCAAAAGTCACTGTGCTGGCTTTAAGAATAACAAAGTTAGTTTTGTATTATCTTAGAACTCCTATATATTTACTTATTTGGGTTTGGGGTGAGTTATAAGCATTTAAAGGTAGACGTTTTCTCTAGGTAACATTTTCAGCATGTTAACAAAATACGATGCTGAATTTGCAATGAATTCAGATCCATGGGACTCAAACAGTCTGAGGACATCTTGTTTCCCATCCTTGAGGGTATTTTCCACTTTTTCCCTTATTTGTAAGGTAGTTGAAGGTACTTAAATGAAAATCAATCATAATATCAACTTCTCTATTCATGTAGACATGTAGGACATTGGGTTTTCCCAGAAATACCGATGGAGTTAGTTGATATTACAGCATCTGGTCCCTTTTAAAGATGCATCTCCAAACTTTCAGAAATTCATAGTTTATAGTCATTGTCCTGTTAAAGTAGAGAATTGAAGATAACTTTTTTCTTTGTTCACCTTACTCCTAGAACACGGTGGGCACTTCATGCAATTTTTCTGACTGAAATAACTCAAGTGGTTTTTATTTTCTCCTGGGCTTTGCTCAGAGAGAATGGTAAGGAATCTGCTGTTCCTCCTTGTCTGTAGGAGGAATATTGTTCTTTTGGTGTTTAAAGTACGGCAGGTGGGGAGAGGGTGCTGTTCTCTAGAAATGACTAGATTATGGCTCATCTGCTGCCTCTACCATGGATTGCCTCAGCTACTTAAAATGGCCCAGTTGCGTTTTTCCAGAATGTTTGGCTTTCTGATGATGTAAGATTGCTGATATTTAAACACAGTTAAGGGCGTGAGTTTACGGCGCATCTTGTGCATGGGCAGACCTGGAAAACATGAGAGTTGGACTGTGAAGAAGAATGAGCATCTTAGAGTTGATGCTTTAAAATTGTGGTGCTGGAGGAGAGAGTCCCTTGGACATCAAGGAGATCAAACCAGTCAATCTTTAAGGAAATCAACCCTGAATATTCATTGGGAAGGACTGAGGCTGAAGCTCCAGTACTTTGGCCACCTGATGCAAAAAGCCAAATCACTGGGAAAGACCCCGATGCCGGGAAAGATTGAGGGCAGAAGAAGAAGAGGACGACAGAGGTTGAGATCGTTGGATGGCATCACTGACTCAATGGACATGAGTTTGAGCAAACTCCGGGAGATGGTGAAGGACAGGGAAGCCTGGCGTGCTGCAGCCCATGGGGTCGCAAAGATTTGGACACGACTTAGCAGCTAAACCACCACCATATGAATAGAAGTATTTTTTACAAATGCCAATGATTAATTTATTCTGCATCATCCATGTTATTTCTATCACTGAGGAGACTTTATTGTCATGTAACTTTAAAGGAGCCTCCCAGATGGCTAAGAGGTAAAGAATCTGCCTGAAAAACAAGAGAGATGAGTTCAGTCCCTGGGCCAGGAAGATCCCCTCGAGAAGGAAATAGCAACCCACTGCAGTATTCTTGCCTGGGAATCCTATGGACAGAGGAGCCTGATGGGCTGCAGTCCATGGGGTCTCAAAGAGTCAGACACGACAGAGCGACTAAAACAACAAGTACAGTGAAAGTGTTAAATCCCTTTAGTCTCTAAGGAAAAATGGAGAAACGGCAGTTTCTATGCTCACACCCACGGCCCCACACTCTCCTTTCTGCTGATACACAGATATTTCCCTGATTTTTAAATCCTTACTCAAGCAAGAGAGATGGTTTTATGACACTGTTTTAGCATTAGAACAAAGTTATTGTAGGTTACCCTGGTAACCAGCTTCAGGGGAAGAAATTCTTATAAATTAACACAAAATAGCTCTTCTTAGAGTGCCCTCAGCTAGCTCCTCCATCATCCTGGAGAAGGATGGACAACAGCTGGCTGTCTTCCCCAAGATACTCCTCACCATGCACTTTTTCTAGGCTCGCTTTGAATTATCTTTTTCAAGTTTAGTAATCTGAACTCTTGATGCTTTCTGTGTAAACTCTTTGAAGCGATTTCAAACTTTTAGCAAAGTTGCAAGAGTAGAACAAAGAAGTCCTCCTAGACTCTTCCCCAGAGACAGCTTTCCAGCATTGCCCGAAGTGTGAAGACTAAGACCTCCGTGTGGCAGACCCAATGCAGGCTTGCGCCTGGCAACCAGGCCTCCTGCCCCGCCGCCTCTTCACCCTGGAGCAGCACCCCCTTCTCCTCAGCTCTGCAATTTAATTAAACTCTTGCCAACTGGGGGGAGGGTGTCTAGGAAACCTTTGTCATTGCAGGAGAAACACCCCTGCTGTGGGCTGCCTGGTGCCCCAGATCCATTTGCTGGAGTGTTAACTGCTGATGTGATGGGACTTCCAGGAGCTGAGTACAGCTTAAACGCAGTCATGAGGGTGAGACTGGAGCCCTTACAAGGAAGGAGAGACACCACGGTGTGTCGTGTGCCCTGGAGAGCAGGCAGTGTGTGCAGCCAAGGAGAGGGGCCTCCCCAGAAACTCCCTGCTGGCGCCTTGGCCATGAGCGTCCAGCCTCCAAGGTCTGAGAACATAAAACGTGCGTTGTTTCAGCCCCTCAGTCCTGGCTGTTGTATCACCACAGCCTCAACTTAACGCAGCACCAAGGGCTCATGGAAGGCTTGGCGCTCTTGTTTTCAGAGGTTTCCCCCCCACCACCTATTTCAGTGTTTTTCTCAGGCCCATTTTCTCTCCTCACAAACCCCAAACCCAGCTCACAGCCCACACCTGGTTTATAAAGCCAGCCCGCTAGATGGAGCCAACATCCTCGCTGCTAACCTCTGACCTGCTCCTGACCTCTGGCCTGGCCTGCTCTCCCAGGGCTTGGTGCTGGGGCCCCTGGACCATCCTCTGCCTGGGGGAGCGGGGGCAGACAGGAGCCCACAGACGGTTCTCGGTCTGGACCACGTGGTGCAGAGGCGGCTGGGCGGATCGACAGGGTATCTGAAAAAGCGTGATCACCGTGCTGTTATGTGCTGGTGGGAACAGGCTTCCTTCATCAGATAGACTCTCCTGGCACCTCTGGACTCGGTGGGACGGTCCGCAGGTGAGCACGCAGAGATGGAAGTGTGTGTGGCTGGGGGTCTAGCACACCCCCCACTCAGAGCTCCACCTGGAAACGAACTTTCCTGCAGCTTTGGGGTGATGCAGACCTCTTGGGCTTCCCAGTGGCTACCGGTAAAAAACCTGCCTGCCAGTGCAGGAGACCTAAGAGACACCGGTTCAATCCCTGGGTCGGGAAGATCCCCTGAAGAAGGAAATGACAACCCACTCCAGTATTCTTGCCTGGAGAATGCCACAGACAGAGGAGCCTTGTGGTCCATAGCGTCAGCACACACACTCATGTTCTGCAGACCAGAATAAAAGTCACAGAAGACAAGCCATGCAGATATCATTAAAAGTGTATTACTTTATTTCAATATTCAAGAACAGTGCATACTTTCCTTGAGACCCGTGGTCACAGCTCTCACTGTTGGGTGTGGCCACGAATGGAGGTCACTCAGTCACAACCAGCTCAATGACGCAGTGTGTGTGTTGAGCAATTTGGAGATTTTGTTTCTGAAATTTTGTTTTTTTTTTTCTTATCCTCTCATCATTGAGGCTATGTATTAATAGACATTATAGTAAACCCACGCGAAATATTCAGAATTAGAAGGGGATTAAAGAGCCACGTTTGGGCGTTATGTTGACTATTCCTCATTTTCATCCTAAGGGGGGTTGTGACGCCAGTGTGGGGACTTCGTGGGGGTCTGGTGGGAGAGATGCTGAAATCAAAAGGTGGGAATCAGTAGGTTATGGGGGAAGCACGGGAGATGTCAGCTGGGGTTAGAAAAGAGTGGGATAGAGGACCCCTCCCCGTCCTCACTGGGGCCGGCACCCAGTCCGGCAGCGATTCGGGAAAAGCGAGTGTGCTGGTCAGTGGGTTTCTGGGAGGAAGCAGGTGGGGTGGTTATCTCTCCCCAAGGGTTAGTGTTCGCTGTGCGCACCAGCGTGCCGAGCACGCCACCTGTCACCTTCGCACTCGCGATGGCCACGGCCACCGCGAGGCTCCCGAAATGTCCTGCCACCGCTCTGAGCTGCGCCGCCTCCGCCCTCCGGCCGGGCTCTGTAGAAAGTAGGTCGTCGTGGGGGCCGCTGCGGTCCCCGCACGCCTGCGCCGTCGCGGGACCCCCGAGGCCCGGCCGAGTCCGCCCCGCGTCCCTTCTCCGCACGTGCCGATCCGGCTCCTCCGGGGTGTGAGCCGCGGCCACCACACGGGACACTCCCAGCTGTCTGCCCGCCAGTCACGTACCAAAGCTCCCGCCGCGAAGCCGCTCCACTGTGATCGGTTAGGAAAGGAAGTGCTTAAAGAGGTGAGACGAGGCGGGAAAGAAACCAAAGGAAGCTCAGAGCCACAGGTCGGTCTCCACACCCTGCATGGGGGCCTGGCAGCAGGGTCCCCAGGGCCGCGTCCAAGGCCGTCCCAGGGCAGAGGGTGGGCATGGAGGGTCGCCCACCCTGGACCCTCAGGGACCTTGCTGATCTTCAAGGGTGAGCTGGCAGCTCCACCGTCTTCTCCATTGAGCCGCTGGCCAGGAGCCCGCAGGACGCGCATGTGGGCAGGGTTGGGGGGATGCCGGCTGCACTAGGGAATTTAGACAATGGTTAGCGTCGAGGCGGTTGTATTAAGAAGCTGGGGACGGGGTTCCGGGAGGGGAGCTGGGCTTCAGCGTCTTGCCATCGGGGACCCGGAACGGCTGTCTCGTCCTCCCTGAGAAAAAGAAACAGAGAGTTGGGAGAGCCAGGGCCCTGTGGTCAGTGGTCACCAGGTGCAGGGCCTCTCTCCTCGGTCTATCTCTAGTGAAGCTGCATGGGGCTGGTCTCTAAGTCCGCAGCTCACAGCATCCTTTATCTCACTGCACATCCAAGCACCACAGGGCAAACAGGACAGGGCGTGTGGGTGCTGCCTTTGAGAACCATGCGTTTCTGGGGGTGAAAAACTCAACTGATACATTGTTATGTCTCAAAGGAGGGCTTGTTTTCTCCTAACATTCCCCCCTCAAGAGATGGGAGGCCCAATTCCCTGCTGTCCCTGCTCAGCAGGAAGTAGCCAGAAAGACCTCAATGCCCCATTCCCAAAGAATTTGGCCTCCCGTCTCTTGAGGGGGGAACGTTAGGTAGTTAGAATAGGAAAAAGGAGTCCAGATGGCGGTGGCTAAAAGACAAGGAAGGGAAAAGCCCACAAAAATAGAACAAAGGAAGGTCTGAGGACCGGAGTGAGGACCTCAGGTAAAACAAACAGCACTCCTGGCTGGCCCAGTTTACAAAGCAGGCCCAGGGGGAGGAAAAGACATATGAAAAGAGGAGCCAAAGGGCCAGGGGTCTCTCTCCAGTGCACACTCGCTCTCTCTCTTCTCTTCGCATCTTCTGGGTCGGCATGCCCTCACACCTCGAGGATGTATTTTCCTTTACTTTCTAAATAAAACTGAGCTGTAACACGGCACTGTAACACTGTCTGAGAGCTGTGATGCTCCGAAGGCTTTAATGTCCGTAGCTTCAAATTTTTGTTGTGATGAGACAGAACCGAGGAAATTACACACTCCCCTGATATCTAGACTAGAGATTCCCAGGGACCACGGGAAGTGGTCCATGAACGATGCCCGGGATGGGCTCATCCGCGTGAGGCTGAGATGCCAAGAGCGCAGACCCACTCGGTTCACCAGGGAGCAGCCTCTGCCCCACCTGTGAGCCCTCTCCTGCATCACCAAGGAAACCAGCCTCCCAGATGAGCCGTCTACAAACTCTGACCTCAGGGTCTTAAAAAAACAAGAGTTGACATGTTTTCTGGACAAATACAATTTGCAGAAGACCTGGCAGTGGTGGAGGTGGAGAGAGTGGGTGGGGATGATGGAGAGGAGGGAGCTTGTCCAGGCATTGGCTCGAGAAGGCAACTGTCACCCCAGGTGCCACTTAGATGAACTTGGAGGAAGGTGCTTTTTTTTTTTTGCATTTGAATTCTTATTCAAATTTTAGTCTCTTGTTGGCTTTTCCTTTTCTCGTAGGTTATGAATGAAAACTTGATCTCTTAAAGATCCCCTTGAGACTGTGAGGCCCCGGAAAGAAAGATGAACATGAAATATGCTATTGATCCGATGACAGATGGGCCTCATCCATGTCTTGCGTCCCCCATGTGACCCAGAGATTAGGCAATGGAAGCACAAGGCCCCAGGTCTTATAGCTAACTCGGTCAACAGAAAGATGATGGTTCTGATTTCTTGCAATTTTGCTTTCCCCCAAAACATTCCTCCATTGCTGATTCACTAGAGGCATTTTATTTTCACGTGTGGGGAAGTCTGTGGAATTCTAGCCTCTGGAGGTGTCAGGCATCATTCAGAGATAACTCCCCCTGCAGGAAAGGGGCTTTGTTCCCCAGCCTTGGGGCCAAGCCCTTCAGCAGGGACCTGGATCTAGTCCCGGGTGAGTCTGGCTAGGCTTTGGGTACTTGGTCCTCAGAGCTGCTCCTGGAGTAGCCCTGAGCCAGGCAGCACTGGCCCCTCCTTGTCCTGAATTTCAGAGAGATTAACCTTAGGGCCTCCTGGAAAGTGTGATTTAGTCATGCACAAGAGCAGACCGCCGCTCCATCTGACCAAGCACATCTGCGCTGAGATGGGCTTAGTCCCCCTCCTACCCTGTTTGCTGAACAGTTTACGTGAGACACCACTGAACACCCTGAGGGCAACTTTTGAATAAAACATGGCATATTTATGGCTCTTCTTTTTGATTACTGTGCCTATAATTTATTATCTACTGTAATCTAAATCTCTGACATCTGTTTCATCTTGTGAACAAGCCAGCCAGCCTAGGGGGGTGGGTGTTCTTAGCATCCCTGTTTGCTAGTTGAAGGAGCTGAAGCTCCTCAGAGAGGTTGAGTCATTTCCCCAAAGTCAGCCAGCAGAAGGGAGCTGGTGTTAGAAACTCTGATGAGGACGGACATCGTCCCATCTGCAGACATCTGGGTTTTGCCCTTGGTCGCTCTGGTCCGGAAGTCTTGGGGACTCAGAAATGGTCTGGACACTGCAGGTGACCTGATGGAAACACTGCAGCTCCGGGTTTAGACCCAGAGCTCCTCCAGGATATGCGTCATCGCCGTCTCATTTCAGAATCAAGACACGTGTATTGTAAGGCTCTCTGTTTCTTGGACATTTGAGATAGTATTTATCTCCTTATCAGATTTGCCTCAGGATCAACATTTTGAAGACTGAGTCCTGTCCACATTGAATCTGACATCAGCCAACTTAGCAATGGGTCACTCACCACTCACTTCATGTATTTAAATGTCTTCCTGAAGAGACTGAGTCTCCTCAAAGCTGAGTCCTGCTTCTCATCACCCTTCAGAGTCCAGCACCTTTCGGAGCCTAGGTCGCTGTGTCTGTCCTGGCCGTCTGTGTATCCTGACCACTGGACGTGCCACACACACACGGGACTTGATGTAGAATTAAAGTTAGGTGACTAACCTACGAGTCTCTGTGTTCCTGACCAAACCATTTCACTGTAAATTGTAAAATCTCGACCTTTCAATGAGCTCAGCAGGAAGCACACTTCTGCAGGTCAGAGGTGATTGGGGTTGAGGAGCCATCACGCTTTGCTGGTGGGGACTGAGCCCTTGGACGGGGCGTGTGGGGCTGTTGGTCTCCTGGTGACACAGCCTCGCCACAGACCGCAGGACCTTCTCGGGTGAAATCACACTGTGACCTGCCGTAAGCCAGCGGGTGAGCCTCGGGAGACACTCCTGGTCTCATCTGAGACCACAGACACCTGGGACAGGAGTCCGTGGAAACGCAGGTCTCCCCTGGGGGGCTGCTGGCCTGGGGCACGGGCGGAAGAAGCTGCCACACGGGGTGACAGCATGGCAGCGACGCCAGCACCGCGATGCCCGAGGCTGCAGGACGGTCCCGCGGCCCTGGGGGCACCGTGAGTGCCACGTCCTCGCGCGTCTGCTCCTGCTGTAGCACGTGGACTCTGTCTTTCCTCGCTGGCGTCTGTCTTCCTCATGATACTTCCAGCTGGAAGGGGAGCTGACCGGACCCTTGTAAGAGTCAGGACTGCAGCTGTAGCTGGACGGCAGCAGGGAAGTCATGGCCTCATTTGGGTCAAGAGTCAGTGAAAGTGGCGGCTGGGCTGATGCTCTAATGAGAAAACCAGTGGGATCGGTGATGTTTGTTCCTTCCTGCCAGGCTGCCGTGCAAATGTGGTTCTATTATCAGGGATGAAAGGCACCCCTGCGAGCCTCGAATCTTTGTGGAAATGGTCCCAGCTGCTCGAGAGGCTTGCTGTGCCCCTCCAGCTCTAAGCCTGCTGCCCTTTTCCACCTTCTCGAGGCCTGTCCGGACATCTGGGCCCTGCCCACTGGGGCAGCCTCGTCTGCTCTGTCTGAGGAGACTAGAGCCTGGACCAGCCCTTGGGCATCCTGGCTCTAGGGCCTCTGTCTCCAGGGTGTTCCATCTCCTCACAGGTGAGCTTGGCCTCTGGCCTGGGCACCCACCCCACTCACCCCAGGACAGCTCTGCCTGCTTGCAGCTGTGGGAGGAAGGAGTCTGAGGGGCCTGGTGTGAGGGGTTACTGCCTGGGGTCTGCCCCTTCCGAGTCCAGAACCTTCCCTTCCCTCCTCCATCCGGCTCAGGCCTGGGGGGGCTGTGCCTTGTCCCCCATCAGAGCCCCTCCTGAGATCTCAGGTTTCTGAGCAGGGCTGACGTGTCACTGGCAATGCCAGATGTTTCGAGGGGGTCTGGGCAGGGAGCTGGGCAGGTGGCATGGTACCCCTCCTGTCAGAGCAGCTCCCCACACATCCCCCCATCTCACAGAGGAGAGACGAAGCCTCAGGGAGGCCGGGGGACCTGGGCGTGTGGCTCCAATGTGAATCAGCAAGACAGATGCCTGAGGTCCCCAGGTCCCTCTCATCACCCTCAGGGACCAAGGTGCTGCTGCCCCAGCCAGGGAGCCACCTGACCTTCCAGACGGGTTGGTGCCCTCCAGGCTCCTGAACCTCTCGGGGTCCAGAACGACCCCTCTTGTCCTCAAGCTCCCTGAGGAACCCTGGCCTGGCACCTGGTGCAGCACCTGCTCAGGTGAGCTCTGCAGAAATGCCTGCCTCGAAGGGCTGGGATGTGCAAGAGCAACTCCTGAGAAGCAGCAGGTGGAGGGTCTGGAGACTGGCATCCCCAGACCGACCCAGACTTGTCCCCGGGCCCCTCCCAGCGCCTCCCATGTGGAGAAGGTACGTTACCAGCTTGAAGATTTTGGAAAGCGTGCCCTGGGCGTCGTGCCCCTTGAGTCCCTTGTGAGCCGATTTGTAGTCAGACGCTCTGCCTCCATAGCCGAATCCTGGCTTCTGGCCCTCAGCCCCCTGCAAGAGAGGGTGAGGCTTGCGGTCTGTGCCTATGGCCCGCAGCCTCACCCCGGTCCACATCCATCCGGCCTCAGCGGCCGCTCGGCCACACACTGGGCGCCCAGCGCCTCTGGCGTGGGGTGGGACCTTCCCTGTGGCAGTATCTGCCCTTCTCCTGGCTGAGCTGGTCCCAGGGTGGATCAGCCAGAGTCACACACACTCTCCAGAGTCTTTGTCTGCACACATTGGGGGAAGCGGCGCCTGGACTATGCTGGAGAAGGGTGGGGGAGGCTGCGCCCCTGACAGGAGCCCAGGAGACAACGCCCAGCCCCAGGCTGTTCTGGCCGTTGGCACAGACCCTTCACGCCAGCTCCCCCAGGGCTCAGCAGACTTCACACTTGGGGAATTGGGGGCTTATCTGTTTTTAAAGGGCAAAGACACAATTTCCAACTCTCCAGCTTGGAGAGGCCTCTTGCAGGCCAGAACCAGCTCCCCTGGCTGCGCTGTGGGTGCCCTGAGTGTGGATGGACCAGGATTCTTCCAGGGGCTCTGGGCTGTGAGTTGGTGATCATAGAGGGAGGGGGGAAAGTGGGCTGGGAAGCCGCGTCCCCCAGCTGTGCACCTGGGCACTGTCCCAGGGCCAGCAACCAGAGTGGGTCTCAGCAACCCCACTCCCTGGCTGTGTGACCTTGGGCAACTGTCAGAAGCTCTCTGAGCTTCAGTTTCTTCTTCTGTAACATGGAGATGATGGACAACCTGCTCTGAGACTGGAGCTTGTGGCTCTGAACTCTCAAGCTTGCTGAGGGGGCTCCTCAGGCAGCTCCCACCTCTGCCTCCAGCTTCTCTGGGGGGACCTCTCTCACTTCAGCGAAGATGGAGAAAGCTGGCTTCCCGCAGGTAGCAACGACACACAGTTCCTGAAATGTAAAGGCGTGTGTCTCTGGGGCCAGTTTGCATTCATATAAGCTCTAGTTTCAAAGGGACCTTGCACTGTGAGCACGAGAAGGAAGGGGGACTCTGGGGCTCAGACATGATGAAAGTTAGCACTTTGGGGTGCATGTCCCTCGCACGGATCTCATGCAACGGACAGGCTCTGGGATCTCACTTCACATTTTGCCAACAAGAAGCGGGACTCTTTCTACCTGGGCCTCTCCTGAGAATTCTACAAATGAAGTAAAACTGTCTCTGATCGAGCAATAGAGCCCTTGGCCTTAGCCTGTGATCCTTTTTGGTGTCGGGACAGTGTTGTGGGGCTGGAGGGAGCTCGGGAAGCGTGGAGTCCATCCCTCTGGTTCAGGGGTGCTGGAGGTGGGCTCCAGGAGCTTCAAGGATCTTGCAGGCCAGCTCTCTCATGTTTGGACTGAAGCTGGACCAGGGCCACCTGTCTAGGCCCCCCCCTCCCCCCACCCCACCCCAGCGCTACTTCTGCGGGTTCCTTCATTTTCAGCCAGAAACAGATGCTGGGAATAGATGCTGGCCACTCAGAACGAGGCAGCCACTTTCACGTGAAAATCTGGTTTCAAGGGGTGTCAAGCGCGTGAGTCTCGGGGACTACACACGAGGGGCGCCTACTGCTGCCCTCGCATCCCACAGTTTCCACGGACACACTCCCTTGGTCATGGTCGCAGGGGCCAAGGACTGTTAAAGAGAGCTGCGCTGAAGGATAGACCAGCAAGGGAGAAAGCCGTGCTGTCCCACGCGAGCCTGTCATGCTCTGACTCTGTTGATTTTCTCCAGAATAAAGTGCTTCTGAGAATAAAATTCAAGGATTGGTTTTCAGATTGATAATCTGCTTAATTTTTCTCCTTTCAAATTTTTGGTCACTTTTATCTTTGGACAACCTAGAATTTGCCAGAAAAACATACAACATAGTTTAGAAAACTAGTGAAATTTTCAGGATCTCCAAATGAAGACAGTCATGCGGATCTTGGAAACCAACAGACCGGCTCACGGAACACAGAGCAGAATTTTGCTTTAGAAAAAAGAGAAAATTAACGGGTTAGTGGGAACAAAAATGGAGACATGGAGAGGCATGCAAAGGCATTCTATTAGCTGCCGGGTTGGAGGGCCTTAAACGACGGGAAGAAAGAAGGTCTCCTCCCCCCATCACTCCCAGTCGTCAGCGGCTCTGCCCTGGTCCACCACGCCTAGAAAATTAAGAGGCAGGTCGAGTAGTTACTGAAGTAAGATTTCTGATCAGAAGTGGGTTTCATTCTTCAGTGTCACCTTTTTCTCCTGCTGGCACAAGAAGTCCATCATTAATTGGCTGTGGCCGCTGGCCCGCGTCAGTTCTCTACATCATCGGCACTCTTTGCAAATTCATCAGATCAGAAAAAGGCTCACGTGTATCTGTATGAATGTCCCAGCAACCTTTCAGTTCACATCATGTGTTGGAGCGGTTCCCAGAAGCTTCCTCTGCCTTTTCTCTGAGGGCGGATGCCTCCCTCCCTCCTTCCTTCTTTTTTAAAAATGTATTTACTTTTTATTGAAGGATAATTGCCTTACAGTATTGTGTTGGTTTCTGCCAAACATCAACGTGAAGCAGTCCCTCCTCCTTCCTTCTCCCCCCTCCTCCCCGCTCTTCCCCTTTCTCTTTCCTTCCTTCCTTCTTTCTTCCTCCCTCTTCCCTTTCTTCTTTCTTTCTCTCTAAATTCATGCATTCATTTCTATGTTGCCTACTAACTGTGCATCTCTCTAGCATCAGGCTCTGTGCTAGAGAGATCTTGTGTCTCCAAGGACACTGGAGAATGTGTTTCTCTCCAAGACAGACACAGTTCCTGGCCTAGAGGTTAGTGGGTCTCTATTTATTCTGTAAATTTGATCAAGACTGTATCTAATATTTACTGGTAAATACTGCTGTTTGGTTGCTTAGTCGTGTCCAACTCTCTGAGACCCCATGCATGGTAGCCCACCAGGCTCCTCTGTCCATGGGGTTCTCCAGGCAAGAATACTGGAGTGGGTTGCCACGCCCTCCCCCAGGGGATATTCCCGCCCCAGGGATCCAACCTCAGTCTCCTATGGCTCCTGCACTGGCAGGCAGGTTCTTTACTACTGAGCCACCAGGGAAGCCTTTACTAGAAGGTAATTTGGTTAAAATACAGATCAGCATTAGAAGTTGGTGTAGACACCAAATTTTACTAGAAGCTGAACAAGTCAGCCCTTTAAGATTTTCATAGACACTTTGTTCTCAGAAATTCCTAAAAAGGTTTTTCTTGGTATCTAAGCTTTAGTTATTACTAAATCACAACCCAAACCAAAATCTTTTGGATCACTTAGGTTGTTATTATAAACTGAGTAACTGAACTCAGCCTCCTTTTGTCTTGTTAGCAGAATCACCGTTTCTCAACAGAAGGTCAACATCTGGCGGGGTGGGGTTAGCTCTTTGGACAGGTGCGCAGGCCGACTGCAGGGACTGGACTTCCTCCTCCGCTGTTTTGGAAGGAAGTCAGGAACTTTCTCAAAGACGGGGGTCCTGCTTTCCTGGGGAAAGTTCAGCAGAATCTCCTAGGAGCCCCTCTGTGCGTGGGCCCCGGGGCGAAGAAACAGGAGCGCTGGTGGAGCTAGGAGGAAGGGCCTGCTGGGGGGAAGCAGCGAGGCACAAGCCGGGAGGATGGAAGGAACGTGGACGCGCGAGCCTCCAGGACGGAGAGGACGAGGGAGGGGAGGGGAGGGCGGGGCGCGCGGCACCTACCCAGCTAAATCTGCTGAGGGACAGTCCTCGCCCCTGCGTGAGGAAGAGAAAGAGAAAGTGACACAGGGATCAGTGCAGGCGTGGCGCTCTTTCATACAGCAGGAGACACAGAACAGCACTGAGTTGAGGCAGGAAATCGGTTTTGTCAGACTCGGCGCATCCCTGCTCGTGGCCACGGCTGCCCGGAGCCGCCCCGGAGGAGGACTTCCGATCCAGAAAGGGAGGGGACGGGAGTGCTATCTGCCTGCGACAAGCGTTTCTCAGCCCGTTCTAGTTCTACGTGGGTTCCATGTGGCAAAACATCTTGGGGGGAAATGAGGGAGCGCTGAGTCCAGCCCGCTGTCTGGCCCATTTAGGGGTCCCAGGCGGGAGAAGCGACGGAGGCTCAGTGCCTTCAGAGCCCTTACCTTTCCTTGCGATGGAGGAGGTGTGCGAGGTGTCACCTGCAAAGACACAGCAGAGTGGTGAGCTGGGGCGTGGTCCCTCCTTCGCAGCGGCCCTGACCGCCTCCAGAGGGCCTCCTGTGGTCACCTGTCACCCCGTGTTCACCCAGCTCGTGTCCAGTTCCCAGCTAGAGGGAGCTGCTTGCTGGGAGGGTCTGGCACCAATGGTATGAGAAGCCACCCACTCGGTCTCTGCCCTGCGACCCTGTTCTGTCCCAGGTGAGGGAGAAACACAGGATTTGAGGATCTGAAAGCACCCAGTGGCACCCAGATGGTCCAGAACACTCGGAAAGTGTTTGGGAGGATGTGAAACACACCCAGGGCTCTGCACTCTGCGAGGCGAGCCCTTGATGGAGAGGGCGAGTGTCACAGAGACCCTCTCTGGGGTCGGCAGTCAAGGGCCCCAAATACTAGGAGCCTCAGAAGGAGAGCCCTCAGGTGTGTGGTCCCTAAAGCCCTCATCATCCTGAAAAAGGAGGTCTATAACTAGAGCCTGTGCTTTTGCTTCTGTTTTTAAGAGTTTATTTTTTTTTAGAGCCAGTTCTAGGTTTCTAGAAAAATTGCACAATAATTGCAGAGCATTGTCATGACCTACCATCCTCTGCACAGCCCACCCCCTGCCTTCTGTGTGGTCCATTTGTTACAACTGGTGAGCCAATCTACCATCCTCCCGAGGGGTATAGCTGTGTCCCATGGGGATATTCTCAGACCCCACGCCTCCCATAGATTAGAGCTGTCACGTGGGGATGTGCTCAGACCCCTTGTGGATCAGAGGTTAGAGTCACCTGGGGATATACTCAGATCTCTCCCCCCTGGATTAGAGCTGTGTCACCTGGGGACACACTTAGGCTCTCCTGGGCGGGGGCACGGCCGGGCACCCCTCACCCCTCCGCTCCCCCACCCCGGCCCTGCACCCCTCCACTCCCCACCCCCACGCCGACACTCACGATGTTCTTGAAGAAGTGCACTACGGGGTTTTCGTCTTGGGGCCGGCCGTGCTGCGCCTTCTGGGGCAGGGAGCCATAGTGGGTGGTTCTGGCTGCGTGGTGTCCATCCTGAGAGACAGGGGGAGACGTCTGGAAGGTCAGAGGAGATCTTCACGGGGACCTCCTGCAAGCCACCGGGACAGTGAGCCGCAGCCTCGCGAACGCCTCCTCCATCCCCAGCTCGGGGCGCGGTTCAGAAGGACCCTTCTTGCTCTCAAGGTGCTGTTGTCAGCAAGCCTAGAGTGTGCTTCTCGGGAGTTCGGTGTGTTTACTGGGCTCAGTGTTGCTGCTGGACTTGCGCTCCTGTCTGGATTGTCATTGGCGTCACTGGCACTAGTTACAGGGGCGTGTTCCCACACGCGTCACCATCAGTGTCCGTGACTCTTTGCAGATGTCCTCCCACCCCATCCACCAGTTCGGAAGCCCTGCAGTCATCCTGGCCTCTCTCTCTGCTCTATTTCCCGCTTTGGGTCTGTTCACAACCCTTATAGGTTTTTCTTTAAAATAGTCCCTGCATTTGTCTCCGCCCCACATTGACAGCAAAGCCAAGACTGGGGCAGCCCTGCGGGGCCCCACCCTTTCCCGCCCAGATTCATTTGCAAAAAGAGGATGCTCTGCGCTTCCTGTCCACCCCCGCCCCCCCCGCCCCCCCCCCAACAGCCAGCCCCTGCGTCTGCTCACAAACTGGACCCCTTCTCTGCAGCCCGGGGAGCAGGAGGAGCAGCTGAGAGCTTACACCACACAGCACATGCAAGTTTTCTCCACTTTCTGAGAACTTGTCTTGGCTTTGAGCGGTCCAGTCCCTCTCTGTTTTTTGAACGAGGTGTCCACAGGCCCTCCAGTCCTCCTTCTGTGACTCTGCGCCCTGCTCGCCCCTCAGGTTCTAAGTCCCTCCTTCTGCGGGTCCTGCAGGGGCCCAGGCTCCCTGCTCGCCCTGCCTCTCCCCACTGTGCCCAGACCCCACCTCCCCGATGTCCCGGCCATGCATTCTGCCGGCTGCAGTTCTCAGTTTCCTTCGGGCAGGCTCAGCAAGTGACCTGTTTCCTGTGCAGCTCAGTCACAGCCTCCCTCGGAGGATGGAGCCAGGCCTGGGGGTCACATGCTGAGCCTCCCTCCCCCCATGGGGCTGGAAACTTCATGGTATTCAGGTTCCCTGTGCAGGAAACCCAGGGATTTGTGTTATTCCAGGTGGTGCTCGTGGTAAAGAACCTGCCTGCCAGTGCAGAAGATGTAAGGGACTCAGGTTTGATCCCTGGGTCGGGAAGTTCCCCTGGAGAAGGAAATGGCAACCCACTCCAGTATCCTTGCCTGGAGAATCCCATGGACAGAGGAGGAGCCTGACAGGCTACAGTCCATGGGGTCGCAGAGACCTGGACATGACTGAGCAACTCAGCACTCAAGCACATGGGCATGACGGTGTGGGTGAAGGCCGATGCAGTGGACATTGGAGTTGAAGACGTTGGCCACAGGGGCAAGCTGGAGCATTTCAGGAAGTGCTGAAACACCCCACCCTCCTGACTCTAACTCATCCTCTCTGTGGGTACTGCCAAATAATCTGGTTCTCCCTGGGTTGTGTTGTCTGTCACCCAGGGCCAATCAGATTCTGTCACCGCTGGCCAACCCTACACATTCTTCTCCAGTGAAGGAAAATGTGAAACCAAGAAGTAAAAGAGAAAACAGATGAGCTAGGAAACTGTTTAAGTTACTTGTGCATATGTGCTGAGTCACTTCAGTCGTGTCTGACTCTCTGTGACCCCGTGGACTGTAGCCCACCAGGGCCCTCTGTTTATGAGATTCTCTAGGCAAGAATACTGGAGTGGATTGCTGTGCTCTCCTCCAGGGGATCTTCCTTAAGTTACTCACTTCAAGAAAAGTATCTTTTGTGTTTAGACACAAAAATATCTTTGTGTCTAAATATCCAGTGTATCTGGCAAGTGAAGTTATTTGTTAAATAGCACCTTGCTGCTACTGCTAAGTCACTTCAGTCGTGTCCGACTCTGTGCGACCCCATAGACGTCAGCCCACCAGGCTCCCCCGTCCCTGGGATTCTCCAGGCAAGAACACTGGAGTGGGTTGCCATTTCCTTCTCCAATACATGAAAGTGAAAAGTGACAGTGAAGTCGCTCAGTCGTGTCCGACTCTTAGCGACCCCATGGACTGCAGCGCACCAGGCTCCTCCATCCATGGGATTTTCCAGGCAAGAGTACTGGAGTGGGGTGCCATTGCCTTCTCCGAAATAGCACCTTAATGGCCCCAAATAATGAAAACAGCTCAGATTTTTGCACAACTAATGCTTATTTTGGGGTAAGAAATGGCAGTCCACTCCAGTATTCTTGCCTGGAGAATTCCATGGACAGAGCAGCCTGGTGGGCTTTAGTCCATGCTGTTGCAGAGAGTTGGACATGACTGAGCTAATGAATGCATGCTTACTTTGGTGTTTATACACCATTTTTCTGCAGGATGTGTTGGAATTTTCGTCCCAGAAATACTGTGTACTTCGATTGGCCCATTCTGTGACTAAACTAAGAAAGTTTCTTAAACTTTATGAAAAAGTTTTAAATAAATATTCAGTAGTATCATGCAGACCTGATATTATTAAACTTATTTATGCTGTGATGTAGTTAATGAAGTGTTGTGTGGACAATAACAATGTTTCACGCCTGAACCACACACACCAGCTTCTAATGCTGAAAGAAACAGATTTTTATAATGAGTACATAGGAGAAGAAGACCTCCGTGACATGAGGGTAGTCATTAAGTTTACAGACCTGCCGCTGAAAGCAAGATCCATAAAAGAAACAAAATTGATAAATTGGACCCAATCAATATTTATAACTTTTGCAAAGGTCACTTTTAAGAGAATGAAAAGAAGCTACAGACTGAGAAAAGATTTACAATCACATATATGATGTGGGACGTGAAACCACAATATGTAAAGAACTCTAAAAAATCAATGGTAAAAAAAACAAACAACCAAGTTTAAAAATTGGACAAAATGCGTGACTAAACACTTCATTGCAAAGGATGAGCAGAAGGCAAGGAAGCACATGAAGAGATGCCCAGCATCATGAGCCATTAGTGAGATGTAAATCAAAGCCACCCAGAGACACCACTCTCCCCTATTAGCATGGCTGCAGTAAAGAATACTGACAATACTAGGTGTTGGCTAGGATGTGAAGCAGCTGGACCTCACGTGCATTGCTGGTGGGAATGCAAAATGGTATCCTCACTCTGTAACACAGTTTGAGTCTCTTATAAAGTTAACCATGCACTTACCATATGACTCAGCAATCCCACTTCCTGCTTTGAATGATAAAAGAAAAATTACATGTTTTTGGAAGTGATTTTTATAATTAATGTATTCATCTCTGCTCTTTTGATGCAAGTAATTTAAATCTTACAACTTACAGTCACACAAAACTCGGCCATGAATGTTTATAGCAGCTCAGTTCATAATCACTAGCTCCGTAAATCACGCAAATGTCCCTCACTGAGTGAGGTGATAAACAGACTATAGTGTGTCCGTGTGACGCCGTGCTGCGCGGCAGTAGGAAGGAGCAGACTTGGATACACTTGACAACTCAGAGGCATCTCCAAGGCACTGGGCTCGGTGAAAGAAGATGCTCCAAAGAGGCTTCATACTGTGTGGTCTCACACACACATGATAGTCTTCAAAAGACTGCACTACGGGGAGGGGGATGAGAGCAGGGCTTGGCAGAGGTTGGGGTGGGGGAGGGAGGGTGTGGTGTGAACTGGAAGGGAGGTTTGGGGGCAATGCGTCCCTATGGTGGTGGCAGCCATGTGCGTGTGAGAATTCACAGACCTGCACACCATGCACAAGCCAGTCTCACTGTGTGTGGTCCCGCCACTTCATGGGAAATAGATGGGGAAACAATGGAAACAGTGAGAGACTTTCTTTTCCTGGGCTCCAAAATCACTGCAGATGGTGGCTGCAGCCATGAAATTAAAAGACGCTTGCTCCTTGGAAGAAAAGTTATGACCAAGTTAGGTTATTAAAAAGCAGAGACATTACTTTGCTGACAAAGGTCCATCTAGTCAAACCTATGGTTTTTCCAGTAGTCATGAACGGATGTGAGAGTTGGACTATAAAGAAAGCTGAGCACCGAAGAATTGATTGTTTTGAACTGTGGTGTTGGAGAAGACTCTTGAGAGCCCCTTGGACTGCAAGGACATCAAACCAGTCAATCCTAAAGGAAATCTGTCCTGAATATTCATTGGAAGGCCTGATGCTAAAGCTGAAACTCCAATACCTTGGCCACCTGATGCAAAGAACTGACTCACTGGAAAAGACCCTGATGCTGGGAAAGATTGAGGGCAGGAGGAGAAGCGGATGACAGAGGATGAGATGGTTGGATGGCATCACTGACTCAGTGGACAGGGGTTGGGTAGATTCCAGGAGTTGGTGATGGACAGGGAGGCCTGGCGTGCTGCAGTCCATGGGGTTGCGACTGAACTGAACTGAACTGAACCCCTCAGAGTAGCAGCTGAGGAAAGCAAACCAGTTCTCCAGAGGGGTTTCTGTATCTGGGGTTTGTTTGCTGACACCCTGGGGCTGGTCTTGACCCCGTTTACGCATCACTAGAAGGTTCTGTGGTGAGCACAGGAAGAAGCACTAAGAACTCGGCCTGGTTGCTGGCAATGACACCCTCATGCAGAGGTGGGGAGGGGCCCGCAGTGTCTGAGTCACCCTTACATTTTTTTTTTAATTTTGGTAAAACATACCTAACATGAACCAGAGATCAAATTGCCAACATCTGCTGGATCATCGAAAAAGCAAGAGAGTTCCAGAAAAACATCTATTTCTGCTTTATTGACTAAGCCTTTGACTGTGTGGATCACAATAAACTGTGGAAAATTCTGAAAGAGATGGGAATACCAGACCACTTGACCTGCCTCTTGAGAAATTTGTATGCAGGTCAGGAAGCAACAGTTAGAACTGGACATGGAACAACAGACTGGTTCCAAATAGGAAAAGGAGTATGTCAAGGCTGTATATTGTCACCCTGCTTATTTAACTTCTATGCAGAGTACATCATGAGAAACACTGGGCTGGAAGAAGCACAAGCTGGAATCAAGATTGCCGGGAGAAATCTCAATCACCTCAGATATGCAGATGACACCACCCTTATGGCAGAAAGTGAAGAACTAAAGAGCCTCTTGATGAAGGTGAAAGAGGAGAGTGAAAAAGTTGGCTTAAAGTTCAACATCAGAAAACGAAGATCATGGCATCTGGTCCCATCACTTCATGGCAAATAGATGGGGAGAAAGTGGAAACAGTGTCAGACTTTATTTTTTGGGGCTCTAAAATCACTGCAGATGGTGATTGCAGCCATGAAATTAAAAGACGCTTGCTCCTTGGAAGGAAAGTTATGACCAACCTAGACAGCATATTAAAAAGCAGAGACATTACTTTGCCAACAAAGGTCCATCTAGTCAAGGCTATGGTTTTTCCAGTAGTCATGTATGGATGTGAGAGCTGGACTATAAAGAAAGCTGAGCACCAAAGAATTGATGCTTTTGAACTGTGGTGTTGGAGAAGACTCTTGAGAGTCCCTTGGACTGCGTGGAGATCCAACCAGTCCATCGTAAAGGAGATCAGTCCCGGGTGTTCATTGGAAGGACTGATATGTTGAAGCTGAAACTCCAGTACTTTGGCCACCTGATGTGAAGAGCTGACTCATTTGAAAAGACCCTGATGCTGGGAAAGATTGAGGGCAGGAGAAGAAGGGGATGACAGAGGATGAGATGGTTGGATGGCATCACCGACTCAATGGACATGGGTTTGGGTGGGCTCCAGGAGTTGGTGATGGACAGGGAGGCCTGACATGCTGCGGTTCATGGGGCCGCAAAGAGTTCAACATGACTGAGCAACTGAACTGAACTGACCTAACATGAAACCTACTCTTTTGCCATTTTTAATAGCACATTTTGGTGTCATTAAGTACATTTATGATGTGTATCCATCAGAGCATCCAGCTCCAGACCTTTCCCATCTTCCCAAACCAACCCCGCACCCAGCAGATACCGGGTCCCATCAGCGGTCCTGGCCTCCTGGAAAGCCCCACCCTACGCCCCATGTGACTGACTGCGCCAGGGACCCCTGACCAGTGGGATCACGCAGTGCTTGTTCTTTGGGGACTGGCTCCTTTCTGCCATGCACAGCTTGCATCTGAACTTCCTTCCTGCTCAAATGCCATCCCTGGGGCCCATGTAAACCGCGTTCTGTTCACTCATCGCCCCCCTGACGGACACGCGGTTGTCCCCACCCTGGCCGGGCTCGGGCCCTGCAGTGCCGGCGGCTCTGAGGGTGCAGCCCAGCCTGCTTCCCCCGCGTCCTGAAGTGCAGCCCTGACTCTGCGTGAGCTGGACGGCCGAGACCCTGCGGCTGCACTGAAGGCCAGACGGTGCTGGGGAAAGGGGCTCACATCCAGCCCGGGGGCGCCGGGCGGGGAGGTTCCGGCCAGGCCACCGGCGGTCTGTGCCATCGGCGGTCAGTGTGCGGTCAGAGCAGTGCCAGCCCTCGTCACCCAGGCAGGGCAGGAGCCCCTGGTGGTCCTGGAGGCGTGCTTTAAAGGCAGAGTGGTTTGGCTTGTTACATTTCACAATTTGCGGGGAGCAGATACTGCTTTTCTCATGCCTCGCTGTAAACAAGGGGGTCTGTTCTGTCCTGCAGGGCGATGGGAGGCCGGGGAGGAAGGGAGGGGAAGCCAGGGAGGAGGGTAGACGGCGGGGCCGTCTGGTGTCCAGGGGGCCCCCGCAGCCTCACAGCCCCTCAGGGATGCAGGGGTGCGGCCTGGCTGCTGACGCCCCCCACAGCCTCAGGCGGTCCCCTGACCCCATCTCTGCCCCCACCCTGGGGACCCCAGCCTCTGTCTCCGAGCTTGTGACGCACACGTTTCCCCCTCAGGAGAGCCCTGGACTTGGCTCCTGACTCAGATGGGTTAGTCACTCTCTGAGGGGTGAACGCTCCTCCTCTCTGCTCAGAAAGCACAGAAAAGCCAGAGCCGCTCACACTTTGAATTATTTGCCAGGACTGGCATCTCTTTGTCTGCATCTATCCTGCTTCCTGATGCGAAGAGCTGACTCCTTGGAAAAGACCCCGATGCTGGGAAAGATCGAAGGCTGGAGGAGAAGGGGACGACAGAGGGTGAGATGGTTGGATGGCATCACTGACTCAATGGACATGGGTTTGAGTAAACTCTGGAAGTCGATGATAGACAGGGAGGCCTGGCCTGCTGCAGTCCATGGGCTTGAAAAGAGTTGGACATGACTGACCAACTGAACTGAACTGAACTGATCCTGATCCAAGTAGCTCGCCCACTTTGCAGGCGATGGAAAGGCAAAGGAGGAACTTGAAGGGTGGTCCTGCTGTAAAATAAGAGCCGGGCCAGGGCGGAGGAGGTGGGGAGGGGCAAGCGGCCCTGAGAGATCAGAAAAGGAAAAAGGCTGGAGGTGGGGACCCCCCCCCTCCACACCATACTGCTCTACACATGAGGTTAGGATGTCAACACATTCTCTCCAAAGTACACAGAGCTGAATATTTGGGAAGCAAAGTTAGAAAATTAGTCCAGTTCTTTAAAAACGAAAGCTTCAGTTGTTCAGAAAAATAGCACTTATTACACAGGGATTTCAAATAAAGTAGAGAAGTTTGTAGAAGAAATCTTGCCACTTGGGGCTGTGCTTTGTTCGCACGCTGATGAACCACGGGCAGACCTGGCCCTCTGTACACAGGAAAATGTGAGTCGTGCAGGGCCTTGGCACGTGATCACAGCACGCGCAGGGTTACATGCCACTGACGTGTCACTCTTTCTTGACGTAACAATTAAAACAACAAAAAACTTCTTGGTGGCAAATAAAATAACGTTATGCTAAAAATCTAAATACTATGGAAGGAAAGCCATGGGGTAAAGGACAACCGGTCATTAATGTTTAACATAAATTGCTTTTTCCATGAGCCTGTTTGAAAAATTATGATTAATTCCCCCCCCACTTGTGGTAACGTGTGCTTCACCAGCAGGGGGAGCTCGTGCACTTGGCGTGCCAGTCCCATCTCCAGACACCATGAAGGATTTTTAACTATTTTCCAATTTGCTCAAACTTGCAAGTAATAACAGGAGATTAGTTTTCGCCGGACACAGTGAAGATCAATGGTCATCCTATTGGGTAAAGATTCATTCCCTCGACTCTGACGGCTATTTTATGAAAATAGGGTCGAGGCATTTGTCTGCGTCATCATTTGCATTTGGATTTGATTAGAGACGAAGGGATGGAATTGTTTCCTCAGAAGAAAATGCTGCAGCTTGAAAAAATGAACACCCACTGTGTCTGGGGTTTATGCTCAGGGGAAAATGAGTCCTAGAGCTTGATTTAGTTCTTGTCTGCAAGAAGAATTTAAAATCTTTCCTGAAAAATTGATTCTTTCAAATTGTGGTGCTGAAGAAGACTCTTGAGAGTCCCTTGGACGTCAAGGAGACCAAACCAGTCAATTCTAAAAGAAATCAACCCTGAATACTCATTGGAAGGACTGATGCTAAAGCTGAAGCTCCAATATTTTGACCACCTGATGCAAAGAGCTGACTCACTGGAAAAGACCCTGATGCTGGGAAAGATTGAGGGCAGGAGGAGAAGGGGACGACAGAGGATGAGATGGTTGGATGGCATCATCAACTCAGTGTATATGAGTTTGAACAAATTCCAGGAGATGGTGAAGGACAGGGAAGCCTGGCGTGCTGCAGTCCATGGGGTCACAAAGAATTGGACACGACTAAGTGACTAAACAGCAAGAACAACAACCTGGATCCACCATTAGAATGCCCGTGGCGGAAACTTGAGTGAATCCTGGGTCTGGGACACGTCTCCCCTCTGCGTCCACCCTGCTTGAGCTCTGCACCCTAGACGCAGTCATACCAGTCAATCCTGAGGACAGTTGGACCCTAGAGCCTGGCCCTCTCCCCTCTCTCTGCCCAGGCTTCAGTTTGCTGGCCTTTTCTCTGGATGGATGACACTGGGCGGGTGCCGAGGAGGGGCCTGGAGAGTAGTGATAAACACCAGGCAGACAGGCATCTGAGGGCCCCCCGGATGCAGACTCACGACTTTGAGATGTCACACAGGAGAGGCGAGCCTCTAGAGGACCCGCGCTCTGCCTGGTACTTTGGAGCGCAAGGCTCTGCCCTGCGGTGTGTTACGGGGAGCACGTTTCTGGCCCTCACAGAGCGCCGGCTACCCTCAGGTCACAGGCGGTCGTGAGAGGCACTTTGGCTCCTGCTCTTGCACACTCTGTGTCACTGTGCGCTGGTGGTGGGGAACTTGGTCCTTCATTCACAACATGCGTTGGGTGACGAGCGTCGCTGACACCTGCTCCATCTTTTCTGCATTGTGGGGAGGGACGTGAGGTCTTTGTGGAGCTGCTGTTTGGAAACGGCTGCCCTTTTTAAAACTTGAAATCGAGCATTTTCATGGAGGTCACGAGTGGAGGTGCCCTCATGCCAGGGTGCCTCACCCACCATCTGCGGGTCTGTTGTGATGGGTACCTCTGAGGTGCCCCGGGTCTGGCCCCTCAGCAAGCACCTAACCCTGTGATGGGGACCTTGAGGTGACCGAGGCCTGCGTCCAGCAGCCCGCCTCACTCAGGGACAGGTTGAAGCGCCGTGTCAGAAGGATGCAGCCCAACGTGACCTCTCTGTGGATCAGCCTCGGCCTCGTCCAGATGGTCGTCCAGAGGCTAAAAGCAGGACCCTTTTCTTTCTGGCACTTTCTTAGTCAAGTCGATCCTGTGAGTTCTAGCTATGCATGCAGCCCTCTGTGTCCCCAGGCTGATATAAAAGAGGAGTGAGGAAAGCGGTTCCTCCGTGTTTTACGGGGTGCACGTGTGGTTGTTTTCACTTCATTTTACAAATGTGGACATGGCTACTCGAAGGGGTTGTGTGAAGGGGTGAAAAGCATCCAACGAAGCAGCCGTGCAACACACACACACCTTGGTGTTTCAGTTTACAGGTTGAACGTGGTAGAATTCCGCTTGTACCCACAGAGCGGCGGTAAGAATACACACCTTCATAGGTGGTTCCACCAGTGGTCTAGAGAGTGAAGGAATTTGCCTTTTGCTTTTTTCAAGCTGCAATTTGCATTTTTATTTTTCCAAAATAAAAGCCTTTGGCTTTGTGGCACCCTAGGAAGCCCAAATCCAGCGGGTCATCTCTTTCACCTGCTCGGAACCGCATGCTCCAACAGTGTGGGTGTCTTCCTGAACTGCCGACGATAAGGCAGAACAACAGAGTGAGACTTGGGATCAGTAAGAGAGTTGCTTCTTGGGAAAGTGTTAAGAAAACCAAAAGTGCTTCTTCCACATTGTTGTCTTTATGGGAACCAGGAAATGTAGTCACGATGGCACGGCTTTTCTTTTCCTGCCCTTTTCCTCTTGCCTTACACTTCTTCGGACGGTTTACAGAACTCCCCCAGAAATCTTGTTTTGGTGACTACAGGGAGTTGAGGACTTAAGGAAGTCCTCCTCAAGGACTTTACGAAAAAGCAGTGTTGTGAACATCTTGTGCTGAAAGACTCTAATCCACGGCCGTCCCGTCTCTTGGCCCGTCTTTGGAAGGCAGGGTCGTGGCAGTTATGTGCTCCTGTGGCATCTGGCTCTGAGCTAGCTGCTAGGAAAATATCATCTCCTAGAGCATGTGAACTGAAGATCACAGGCCTGCAGAAGAGATAACACATCTGCTGGAAACTGTCGGAGCTGCAATGCGCCCCCTTTCAGAGCTGGCCCCACTGACCACGGCGTGTTTTTGCTCCAACACCCTGACCCTGCGATGCTCTGGCCGTTCCCAGAAACCACTGGACAATGAGGCCTATCTTGTTTATGTAAGTTTTTCAGAGGAAGCGATTGCTCCACTTCTGGTCAACCAGCCCCACGGTTCGCCTCAGGGGAGAGCGTTAGATGCTTTCTGGCAAGGTCGCTGCATTGTGCAATCTGGGGAGAGAATTCTTGTTAGTCTGAATGATCCTTGCAGTCCTCCCTTGCGTTTTCACCCTTGGCAAGTTTAAGAATATGTTTGCTCCTGAATCATCGACTCAACGGAGTTTAATTAAAGCAGTGGACTGTCTCTTTCTTTAGAGAAAGCCATGCTGGGTCAGCAGTGGGCTTTTCTCAGTTACAGGAGGAGCACAGGCAGAGCTTTCGTTTAGGTGGAGATTTTAGGTGGCCCATGATATGTTTTTTCCTGGCCATTAGAGAGTGGGAAGGCCGGCGGGTGGTCTGTGTTTGTGGGGAGCTGTCTCATATTCTGCCCAGAGGGACTGTCGCTTGGGCCGAGACAGGAGGGCCTGGCTTCCAAGCTGGAGAGTTTCTACTCTCTGCAAGTTGTGAAGCTGAAGGCAGTGAGGGGGGCAGTGGGGGAGGGCACATCAGTCTGTTTCCCTCTGGGATGTTTCGCCTGAAACGAGGGAATCAAAGCCCCCGGACTCTTCTGGACCAATTCTTTGCCTCCATCGATGGCCATGCAAGGACTGGATTAGAGGCCTCCGGGCAAGGAGGGAACCAGATCTCCAGGCTGTGGGTGTGAGGTCACCCTGGAGGGCAGTCGGTGTCACACGTCACAGCCTATGTGCCCGCTGGTTCTGTGAACACGCAGTGGCTGCCTGGCTTCTGGTGGGGGCTTAGCCTCAGGTGGAGGCCTTCAAGGCTGGCCTCAGCTCTCACCCTGGGGAGTGGAGCGGCAGGGGGAGGAGGAGGCCGTGTAGGGTCCCGGCCGGAGCTGGGAGCTGCCGTCAGGTCCACGAGGACGTTGCCTATGGTTGTGATTTCTACCCGCAGCTCCACCGTCTCATACCGCCTAATATGCAGCTGCCCGGGGCCTTCCTGCCCAGGAGCCTCCAGGAGCTCCAGGAACGTGGGCGTGCAAGCTTCCTTGTCTCCTGTCCGCAGGAGGCAGGGCTGGAAGTTGGCATTAACTGCTCCGACTTTTTTCTTTGCTCCCATTTTGAAAGACCTCAGTGTGTCTATAGTATGCACATGACTTCCCAGCATAAACATCCAGCTACCGCCTTGGTAGCTGCGCAAACCAAATAGTTTCCCAGGGCACCTTTCCTTGGCTTAGAACTCAGTTGTCTCCTTACGCGGAATGGCAGCGGGCGGTGTGAGGGATGCAGAGTCTGGAAGGCTTATTTTTGGGAGGAAAACCCAAGTTGCAATGGGCTTTCCTGCCACTGAAGGCCATGGGCCCCTGGGCAGCTGTGGTGTGAGGTAGCCCCTCTGGGTGGGGAGGGCAGAATGGACCCTAGGCATGACCCCAGCCCGACCCCTTGAGAGGGCCAGCCCCCGGAGACCCAGACAGCCTGCCCCACATCAGCGTGGCCCCCAGGGAGCCTGATCTGCTCTGGGTCCCCACAGCCAGACCGTCAGTGCCTGTCAAGACCACCCAACTCTGGTCCGAGCCATTTCCTTGGAATGAGGAAGAAATCGATTCAGAAAACCTGGAGACAGAGTACGAGGGAAGTGTCTGGAAGGCTTTCCGTGTGAGCACAATGCCTGGGGCTGGGGACTGACAGACGGAGGTCTGTCCCCCGAGCAGAACAAGGTCGTACACACCTCAGGCATGCGGAGTAGCTCCCGAACATCTGCCTCTGGGCTGGAGGGGGCTGTGCTGTTCACGTGGTTGCAAAAGGGCCCTGAGACGGAAGGAAATGGCCATGAGTCTGTCCCCACAGAGACGTTCGCAGTCCCTGACTCTGACTCTCCGGTTGAGACGCTGAGGCCCGAGGGCAGGAGCGCAGGGGCTGCAGCCAGAGCTAGGCTGTGGGGCCCCGGGGGCGGGGTGGGGGTGTCTGCTGCACCCGTGATGCCCGGTTTACTGGCACAGGGTGGTGCTCCCGTTTCCCTCCATCAGCCCGGGGTCCCGGGGCGTCGGCAGGACAGACGGTTGCTTCTGACGCCGCTGCCAGTGGCTGGGGAGGGAGGCTCAGTGCAGACACCGCAGGTGGAGGGAGAGAGCAGACCCTCAGCATGTGCTTCCACGCACGCACAGTCCGCGCTTCTCCAGGCGCCAGGAGCCCAACGCGGCGAGCCCCGGCCCCTGGGATGGTTGGTGCGGGTTCAGAGCGGGGAGGGCGGCTCTGGACAGACCTCTGGGTGCTCCTCTACCCCTCAGGCGGGTGGCCCCACAGTGGCCTCTGCAGGCTTGTGAGGACCGGGTCCCCAGGGGCTGCGAGGCAGGCAGGGGCTTAAGGAAGCCGGCAAGAGCAGCTGCTGGGCGTGGGAGCGGGGCGTCCCTGGCTCTGCCTGCGTCTCCAGGCCCAGAGGTGTAGGTGCCGGTGGGACAGGGCCCGTCCAGGCATGGCTCCCTGCTGCCCGCTCCGGGCGCCTTTCCACCTCCTTAGTCCACACGGCCTCTGGATGATGCGGCTTTCGGAGGCCCGGCTGTGCGGGGCTGGGAGACCCAATGGGGAGCCAGGAGGAGGAGGCCCTGTATCCCCCACGGAGTCGTCTTCCCCGCTGTATGTGCATCTGCTCCTTGTTCCTCCCTTGGAGCCTCTGCTTTTCCGATTCATCTTGGGTCCTCCAACGTCATCTCCTGCGTGGACGTGGGCTCCCTGCCACCTTCAGGTCAGCCCTTGAGTCTGGCTGGGGTGGAACTAAGTAGTGATGCGTCTCCTGGAATCGAAGGGCTCCTCATGGGAGCCCCATTCTGGAAGGGCCTCCAAGGCGCTGAGCCTGCTTGTTTCTTGACAAACAGCCAATGGGGCTTTCTCACCCTTCCTGCGGAGTTTGTGCAGAGAGACAGACAGAAGGTGGAATGTTCCGGAAGGTCTGGGTGTAGAATGTCAGCCTGACATCGCTCCCCAGCTGAGTTTCTGAGCCTTGGGGGGAGGATGGGGGAGGTTTCGGTGCTGAGCCGTTGGGCCTGGTACCATGGTTCCCAGCGTGGCTCCAGTGGGCAGCTCTGTCTCCTCCAAGCTTCTTTCACGGCCCTTTCTTGTATCTGAAAACCATTTAGTGCCACCAGGCGCTTCAGCCCTTTCCCATGGCTGGTGCCTTTTCCTCTCCAATAAACATAACCTCTTTTTTTTTTTTTAGTCCAGAAAGTAGTTGCTATATTGTTTTTTAAGGGAATAAAGAAAAGTCAATAAACCTTTGGGTTTTTTAAAATTTGATTTAATCTCTTTCCTGAAATAATGAAGAATTTGACGTGCTGGGGGGAGACATAGTGAAGAGATCGCAAAGACAGAGGCCTGTCACTGGAGGCCCTGGCGCCCGGCCCCAGGGCTGTGTCTGCAGAGTCCGGGGATGGCACCCCTGCAGGTGTGAGAGCATGCATGTCCGTCCTGCTTGTACACGTGGGCAGAGCTCATCTAGCATGAAGATGTGGAGGGCAGGCCTGTGCCTTTGTTCCAGCAAAAGAGAAAAACCAAACACTCTGTTGAAGGTTTCTATTTATCCCCCGAACACCGAAGCGCTGGCTTCTTGCCCCCCCACGTTCTGTGCCGAGTCTGGGATTTCTGGCAAAGTCTCTGCCTGTCGGCGGAGTGTGTCTGCTTTCTGATGGTGATGTGACCCGTGGAGGCAAGGGCGGGGCTCCAGATGGCTTCAGGGCTTAGGGCGCAAGGGGGTCCTTGTCTGACCCCCACATCCCTGCCACAGGGTGACTGTGTACCTCAGCTCCCACACCCTTGCCCCAGGAAGGCATTTAGGGCCAGCCCCGGCTTCCTCCTGGCTGAGTCTGAACCAGCTGAGGCCCAAGGGCTGCAGAGAACATGTGCTTCCAGGGGGTCGGGCCCACACAGCCTTCCTGGGGATGGGGTGTTGCTTTGAGGAGCCACCGAGGGGGCTCTCTGTGCAGTGAGCATGGCGACCACGCCTGAAACACGGTTCCCCTCTCTCTGGGGGCGGCACCCCTCCGACCCCCTGCGGCCTGGAGTGGAGGCTCCATTCAGCCCCGGGGGCTTGACGACAGTGCCCCCCATAGCCTGCAGCCCAGTGTCTGCCCAGGGGCCCGGCGCCTCTGAGCCTCCTGTCCCCTGGCCTTCCGGCCGCCCCGCCCACCTTCCTGGACCGGCTTTCCGGAACCGTCTGTCAGGCACGTCTGCTCCTTCTCTGGGGCTTGCCAGGTCTGAGGTCTGTGGCCCCACCATCACACAGGGTGACAACCTGTCTTCCTGGCTCTGGCGTTTCAGCAGATGTGGGCGCCCCTCCCACCCGCCTCCTTCCCGCTCCTGCCCCTCCCCTGTGCATCTGTGGAGGGAGATGCACAGTGAGGGTCCCTGAGCCCCCACCCGGGGCCCTCCCACACCCTGTTCCAGCACCAGGTGTCCTCCTCCTGCGTCGTCCCAGCGTGGAGAGCCCGTCGCCGGGACACGGTGCCCGCTGGGACTCATGGGCCGGAGAGTGGAGTCTCAGCCGGACGGCACCCCGCACCTCCCCGGGGTCACCCCAAGGTCCCTGTGCCCCCCATCCTGCGCTCTGAGAGTCAGCTGAGACTCTGGAGGACTGACCACAGGCTCCTCCTCCTCCCAAGGATGCTCACTGGGCTCGCACCTGGAAGGGCTCATCCACCTGGCATTTGGCGGGCACGCAGAGTCTGTTAGGCGCTGGTTCTTAAAGGCCACCTCAGGGTGGGCCAGGCCTGCCGCGGGCATCTCCCTGCCCTCACCCCGCCCGCGGCCCTGCAGGGCCCCCCAACCCAGAATCGAGGCCCTGCTTCCCTTGCGAGGCCCCTCCTCTCGGTCTCTGCGTTTTCCTTTGCCGTGCCTCCCCAGGAGCCGCCCTGCGGGGGAGACAAGCTGCCTCTCCGAGGCTCCTGGGGCGGGAGCGAGACAGGCCCGACGCCGTGTGGCCGCGGCCGCGAGGAGGAGCCGTCTTACCTGGTACATGTTGCACAGCCCGGGCGGGCTGCGGGCATGGGGGCCCAGGGGGCTCTTGCTCTGCTTGAGCCACGGGACCTGCCAGAGGGACAGAGTGGCGCCTGAGTCCGCGCAGGCACCTGGGCTGGGCCCCACGTCCTCCGGCGGACCCCGGGCGGGGAGGAGGGCTGGCGGGGTGAGGATGGGAGGATGTGGCCTGGCAAGAGGGTGGGCCGTGGACCAGCCGGGGGCTGGGTGTCAGGGGACACACGGAGCGAGAAGACAGAAGGGGGAAGCCTCCGAGAGGACCACAGAGAGATGGGACGAGAGGGAGGCTCAGGGGAGCGTCCTGCCCTAGCGCCTGCTCCGGGGCCATAGCTAGCTTTGTGGCCACCTTCTCTTAAACACGCCGCCGGCACCAGACATGTGGGTCCAAGACAGCTCCACGTGAAGAGCTGAAAGGGCCTTTCCAAGTCCGTAGTGGAGTGGATTTGACACGCCGAGGCATTTTATTTTATTATTCTTTTCCTTTCAGAGTTGAGTGTGTTAGCTTCTGCACGGGACAGACACGTCTTTCCCACTCTGTGGGGGTCACCGTGACATCTGTTATGCTGGACCCTCTCGGTTTGCCCTGGAGTAAACGGAGGTCATTGCAGGGGCAACAGAGTGTCCCTCCGGCAGACCACTTGCATATTCTTCTCTGCTGTTGCTGACATTTAGGAGTCTAATATTAATAGGGACTTAATAGTCCTTCGTGAGTTATGAATGAATGTAAACTTTATTATAAATCTTCCTCAATAGTATTTGCTCTGAGTGCATTTTTCCTGTTCTATTACCTATGAGACAGTTGCCAAATCGAGCAACTTTGAGGGATGTGGTAGAAAATATTATTACAGGACTAAGGACAGGGGCCTGCAGGAAGGGCCTCTGATGGCGATGGCAAAATGGTGAGAGAGAGAAACAGACAGCGGACGCCTTACAGAGGTCAAGAGATGAAGGCAGTGTAGTAGATGTCAAGAGATGTCTTAAACTGACGACAGATGAAATGGATTTTTAAAAATGACGTGAATAGCTGGTTATGCACGGAAATAAGCAGTAGTTGTGACATGGGGAAGCATTATGGTGTTCTAGAAATATTATTGCAAAGTGAACAGAATTCCCGAAGGCAAGTCTGTGGTGAGCCTGTGCTTGGCTGGGTAGCTCATGTTCAGTTTTCTGCACATGTGAGATGCATGCTCTGTGCTAGCAAGAAGCACTGGGCGTTGGGTACTTAAACGAGTAAGACATGGAGTATTTATTTAGCAGCATGTCTCGGTGGACAAGCTTGAGAATTCTCTGCCTCTAAGAGGCATGGCTGCTCCCACCGAGGGTGAAAACCCTCAAAAACGGCCTGTGGGCCAGTGCACGCTGGCACTTGGTCCACAGACAAAGAAAACTTTCTGGTCCTCTATTTCAGACCGCGTCCCTTCTCCATGACGATGTCGTCTCTGCAGCACTTTCAGGCAGCTCTGGGGGCTGGTGGTAAGCGCCCACCACTGCCATCCATGGCCTCCTGAGTGTTGGTCACAGAGCCTGGGACGCTGGCCCGAGGCTCTGAGACGGGGTGGCCCCCTGGGCGACCCCCCAGTGACCGGCCCCTCCCACAGCAGCAGGAGGGACGATGTAGTTGAGGCGGGTTCTCTGCCTCCTGTCCAGATACGCTCAGGTCAAGGGGAGGTTATCTCTGGCAGAAGAAGTGGGGGAGCCAGCCCGGGTGGGAGGAGAGGAGGCAGGAAGGCGTCACGTGTCACCCCTCCCCGCCTTTTACTGCTTCCAATGAAGCAGGATGATTGCTGGGCATGTAAGAGTGTCATGATGTCTGTGACGGAAAAACTCGAAGATAACCTATTAACCAGAGTGTGACAAGAGGCTTCTCCAGTTCTGGGATGCTGACACCGCACCTTAGTGATTCGCACGAGAGACTGAGGGTGTGTTTTTTTCCCTCATGATGAGATAGTCTCTCAGATATCAAGCGGAGCTCTCTGTCAACCAGTAAGAATCGGCCATTCCTTTTGCCAAAAGGAAAGTCAATGATGATGGAAATCAACACAAGAAAGTGGAAGTGAGTTTTACAGGAGATGAATTAAGAAGAGGGTCTGGTGGCAGGGTATGGGTACAGATGAATGGAAGATAAATCAAAATTAAGTCCGTATCTTTATGCTTATTTCTGGGGCTTTCCTGTGGCTCATTCAGTAAAGAATCTGCCTGCAATGCAGGAGACTCAGGTTTGATCCCTGGGTCAGGAAGATCCCCTGGAGGAGGAAATGGCAACCCACTCCAGTATTCGTGCCTGGAGAACTCCACAGACAGAGAAGCCTGGCGGGCTACAGTCCACGGGGTCTTAAAACGAGTCAGATGTGACTGAAGCGCCCTAGCACAGCACATGTGTTTATTTCCGGCTCACCAAGGCTCCCAGCTTGCACTCCACCTCGCACAGTCACTGTCTGTCTCACACTCCGACTTCAGATTCTCCAGTGTTGATCTGACTGCCTGGTCTGCACCCTCCGGGGAGTCCAGCTGGGGGCAGTCTTTCTGTGCTCAATCACTCAATAAATGCTGTTGTGGGTTCCGTGTCCCAGACACACAGGAGGGTAGAGACACTCCCCCGACGTGTGCAGGACGGCATTTTCAAGAAATACTAACAACATTAGGCAGAGTGAGAACTGTCCTCACAGAAGGATGGGAGAACAGAAAGCTCTGTGTGTAAAGCTGATGCTTGAAAGCGGAGCACAGAGGGGGTGCGCAGGCGCCAGACTCACCTGTTGTTCAGCTGCTGTCAGGAAGCCAGTTACACATGTGTTTAGTAAGGGAGGGACGTCAAAAAAGACAACTTAAAAAACTCACGTGCAATGAATTAGTGTGTTAAAATGTTTAATAAATGCATTAAAAAGGGAGAGATATATAAAAAGTAAAAGGTCATCACAAAATGAAATCGGAATACAGACAGCAGAAGGCAATCAGCATTAAATACATCAACACAATTTACAAACGTTTCGCTCGGAGGACCAGCACACCGCCGCCCACACAGGGGCGTCACATTCTGACCGACTTTTCGCCCAGAGCGCTGAGGGTGTGGAGGCCGCAGGAGGACTAGGCGAAGTACTGGGAGCCAATCAATAACTGATCCATAATTGATCAGAAGAATGACATTAATACCTCAGAAGGGATTCCTGTAGTAAATCTCAGCAAGTGTTTTTTGGGTGTGGAAACCAGTACACCCAGCATAAAGAGATTTTTCTCTACAAAGGTCTCTGGCCAAATCTCTTGGCAAACCCATGTGCCGCGTGGCTGGGTGAGTGACACTGAGATTCATGGGCTGTGTGTTGTGAGCGGAGTCACTCCCAGCAGAGGTGAGTGAGTGCAGCTCAGCTGGCCCCAAGCCCAGGGCCAGACTCACACGAAGGGGGCACCTTACCCAGACCCTTCCTGCCGTGTCCTTCACGTCACCCTCCAATGTCACCCTCCCCGGGGGTGACAGAACACATCTCCAGCATTAGGGTACCCTGTTAACAATGAGGAGTTAGCAGTTACTGTACAACTAGAATGTGAGTGAAGTTAAAATGCAGCTGGGAAAAGGCAGGGAACAGAACACTATGACTAATTTCCAAGACTGCTTGTCCCCAGGGCGCTAATCGGCAGCAAAGGTTCTCACCCCCCAACAGTCAAGACCAGGGGCGGGGAGGGGAGGCTGGACACGGACGGCCATGGGCGCTGAGACCAGCGGTCCACAGATGCGGCTCTGACCGCAAAGTCAGCAGCGGGAAACAGGCATAACGGCCAGGACCTAAGCCTGCAGGAGGGCGGGCTCGCGTGGAGGAAGGTGACACAGGCCTTCTCCTCGAGTCCCTCTACGGGGCTGCCCAGGTCACTGTGGCCACCTTGGTTACTGTCCAAGCTAAGGGGTCAAGCTTCTGGGGTGAAGCCTGAGGACACAGTGCTGGCCCTCACAGGGCCCCACTGTCCAGGGAAACCTGCTCCTTAAACGCAACAACTCCGTCTTTCTTTCCTCCCAAAACAAAGGCGAGTGGTCTCCATGAATGCACTTTTCATTTAAGGCTCTCAAAAGAATATGCCTCCTCAAGGAATTTGTGTGTGCTTTCCCTGAATGCCAACTCCCGGCCGCACAAAGGGTGGGTGTGTTGGTAAACTCCCAGGACTGGGGGCGCTGCTCACCCCGGGGCCCCCAATGTGTCCTCGGAGGAGGGGGGCAGGTGACAAGCAGCCCCTTTTCCAGGAGCCAAGGGCCCCATTCAGCTTCACATGCTTCAGTCCAAAAGGCCTTTCTAGCATCTAATAAGATGAGGGCTCTCCTGGTTTATCAACAGAGCAAAGCAAAAATAAAATCAAAACCAAGAAACAAACCCACACCAATAAAAAACCGCAGGCTTCTAGGCATTGCAAGTGTGTCATTGGGTATAGAGTGTATTATGCTCATACCTCCAGTGTTTAAAAGTGAACAAAACATCCACAGGAAAACAGGTGAGCTGAAAAGTATTTCCAGGAAGCCCCACTGCATATTTCCAGCAAAGACAGGAATGTACCCTGGCCAGTGTTGGTAATAAGCAATCACAGATATGATTTCACATTCAAATTCTAATGGATTTCATTGGCATCAAAGGGCAAAGCTGTTCATTTAAAAATCTTTTTTATTCAAGACCCAGGCGTTTACAGAATTGATACTTTTAAAAGTACTAAATCAACTATTTCAACATTGTTTTTATTTTTTAAGTCCTGTGAAAATGTTTTAATCTAGATCCTTGATAATCTAGCAAGGCTAGTTTGCGACATGGATGTCTACTTCTGAGGCACCTTTTCTTCGAAAATGTTGAGGAATATGAGACTTTATGCAATCAATGTTGAACTTTTACACAAAGGAAGAAAAACATGTATGTATAATACAGTCATTTTGAGATAAGGTCACAACAATTGACATAAATGCTTTCACAGTCTGATTTTAGCTTAACCTGCCACCACTGAAACGAAGCTTGTTTTATAATAGATGCTCTCCAGCTGCTTAGTCTCCGCACCTGTATTTTTCCTTTGGGTTAAGCAGCATATTTAAGGTTTCGAAACTGGCGACACTACACGCATGTGAGGTGCTTTGCAAGACTGGGTTAGGCAGCCAGGCTCCGGTGTGGCTTGACAGCATCTCGGACTGAAACTAGCATTTTAAGGGGTGGGGTACGACTGCCCCAAAGTACAGGACGCAGAAGGAAACCGTCAGGAAACAAACTCTAGAAGCCCGGAAGGTACACTGAGTTATTCACTAGAAAGCCACACGACAGACCTCAGCTCCAAGCAGGTGCCCGAAAACCTCAGCAAACCTTGACACCACACAGGCGCAGCTGACATCTGTTTTATCTTTAACAACATCAGGACCGTCAGTCATTTTAAGAACTGTAGCTAGAGACTAAAGCAAATCTGAGAAATTCTCACGCTCCCAGGGCCCCAGCATTGAGGATGAGACCAGGACATCAAGGGCCTCTGCCCACACTCGGCTCAGAAGCCTCGTGCCTCCCTGGGCCTTTCAGGATAAGCACAGGACACAGCCAGAAGCAAAGGGCATCTTAGTTTTGTGAGCACCCCCAATAAACCAGGGGCTTTTATGGAAAGCCTCACTCTTTCCAAAATCCCCCAGCTGTCCAACGCTCTAAAATCAGGTGCCACGCAGGCTGTGTATTTGCTATCTGATTGTCACTTGGGGATTAGCTCTTCAATGAAACGTCAACCACGGAAGCTCTATTCACCATCAAGCCCAGTAGCACTGCTGCAACCTGGGCCACAGCAGGAGCAAGTTTCTCTTGTGACACATTTTTCTCTACAGAACATTTAAATAATGAAAGCGCAAATTCCATATTCAAACGAACAGAGTAACAAAATCATACAGTTTTGATTCACAGACACACTTCATTTATTCCCCTCTGTGACTCAGACAAAAGACAACGTCTGCTCAAGGCGAATTTAAATTTGTCCCAAAGTCCTCAATTGCAGTATTGTTACAAAGCAACTCGAGGCTAGCGGCACTGAGTCCAAGAACAAATCGGCTTAGCCCAGTGTTGACCCCGGAGCACGGGAGCAGAAGCGGAACCAGCACTCAAGCCCCCAAGCACGAGACACAGGAGGCCCCAGCACAGGGCTCCCTTTCTGCGGCGCCCACACCCACGCCACCCCAGAGATGCGAACTCAGAATGTTCTCCACCCTGAACCGCGGGTTCCGACTGCATCCCTGGTCAGCGGGGGGAAGAGGGTGGGAACTTCAAAAGCCGAGACCCAGGGGCTCCTAAGCATCTCCAGCAAGACGCTGCGCCTCCTCTCGGGGCTGAGTCCACCCGCGGGTCCCCTTCCCGCCCCACTCACTCCCCCGGGGATGCCCGTGTCTGCGCCTCTACTCCTCGGAGCTCACCTTGCCTGAGCCCCGCTTGGGCGCACCCCTGTCCGAGCCAAAGAAGCGGCCGAGGGAGTCGAGGATGCCCGTGTCTCTGTGTCTGGGGAGGAAGCCGTGCCTGGCGTGGTCCATGGTGCTCGCCGAGGCCAGGTACTTGGATCTCTGGGAGGGTCTCTTCTGGGCCGCCATTGCGTCCACCGCCCCGGGAGCGGCCGCACTGTCTTCCTGGATGGTCTGGAGCTCGTCTGATTCCGAGGGCCGGTCTTTGAAGGTGTTGTCCTCCCGGCCCGGGGCATCTCGGGAAAAGAGGCGGACCAGGTGGGGGCGGCCCCCCGGGTCAGCTGGGCTGGCCTCGGGCCAGGCATTCTTTGGGTCCGCTGTGCGCTTGGAGTCTGTCACCGCCGTGTCCTGCGAGGGGGCCCCATTGTTCGGGACCACATCTGCTGCTCCTGCAAACAACAGCGAGATGTGAACGCGGCTGTGCAGAGCGGGCCACGGACAATGCCGCTTTCTTCCCGGTTGGCGAACTGGCCGTCTCCTACAGAATCCACGGAGGGTGTGGGCGCCATGCAGCTCAGTGTGGCCCCTGACTGCCCTGGGAAGGACCCGCCCTGCCCGAGCCTCTCTTTCGGTGGCGGCTCTGTATCTCAGGGCCCCTGGGGATCGTCTCAGGGGCTCTGGACTGTGCACCAGGCCTCCCCGAGCGAACACAGCCATGCACAACATCGCCCCTGGGTGCTGCCACTCCTTCCCTGGGAGGCTCCAGGGTTCTGGGCACCTTGATGGCACATTTATCACCTAAAAGGCCACTGGCGCCCAAGCCAAGCATGTTGGAAACATGTATTTGGCAAAAGGTATTTTTAGTGTTCTCAGTAAAAATGGAACCTCCCACGTCTTTTGCAATTCATGCCTTAAAGAAACGGGGCGTTTAGAATTCTTTACTTCCCAGAGTCCACAAGAGGCCTCTTGCAGGACAGAACTGCTTATTCAGGACATTTTGGTTGGGCTTCTCCTCTGCAAGCAGTGACAATCAGAAAACTTGAGTGGGAAGGGGGTGTCTCATGCTGCACACCACTCTCCCTTAGCTTTTCACAAAAATATACAGCATTTCTCTTAAGAATGGCAGGACCTCATCTTGCCCTCAATTACAAAGATGGGTATAATTGAACATTCCTCTCCAAAGTTTATTACACATGGACAAAAATTGTGGGTATACTCACACTTTCCTGTAACAGCATCCATCCATCTAACTGCCCAGCAATCTATTCACTGACATTTACCAACAGCATCCACCCACCCACTCATCCACTTATCCATCCATCCATCCACTTATCTATCCATCCATCCATCTACCCATCCATCCACTTATCTACACTCCATCCATCCACCCAGCCTTACCGAGTACCTAGCAAACGTAATGTCCTGCACTAGTTCAACAGAAATGTGGTCCTTGTCTCATGAACAGAGATGAAAATGAGCAATATGAGTTGAATGGTGTCCTCTAGATGGTGTGTCCACATCCTAACCCCCAGCACCCACGGATGTGAACTTCTCTGGACCTCTGGTCTTGGCAGATGTTATCAGGTCAAGATGGGGTCACACTAGTGTAGGGTGGGCCCTGACCCAGTGACCGGTGTCCCTGTGAGCAGAGGGCATCTGGATGCAGACACACAGAGGAGAGGCCATGTGGTGTGGAAGCAGACCGTGGCCTGGTGTGTCCACAACTCAGGGTCTCCAGGACTCAGGGAGGTGGGAGGCCCAGGGCAGCCCCTCCCCAGAGACACCAGGGAGAGCGCTGCCCCGCCCACACCTGGTGCAGGTTTCTGGCCTCCAGAGCCGGGAGAGGAGAGTTCCCCGCTGTTTCAAGTCCTGTTTGCGGTCATTTGCTGTGGCTGCCATAGGACACAGACAGTGTGTGAAGTCACGTTGAGTGACATGAAAGGAAGCGGGACACGGGCATCAGGACGACCTACTGAGGGGACAGTGTGAGAGTGTGGGCCGCTCGGGGACGGGGGGGTGGGGGGCAATGTGCTTCTGCAGGGAAGGATGCCCGGGAGACAGTCCTTGGGAAGGAGCTTGGCGTGTTCACTCGGGAGCAGGGAGGCTTGGAGCCCCAGGAGGCAGGTGTGAGGCCTGAGGGAGACGGGGAGCCAGTGGGGGCGGGAAGGGGTGATGGCGGGGCAGGATGCGGTGGGGGGGTGGGGAGGGGGCCGGCGGGGGGAGGTAAAAGGGGATGGGGGGAGGGGCTGAGGGGAGGATACTTCAAGGAATAGGCTGGCCAGCCTGTGCAGGCTTCAGGGGTTGAGGTGAAGGGATTTTTTTTTTTCTTTTTTTCCAGAAAGTGCCCAGAGACAGTCAAGGAACAGGGTGTGGGCAGGACCAGACCTCAAGGGAGAAGAAGACTCAGCCTGAGCACAGGTGCGGGTGAGCACAGGTAGGAGGGGCTAAGTCAAGGCAGGGCCAAGGTTGTGTCCGGGGGTGTCAGGAAGAGTTGGCCAATCTGGGTGATGGGTGCATGGAGGGCCTCTCCTTTCATCACACGTGTTCAGGGGAGGCTTTACATCTACAGCACCTACTTCCACAATATAAATTACAAAAGCTGAAGGGTGCACACTCCTTTAACAAAATCAGAGGGCTCAAGAGACTGTCCCATGGGTGACATTCATTGTGCAGTCAATATATTGACCTATGTTCCCAAAGCAGAGTACGGACATCATAAATGTCTGTCGGACACCAAGTACCAGGCAAACAGCCAGGGCCCAGGGTCCTGGGGTCTCTTTCCTGCTCCTAAGAGGGTGCACACAGGTGTCAACTGTGCCTCACGCCAGCCACGCTACAAGCCTTACAAACCCATCACGTAGAGCGTGGCACATCGTTTCTGACACTGATTAAATGAACCACACGAAAGCACTCATATTTATCACATATCAAGCCCTCACCACCTCGCACCGTTCTGAAACAGCACCCTGAAGAACGCTGTGGCCGGCATCAGGCTGTAGATTTTTGCAGGGACGCAGAACTAATTTATAGGTTGCAACAGAAAGGGTCTGCTTTTCTCGCTGTGCTTTAGATTCTATGGCTAATATAAATTAATGCAAATGTGAACGGGAAACAATTCGCTATATTGTATGTAGTTAAATGCATTAACGAAACACAAGCGCATCTGAATACTAATATTTTTACAACAGTCAGCCTTTGTGTCCCTGAATATGGTTATTTGTGAGGCACAGAGAAGGGCGTTTGTGTCCTGGAAGTTGCTTCTCTCGGGATGCAAGGAGCCCAAGGAGAAGCTAAAATCTGTGGATCTGCAGCATTTTGGGTAAGGACAAGTGCAGTGTTAATTTGTCAATTCATAACAGCTTTCATCGAAGAGGCAGAGTTCTTATTTAGACGGTAATTCTGGAGCAGAACTCTGGTGCACAACGTGAGTGGCTCAAATCTGGCAGGACCCCAACAGACATTTATAATCCTCTCTCAGTTACTGTTCAGATTCTACAGGAAATTGGAAGAAAATGTCTTAAAAAAAATCACACCTCCGTCTAATGGGTAAACCCATCCCAGGAAACTTAGGGAAGTGCACTTTTGAGGGTGGTAGTGTTAAAATCACAAATGTCTCTGAGAAGCTGAGGACCTAGTAAGTTGGAAGGTGGTTTCTGGGGCACAGAGACCCCCCGCCCTGCAGACCAGGATGGTGACATCGGGGCAGTGATGACTGTTTGGAGCAACTCACCAGTGTCACACCCCCTGGGGAGGCTCCAGCCCAGGGTCTCGCTGTGACCACCTGGCCTGTGGGTCCTTAGCATCCTGCCCCTCCCCTCCCCCACCCCCCGCCACCAGCAGGCCGGGGACGGAGTCTACGGTTTCTCCCGGATTACTCCAGACGCCCCTGACCACATCACCTCTTCCTTTACTTACCCCTGAGCCGAGTTTGCTCACGGCCCTGCTGGGCCCTGCAGCTCATGGAATGGGAGCTCCTGGGCACTCAGCTCTGGCGTGACCATGACCTTGACCGTGACCTTGATGGTTCCCAGGACCGACCCTGCCTCGGCCCTCAGGAGCATCCTCCCCTGCCCTCCAGGCCGGGCTGCTCCGGCCTCTCAGTTCTCCCCCAGGCCCTGCGGTGTGCCCGGCTCCGCGTGCTTGGCCTCTGCCCCCTGTCCCCCCTGACCTTGACACCTGCCCCCCAGCCCCCACCCACTGGGAGGTCTGCTCCAGGCAGTTGGACCGAGCTTCTCTCGATGCAGCTTCTACGCGGTCAGCCTCACAGAGGGACTGCCTCAGGTCCACCTAAATTGTTCCCTGCTGGCAGTGCCATTCCTAAAGGCAGGGACCCTGCCAGACTTGTCCCCTTGGGTCACTGGGGTGGCACGAGGTACGGAACCTGGAAGTGCTGTCTCCCAGGCCGGACTCCACCAGCAAGCAACAGAACCCAGACTCCGCTCTCTCTTCTCGGCTGGAAGGACTTAGTTCCCAGCTGTTCCACCATTTTTAACAGAGAATTTCCTTCCATCCCAAAAGGCTGGATGCCAGGGTCTAGAGAGCTCTGGCTTAGAAATGAATTCACCTGCACAACTGAATTCTTTCTGGCAATTTGCAGAGGTTCAGAGAAACCCCTCAGCACGGCTCCAAGGTTCCGGATAAAGCCCTTAGCATCCCTGCCTTGCCTTTCTCCAAGTGCAAAGTCGAGCGCAGGTGCTGGGCGAGTCACTCACATGGAGCGTGGGCGTCAAGCAGGGCTCATCTCCCAGGTCGTTTCATCCACCTGTGCTCTGCAGTGTCTGCAGCAAACCAGACCATGTGGCCGGCACAGGAAGCACAGGCTGCCCCGTGTGCAGGGTCAGGACCCACAAGGTGTTGCCAGGAGGGTCTCCAGAGGCTGACCTTGACCCCCTGCCCACCAGACGAGGGCCCCAAGCCTCCGGTGGTGTCTGTGGTCATGAATAGGGAGGTGGGGCCGCACACTTGTCTCTGGCACCTTGAGGCTCCTGTAGCGGCACACGTGGGGACCGTGCATGTTGGGGGTCCGGCCGGGCCGCCCCTTCCATAGATGCAGCGTCTGCTGATGGTCCAGGAGGGAAAGCTGAGCTCTCACTGGAAGTTTTATAAGTGTGACCAGCAGCCGTACGGAGCAGGTCATTTACAAGTCCACTTGCTCAGGTGAGCAAACCGAGGCAGAGCAAGTGAAGCAGGGCTCCACGGAGAAGGTGATGCTCACTCTGAGGCCCCAGCTGCGGGCCACCCCCAGTTCTGGGTGCTCCATGCGGGCCCCCACTGCCTTTACCTGGCCCTAGGTTTTGCCTCTCAGGGTGACATTAACTGCAGATGGCTGATGGCTGAGACATTTCTGTTTAACAGAGGCACTGACTGGGAGAGATGGGAGGGCTTCCCAGAGCCCAGCCAGGGCCTCCTCTGCGAGCAACAGGTCCCTGGGTCCCCCAGAGCTCTGCAGGGTGGGAGCAGCTGCCTTGCCTCCCCCACACCCCCATCCTGCCCACCCCACAGGCACGCATAACCATCCGCTCACAATTTACTACACCAGCTGTCCTTGGCAGAATGTGCTAATGCCTGTTGAACACTCAGAAAGGCCGAGTTGAGGGATCCTGAAAATCACATTGCAGCTCCGACAGCAGACACGTCACCCTGCGACCACGGGGAAGCTCTGAGCCCTTGCTTGTTTATATAACTGCTACTTATACCCATTGTCTCACTGTAACCAGAAAATGACAAACATCACACATTCATACACGATGGTCTCAAACAAACCGTGATGATTCAGTGAGTGCTGTTTTGTATTTAAATGGCTGTTTTTACCTAGATTGTATACCTTATGCTGTTTTCCATCACATTCCTGGAAATTATATTCCATCACTGGCTTGCATCAAAACCATATGTGTGAGTGTGTGTGTGTGAACATACCAGAAGCAATACAGATGCCAAGCCACACCCCAGACCCAGAGGCAGAATGCGCAGCTGCTGCTGCTGCTGCTAAGTCACTTCAGTCGTGTCCGACTCTGTGCGACCCCATAGACGGCAGCCCACTAGGCTCCCCCGTCCCTGGGATTCTCCAGGCAAGAATACTGGAGTGGGTTGTCATTTCCCTCTGCAATGCATGAAAGTGAAAAGTCAAAGTGAAGTTGCTCAGTCGTGTCTGACTCAGTGACCTCATGGACTGCAGCCTACCAGGCTCCTCCGTCCATGGGATTTTCCAGGCAAGAGTACTGGAGTGGGGTGCCACTGCCTTCTCCAGAATGCGCAGGGTGGCCCCCAATTCTGCTCTTTTTTTGACAGGCTGGGGAGGAGTGGCCAGTGAGCTATTCCTTCTCCAAATAACCAGGTTGACCCTTTAACCCAGCACTACACACGTCCAGTGACATCTGCTGTTCACCCACGCCCCAGTGCCCAGTAACTACCAGGGAAGGGCAGCGTAAGAGATGCTGACGACCTTGAGACCCAGCGCCCTTGACGCACTGTTGTTTCCCACCCTCTGGGCTCTTAGGGAAGGCTGCACCTTCCTCCTCTGCGGGGAGAGCGCTGGTCTGGCTGGGACTCACGGCTTTTCCCAGCTTTGGGCCGACGTGGTGGCGGCTCTGTTCCACCCCCCGGGAGCCGCTTACAGCCTCCTGAGTGCAGGAGAGGCCAGCGTGAGGACGGCTGCAGCTTCACCTCTGAGTTTTCCTATATCTTCAAATGCCACAGAGGGTGAGATGGTTGGAGGGTATCACCGACCCAATGGACGTGAGCGTGAGGAAGCTTCGGGGGACAGTGAAGGATAGGGAACCCTGGAGTGCTGCAGTCCACGGGGTTGCAAGGAGTCGGGCACGACTTAGTGACTGCACAACAACAGCAGCTCAGGGTCACACAGTAGAGAGTACATGCTGTTTGTCAGAGCAGGACTGTATCCCTCCTCCCACTAGAATAACACACATATAGAACCCCCCTCTGTGAAGGCGAGTCCATCTATTAAATTTAACAAAATGAAAACCTTCTATTGACAAGATATAAGTCATGGTGGGCTTCTTCTCACTATAATTAATTTAACTTTTTAAAATTCCTGTGATTAGATAGCTTGAAACATAAGGCCTAAGGGATCATGCAACTATAATTTCATCAGGGAAGTTTAATAAAATTTCATATTCACAGCTGACCAGATCTTTAATGAAGCTAGAGACAATAAAAATGATCATCACTCAGCTAATTAGAGGTTTTGCCAAGAATACACTTTAAAACTGCATGGTAGAGGCTTAGCCCACCACACATCATCATTGCTGGCTCATTCATGCGCATCACCCTCATTTAAAGGGAGGTTCCCAGGCTTCATGGAGCAGTCAAATAGTAAAAATGAAGAGTGAGGTTTTTAGACTGGCATTTCCAGAAGTCTGGGAAGCTTTCATTTTTGTTAAGACACAAAGATCCGTCTAGTCAAATCTATGGTCTTTCCAGTAGTCATGCATGGCTCTGAGAGTCAGATCATAAAGAAGGCTGAGCATAGAGGAATTGATGCTTTCAAACTGTGCTGCTGGAGAAGACTCTTGAGAGTCCCTTGGACAGCAAGGAGATCCAACCAGTCCATCCTAAAGGAAATCAACTCTGAGTATTCATTGGAAGGACTATTGCTGAAGCTGGAGCTACAATACTTTGGTTACCTGATGCGAAGAACTGAGTCATTGGAAAAGACCCTGATGCTGGGAAAGATCAAAGGTAGGAAGAGAAGGGGACGACAGAGGATGAGATGGTTGGATGGCATCACTGACTCCATGGACATGAGTTTGAGCAAGCTCCAGGAGATAGAGAAGCCTTGGCATGGTGCAGTCCACAGGGTCTCAAAGAGTCAGATGTAACTTAGTGACTGAACAAGACATTAAGAGAAAACAAGAAATTACCATGTACTAGCCTACACAAAAGGAAGAAAGGGAATTTGGGAAAGTACAAGAAAAGAACAAGAAAGGCGTCATCTCAGAATAAAAGGGATGCACTCAGGTCACTTTCTGACCCTCCTGCCGAGAGCCTGCATCTGTCCATACGTCCATTTACCGAGGAGAGGCTTGTAGTCCAGCCTTGCCACTGGTCTTCTGGGCAGGGCCTGGACATGCCGGGAAGCCCCAGAGTCCCAACAACCCTCCCTCCTGCCGTGCAGGAGTCCCAAGCCCTGAATGCCACTCTGAACCCACAGTCCTCATTTTGCCACTGACCTCCAGCAGCTTCCCACAGAGGAGCTTTTGGTACATATAATACACATGTGCTTGCTCCCCATATGACATCTCTCAGAAAATAAAATTTGTTCCTTCATTTTGAGGGCTCAGACTCACTGGTTGTACCTACATTTTTGCCTTGGTTTTCAAAATAGTAGCTTTGGGTGGCATATCTAATTAAGTTTACAGCCCAAACTGTAATCTGTAATTTTACTTTCTTATTCTAGGGCTTCCCTGATGGCTCAGATAGTGAAAAAAAAAAAAAAGAAAAAAGAAAAAAAGAAAGAAAAAGAAGGGAAAAAAGTCTGCCTGTATTGCAGGAGACCAAGGTTTGATCCCTGAGTCAGGAAGATCCCCTGGAGGAGGGCATGGCAACGCACTCCAGTATTCTTGTCTGGAGAATCCCATGGACGGAGGAGCCTGGGCCGGCTACAGTCCATGGGGTCACCTGTTAAATTACAGGAAAAAAAATCCCCAAACCAAAGTCACAACTGAATTGCCTTGCTTGGCGTGTGCCCCAGCACAGGTCTCTCTGGCTCAGAGCCGTGGGTCTCCACCGTCTGCCCTTTCTCCCTGGTGGGTCTGACACACACAGCGTCCCCACGTACAGTCCCCTGTGGACGCCCCATGGAGAGCCCCCCCTCCCCAGTGGCTCCCTGGTGTCTCTCATGGGGCCTGCATGCAGGCGAGTGCAGACCATGTCTCAGGAGCTGTTGAGGTCCACACAGTTCATATTTGAGCTGCTGGCACCAGGGTTCCCAGGAGCTCAGGCAGCGCTTAGGAGGCCCACTGAGGTCACGGGGACCCCGCCCTCCCATCCCCACCCTGCTGTAATGTCCGTGGTACCCAAGGCAGAAACCACCTGGAGACGGATCACACAGTGACCCTGCGTGAAACGGGGCCCTCCCCTTCCTGAGCCGGGGTGGGCACGGGGCTCTGGGGCACTTTCCTCTAAATGCACAAAGGAGGGCTTCAGAGCGGCTGGAGGCCCCTGGCCTGGCACGCGGCGGTTTTCTCCTGTACTGATTTGCCACCTGGTCTCCTCGCTCACAGTCGCGTTAGAAAGTGTTCTCCAGAAATGAATCCACGGGCCCCAGTGAACCACAAGGTGCTGCCGTCATAACTGTTCATACGAATCCTTTGTTTCTCTCTAAGAGGACCAGAGTGGAGCAGATGACAGCAGCCGTCACTGCGGAATCCACAAAAGCGCAGGGAATCTTTAGGGACCTGGTCTTCCACTTGCTGTTTTTACACTCATGCTTTACAACTTACACTTTTCCTCCATATTTCCTCCATCAAATATTCTTTTAAAGATTATCGACACCATTGACACCCCTGTACAATACAGGTTAGCACAAAGATCGCAGTTCCAGGTCGTCTCACACTGGGACACTGACCTGCCAAACGTGTGACCCCTAGGCCAGGTCCTCAGGGTGGGCAACCTGGATCAGAAGGCGGGGGGGCGGGCCACCTGAGGTCATAGGCTGTTCTTGAGAGCCAAGAAAACCTTAAGGGAGACAGAGACGGTGAGGAACCTAACAAGTTATCCAACACTCCAGCCCATTGCAGAAGATATTCAGTCAGTCAGTTCAGTCATTCAGTCATGTCCAACTCTTTGCGACCCCATGAATCGCAGCACGCCAGGCCTCCCTGTCCATCACCAACTCCCGGAGTTCATTCAGACTCACGTCCATCGAGTCAGTGATGCCATCCAGCCATCTCATCCTCTGTCGTCCCCTTCTCCTCCTGCCCCCAATCCCTCCCAGCATCAGAGTCTTTTCCAATGAGTCAATCCTTCGCATGAGGTGGCCAAAGTACTGGAGTTTCAGCTTTAGCATCATTCCTTCCAAAGAAATCCCAGGGCTGATCCCCTTCAGAATGGACTGGTTGGATCTCCTTGCAGTCCAAGGGACTCTCAAGAGTCTTCTCCAACACCACAGTTCAGAAGCATCAATTCTTTGGCACTCAGCTTTCTTCACAGTCCAACTCTCACATCCAAACATGACCACTGGAAAAACCATAGCCTTGACTAGATGGACCTTTGTTGGCTAAGTAATGTCTCTGCTTTTGAATATGCTATCTAGGTTGGTCATAACTTTCCTTCCAAGGAGTAAGCGTCTTTTAATTTCATGGTGGCAATTACCATCTGCAATGATTTTGGAGCCCCCCAAAATAAAGTCTGACACTGTTTCCACTGTTTCCCCATCTATTTCCCATGAAGTGATGGGACCAGATGCCATTATCTTCGTTTTCTGAATGTTGAGCTTTAACCCAACTTTTTCACGCTCCTCTTTAACTTTCATCAAGAGGCTCTTTAGTTCTGCTTCACTTTCTGCCATAAGGGTGGTGTCATCTGCATATCTGAGGTTATGGATATTTCTCCCAGCAATCTTGATTCCAGCTTGTGCTTCTTCCTGCCCAGCGTTTCTCATGATGTACTCTGCATAGAAGTTAAGTAAGCAGGGTGACAATATACAGCCTTGACGTACTCCTTTTCCTATTTGGAACCAGTCTGTTGTTCCATGTCTAGTTCTAACTGTTGCTTCCTGACCTGCATATAGGTTTCTCAAGAGGCAGGTCAGGTGGTCTGGTATTCCCATCTCTTTCAGAATTTTCCACAGTTTATTGTGATCCACACAGTCAAAGGCTTTGGCATAGTCAATAAAGCAGAAACAGATGTTTTTCTGGAACTCACTTCCTTTTTCCATGATCCAGCAGATATTGGCAATTTGATTTCTGGTTCCTCTGCCTTTTCTAAAACCAGCTTGAACATCTGGAAGTTCATGGTTCATGTACTGCTGAAGCCTGGCTTGGAGAATTTTGAGCATTACTTTACTAGCGTGTGAGATGAGTGCAATTGTGCAGTAGTTTGAGCATTCTTTGGCATTGCCTATCTTTGGCATTGGAATGAAAACTGACCTTTTCCAGTCCTGTGGCCACTGCTGAGTTTTCCAAATTTGCTGGCATATTGAGTGCAGCACTTTCACAGCATCATCTTTCAGGATGATGATTTCAACTGGAATTCCATCACCTCCACTAGCTTAGATATTAGATCTAAGCTAGAAGAGATATTAGATCCTCAAAAACCATGAGAAGGTGACTAGGTTTCCCACAGCCCAGAAAAAAGCTAGCAGAAGCTCAGAAATGAAAACTGATGGACAGCATGACTTCTTAAAGCGATCTTTGTAAGTCTTGACCCTCCATCGGCTTCTGTGGTGGGAGGATGGGTTGGCCATGCTTTTGCAGGAGTCTCACTGCAGAGCTTTGTGGATGAGCAGTCCCACCTCCCGACCCACCCCTCTTCCGGCTCAGCAGGGACAACTCAGAACCCCAGCCTCCTTCCGCAGGCGTCTGTCCCCCCAGAACAGAGTCCAGGGAAGCGACTGTAAAGGAGGCAGACTTGGTTTCGTCTGGTAGACCTGGGCCCTGGCCAGATGATGGTTGATGGTGTGAAACTGCTCAAATGTCCAGGTCACTTTGCTCTGAGTGGGGCTAACACCGGGCCTGCTGATACACATGATCCAACAGAAGAACATCTTGTCTTATCTCACGGGATCGTCCACACAAGAACCCACAACCGCCTGTGGGTTGCCAGCCCCTCTCCATCCTGGTGGGAGTGGAGGCACCGCCCTGGCCACCAGGCGTGGGGCCTGCTGGGCTTGGGTTAAACACAGATGCCGCCCTTCCTCCCTGAGATGGACCCCTAGGTGCTGGCCTCACAGAGCAGCCCGTGGGCTGTGCCCGAGAGACTGCCAGGCTGGACTGGAGCTCAGCCCAGGCGCTCAATTCCTGTCCTGCCAGGTGCTTCCTTAAACCGAAGGTCACAAATCAGGCTATGAGCGCAAGGCCTTGGACAGAACCTCAGGTGAAAATGACGGGGACAAGTGCGTGGTCCAGAGGGTTGAAGGGCAGGAGGGAGCCGCTCCTCACAGGCAGCGGCCAAGTGTGGCCGGTCGCCCACGCAAGCAGGAGGGCCCAGGCACCTGCATGTTTCTGATGGGACCGGGCCATTCCTGCAGTGGGGCTGGCGGGGCCCGAGGAGCCTGGAATTTGCTAGTGTGGGCCAGGGCAAAGAGGACTCTCCTTGTTTGTGGAATACTTCTGTCCCTGGCACTCGGAGCTCGGGGTCACCAGGGAGGGCGGAGGAACAAGAAGGCCCATGGTTATGGCCGTGGCCGTGCAGGGGCAGACTCTGCTTCTATGAGAGGCATGCGGCCGCCCGCAGAGGTTTCTTGACAACTCTGCCACAAACGCGTCTTATCAGCCCACCCACCTCACACGAATGCCTCCTTTGTGGACATAGAACATACAGTTTTTATTTACTCTAAATAGCTGGCCCCTGGAACCCTCCCACAGCAGGGATGGGGTCACAGGCAAGGGAGCCCCACGCAGAGCCGGAGAAGAAGGGGGGCGGGCAGGCTCCTCCCCAAGCCTCTATCGCACGCCTGGCTCCCCAAACCCAGCTGCTGTCAAGACAGTGAGATTCCGAAGGGCCTGATGATCACAGGGTTCCATTTCTTGTGCAGCCTCTGGGGGGTCTCACGGTGACCCTGCAAGGCGCCAGAAGCTGTAGGACCCCTGAGAAGGTGACATCACGGGCACCACTACCCTGTCAGCAGGGAGCAACACTGAACAAATATGTGGTGCCCCCTCATGTCATTGTTCTGACAACATGCGAGGAGCATAAAACAACATGTTGTTAATGCCAGGGCATTTTGTTACTGTTATTATTATTTTTATGTTGCAAAACTAGCTTGGGAATACTTTGTGTAAAAACCCATAGTTTTCCATCCACCCATCCATCCACCTACCCAACCACCCATCCACACATCCAACCATCCATACATCCACTCATCCATCCATCCACACATTCATCCATCTATCTATCCATCGATGCATCCATCCACTCATCCACACATCCATCCATCCATCCATCTATCCATCCATCAATCCATCCATCCACTCATCCACCCACCCATCCATCCATCCATCCATCCATCTATCTATCCATCCATCCATCCATCCACTCATCCACCCACCCATCCATACATACACCCATCTATCTATCCATCCATCCACTCATCCACACATCCACCCACCCATCTGTCCAGGCATCCACTCCTCCATCCATCTATCTATCCATCCATCCATCCACACATCCATCCATCATCCATCCATACATCCACTCATATACCCATCCATTCATCCACACATCCATCCATCCATCCATCCACTTATCCACACATCCACCCACTCATCCACACACCACCCACCCATCCATCCAGACATTCACTCATCCATCCAATCTATCCATCCATCCATGCACACATCCATACATTCACCCATCCATCCATCCGTCCATCCATCCACACAGCCACACATCTATCAATCCACCCATCCATTATTCATTTCATGCCTGTGTGGGCAGAATGCTAAGAATGGGTCCCAATCTTCACCCCTTGTATAATCCCTCCTCTCCGAGTGTGTGGAACCTGTGAACATGACAAGGTGTATCTATGGCAAAGCAGAGGTTCTCTGGGACTATTTCACTAACCACAGGAGCCTTTGGAAGGCAGAGTCTTCTTCATCTGGGGACAGAGACTGAGGCCAGGGAGAGAGATCCAGGTACAGGAAGGATGGGGAGCATGTTGCTGGCTTTAGAAATGGAAGGACCACCCGCAGGGTCCAGTGACTGGCCTCTAGGAGCCAAGGGGGCCGGCATCGTCCACAGCTCACTCTGCAAAAAACGATCGATAGGTTTGCTCTCGGGCGTTTCAGTAACTGAGAGCACGATGCCGAGGTCTCCTCTCGGGCACAGATCTGTCCCGCTGCCCTGTCGGTCCCTGGGAGCCGAGGGAACAATGGTGTCAAACGTCTAGCGGCAGAGATGGCAGTGCCTCGCACAACGTCTGCCTTTCACAGGCGCCTCCCAGCACCTCCCAGTGCCAGTCTGGTGCCAGCCAGTGTCAGCCACTGCTCTTTTTAAGGATAAAAATAACTCGAACACTCTGCAAGGGAAGAAATGGTCAACGAAATACTTTAAAAAACCCCTCAGGAAATAAGACATGATGTTTCAGATGAAGAAAAGTGATGTAACAGATAAATGGAAATAAAGGAAACATTCCAAGATACCAGTTATAAAGATGGTCTCAGGTAAACTGTCTTTATCTGCTGCTTTAACTGTTCCCAGATACATATTGTTTTAGTTAAGGGTGTGCTAACAGTTTCATGGTTTTTTGCTTTGTTTAGCTCCTTTTTCAGAAATTGTTTTTAAACAATTTATCATGATCATATAATCAGACACCATGTACATTTTATCAAGTATCTGACTGAAGAAATAGAAAATATTCCCTGCCTACTCATGCAGTAAAGGTAGACACTTGAAAACACTTATTTCTGAAAATTCTGAAATTAAACAAAACAGCTGCTTATGATAATCTATATTGTGTGGTATAACTTTGAATAATTTGATAATTCCATAAGGAGATTACCATATTCAGAAAGTCAACATTTCCATATCATGAAAATAAATTCATACACATACACCTGGGTGTATTACCAAGTTCTGCAAAATTGAAGAAAAATTGATCTCCCCGAATCTCACTGTGACATTTAACATTTTCATCTCAGATACAATTTGGCATCATTTGTTACAAGTCCTGGATTACTTTTGAGGGACCCTGGTTTCTGAGGAATTGGAAGAACAATGAACAGTGCAACCTGCCAGGTGGGGGAGCGGGTCCCATGGACTGAGGTGCTGTCATTACCTCGCTCACCTGTGATCACCCAGTGTCCTCATCACCTGTGATCTCCCAGGCCAGCACCCACGCTCACCTGTGATCACCCAGGCTAGCACCCTCGCTCACCTGTGATGACCCAGTGTCCTCATCACCTGTGATCACCCAAGCCAGCACCCACGCTCACCTGTGATCACCCAGTGTCCTCATCACCTGTGATCTCCCAGGCCAGCACCTGCGCTCACCTGTGATCACCCAGGCCAGCACCCTTCCTCACCTGTGATCTCCCAGTGTCCTCATCACCTGTGATCTCCCAGGCCAGCATCCGCGCTCACCTGTGATCACCCAGGCCAGCACCCTCGCTCACCTATGATCACCCAGGCCAGCACCCTCGCTCACCTGTGATCACCCAGGCCAGCACCCTTGCTCACCTGTGATCTCCCAGTGTCCTCATCATCTGTGATCTCCCAGGCCAGCACCGGCACTCACCTGTGATCACCCAGGCCAGCACCCTCGCTCACCTGTGGTCACCCAGTGTCCTCATCACCTGTGATCACCCAGGCCAGTACCTGTGATCACCTGTGATCATCCAAGGCCAGCACCCGAGCTCACCTGTGGTCACTCAGGCCAGCACCCACACTCACCTGTGGTCACCCAGGCCAGCACCTGCACTCACCTGTGGTCACCCACACCAGCACCTGTGCTCACCTGTGATCACCTAGGCCAGCACCCGCGCTCACCTGTGGTCACCCAGGCCAGCACCCACGCTCACCTGTGGTCACCCAGGCCAGCACCCACGCTCACCTGTGGTCACCCAGGCCAGCACCTGTGCTCACCTGTGGTCACTCAGGCCAGCACCTGTGCTCACCTGTGGTCACCCAGGCCAACACCCTCACTCACCTGTGATCACCCAGGCCAGTACCTGTGCTCATCACCTGAGATCACCCAGGCCAGCACTGCTCAAGCAGGTCTGGAGAAGGTGACAACGTCCCCTCTGGCCTGAATCTCTATGTATGCCTAAATGCAGCGCATGAAATGTCGTTCTTAGAAAGTGGCTGCTAGGGACAAAGCTTTAATCCCCGTGAATGCTCTGTACATGGTGAAGCAGTGAGCTGTTGCCCCATGTTGTGGTGTGAGGGGTGTTAGCTCATCTGAGGGCTTTCCAGGGGGACCCTGAGCAGAGGAGGAGGGACTCGGATCCCCTGGGGGCTGATCCATCCACATCTGTCTAGACCCTGTGTTAATGTGCGTTACTCTCACGCCCAGACCTTTGGGCCAAGGATCCTGCAGGTCAACCAGCGCCATTCCTGTGGGCTCTCGGGTCCGGACCCTGCCCAGTCACCACCCTGGACATTCCCTGACCCTGACTCCCGCTACTGCCTGGCACCGCTGGCATCAGGCGCATCCGAGCTTCTGAATCCCCGGCTCTGCTGCTCCTCGTGCCACCCTTGTGGCCCTGCAAGCCCCACCTCGCCAGGGTGTGAGGCCCCTCCCTGGACACCAGCAGACACCAACCGCACCTGCTGTGCTGCCCAGTTTTAAGTCGAGGTGACGGAGGCGTTTCAGGCTCTTAACCTTGATGAGCTTCCCTGACCCCTCAGGACAAGTTGCCTGCCCCTTGGCCCCGTAGACGCCGCAGGGCCAGCATCTTGCTGACCCGGGGCAATGTCTAGGGAACCGACGAGAGGGCAACTGGAGGATGCAGAGAGGGAGGCGAGATCCTGGGACTGTGGTTCTGTGTGGCCCAGAGCGAGAGGCTGTGACCCAGGAAATGTCTGGAAACGCAAGTGCAAGGAGCCAGGCTGGCCCTGCCCTCACGGCTGCTCCTGCCTGTGGCTGGCAGCTCCGCAGCCTCGTCGCAGACCTGCGGCATCCCCCAGGGCCGGCCTCTCTGATCCTCAAGGACAGAGGACTTGGAGCCCACCCACTGCTGATGAGCCAAAGGCCAAAGGAAAACTGCGTGCAGACTCGCCTTTGTTCCAAGTGTTGGCCCCCCGCTCCCGACGGCTCTGGGCACAGCATCCAGCCCCCAGCCCCTGCTGTGCACGGCCTCCTGGCCTCAGGCTGCTTGGAGGGGATACCCGGTAATGGCCACACTGGTCTCACCCTGCAGGGATGGCTCAGGGAGACCCCAGGACTCATGGAGCCCCTCATAGAGGCCAGCCCTCTGCTCAGGACCCTTCCTGGAGTGGGGGCCGGCCTCCCTACCGCTGTGCTATGCTCACCTCCCCACCCAGCCTGCAGCACCCCCACTGAGGGGGTTCTTGCTCATTCACACCTTAGGAAACCCAGGGATTATGTGCTGTGTCAATAGACAAGATCAGATTTGAAAAGCTAAAATCAAGTTAAACTAAAAGAAGAGAAGAAAAACATTCATTAAAGAGAGTTGTAATTTTTTTCAAGTAAATATGCTTTGAAGAAATGGAAATGTCTGTTTCCTTAACAACAGTGGTTATGATGGTTGTATTTTTGTTGTTGTTGTCCTCTTCTGTGTGTGTGTGTGTGTGTGTGTATAGGTGTGTAGGTGTTCACATGCACTCCCAAGGTTAAAGGATGCCCTTTGTAACAAGATACCTCTGGATATATTGATCAGTGGATGAACAGGCTCTTGATAATTACAATCGTGGTTTGCTTTCTAAGTAATCAGCTCACATGTCAGGAGTTAATCTGCTTATTCTTTCTCATTAGAGAAGGAACTCGGCGATGGCTGAAAGAAACAGGTGACAGCTGGGGACAAAGCAGCCTCTGACAGTAGCAGGCAGACAGAGGGCCCTGGCCTGGTCTCTCCAACCTCCACACAAACAGCAGAGACCACGGACAAGGCAACACTGATCACGGGATTAACTGATCAGTATTGGCAGTATCTGACTACAGCAAGCTAGCAGCATGGCTTGAGGACAGTTGCCCCGTGGAAACATTTAAATGACAGGTTTCCTAACAGAAAGCACCTGCACCACGACCACTGACCTCCGACCTCTGGGGTCACTTCTGCCAACCTCTGCAGGTTAGAGTGTTCCCACAAGGACTAGGATCACTGGGATAAACAATCACAAAATCCCACACTTTTCAATACGTTCCTTCTTCTGTAGCAAGGCCATCTTCAGTTTAAAAAATTACTCTCATGAATTTAATCTCTTTTTCTATTAGAAAAGGCACAAAAAGTGAAATTGCTTGAGTGATGGCAAGTGGGTGGAAACAGGAGACCCACGTTCCCCAAAAACTGCGAGGACTGAAAACAATCACACATTTGTTCTGAGGGAGCAACAGAAAACGTTACTAAAAGTGCATGGGGCAGGAAGGTACCGCTTGAAAAACCCAGCAGCAAAGTTGAAGCAGGAGTCGGTGGCCAGCGTGTGCACAGATCTAACATTCGTGTCAGGGACATACAGCACTTCACTGATACACACGGTTAACAAAATGTGCAAACACTTAATGATCTGCATATTCAAGTTGCTGGGCCAGATTGCAAGTTAACTACAGATGATAACGTGTGTATCTCCTAAATATCACATTTCACTTTTATGAAATAAAAATCCAGGGTCCCTTGGTGTCTAGGAGCCTCGGAGCTGTCTGCCAGTGAGGCTGGTGCTCCTCCTGAACGTTTGCAGAGATGGAAACACGCTTGTGCACGAGCAAAACAGCCAGTCCTGTGAGAGCGTGTGAGATCACCCACCACCCTTCTCCCCAGTGTAGGAGACATTAGAGATGCAGGTTCCATCCCTGGCTCGGGAAGATCCCCTAGAGAAGGGCATGGCTACCCAGTATTCTTGCATGGAGGATCCCATGGACAGAGGAGCCTTGGGGCTACAGTCCATGGGGTCACAAAGAGTCCAACAGGACTGAGCAACTGAACTGAACATAACAGCCTTTGTGGGAACGACGGAAGGCAGACCCACCCGTCAAGGATCCTGGAGGACATGGCCCCCCTCCTCCACAGGAATAAGAACAGACAAGGCCATGGCCACCTCCTGAACTGGCAGGAGGAGGACAGCCGGCCCAGAGAGGCGAACTGGCCCTGTCCCTCTAGTAACTCGGCCTTGAGGAGAAGGGTCTCCAGCTAACCCGGGAATCGGAGGCAACAGCGCTCCAGCCTCACGCCAGCACCCGAGGCCACGTTAGGAGTTCAGGTCGGGTTGAGGCGGAGATTGGACATGGTCCCTTTTCCTGATGGAAACTAAATGTGGGTGCTTTCAAGGTGGGGACCCAAGACCCACCAGGCTCACCAGTCACAAGAGTGGTGTGGGTGAGGGGAAGGGGCCACGAGGGGGCCACGGGGCTTCTGAGGCCGCGGACCTCGGCTGGACGCGGGGCCGTCCGTCCGCCAGGCCCTCACAGCTGCTATTTGTGTCTGCGCGGCCTGTGTCCCTTTTTGTTCTGGAAATGGTCCCGTTGTCCTTTTGTGAGTCTGATGGCCTCAAGTGACTCTGAGCAGCACATGCTATTCCACAAGCCAGGGCCAGCGGGGGAGCGCCCGGGCAGCCGGCCGCGGGCCTCTGCCCGTCTGACCACCAGTGCCAGTCGAGGCCCCGAAAGCTCGCCGTGCGGAACGGGGGCCTCACTTCTGCCTGGACCACAGTCCTCACGTGGTCTTGGCACTGCGGGTCCCCAGGGGGCGTGCTCAGACATCCCAGCAAACAGGCAGTCACCTGCCCCCTGGCCCCTCCCACGTCCAGGCCCCACGGCCCCTCCCACATTCAGGCCCCCTGGCTCCTCCCATGTCCAGGTTCCCCCCCCCGCCCCGCCCACATCCAGGCCCCCAGCCCCGCCCACTTCCAGGCCCCTGCAGCCCAGTCCACGTCCCAGCCCACCTCCCAAGCTGCTTGCTCAGCCGCCGCCCAGGGGCAGAACGCCTCAGGAGTAAAGGGCTCAGGCAGGCGGTCACACTGGCTGCGACATCCTTGGTGAAAAGCCGCAGTTTGCAAAGGTGTCTTAGAGAGAGGAGGGGCAGGGGGCGGGGTCCCAGGTCCCACCATCCTTCCTTCATCCACCGGGTGACTGAGCTCCTCCGAGGGCCGCGGGTCGGGCTGTGGGAGGCAGACGACACACGATATGCCGACCCCCACTGGAGGGCTGCAGCCAGAGCAGGCCCACGGACCCTCAGTGCACGCGAAGGGCACTGTCCCCTCAGGGACGTGGCCCCACGTCACAGCCTTTGGGTAGAAGCCGTCCACCGCCCCAGAGTCCCTGCGGACAGGGAGCCTACCCTCGGTGGGGTGTCACACAGCTCAAGTGACACTGAGCTCTGAGGGCTGAGGGCTCGTTTCAGGGCTAGCACAGCCCCCCATCCCCGCGCCGCTCTCTTCTGAGGGGCTGGTCACCTGGGTGCGGAGGCCTGGGGAAGGGCTGTCCGGGCAACGGCCCTGAGCTCCAGGAGCCAGGAGCAGGTGGGGGCGGGGCAGGGAGTGCCGGCCTGCAGGGCTCCAGGGGTGTGGGGAGGCTAGGGGGCCTGTGAGCAGGGGTGATGAGGGCAGAGGGGAACGCTGAGGATGGAGGCCAGGCTCTTGGAGGCATCCAGGTGAGCCGTGCTGGTGGCCTGGACCACATGCCCTGACAGGTGCCAAGTCAGTGCCAGCCAGCCAGTAAGTGCTACCCAGGTGGCGCTAGTGGTAAAGAACCTGCCGCCAGTGCAGGAGACACAAGAGACTCAGCTTCGATCTCTGGGTGCGGTAGATCCCCTGGAGGAGGGCATGGAAACCCACTCCAGTATTCTTGCCTGGAGAATCCCATGGAGGAGGAGCCTGGTAGGTTACAGTCCATAGGGTTGCAAAGAGTCAGACACGACCCAGTGACTTAGCACCCAGCACAGTGAGTAAGTAAGACGAGCTTATGTGGATGCTGTAGGCTGGAGACCAGCGCTCTCGGCAGAGAACACACCAGCAACGCGGCCCACCCTGTCCCCGCGGGAAAGGGACAAAGGAGCGAGTCGGTGCTCAGACTCCTGGAGACGTTGGTGAGTTATCACTGCTGCTGCTGGTAAGTCGCTTCAGTCGTGTCCGACTCTGTGCGACCCCATAGACGGCAGCCCACCAGGCTCCCCCGTCCCTGGGATTCTCCAGGCAAGAGCACTGGAGTGGGTTGCCATTTCCTTCTCCAATGCATGAAAGTGAAAAGTGGAAGTGAAGTCTCTCAGTCGTGTCCGACTCTAGCGACACCATGGACTGCAGCCTACCAGGCTCCTCTGTCCATGCCTGGAGTTATCGCTAGATGCCCCTTTCTCTTCTGCTGTTTTCCTCTGATGATCTACTTCATCTTTAGGAAAACGAGGCTCAGAGCAGAAAACCCAGAAGAGGGGCCGACTCACAGCCACACCCATTTAATTTAAATACTGTACATGTGATTGAATACCATATTTGTATGTGGACTAGTTAAAGGTCATGGGGGCTTCAGGCAGGCCGCCTGGATGGATGGGCTGAGGGCCACCGCCTGCCTGGCTCAGCACCTGCCCTGGGCACCAGCCTGGCCTCTTACGGACTGTTTAACTCCGATGACCCCCCACGACAGCCTGGAGCTCTGCGGTGCTGGGAGCCCCTTCCACACGGGAACCGGAGCCCACAGAGGCTGAGCCTCCCGCCCAGAGGTCTGCTCCACACTCCCAGCTGCTAGGTGATACAGCCTCACTCAAGAAATAAGATGATCCCAGAGGCCAGGACATCGGTCCAGCAGCTCGTGGTGGAGGTGGCGGAGCAGACCTGACACCTCACAGGCACAAAACAAACCTACGCTCACCCTGAGGGTGTCACCGAGCACCTCTGGGAGCTGTGGGCCTCAGCTCAGTTCAGTTCAGTCACTCAGTCACGTCTGACTCTTTGCGACCCCAAGGACCGCAGCACGCCAGGCCCCCCTGTCCATCACCAACTCCCAGAGTTTACTCAAACTCATGTCCATCGCATCAGTGACGCCACACAACCATCTCATCCTCTGTTGTGCCCTTCTCCTCCCGCCTTCAATCTTTCCCAGCATCAAGGTCTTTTCCAATGGGGGGGCTTCAGCAAGAAATAAATACAACTGAGAGTGGGGAGAGTGCCCCCAGAGGACTGTCTGGGAACTACAAGGAGAAACTAGTACTTTAAAGACCGGGCTTCACAGGTGGCTCAGTGGGAGAGAATCCACCTGGCAATGCAGGAGACCCTGATTTGATCCCTGGGTTGGGAAGATTCCTTGAAGGAGGGCATGGCAACCCACTCCAGTATTCTTGCCTGGAGAATCCCATGGCCAGAGGAGCCTGGCAGGCGACAGTCCGTGGGGTTGCAAAGAGTTGAACACAACTGAGTACTTTAAAGACACAAGGTATCATCTTATTCAGTCAAATGCACAGAGAAGTGATACCCTACGATGTTTCACTGCTCTAACAAATCTGTCAAATGAGCACTGCCTCTTTCCCTAAGGACCATCCTGGACAAGCCCCTGTTCTCCTGGTGGGGCTCAGAGCAGGGCGGGTCCCAGGGCTGCCATCCTGTGTCTCCCTCCACCTCTGTCTTCCCTGTCCTGGCAGTCAGACTCTCATGGACACAGTGAGCGGGTGGACAGGATGATTTCTAACATCCCTCAAGTTCTCCACTTGTGACTTTGACTCCATGGTTTTTATCCACCCAGGAGCTGCACTCACAGGATACTGATTCTATCACTTGTCTGCCTCAGGCAGCAGCTGGTTCATAATCAGCAGCTCATTAAGGCTGCCCTCAAATATTCCGGGGAAGAGGTTGTGCAGTGATCGTTTCTGAAGGACTTGGATTCTATCTGGGATGTACTGAGCTGCGTCTGCCAGGCAGGACAGAGTGGCTCCCTCATCTTCGGCTGTTACTGAACTGAGATAGAATTTTAGATCAGTAATGACTGCTGCTTATGGATTTTGTAACTCAATCTGATCATCATAGCATATTAAATATCACTTAAATAGCATCTCAAAAAGATTTCCTTGTGGAAGGTTCTTGGAAATTAAAAAAAAAAAAAAAGCAACTTTTTTTTCTTTTAATGCTACATGAAGATTCTCAGGGCAATGTCTGTCTGTGGCAGAGTACCTTCCAAACTTGGCCGGGCGTTATCTCAGGCCGCACAGAGCTCACAGGTCCTCCCCATCCAGTGGGGAGCCTGCTTCCGCTTGCCGTGGGCTCTGGCACCAAGGGCACCTCGAGCCTCAGGGAAACTCATTATCCAGTTGATCACTATTTGCATATGAAACAAATCACCAACACGCCATAAAAATACCTCGAGGTCACTGACTGCCACGTGATCGCCTGTGATAACAATTTAAACAGGAAAACACCCGCGCAGTGTGCTAACTACAGCTCTGCCTCCTTCGAGGAGCACGCGCAGGAGGAGCACGCGCAGGACGAGCACGCGCAGGACGAGCACGCGCAGGACGAGCACGCGCAGGAGGAGCACGCGCAGACGGCTGTCTGAAAACAGCAGCTGTCAGTGCGGCAGACGGGGGCGGGGCGCCTGCAAGCCCCCAGGCGTCCGCTCGCCAGTCACGCACGGTGCTTCTGCTGTCACCTCCACGTGCTGGCGAGGAGGCCGGCACACAGACAGATGAGGACGGACCTTGCCCCGGACCACATGGCAAAAGGTGGGGAGCGGGAGTCGATGCCGCCTGCCCTGGACAAGGAGAAGCTGATGAGGTCTCACTTCCATCAGGCAGCTGGGAGCTCCAGGTTAAATGTCAGATTCAACTGCAGCAACTGCTGCACAGTCAGCAAATGTACGCGCGGCCTTACTTCATCTCCACCTGATTCTTTTATGTTTCATTTCTTTGTGTGTTTTCTCAGAGTAAATTAACTCTGGCCTTGTAAAATAAAATCACATATATATGCTTATATATATATACACATATGTATGTATATATTCTTCTACCCACTTAAAATAGTGATAAAGAACCCGCCTGCCAGTGCAGGAGACGTGAGAGATGTGGGTTCAATCCCTGGGTCAGGAAGATCCCCTGGAGGACAATCCACTTCAGTAGTCTTGCCTGGAGAATCCCATGGACAGAGGAGCCTGGTGGGCTATAGTCCATGGGGTCACAGAGAGTTGGACACAACTGAAGCAACTTAGTATGCATGCATGCCACTTAAAAAATATATTTATTAGTAACACATAATTTATATGCTTTATAACTTTATACTTGTATGTGCTGTGCTGTGCTTACTCACTTAGTCATGACCGACTCTTTGTGACCCCATGGACTGTAGCCCGCCAGGTTCCTCTGTCCATGGGATTCTCCAGGCAAGAGTACTGGAGTGGGTTGTCATGCCCTCCTCCAGAAGATCTTCCTGACCCAGGGAACAAACCTCTGTTTCCTGCATTGCAGGCGATTCTTTGCCAGCTGAGCTACCAGGGAAGTCCTTATACTTATATATATATACTCAAATGTTTCTAATGTGACTACTTTCCCCCTAGACATTGAACCTGAACAATTCTACGTCCGTTATGTGACCTGATGTGGTGCGGCCACGTTCTCAGGATCCCATGACCCTGTGAGCTGCAATAGCGTCCATCCAGGCTGACAGGACTCTGCTCTGACTTCAGAGATGAGCGGCATGTCTGGAAGGGACCACGGTAGCTCTGGAAAGAGCAGGGCTGCCCTCTCTTGGAGACTTCTGTCCTCTGGGCATCGTCAGGGAGACCTGAATCTTCTGCCCGCCTTGGCTGAACCACCTGCCCTGCTTTAGTCCCCTGACTAGTGAGCTCTGGGGGAGGGGTTGGGGTGAGTGTCTACCTTTCTTCCTGCCTGGATTTCCAACCACAAGGCTAGTTTGTGCCGAGTGTGTGGGTGTGAGGTTCAAAAAAAGCCCAGTAACTGTCCCACCACAGAACACCCTGGTTCCCCAAAACCCAGGCAGCTCATGGTTCTCATAGGGTGTGACTGAGTCCTAAACTGTTTCTTCCTCTTTGAGTGACCAGGCAAAACAGTCCCAAGTGTTTCCACCTGTGGCCCAAAGACAAATTAGAGAAAGATTTCCAAGAGCGCTCCAATGAGTTACTAACTTAGATCTAAATCATTCAGTAAAAATTTTCCAGGAAATGAAAAAGTAAATATAACTGCTAAGTAAGTCTGGGGCTTCCCAGGTGGCACAGTGGTAAATGCAGGAGACCTAGGTTCGATCCCTGGGTCGGGAAGATCCCCTGGAGAGGGCGTGGCAACTCCCTCCAGTATTTTTGCCTGGAGAATCCCATGGACAGAGGAGCCTGGCAGGCTACAGTCCATGGGGTTGCAGAGTCCGATATGCCTGAGCCCAATAAAGTCTGCAGGTGCTCCCCAGAGATGGAGGAAGTCCCTCTGGTTTGAGTTGTGCAACTCATGGCTTCAGGCATGTGAGCCTGGCACTCAGCACATGTGCGGGGTCAGTGCCGGTCAGAGCCTCTAAACTCTCCGTTGGGCCTCTAAGTAGGACTGTCACAGAGCTGTCTTGACCTCTGCTGGGACTCTGAGGACACGCATTCCGCGGACTTGGGTTAGGAAAAGGCTGATGGCCTCCTGGCACCTCTCACCCATCCCTGAGTTCTCTGACACGTGGACAAAATGATGCCCAGGAGCCTGAGGAGCATGGTTAAGTGGCTGCTGGTGACTTGTGGCTCATGGACCATCATGGGAGCACAGTAGCTTCTTGTGTTTAGGGAGTTTCTGTCTGGTCAGGGAAAGACCCAGTTGCTGATTTGGTTGGAAAGACATTTGTATACACTTCAGAATTTGACAAGAATTCATATATACGTCCCCCAGGAGTAGACAGTCAAGACTGATAGCCAAGATTATTTCAGCCTCTTTCCCCCTCATCACTTTAGACTGGGTGTCTTTGGCCCCCAGGAAGGCATTAGGCTCTGGAGATTATATGAAGTTCAAAAGCAGACATCTGACAGCCCCGCAGGGCCCACATCTGCGTGACTCAGGAGAGCAGAGCACCAGGCAGGGGGGCCTGGGAGGGGCCCGTCCCGGGCCCTCATCCGCGGCCACACTTCCCCCCTGCCGTGACTCAGCCATGACAGCAGCTCTTGCCCGGAGGCTGACAAGCAGGGAACTGCTCCCCAGTCACCCCGATGGGCTGAGAGCCTGGCCCTGAGCAGAGCCTCAGACCAGCAGATATTTGAGCTGGTCTTACTGTTCAAGGCACTGGGAGCGCACAGTCGACAAGACAGGCAGAAGCTGGCTGATGGCACGACTCTTCCCAGTAAAAAGCAAATCTAGCTTTGGACTGGGATGTTTGCACTTCCATTGGTTTTCACATTCAACTCTAGATAATAAAAGACTCTCCAAATTGCAGATGGATCTGAGAAGGTTAAACAGGGCTTCCTTTCAAAGTACTTCAGGAATTATACCACATTTGTAACTTAAGGAAAAGGCTTATAATAGATTTTTTTCATATCATACAGACATTATACACATGTGTATATCAATAAAACTGTGTGTGGGCATGCTGATAGCAAAAGAGAAGGCTGATGTTGTTATGAATAATCCTAAAAGCAATTAACCTGCAGAATAATGATAAAGATGATGCTTACTTTAAAAATAAGTGAGCTTAGCCAAAACAACTCTAAAAACTTGCTCTTCTTTGTATGTAGAACCTAAAATTGGACATTTCTGTTTTGTCACTTTCTTTTATGTGTTTATACACATATGCAGTTGGAATAGAAGACTAAAGACACCTTTTAATCTAGAGGATTACAGGCAGCTTTAGTGTTAAAGTCTCTGACACTCAGAGGCTCTGTACAGACTCACAGACTGTGCCCCCCTCTAGACCCCAAGGCACGCAGGCTGCTCTCCAGGCAGGCTGCCCCCTCTCCCTCTTCCTCTGTCCCCATGGAGTGCAAACCCCACCACCAAGAGGCGCTGGGCTGTTCAGGCCCCAAGAAAACCCCCAAGGAAATCAGCACACAGCAATGGCTCCTCTCCCGCCTGCCTATCTTGACTCCACTACACTAATCCTCAGGGCTTCATCTCTGGGCCTTTGGGTTGATTTTCATGGAAGCTTAAGATACTGAGAAAGTGGGCAGTGGTAGTATCTCTAGTTCCATCCTTCTTGTGTGCCGCTCAACAAGGATGGGATTATAGAAAAGGAAAGGATTTTTTAAAAACAGCAGATAAATCGGGAACAAAATAAAAAAAAAAAACAAACTGGGGTGGATTTTCCTGCCGGACAAGTGAAGTGTGAACAGACTCTTTTTTGGAAATAAGCAAAGACCCAGCCAGACGCTGTGGGGAGGCCTCGTTCTGTGACCGTCAGACCTGCAGGCAGGGCTGACAGAGGCTAAGGTGTGTCTTAGCAGCCAGAGAACAGCCCTCCGTTTTGATAAGCGAGCCACCAGGAGCCAGCCTCTAGGAATACAAACACGTGGAGCAAGGAGCGACACCCAGGGCAGGTCTGCTCGAGTCCCAGCTCGGCCTGTGGCCCTGGGTGGGCCACCAGGGCCACCATCATGCGGCGGAGGGGACCCAAGAGTGAACATCCAAAGATCGGTGGGGACCTGCCCGTTCACTCCTGGGCTGAGAGGCAACCTCCGTCTCTAGGGCGACGAGTAAGTAAACTTTTACAGAAAACATATTTCCCAACACCTCCTGAGTCACTGTTGGTAGTTAAAATAAACACCAGCGGGTCCAGGCCCTGGGACTGCTGCCCTTCCTCATTAGATATTTCTTATGTGCACTGTTACCACTTCTAATGTCCACACCCAACTGATCAAATAAATGATCGGAGAAACACCGTATAGTAAGGGAAAACCTGGGAAGTTTCTGGTGTCTGTGGGCACAAAACAGCACGAGAAACCCAACCAAGAGCACAAGCAAGATGGAGACGGGTACTGCAGGTAGCCAGGGCAGTCTCATATGGGGGCGGAGGATGCAAGGGTGTTCTCAGGAGGCGGGTGGAGGGAACTTAGCCTCCAGGTTTCTGCACAGCCTGCTCTTCTAACAATGAGAACGGATTCTCAGTTCACTCATGCAATTAAAAAATAAGACCTTCTCCAAATGAGAATGTGTTTGCCCAAGATCACCACAGGAAATCACATCTTCTCATGTTCACGTTACGTACCAAACACATCACTGTCTTCCGAGATCTCCCGGGAAAGGTCACGAGTGTTTCTCTTCTTATCATGTTCTCCTCTGTTAGTTTCACTGTCCTGGGGGGTGGAAAAAAAAAAAAAAAAACACAACATAAACTCTTAAAATAGTCTAATATGTTTTCCTCCTGACACATTTTGGAGCTGATTAACAAATTCTCACATCCATCCTCAAGGTCTGAGGTGGAATTTCAGTTCAGGGTGTGGATTTCTGTACAGGATGTGGAATTCTGCTTTGTTTTCTCTGCCTGAGCAAGCAAGCATCCGGAGGATGTATTTCCATACAGAAGACACTGAAATGATTAAACACGCTAGACATCATCCCATGGATCTCAGGAATGTGGCTACTTGGTCCCTGTTTTGGACTGTGAGCTGAAAGCATGGGAAGGAATTGATACCAAAACTGATTCCCTTGGGCTCTAACTCTCTCCCAGTGGTAGCCCTGGGAGAGGACAGGACGTGGAGCTACTGACTGGTTCAAAACTGGGACAGGAGCACATCAGGGCTGCCTACTGTCACCCTGCTTATTTAGCTTATATGCAGAGCACATCACGAGAAAGGCCAGGCTGGATGAGTCACAAGCTGGAATCAAGATTGCCGGGAGAGATATCGAGAACCTTAAATATGCACATGATACCACTCTAATGGAAGAAAGTGAAGAGGAACTAAAGCACCTCTTGATGAAGTGAAAGAGGAGGGTGAAAAAGTTGGCTTAAAGCTCAACATTCAGAAAACGAAGCTCATGGTATCTGGTCCCATCACTTCATGGCAAATATATGGGGAAACAATGGAAACAGTGACAGACTTTATTTTGGGGGGCTCCAAAATCACTGCAGATGATGACTGCAGCCATGAAATTAAAAGAAGCTTGCTCCTTGGAAGAACAGCTGTGACCAACCTAGGCAGCATATTAAAAAGCAGAGACATTACTTTGCCAACAAAGGTCTGTCTAGTCAAAGCTGTGGTTTTTCCAGTAGACATGTATGGATGTGAGAGTTGGACTATAAAGAAAGCTGAGTGCCAAAGAATTAATGCTTTTGAACTGTGATGTTGGAGAAGACTCTTGAGATTTCCTTGGACTGCAAGGAGATCCAACCAGTCCATCCTAAAGGAGATCAGTCCTGAATATTCATTGGAATGACTGATGCTGAAGCTAAAGCTCCAATACTTTGGCCAACTGATGTGAAGAACTGACTCATTAGAAAAGACCCTGATGCTGGGAAAGATTGAGGGCAGGAGGAGAAGGGAACAACAGAGGATGAGATGGTTGGATGGCATCACTGACTCAATGGACATGGGTTTGGGTAAACTCCGGGAGTTGGTGATGGACAGGGAGACCTATCGGGCTGAAGTCCATGGGGTTGCAAAAAGTTAGACATGACTGAACGACTGGATAACAGCAGCAGCCCTGGGGGAGAGCCACTTCTAGGGTGCAGGACTGATACTAATGTCCTCGACCCACCTGGACCTCTGAGGGGAGGGGCAGGACTGGCTGGGTCTCCATCCTGTCTGCTCTGGGAACCTGCACCCTCAGAGTTGGAATTTCTTCCCTCCCTTCCCCCACTCCCTCTGCTCTTTTATGGAGACCATTGTGCTCTTTTTTGGGTGTGGGGGGACCCCTTGTCTTTTTTCTTGTTTATGTCAAATTTTTTTTTTCCTGGGTGCTTTTTGAATTTAAAAATTTAAGTGCACAAAATAGATGTGGTTCAGTTCCTATTTTAAATCAATTTTATGGTATTTAATTATTTTCCTATGAAATGCCTGTGCTTGACATCAAATTCAAAAGGCACTGAAAAGGTCACGGGGAGACGGGTAGGCTCCCTGGGCACCTCCCAGCTGCCACCCCGCCTGCGGGTGAGCTTCTAGCCTCTGTCTTCCTCAAAACAGCCTGGGCTCATTGCAGCCATTGCCCAAGTTCACTCCCTTCCTCCTCCTTTTTGTGTTTATGTAAATGCTGCCACACTCTGGATACGGCTCTGCTTCTTGCTCTGTCACTGAACCAGGAGTCCTGGAGAGGGCGTCCCTGAGGACACGCTGTCCTGGTCAGCAGGGACCCAGCCCCGCGTCACAGCATCACTCTTCCCAGGTGACCAGGCTCTTGCCCATGACCCTGTGACCTGTTATGACTGACGCTGCCTTAATCCTTGCCCGCTTGCTCAACGTTGCACAAGACACATTTCTGGAGGCTGAATGAGTCAAACTGTAATCTTTTAAAGACAGTGCCTAACTTGGCTTCTGGCCAGACCATGGGCAGCCTGCCTCGCTGAGCTCCCCTCCCTGCTGCTTCACTCTCTGGGCTCCATGCACACTTCGCATCGCTATCTTTCAGATCATCACTTCCGCCTGACCTGGGGGTTCAGGCCCTCACCGAGCTCCACCCAACGTCAGTGGCTTCCCTGCCTCCAGTCCCCTTCTTGTGTTCCCCCTCCCCCCATCCTGTAGAGCTGAGCTGGTCTCTACTGTAGACCAATATGCCCCATCCCTGTCTCCCCACCAACACTGTAAACTTTTTGAGGATGGGGCCTTGCCTGATAAATCTTTCTAGCCCCAAACCCAGCACAGTGCCTGGTCCTCCGCAAGTGCTGGAGAGAAAACTTCAATTTTATGCTGTTTAAGAATAGCTTGAGGGCAGGAGGACAAGCGGACAACGACAGAGGATGAGATGGTTGGATGGCATCACTGACTCGATGGACATGAGTTTGAGCAAGCTCTGGGAGTTGGTGATGGACAGGGAAGCCTGGCGTGCAGCAATCCATGGGGTCACAAAGAGTTGGACACGACTGAGTGACTGAACTGAACTGAAGACTAGTTTTAAATGGCTAAGTTCTGTTTTAGCAGAGGGAGCCAAAGGTAACGTAGTATGCATTTTTTCATATCTACCTATTTATTTTTAGAAGAGAGTAAAACCTGGAACAGAAAGAATTTTGTGATAGATTCATCAGCTATAAATTCTTGTTATCTGTGTTGGTTTCACACGTCCCTTCTATGCTGGTACCAATATCAGGTGCTGTGCTGTGCTAAGTCATCTCAGTCATGTCCATCCCTTTGTGACCCTATGGACGGTAGCCCGCCAGGCTCCTCTGTCCATGGGATCCTCCGGGCAAGAATACTGGGGGGGGGTTGCCATTTCTCCTCCAGGATATCTTCCCCACCCAGGGTTGGAACCCGAATCTCTCCTGCATTGGCTGGTGGGTTCTTTACCACTAGCGCCATCTGGGAAACCCATCAATATCATTTCCTTCACTAACTACAAAATAATAAGCTTTATTGGAGAAGTGGTTAATTCAATACAATTTAGCTGTTACTATAAATCGTTGTGGATATTTTCCCCCACGTTTTAAAATCAGGATGCTCCTGCAAAATCAATGATGTCTTCTAACTAGAATGGACAGTGTTTTCCTTCTCGGTAAAACTCAGTAAAACAGTGCTGAGGGTCAGGGAGGATGGTTCAGAGGAAAAGCTTGATATTTCAAGCAAATTACTGTGCTTTCAGTGAATAGAGGCTTATGATATGGTCACACAGCTTCCTCACATCCATGGGTGAGGCTGGAGTGGCATAGTGCTAAAGACATGCTTCGTGTCTCACACCATGCCTCACGCAGCCTCTGGGCTGTGGTAACAGGGCGCCCTTCCATCAGAGCGCCCACAGGTGCAGCCCCCGGCGGTGATACAGGCAGGACCAGGGAGGCACCGCCGCCTCCGCCCCCACCTTCTCCCTTCTCCTTACCAACCCTCTACTTGAGTAAACATCTCTCCCCCACACCATGGAGCACGAGGGTGTGTGGAAAGTACATGCTGCCCTGGGAACTTTACTGACTAATTTCTGTCCAAAGAAAAGAACTTGTTTCCGAGACCTGATACTGCTGCTATTCGTGAGTATAAAAAACATCCCTATAAAGAACACATTTTCAATAAGTGAAATGTCCATGCATGACACAAAGAAAATAAAGGTGATGTGCCTCAAATGGGATGAAATTTTCATGATAAAGAAGAGCTTCCTGTAAGTTATAAAATGTGATAAAGGGCTCAACCTGTAAGAGGGTCAAGCCCAGGACATGGAGACCCCAAGTGTCCTCGTCCCAGTGCGTCCTCATTCTTAAATTGTGCCCGTGACTGTAAATCTCTGAGTGTGTGTCAAGCTGTTAGGACTTCTTGCAATATTTGTGGCAGTTTTCCCTTCCATCAGTCTAACAGTGTAAGAATCCACTTACTTTCCCCTGTGAATTTTAGGGGAAAATACAACAAGCAAAACTCCCATAATCATCAAGGAGATTCATTATTCAGCAACGTTGGCACAATGTTCATCGTAACGGAAGCAATTTGCTGTGCCTGCCAACCATCGTGTCCAATTCCCTGGCAACAGACCCCATCCTTTCAGTGCATCGCTGTCATTTTTAGAGATTTTCTTCTACTTGGTACAGCTATTGACACACACATGCAATTATGGAGGAAAAGCTGCCTTTTGTCAACCCAGCCTTTTTATAAGACTGATAGTCTCAGGGTGGCAATTTTAGGAGGAATGACCCAGAGGATAAGTTGCTCATCATTATAGAAACTTCTGACAAATAACAAGAAAGCTCTGGGGGAGGGGTAAAAAAACCCACTGCAGGCACATTTTTTAGAAGTTAAAAAGTTTACAAAAGTTCTGATTCAAACTAGACAACACATATCAGGAGAGGAAAGGTGTTGAGACATTTAAAAAGTGACATTCTAAACTGCAAAACCAGGTAAATGTTAGACTTGGAGACATGGTCCAGTATAGATTGCTTAAAAAAAAAAAAAGAAGTAAGAATTGTTTTTGAGAAGTGTGCAGTACCTTAAAAAAAGACATTTCCTGAACTGCCATGACACTTGAGTGGGCATCATGGGTTTAGATTCAGGGGAAGTCTTATCTGGTTTTATTTCCTCAATTCTCTTCCCATTCACTCATCGATTCCCATGAGGATCTTGTCGCAGGAGCTGAGGATGTGAGGAGTGTGAAGGCGTGGGCCTCACTGGGGAGCTCCCATGTTGTAGATAAAATTCAAAAAGAAAACCAGAGAACCATCCAGCCAGTCCCTATCAGATCAGCCCCATTTAAACTGGTCCCGGGTGGGGTGAGCCAGCTTGCTGAGTGAGCATCAAGCTTACTTTTTCTGAGATACCCTAGGAAAAACGCACGGCGTGATCCACCACACTCAGTTCCTTGGATGTTGAGCAAGGTAAGTTTCACTGGTCACCCCTCCTCCCTCTCCCATGATGCTCCCTCTGTATCTTAGGCTTGACTGATGTCATCATCTTAAACAGAAAGAAGAAACCCAGCAGAGATTTCATTACAGGTTCAGCAGCGGCACATTCGCCACACTCTGCATCCACATTTCAGCCTCTTGGGCTTGCCTGACAGAACACAGCCTGGTTGGACCCACAGAGCTCTGGGTACCAGTCACCATCCCGCATTATAACCCTCATCAGAGAAATTTCAGGGTGCCACACGCATCTTTGACCTTAGTCATCATGGAAGGGTGGTGTTGTTATTGTTTGGTCACTAAGTTGTGTCTGACTCCTTCTGACCTCATAGACTGTAGCACGCCAGGCTCCTCTGTCCTCCACTATCTCCCAGAGCTTGCTCAAATTCATGACCATTGAGTCAGTGATGCCATCCAACCATCTCGCCCTCCGCCGCCCCCTTTTCCTATTGCCTTGTCTTTCCCAGCATCAGGGTCTTTTCCAATGAGTCGGGTCTTGATTGTACCAAATCATGATTCGCACAAAAGCTAAGAACCGGGTCTCTGAGGACCATTTCTTGTACCTGAATCCAGCCCCCTCACCCCCAAGATGGGTAGCTTTGGAAAACAATTGAAGTTCTCTCTACTTCATTTGCTCAAGTGTGGAAGGAACATCATAATGCAGAGGTTTCTAGCTGTGTGATTAGGATTAGGAAATTCCTGTGAACTGAGGACTTTTTAAAATATTCTTGTTTCATCAGAGGAAAGGTAGAGAAGACTTCCTATAACATTGGAGTGATGATTCCCAGAGACAGAAAGAGTGACAGCAATAAGGGAGTGTCTTTGCACACTGTCTTCCGCTGGGGTCACTGATCTCACACGCGCTTTCTGACATGAGCCTTCTTCCCACTCTTTTCTCCCTGGATATCGAGCCAGGGCCTCAAGCAGAGGGTGGACGCAGCTCCAGGGTCAAAGAAGGCAGAGCGTCCCTGGTGGGAGTCCTAAGGGACTGACTCACATCCCCGGAGCTGGAATGTCACCCCTCTCCAGGGTGGTCACCCTCTGACACCCCTGAGCTGCCCATGACTCCCAGGAGCTGGTACAGGCTTGGCCACTAGGCCAGGATCACCTGGCCAGGATCACCCAGGACACCCAGGCCCAGGATCACCCCTGGGTAACCCTGGCGGTCACCCAGGACAGCCCCAGCTCAGGATCCTCCCAGGAAGGTGCTCTGCTGGTAGAGAGAGGAGCCTGTGAAGCTGTGACCTGCGGAGGGGGTCGGGCAGGCACCTGGGGCAGAAGCCAGGATGCTAACCAGGCAGGCCCAGGCTCCAGAAACACTGTGTTTTCAAGGCAATTGAAGACTCTCTCTAAGGGAAACTCTCTCTTTTTCTGTTTCAAGAAGCAAATCATTCCTTTCACACTCAGAATAAATTGAGGCCCTGTAGGGCTGGCTGTATATGTGTTTAGCTTCAGTTCCCATCGTCTGCTCTCAGTCACTTCTCAGAGACCTCAGCTGCCAGCAGAGAGGGCAAGGGAAGCAAGGAAACCACCCAGCCGACGACCAGTCAGCCAGGGTGGTGTGGGCGCGTCAGGGACCAGAGTGTAGTGGGGAGGATCGAATCTACAGGTGTTTTCTGTGGGTGAAAAAGTCTGTGTGTTCCTTCTGGCTTCCCTGGGAGCTCAGTCAGTGAAGAATCCACCTGAACGCAGGAGACTTGGGTTTGATCCCTGGGTTGGGAAGATCCCTTACAGAAGGAAATGGCCACCCACTCCAGCATTCTTGCTTGGAGAATCCCATGAACAGAGGAGCCTGGTGGGCTACAGTCCATGGGGTGCAAAGAGTCAGACATGACTTGGCGACTAAATCACCACCATTAGTTCCTGTTACTTAAGTCTGGTGATAAACTTTGTTTGAAACCATTAAAGTACTAAAGTTCAAGCACCAGAAAAAATCACGTGTGTGTTTGTATACATGTGTGTGTCTGAGTGTGTGCGTGCCTGTGAGTATGGATGTGTAAGTGTATATTGTTTGTAAACTATTAAGAAGTATATAAAATACTTCTGATTACTCTGCACTTATTACTCAGCATTTCTGGTTTATTTCTTAAAATAAACAAGGATCATAGTCTTATTCTTGCTCTTGGCTGGATTTGGACAAGTAACAGAAGATACCAGCAAAACACTGAAAGCTTACGGGATCAAAGTAAAGAATAGGAAGAAAAATGAAAACTGCTTACTCTGGCAATAAAATGGTGCAGCTGCTGTGGAAGAGTCGGCTGGCCCCTCAGAAGCAGAGTTACTTATTTGACTCGGCACATGCATCCTCTGTATACACCCAGGAGAAATGAAAACATATGTCCAGGCACACACACACACACACACACACACACATGTTCATAGCATCATGATTCACAATCCCAACAGGTGGGAACAACCCAAATGTCCACCGACCAATGAATGGATAAGTAAAGCATGGCATTTTCCTACAGTGGAATATTATTCAGTAATAAAAAGGGATGACGTACTGACATGTGCTACAACACGGATGAGCCTTGAAAACACTGTCAGTGAAAGACGTGACACACACACACACACACGTGTTGTATGATTACATACATAAGACATGTCCATTGTATGATTACATACATAAGACATGTCCAGAACAGAGAAATCCTTAGAGACTGAAAGTACATTAGTGGTGGGCTGGGGCTGGGGGTGGGGGTGGGGGTGGCTAGAGTGATTAGCTGGAATAGATTTATGACTAAAGGCACCAAAAATGCTTCCTATTCAACACTGTGGACTCCAGAGGAAAAGAATTGTGACTCTCAATGAGATGAGACTTCAAATCCAAGGCCCCTTTTCTAGATTTGTCTGGAAAACATAAGAAGAACTTTTGATAATATGAGTATATGAAAAACCTAGGATTTTTAAAAGTTAAGAAGCTAAATGAGAAAAACGAAAACATATGTCCACACTAAAACTTGTCTGTGAGTTTTTGTTTTTAGTGGTTGTTATTTATAGTAGCCAAAACGTGAAAACAACCCAACTGTCCATCAATGGATGAACGGGTACACAAAATGTGAAATATCCAAACAAAAGATACTATTTGACCTTAAAAACAATGACACCGGCTACAATATGGACGACCACTGAAAATGTCATACTACCTGAAAGAAGCCAGAGAGAAAAGACCACACGTTAAACGGTTACATTCAGACATTCAGACACAACGTCCAGAGTACAGAAATCTAGAAGCAGTGGTCACTTACGGCTAGGGGCCAGGAGGCTGGGGGGATGAGTGACATCTGAAGAGTACAATTCTTTTCTGAGGTGATGAACAGGCTCCAAAATCAACTGCTGTGAGAGTCCCATGCATCTATGACTAAACTAACAAAATCACTGAATTGTACAGATTATACAGGTGAATTGTACGGCATGTGCATCACATCTCAATAGAGGTATTTTAGAAAGCATAAATGCTTAGTTTGCAGGCAGTTTAAGCGAAACACCAGCATCACTGAAAGGAATTCAGCACTGCACGTCTGAGGGGCTTGCAGCCCATTATCTTGGATTAGGAAATGATCCTTGTACTACTTACTTTTAAAGCCACCCTCTCTGGAAGACCATTTAGTAGCATAATTACGATCGCAGTGTTCTGTAAATAAGCCACGCAAGGAAAGGAGCTCAGGACTTTATTTCATCACCGACTTTCAGAAGTCAGAGCAACATAAATCTTAACGCGTGTCACAGTAAAACTGCCTATCGAGGCCTGTTATGTAACTGGACATTCTAACATCTATTTTAGGAATGCAAATATCCTGCTATTTATTTCTGTAAGTCACTGCTCTATCAGCAGGTTAAGTAGAATAAGAAGGATGCCGACACAGGAAGGGCATGGGGTGGGGGGAGAGGGAAGTGGGTTTTAGTAGAGCTCTTTTACTGAAAGAGTTTGATGGTTGGGTGACTCGAAAGCTTAATTAAAATGCACTTAAAGCTAATTCACAGAAGGACATTCATTTAGCTCAAACGGATATTCTACATTACTGAAAACAGAATAAGGTAATGGAAAATTCTGACTTTCTTCATCTGAAGGTGAATTCACGTTCTTTAGTTCTGTAGAATGAAAACCTCTCCTACCTACTGTCCTTGAACTTGTTGCTCTGAGCCTGTATGTGGGTATTCAACTGCCTCCTTGATGCAGACAGGATGATGAGCAGAAGGCTAGTACTGGAAGATGCGTCTTTGCTCAAAGGACAAACACGCCGATGTACCAGGTTCCAACTATTTTTCTGAATATAAGCCTCACCTCTGTCTCCTCTGTTTCCTCCTTCCACACAAAATGGGCATAACGACACCATGTAGTTCCTGGATTATCCTGAACACGAAATAGTTCATATGTGTCGTGACTGTAACAGAATCTGACCCTCAGCTAGTATGGTCACTGCTCGACTTCATCACTACTGATTTTACTATATGCATTTTCTGTTTTTTTCCCCCACATTTTAGTAAAGGTGGAAATAAAATCTTCGTAAGTAAAAATCAGGCTTTAATGTACCTGTTAACGCGATAAGATTGAGAAACAAAAGGAAGAGAGATTTCACAGACAACTCAGATTGCGCCTGTGTTCTGGTTCCCTTGCTCAAAAGGAACGCACTTGTTTTGCAAAATGGAATTGCCACTTGCCTCTGTGGTGCTTTTCTTCCTAGCTGAGTTCCGTATGCACGATCACCCAGGCGGATCCCCGAAACAGAGAACCTGCTCAGACTCGCTCCAGGAATCAGAGGAACAGTCAGGCCGAAGCTGGTTTCCACCCGATCAAGAGCAAGATGAGTCACCTGAACTTGGTTAAGAAACCAAGTGCTCTCAAGAACTTGATACACACAGATGGCGGATGCCGATCACCAAGACCACTGGGATCAATTCCTTGCTCCATCTAGAGTGTGTGCTTGACACTCTCTGCAAATGCACATTAGGTATTTCCAGCAAAAGTAAGGGCCCCCGCAGGGTCTGAAGTTCACTACCGAGGTCAGCTTGGATGCCTCCCGCTGACCAGACTGCACCCAAGCCGACCCTGGGGTGAAGCGCCACTGACTTGCTGGCCATGCCAGTGCCCGGGGGCCCGGGAGGTGCGGGCACAGGCGGGCCGGTCTTTGTTCCCACAAGGTGTGCATTGCAGGGTGGAGGGGAGCCAGCCAGGGAAAGAGAATGAGCCCAGGGTGTGGGTGGACACCAGTTTGAGGGGCACACGATGAGTAGCTGGAAGAGGGGGTCTGAAGCAAGGGCGGAGGGTAGGGGGAGTGGTGGGTGCAGGTTGGGGGGACAGGGGCTGGGGGCCAGGCCCCGGGTGTGCTGGCAAGGACACTCTGCAGACTGAGTCCTAAAGAGGCATTATCCCACCAACACACTCAAAAACATTTTACTTTTAAATTCTGAGATGCTGTTTTTTTGTGATTTAGTGCAGCTCGGAGAAGGTCAAGTGTGAACACACACACATCTGTGAATAGCCCGGGCTGCAGCCACCCTCACTCTCCAAGGGGAATTAGAGTAATTAACAACTTGCCTTATTTATTCACTCACGACTTACATTTGGTTACATATGATGTGTGCAACAGCATAATTTAGGATGCAGTAAATAAGAGACTTTGTTTTTCAAGTATCAAAAGTCACGGAAACAATAATGAAGTTTATCTACACTTCTGTTTAACCATATGAAAATTAAATTAATGTGCATATCAAATCTCATTTAGGACCATCGTGTGTTAGACTCGTCCGAGTGCAGAGCTCGGGCTGAGCCTGAGAAGATGTCCACACAGCTGCCGATGGGTATTTTGCAGTTTGGAGGCTGGTGGACGAGAAAATGTCCCCCACCCTCACACACACACACACACACACACACACACACACACAGAAAGATAAATTTTCATTAATGTATTCCGGTCTCTAAAATCTCTCAAATTTAAACTTTAAAGTCACATTGCTTTAGTCATGAGTGAAAAGGACAGGAAGCATCACTCTGAAATCTGGATTTTTAGGTTTTGTTTCATTTAAAACATTCTAAGAGTGTTTGATTAATTTTTTAAAAAGCTTTTCCTTAATAACAAAGCAAGTGCAGAGTTTTTCATACGAAAGGACACACTTTTCACTGTCAGAGTTGGAAATAAACTTGTCCTCAAAGATAAAATAACACAGTGGCCTTTCTGAAATTACCTGGCAAAGGGTCAGAGACAGCAGCTCGGGAGCTGCCTGTGGGCACCCCAAGTGGCGAGCCCTAAAGAGACTGGGAATTAAAACCATGTACCACCCAGGCCCTCTCTCCAGCCGGTCCACCCGGACCCCTAAAGGAGGGTGCTCAGTACACTCTCCAGTCCTGGGAAACCTAACTCTTCCACCCTCTTCATGCTTGAATTCAAGTCACTAACAACTCGTGAAATCTTATCTGCAGTGCCATGCTTGCAACTATGTTCTCAATCCAATGCAAACCCCAAACCGAACCTGAACACGATTTTCAAGTCAAGTGTATCCATCTTGAGCTCAAATACTTCCCCAACTTAAAAGAAAACAAACTATTCACTGATGTCAGCATTGCCTCAGCTTGTTCTGTGCTGCGTGTCTGATGACGGGCCAATGTCTCTGGCCTCCTCGCCCCATCCCGTCAGTTCTCAGAAATGATTCAGTGTCACAGATGCAGGAACACAGGAGTCAGGGGCCAGGACAGGGAGGGAAGGAATGCGGAAGGAATGCCTGTGAGACCAGCTGTAAACAAGACGATAAACAGGTGCGTCGTAGGTCACTGGGCTCCCGACCCTGTGTGATCAGCTGTTGGGGGCCCAAGAACTTGACTGTGAGAAGAGAAGGCTCATGGCAGGGTGGGGGGTTGGGGCTGAACATCCATCTGAGAGCCGTCCATTCGGGGGCGGGCTGCTCTGCTGTAGTTTCATCCAGAGGACAAGTTTATTGTCACGTTGTTTATAGTTAATGACTGGTGTTCAATGTGTCGCTTTTCTTTTTTTAAAAGTTTTCCAGTTTCTTTTCCATTTAGGCGCGCGTGCGTGTGTGTGTGTGTTGAGGGCAGGGCAAGGTGGAGGAGGTGCAATACAGAATCTCTGATCCATCTCAGAAACGTCTGACAATGTGTCACTTCTACTGAACGACTCTTGTGGCCCAAAGTCAGCTCTTTGCAAATTTGTTCGTGGTTTCTGATAAAAAACTAAGTTTGCTCAACCCTAATAAGCCCTATGGTAGGGTGACAGGACACAAAAGATGTGCACTGCAGGGGGCTCCACGCCCCTGGGGTTTCAAGCCCTAAACCCTCGGCTGGGGGCCTCAGGTCCCCTCAGGGCCCTTGCTTAGCAGGTGAGCAGAGAAGGTCCGTCTAGTCAAGGCTGTGGTTTTTCCAGTGGTCATGTATGGATGTGAGAGTTGGACTATAAAGAAAGCTGAGCGCAGAAGAATTGATGCTTTTGAACCGTGGTGTTGGAGAAGACTCTTGAGAGTCCCTTGGACTGCAAGGAGATCCAACCAGTCTATCCTAAAAGAGATCAGTCCTAGGTGTTCATTGGAAGGACTGACGCTGAAGCTGAAACTCCAATCCTTTGGCCACCTCATGCGAAGAGTTGACTCATTAGAAAAGCCCCTGATTCTGGGGAAGATTGAGGGCAGGAGGAGAAGGGGACGCCAGAGGATGAGAGGGGCCCCGGGCAGGGGTCCACGAGCCCATCCTGGGAGGGGCGGGGCTGGCCTGGGGCCGAGCGCGGGTGGAGTGCAGCCAGGTGGGGTCATGAATCAGGGCTGCTGAGCTGCCTCCCTCGGGTTTATGCTCCCTGGGGCACCACCTCATCACTGCCTCATTATTTTTATGAGGGCTGTTGAGGGGGCGGTTTGCTTGCTAATGACACCCATGTCTCACTCCTCACTCAGGTCTGTTTGTGAGGCCCATGGCTGCTCGACTGACAAAGGTGTACATGTTCTGAGCTTTTCAGAGGCAACAAAATGCTCCCTCACAGTCCTTACAAATCAGAATCAAGCGTAGGCTCGTGCTCGGCACCCAAGACTGTGACGACAGACTGTCTTCAATCCCCTTGGAGCGCAGGTGGGTGCTGACCCCACACATCTGGGGCCCGGCTGTGAAGTGAGAGCTCAGGAAGTCTCGGCAAGGCTGCGCTCTCCTGCTGCTGAGAAGGGCTGCCTCTCAAACGTGATGTTCACCACCCTCCTCGGGGACACCGCTGTCCCTCGGGGCCCAGAGGACAGCTGGGAGCCTACACCCCCTTCAGAGGCGGCCCTGGGTCCCTCAGTGCTGATTTCACAAGCTTAGCCTGGACGAGGTCTTTCATTTTATACTCCTGTGGTCCCTCCTCAAGTCAGATACAGATCCCATGCTGATTTCTCCACGACTCGAATCAGAGACTATTGATCACTTACAGATTTTGGAAGGCCTCCTTGAAAGGGTGCGTTTTCTACATGATTTTATTTCTCTTTTCAAGAGCTCACTGAAGTTCTATCACCAAGCAAGTCAGGCGGTCAGGCTTCTACAGGAAGTGCAGGAAACGCAGAAGCAGTTAGACTCATGGATGCTGTTCGCCATGTGTGACTCCCAGTCCTGCAGCAGGCGGCCCCCTTGGGCGGGAACGGGGAACCCTCATGGCCGAGGTCCGCGGCTGGAGCTCACGGCGCTGACCTCTGCAGCTGCTGGTACTTATGAGGGTGTGTTTTCAGAGGACTTCACCTTCTGAACTTCATATTCACTGCTGTACGAAATCGTATGACTTTGAGAGAGGCCCTGGTGTTTGTCATTGACAAGAAGGAGCTGATGTGAGTCTGCCAGGTTCTGGGGACGCTGGGACTAAGGGTAGGTGCCTCAAGCACGGTGGGACCACACTGCCCCTTGAGACATGCAGATCTTAAAATCTAAGTCCTTTCAACATCAGTAACATTAAAGATTTGGTTCTTGGGTTGTACCAACCACACTTCACATGCTTCTCAGTCATGTGTGTCATGTGACTGCCCACCGGGTGGCTGGGGTGCAGGGCAGCAGCTCCTGCAGGTCTGCACAGCGAGGAACCGACGCGAGGCAGCTACTGGACAGCGTGCTGTCTGCCCACCGGGAGGTGGTTTGTGAAGTGAAGTGTTGGTCGCTCAGTCATGTCCGACTCTTTGCAACCCCATGGGTAGCCCGCCAGGCTCCTCTCTCCATGGGATTCTCCAGGCAGGAATACTGGAGTGGGTAGCCATTCTCTTCTCCAGGGGATCCTTCCAATCCAGAGATCAAACCTGGGTCTCCCACATTGCTGGCAGATTCTTAACCATGTGAGCCACTAGGAAAGCCTGGAAGGTGGTTTAATGCTCCTTCGTTGAGGTGAAGGGGGATTCTTGATAGGTGCACGTGTGTGTGTGACACAGATGGACATACCAATGGAGACAGAGGGAGACAGATAGACAGACGAAGGACTCTGGGACTGTTAAAGACAGATTCGAGTGCAACTGTGCCCGCATCTCACAGTCTAAGGCTTTACTAGACGCTGACCAGGTGTTTCCACATATCAGACTAGACTGGTGAGTGTCTTCAGGGAAATACTTTCTATTTTTCTGCCCTCTAAATTTTAAAACATCTCTTATTTAGCTTAGTAACTACTTGAGTTTTCCAAAATAATTATTCAATTCTCAGCTAAGACAATGAAATTACCCGAATACGGGTCTGACAGTCGCCAACACAGAGTAATGACTCCCTGCTCGAAGGCACGGCAGCTCCGTCATGTGGGTCTGGGCGACCCGACCCAATGGAAGACAGTCTTAGCAAACCCGCTTCCTGTGCTGTGCAGTAGTCATGGCGACAGTGGTCGGTTCAGGAGGAACCACAGGAGGAAGCCTGACGTGGGGAGAAAGCACCCTGGCTTTGGGGTTTAAAGGCCCCACTTGTGCTCTCCTCGGGGCAGGCGGCGGGGAGGATATCCTGCCCCGGGGCTGGGACCCTCAGGTGAACAGTGCCGGCCTGGAGCTGGCAGTGTGGGCGGGGGGAGCACTGGATCCCCCCAAGAGCAGCACCGGGAGGGGCACGGACACACACATCCGTGAGCGGAGCCTCAGGGCTCTTAGTTTCCGTGTAGGTGGAGAAAGGACGGCAGGGACCCAGCAGCAAGTGACAGCTTCAAGTAGAAAGCTTCTTCCTCTGGAGGCCGGGGTGGCAAGTACGGGGCTTCCTGCATCAGAGAGACCACTGACGGCACCCCACACTTGGGGCAAGATGATGCTAGATCACGGTTCTGTAGAGGAATACACTGAGGCACAAACCCCCGGGGGGAGAAGCCCGTCCCACAGCGCGGATGTCAGCCGGTTTGCAGGAAGGGTATTTTCCTGGCAAATCTACATTTTCATCTCGGTGGTGGGGAGGGCTGAGCTGCTTGGTGCTCCTGTATGTATTTGCAAACTCCACCTCTCACTTCTCAGAGTGGTGTTGGCACAGCATCCCAGGGGCTCATCAGACAGTGGGGTTTGATGATTAAATACCAAATGGCTTCCCCAGGGCTATGATTATCCCTGGAGGGGCGGCCAGCATGCTCTGGGCTTGGAGGAACAGCTCAAAGAGCTAATCAGTTTAACTGGAAACACAAAACAGACTAACCAGTTACTCCCCGCTGTAAAATTCCGAGAGGCATCTGAATTCCGCAATTGCTCTCGACCTTGTTTCTCAGCATGGTATCTTTTTTCTTAAGTTGATTAAATGGAAAAATCCAGAAACATGGCCGGGCACCTTTGGGGAACTTTTGTGTGCCAGATACCACTGCCAGGAATAGTAAGGAGGTCCCACAGGTGAAGAGCAGGCTTTCAAAATTATTATTGTTAGATTTCCCAGAGTTGGAATGGATCAACAATTGATTTCATCATTTTGGAAAATCTGTGGGAATGCCTGATAAAGTGCTCTTTATTTCTCACGTTTCCTGGTTATAATGCTTCTAACTGGGCCTCCCTGGTGGCTCAGGGATAAAGAATCCATCTGCCAACTCAGGAGACTCAGGTTTGATCCCTGGGTTGGGAAGATCCCCTGGAGGCGGAAACGGCAACCCACTGCAGTATTCTTGCCTGGGAAATCCCATGGACAGAGGAACCTGGCAGGCTGCATTCCATGGGGTCACAAGAGCTGGACACGACTTAGTGACTGAAGAACAACAATGCTTATAAACTAGCGAACAACCTCACCAGTTTCAAATGAGAAAAAGACAAAATGAGATCTTAGAGCTCCTTCTTCAAGTTGATCCCCACGTGGACTGGGGTTAATTCAAAAAAGAAAGTTAAACAAAGCTTAAGACCCACCGGGGAGAGACTGCCTGCGGTCAGAGTGACCCTGGATGGGACGGCAGAGCAGCCTCAGGGACTAGCCCGGACCTGAGCACCAGTGGGCTCTGCCGAGGGTCAAGCGGGCTGGCTCTGATTGCGCCCATTCCCCAGGGCCCAGAGGGGCCCGGAGTCACGTCCACTTTTGCGTGGGCCCTGGGCTGCCCGGCACAGCCTTCCCAAGGGGTAGGCGGTGCTATTTTTAGCTTGAGGAACTGGTTTTTCCTCCTGGAGTCTCCACAGGCAGGGCTGCTGAGAACTGTGTGTCCCCGGAGACAGGTCACCAGCTGAGTACTTCCCCAGTTCTGCCAAACGACCTTGTAAATACGCTCCGCCCGAGAAAGAGCTGATGAGTTAGCGAGGGGGGCTTTCTGGAAACCAAGTCCCCCACGACACGCAGGAAAACAAGGACCCCAAGGTGAGTAGGCGGCCTTCCTGCCTGAAGGCCTCTGGTCCCCCTGGAGGACGGGTCTCCCCCAGCCAGCCTCACTCTGCTCCTGACGGGCCAGGAGGATGCTCACAGCCACCTCGCTGCTGGAGGGGAGCCTGCCACACGCGGACACGCGAGGCTGGAACAGGGAGAGAAAGGCCGGAGCCCCTTCCCTCACAAGCTCCTCCCTGCATCCTGGCACAGCTTCATCAGGAGAGAGGAGCAGTGAACCAAGAGTGGGGTGCCACGGGGAGGAGCCTGGGGGCAGAGGTCGCGTGCTCCTGGCAGGGAGCCCCCGGGGGTGGCGGTGGGTGCCTGGTATGGGACGGGGTCGCCACACGGAGCCCCTGCCTCCCGCACCCAGCACAGGCCTGCAGGCCACGAAGGCAGCCCGCGGGGGCCTGTGGACATGGGGCTGATGGTGGAGGCCATGCGGTGGGGAGAGGGGGCGGCAAAGAAGCCAGAGCTGGGAGGATGCATGGGCTGACTCTCCTTGCAGGCCCCTGCCTGCTAACGGGTCAACAACTGCTCCCAGGACAAGCTCTCATTGGTCCATTGTCTTGTAAGTGAAAAGAAAGCCTCCCAGAATGACTGCAGAAACATGCAGGATGGTAAACAGCAGGGCATAAGCACGTGTAATCTTTTCTGTTCTAAGCTGAAATGCTAAGTAACACCACAGACCACTCTCCCTAAAAGGCCTCAGACATTTTCTATCAAGTTACAAAAAATTAAAAGAAGAGTCATGTACAGATGTGAGAGCTGGACCATAAAGAAAGCTGAGCACCAAAGAATTGATGTTTTCAAACTGTGGTGTTGAAGACTCTTAGAGTCCCTTGGACAGCAAGGAGATCCAACCAGTCCATTCTAAAGGAAATCAGTCCTGAATACTCACTGGAAGGAATGATGTTAAAGCTCCCAACATTTTGGCCACCTGATGCAAAGAGCCAACTCGTTGGAAAAGACCCCCATGCTGGGAAAGAGTGAAGGTAGGAGGAGAAGGGGACGACAGAGGATGAAATGGTTGGATGGCATCACCGACTCAATGGGCATGAGTCTGAGTAAGCTCTGGGAGATGGTGAAGGACAGGGAAGACTGGTGTGCTGCAGTCTGTGGGGTCGCAAAGAGTCCAACCTGACTTAGCGACTGAACAACAGCAAAGAAGAGGACTGTTCCATGTAACAGCGTCCCATAGAAGCCATAGGTCTAAAATGACTGAATTTTTTTTTTTTTAATTATCAGAATGTTAAAATTTAGCTTTCAGATAACAAAAGCCTAAGTATGGGCTCTTCTGTTGGTCAGAAATCTGACTTTGGTAAAAATTAAACCAATGAGAAGGATGTTTTGGTGTTTTACAATGTCCAACAACAGGAAAGAAACTGCAAGCCACAGAGGTTTTTAGAAGCAGACTTGCAAATCAGTTGCTCTGAGCCTTAAAATACCAGGTGTTAACAGGATGGGGCTCTCTTGAGAAGAGCTGCTTTTCCACTTTCACTCTCAGCGGGGGCCTCTGTGCTCCTGGGGCAGACACCGCCCAGACCCGTCTTCACAGTAACTGAACATTCAGAGTCACCACATCTTCACAGGGAGAGCATCAGTGAGGCAGTTCTTGCGCGAGTTACACACAATACCAGGAGTCCCCAGTCAGTATCCACTCCGACCGTTTACACACTGAGAACACGGGTCCTGCTTTCAGCAGGGAGGGGAGAATCCCAAACCAACAACACTGTAGAAACGGAAACCCCTTCTAGTTGCCTTGGGCCTGAAATCATTAGGAAAGAAACACCATGGCATTGTTTTAGATAAAGCAATGTTTTCTCTCAAGTGTTTGAAACACTTTATAAAATATGAACAAAAATAGTTATGTAATCACGTATTTACATGCATGCTGCTGCTACTGCTGCTAAGTTGCTTCAGTCGTGTCCGACTCTGTGCGACCCCACAGATGGCATGGCATGGAAGCAAATTATGGAAAATTACCCACTTGGCTGATACAGAAATGTTTGAGTCCAAATATAGATCAGAGAAGCAACCATGGCAGAAAGTTCATTATTCTTAAGTGAAACCTGACTACAGACCCTTGGCAAAGAGGGCTGGGGGTTGCAGCATGACGTAACTTAATCCAGTGGACGTTTATGAAGCGCTTCTGTGCGCATGCGGGTCCATCCTCAGCATCATGACATTCTGTGAACTGTCCCTAGTCTTAAGTTAAAGGACCAAAGACATGGGAGAATTAACCTTTCCCTCCTACAAAGGAGGGGGAAGCACACACACATCAGGACTATTTCCTCATAATCTGAAATGGTTCCTCAGTGGAGGGAGGTGCCCTGGTGATGGGTCATCGGTTTGAGGGGCTCAGTCACTCTGGGCACCCAGAGGTCATCCCTAGAGGCTCCTCACCACACAGGGAAGCCAATGCCTGTGGAATGAGGTGGAGAATGGGAAATCTGAGCCTAAAAATCCACAGAGGATTCATTCTGAGTCGCTGGAGGGATTCCAATGGTTTTTACTTGCATTTTTTCCCGTTTGTTCTCCTGCATCTTCCAAATACCCTAAACAACAGTGCGGAAAGGGACGTGGGGGCAGGTGCCACCAGACGACCAGCCACAGTGAGACCGCAGTGGGCCTGGTGTCCTGGCCGAGGAATTCGGGTCTTGGTCTGTGTGCCGGACTAGCATTCTCAGCCCTAGAAGTTTCCAGGGAAGGAGTTTAACAAGCCAGTGGCTTTAGGGGAAAACCCTGGCGGCCACAGGGCGTATGAGCACCTGAAGGATTGGGAGTGGCTCACTCCTTACCTTATTGCCCTTCTCGGCACCGAAGTCCCGCTTCCCTGCATGGTTCCCCATCCTGAGCCTCGAGTCTTCAGATGCTGAAAGAAAAGAGAGGCCGTTAGCCTTGGAACTGGTACTTTCAGAGTTTCCAACATGGTTTTTCAATCAGAACAACAATCCCGTTCCGAATGCGACATCTGTTTCTGAAGAGAGAAAACGAAAGCCCCCAAACTCAAGGGGCACCTGAAGTCTCCGAGGGAGCGTCGCTGTCTTCTAATCCCTGGCAAAAATCCAGACCCGGATTCTGTCCAGGGAAAACGCACGGTTCAGCGAGTTTCCTCGTCCAGGAAGATCAGCCCATCTCTAGCGCGCTCACAGACCGTGCGCAGAGTCCCGACCAACAGAGTCACACTTCACGCCCGGTGATGTAAGGAGACGGACAGACGTGGGGAGGAGCTGCGGACGCTCCACAGACACCCATAGGATGCTTGCGGCTTTGAGAATCCCGCGAGCCCGGAAACAGCAGACCCGACCAAGGGCCACTTATCAGACAAGCACCCCAAGGATCTGCAGAATTTGCAGGAAGATACTGCTGCTGCTGTCGCTTCAGTCGTGTCCGACCCTGTGCGACCCCATAGACGGCAGCCCACCAGGCTCCCCCTTCCCTGGGATTCTCCAGGCAAGAACACTGGAGTGGGTTGCCATTTCCTTCTCCAATGCATGAAAGTGAAAAGTCAAAGTGAAGTAGCTCAGTCGTGTCCGACTCCTAGCGACCCTATGGACTGCAGCCTACTAGGCTCCTCCATCCATGGGATTTTCCAGGCAAGAGTACTGGAGTGGGATGCCATTGACAAAACTGGAACGGCTTCAGTGCAGAAACCAAGGGGTTTCCAGTGCCCATGGATAAAGATTTGCCCAAGCAAATTCTAGAGGACATGTACATAATTTCAAGAAGCAAGCTGCAAATGCAAGAGTTTGGGTCCTGTTAATGTGCACCTTAAAAACAGAAGTTTCATAAACATTCTTGAAAAACATCTGCTTTTCTTTTCCAGGTACTTGCAACCTCAAATGAAGCAGCACAAAAATACAGCACAGGAAGAGCTGGCAGGCAGCTGAGTTTTCTCTGAAAGGATACCTGGACCAGAAAGTCTTGGCTCTACCCTATCTGACAGGGGTCTCTGCAAACCTGTGTACAGGGGCTCTGTGAGAGGGCTGCCAGGACACGCAGGTGAGCAAGGAAGGCCGATGGAGACAGTCATGAAGCCTAGTAGCACAACCTGGGTCATCCTTTCCTTGATTTCCTGTGCTTGTTTGGTACCCAGACAGGGGCATCTCCACTAGCCCCTGATCCAAGCCTTGCAAAGCCCCCTTTGTTCAGGACCCCCACAGCTGTCTGCCCCCCATGTACTTCTCTTCACCACTAGAGACCACCTAAAATGAAGCCACCACAGATTCCAAACCAAAAGCACCTAACACATATATTGTAAAAATTTCAGATAAAATAAATCATATCTTTTCCAAGTCTGGTGGGTTTCTGCTTATTGTTCCTGAGACTGCTTTATAAGTAGCAAGAGACTTGAAAGGTTGTTAGCTGCTATGGTTGGTTTTCCTTCTAAGGTCCTGAGTTAACCAAAAACCAAAATGAAATAAGTATACAAAAAACCCTGGAGAGTGTAGCTTTCCTATATCCCCCTAGCTGGCCAGTGGTAAAATTAGGACTCAAATTAGATACCTGAATGAGCTTTGATGCTCGCTCAGGCAGTTCTTGGTATCAAACTCCAATGATATTTCTTTGTCTGGTTCTTGAATTTTCCTTTAGAAAATGTGGAGGTTAAAATACATCAAAGTACAGAAAGGAGAGGGAATCTTAGGTTTTCTACAAATAATGACTTCTTCATTTAGAAATCTGATTGATGGGGGCTTGGTTGAATCATCTAGGATCTCAAAGACATTGAGTTTCAACCTTGAAACCCAACAGTCCACATTCAGAGGTGACACGATTCATCAAATCAACATCAACCAGAAACAACATGAAATGAAGGTCACAGCTTTGGAACATGAAAAGAACGCACACAGACCTCACCCACCAATCCCTGTGCTGCAAAAGCAAACACTTGCCTTGAAACTTGGAAGATAAAGTTGTATTTAAAGAAAAAAAAAGCACATGTGCCTCATTTATATTTTCTTGCCCAGACTTTTGCATCAAATGTACTGTTTTTCTCCCCCAGAAAGGTACTCAACTGAAGAACTCAGCAAAACTCATTCCACACAGGTCCCTCATCCTGCTCGCATCCCTGGACCTGCAAGAACCACGAGGACCACTTGCACCATCACCTTAGACCTGTCACCTGGCTCAGGTGACCAGTCTTGATCATTGCAAAGTTCAATCATCATGTTGCTTTGTTTGGTCGCTAAGTTGTGTCTGACTCTTTGGGATCCCATGGACTGCAGCCCACCAGGCTTCCCTGTCCTTCACCATCTCAAACTTTTGAGCAGGAGTTTGCTCAAACTCATGTCCATTGTGTCAGTGATGCCATCCATCTCATCCTCTGTCACCCTCATCGTGTGATGATTCAAAGAACACGTGAGGACCAGCTTCCAGCTGAACAAGGAACAGTGCTCCTTGAAAAGCAACAAAATGAACTGTCCTCTAAACATGGGGTGGGTTTCTAAAATATTTCATACACCCAATGAAAGGCAAGTTTCATTCCTGCAAAGACACTCTTTAGAGAAGCGTGTCAGGATCAGTATCTGAACTTCCCCAAAGCCTCCCATATCACTGGGTATCTCCTCAGTGACTGTGAAGGATGTTGGATGCTCTTCCCCAGGTCGACTGGTGAGAAAGGGGGCAATAGCGTCTGACAGCGTCACCTCCTGTGTATGGGGAGCAGTGGGTGGTCGCCGGGGGAGAGCACAGACAGCCAAGTCCCTGCAGAGTGGAAACCCTTCCTGTCTTCATATTTTTCAGGTGGAACCCAGGGCAGATCTTTCAAGATCTGAGTTTCAGATTAAGTGCTGAACTTCAAATGACGTAGATCCAAGTGGGGACAGCGTGCTCTGGTAAATCAAAGCCAGGGCTCTAGTGGCGATAAAAACACTGCTGACTTAGAGGAACCACACGAATGCGTCACGGATAAAGACATACGCGTGGAAATGTGCTTTAAATGTGTGTGTTTACCTGGTGGCTACAGTTAAGAGCACTGTAATGTAGACAGGCAGACCTCGCTTTATTGTGCTTTGCTTTATTGCTCTTTGTGGCTGCTGCATTTTTTATAAATTGAAGGTTTGTGGAAACTGCATTGTCAGATGATGGTTGGCATTTTTTAGCAATGAAGTATTTTTAAATTTAAAAAATGATGCTTTTAAAAAATACATAAAATGGATGCTTTTAAAAATGCAAGTTGACCTTTGCAGATAATTTCAGTATTCTATCATCCACCTTCCCAATTCACTTACACGGATCACCCCCAAAAAGCCTCTATGGGGGTCGTCTCACTGGGGAAATGGGGGTCTGAGGCACACACGGTAGTTTGCTTGCTGAGACGGGCACAAGCAGAGAGGAGGGGACTTGCCTTTGTCCCCTTGGTGCCCGAACTGCAGTTGGAGCTCAGGACTGTGTGTTCTCTGTGCAGGATGATGGTCTGAACCCCAGGAGTAGAGCTGGGGTCATTCTGAACTTCTAGCTCTCTGTGCTCCCACGCAGGGTCGTGAGTATTGATAACCAGCATGGTGCATGTAATACACAAAATACCATGCATCGAACATCTGTGCATCCATTTCTCTGTTTAACAAATAACAGCTGGTGTATTTGATGGGAGATGGATAAATTAGGAGGCTGGCATTAACACATACTCACTGCCACATACAAAGTAGACAGAAGGCAAGGGCCTGTTGTATAGCACGGATAATTTTATTCAATATATATTTTTTGGCTACATCATGCAGCTTGTGGGATCTTTGTTCCCCGACCAGGTGTGGCACCTGGGCCCTCAATAGTGAAAGTGCAGAGGCTGCCAGGGAGTGCCCTCAAAATTCTGTAATAACCTACAAGAAAAAAGAATCTGAAAAGGAATCTGTCTATATCTATATATCTGAATCATTGTGCTGTATACCTGAAACTAAAACATTGTAAACAACTATACTTCAATTATATCTAACTATATCTAAATTGTTATATATTTGCAACTATTCAATTTCTACAAATATATACAAAAAAGTGATAAAATATAAATATAAAAACTTTTTCAATTACATACAAATAGTTATTTCCAAAATAAAAAAAGAACAGAGTTGTATTTGAAACTAATCACAGGCAAAATAGTTAACTTCTCCAGTTGGCAGCCTGGACTTTGGGGTTCCCTGCCCTGGCACAGAGAACCGCCCACTGGCATCCACGTTCTCCCCTGGCAGCACCTCCTCCGGCCTCTGTCTTTCCCTCGCCTCCTCAGTCACCTCCCCTGCAGGTATTAGGCAAATCCTGACTCCCTGTCCCCTCCTTCCAGAACACAAACCTCAGGATTTAACCTAAGAGGATACTGTGCAATGTGTCAGTATTGGGGGACGGGGGGAAGCATTGCTTGTGGACACAGAGGAGCTGTTTTTGGACCAAACGCTCTGAAGCACAGCTGATCCAAGCATGAGACGCCCGCACTGCCCCTTGCAGACGGGAGGCTTCCTCCAGGCCGTGTGTTCTGACCAGAGCTTCATCACCCCTTGGAGCATAACTTTAGGTTGTCCTTGGGAGGACTGTCTGCGAAATACATTAATCAGTACTTTTAAAACTCAAGACTACTGGGCACAGAATAGAAAGAAACAAACATTCCAGGTCAGACTTCTGTGTGTGTACAGATTTCTCCCTTGGTCTCAGATGAACAGAAAAAGCATTTATGCATCATTTCCAATAGGCAGATTCTAGCCTTAAATGCACAAATTCACACTGGCAGGAAAAGAAAGACAGGAAAAGCCATGTGACCATTCTTAGCTCAGGGTCCCTCATCAGCGGGGCCATCGGGACGTGAGGCGTGCGGCGCAGCCCCGACGGCAGGTTGTGGACCTGACTTCGGGTGACTGGGCCCCACTTGCTGGGGACAGAAGGAGGCAGGCTTACGGAGGCAGGCACCCCACAGCTGGTCTCCGTAACGCTGCAAAGAGCCATCTGCAGGCGGAAGAGCTGGACGTGTGAGGTCATCTCTATTCCATTCCATTTTTGCAATTAATCAAACAGAGAGAAAGAGGAAAATTCATGCAGAATGCCCTTGGAACTCAGGCCGGAAGCATCACTGGGTTATTAGGAAGCTTTTTGTGAAATAATATGAAAGGAGCACGGTGGGAGGGGAAGGGGAGGGTCAGTGCTGGGAGCAGGGCGGACTCCAGGTGACAGCGGCTGCCTGTACTCCTTAGGTGCAAATTCAGGCCCACGTGAGATTTCTAAGCAGCCACTGGGGTGACTAAGAATTTCCATAATGTTTTCATGACCATGAATGCTTGTGTCATTGTGGTGGGAGTGGTGGCATGACTCCCCAGGGTGGGTGTTGACCGGTTGAGAAAACATCTTCCAGCCATCTAGCTGTCTACGATCGCACACCTTCTGCAGAGCACTTGACATGGGCTCTCGCATGTGTGGACATCCACGCTGAAACTCTGAGGTCAGGGGAGGAGAAAGGGGTGAGAAGCTCAGGAACCCAGAAGCGACGCTCCTGCTCGGTCCTAACCCTGACCCTTCTCCATCACAGACAGCCCCGCACGGGACACGGCGCGACTTCTCCTAGGTCCAGACCAGACTGGGGGTGATGGGGCGAGGCGGCAAGAAGAGAGAAGCAGGGGAGACTGAGACCCAGGGGAGGCTGTGGACACCAAAAGGCTGAGCTGGTTGTTTCTGAAGTAACTCTGAGTGCATTTTCACAGGTGATGGGATTGTCATGAGATCATCGTCTCCATAGATTCACTGAGGGAGAGACGAGGCCTCAGTCCAAAGTGTTCACCCATTTCTAGATTGTTCATCAACACGATAAAGAGAAGCCTTTGCTCTAATAAGTCACCTTGAGAAAATGGCTGAATTACACACCAGTTCGCGGTCCTCATGAACGCCTGTACGTGGATCCTCAAGCTTAATGAGGAAAATGACAGCATCTTTCTAATTTCCTGCCTAATATCTTGCAACAACAGCTGGTGGAAAGTATGTGCGAAGAATTATTTGGGTTTTAATTCCACGCCCGCCAATTCCTATTTACTGCAGAGCTTAGAAATTTGGTTCTGCGAGCTCCGGATTTCTCATCTGTCAAAGCAGATCATAATACCTGCAGTGCATCTGTAGAGGATTCAATAAGGTAACAGACTCAAATTCCCTGGGCCCCTGACAGTCCATCCACAACATAACCACCTCTCTTCCCTCCCTTAGAGAATGGCTTGTATGTTACATAAGACGGCGACAGCAGAATGAGACAAATAAGGAGTTAATTACGACCCTGAAGGGCCAATCATCCGCAGATATTTTAACTGTCAAAGTTCAACTTCCTTGTAATAAAGATGTTCAATGAATACATTGCCTCATAATCAGGAGAGAGCCAAAGGCCATTTGTCTTTCTCAGCTGACTTGGGTGCAATTTTTCACGTACACTAGCTCAGAGTATTCACAGCTTTTCTCCGTCCTGTTTGCACTCGCATACGTGTGAATACTGACGGTACAAGCAACAGCAGGATGTCGTCTGCAGGGAGGGGCTGCAAAGGACCCAGAGGCTGAGGTCGCCTGGGATCACAGCCGTGGGTCAGGTGTGAAACCGCAGAAGCACGCAATCCACAGTCAATGTTTTAACAACTACCCACTGGAATCCGCGTACAGCCGTCCCAGCCGGGAGAGGATTAACATGGGCTTTGGCAGCAGGATTGAAACCCCACCAGGGGGCTAACTTCTGCTCTCTCTGCTTTTCAACATCATTAAAGCAATGTTTTCAAAATTCCATGTACTTTGGTATTAACCCTTAATGGAGTCCTAGCATCTTTGCTGTTGCTGTTCGGTTGCTCAGTCATGTCTGACTCTCTGTGACCCCGTGGATTGCAGCATGCCAGGCTTCTCTGTCCTCCACTATCTCCCGGAGTTTGCTCAAATTCATGTCCACTGAGTCAATGATGTCATCCAACCATCTCATCCTGTGTCGCCCCCTTCTCCTCCTTACTTTCAATCTTTCCCAGCATCAGGGTCTTTCCCAGTGAGTTGGCTCTTCACATCAGATGGCCAAAGTATCAGAGCCTCAGCTTCTTATTAGGCTTTCAGGTTTATGTAAAGTGATAACTTTACTGCTCTCACTACTGTAACACTGTGTGCCTAATCTCTGAGCTGATCCAGATGACTCGCAGCCCCTAGTTCCTGTGAACTACACGCTGAAGGGGCTTCGAGGTGCCCAAGGGGCACCGCATTTCCTTTCTGGGAGCCGCTGATGCGAGGCGGGGTGAACGTGCTGCAGAGCTGAAGGTGGGCCTTCTGCCTCCCCAACACCCGCTGCACCTGCCTGGCACCCCACAAGCGGCAGCTGCTGGCTTGCTCCCAGCCGCCCTTCTGTGCTGGGCACAGCCTGTCTTGGGGTGTGGACCTTGAGAGACCACACAGATCCCAACCCCCTAAGAGGTGGGTGGAGGCTGCAAGGAGTCTGAACGACAGACAGTAGGCCTGCTCCTTTGACCTTTAAAGGAAAACCCAGAGAGCAAGTGTGAAAGAGCAAGGAGCTCACGTAGAAAATCAAAGGGCCTAACAGAGAAGAGTGAGACAAACTGAGGACTTCTACCCCGCTGGGGTCTGTCCTCCTCCTCCCCTCCCACCCGCATCCCTCTGCCTCCTCCCTCCACCAGGACCCCAGGGCTCATGCCTGCTTTCTGCAAACAATCATTTTTATTTCCCAGGTCAAAAACATTCCTGTAACACCTTGTGCTCAGAACACCATCACCAGAACAACCATCCCAAATAAACCCCCACATACTCCTGTGAATGAGACAAAACAAAAGCCCATTTTAGGATGGGAACCGGGGCAGGACACCCAGGAAGCCACCCTGCTTTCAGGAACGCATGTGATGCTGAACTCTGAGATCCTCGGGCTCCCCCCAAACTCCCTCGCACCCTCAAGCTTCCAGCACGAGACCACCCGTGGTCTCGCATAGGAAGTGTCAGAAGAAACCAGCTTCTAGATTTGATGGGATGGGACACTTTGTGCTGGGTTATCACATAATATCCACAACTACTGATCACAGTCCCAGAGATGGTAAAGAATCTGCCTGCAATGCAGAAGACCCAGGTTCGATCCCTGGGTTGGGAAGATCCCCTGGAGAAGGAAATGGCAACCCACTCTAGTATTCTTGCCTGGGAAATCCCATGGACAGAGGAGCCTGGTGGGCTACAGTCTATGGGGTTGCAAAGAGTTGGCCATGATTGAGCAACTAACTATCTTCTCCAGGCTTATGAGATTTATACCAGGGACGAACACTGCCTGAAAGTTCTCAAAAACCATTAAAAAAAAAAAAAAAGAAATCACAGAACCACAAAAGGGCGGCACTGTGGAGTCTGACTGTGGTTCCTTGTGCCTGGTCCCGGGTATCAGTTGACTCTGCAGGAAAGTCATCACCAGAACAGGATGCAGGTGACGTCCTGGAGTCCCCGGCTCCAGGTGCTACCATAACATCACCTTTCTCAGTGACAACAAAGCATTTCCCTGAAGGAAAAAAGCAGCAAACCAAACAGTAATTCATTAATGCTTAAGTAAGGATGACTTTTAGAAAGCCTTGTAAATATATTCACACATATATGATTAGCCAACATGTTTAGCTTTTCATAGCTCTCATAGGGAGACAATACTTTGGCCACATGATGTGAAGAGCCAACTTGTTGGAAAAGACCCTGATGCTGGGAAAGACTGAGGGCAGAAGAAGGGGGCGACCGAAGATGAGATGGTTGGATGGCATCATTGACTCAATGGACATGAGTCTGAGCAAGCTCCGGGAGTTGGTGAAGGATAGGGAAGCCTGTCGTGCTGCAGTCCATGGGGTCGCAAAGAGTCGGACACAACTTGGTGACTGAACAACAACAATGGGAAGACAGGAAATTCTGTGTGAAAACAGCCCCTCCCAGGAAGCTGGGCTGCTGGGTCCCCGGCCGGCCAGGCTCGCGGTCACAGGCTCTCTGATGGGTGGGAAGTGGACTCAGGCACATCAGGACACACACCTCCCGCAGCAGGTGGGGCGTCCACAAACAGCCCTGTCCTGTGGCATGCAGGCCGGGCCCCGCTGACCCCCCTGCCCATGCTGTGCTCAGGCAGCCCACCTGGAGGCCAGCAGGTGGGGCTTCCAGAGAAACAGTCCCAGAGCTCCAGTCCCTGGGGTACCCCTTCTCGTAGGCTCTCTGCCGCTTGCTCTGGGGCTTTGGTCCCGGAGTGCACATGTTTACTCCAGGAGGGTTGTGAAATGACCAGTTAATATTTTACTAGCCAAGTGCAGGGGGGGTCACATGCGTGCTGCTCTCCCAGGTACCAGTGTGCCCATAACCAGGACATGGGCGCTGGAGACAGAGGAAATATGGACTTCATGGGCCTCACACAAGGTCAGAGCCAGCGGTCAAAGAGCAGGAGGCGTGTCGAACTCGTGTATTTAATCCACCTCCAGAACAACTCACATGTTCCCTGGTGTCAGACGTGACGGCTCCTAATAACTGCATGGGGAAGGAACTTGTGTATTTAATCTACCTCCAGATTAACTCATGTTCTCTGGCGTCAGACGTGATGGCTCCTGATAACTGTGCATGGGGAAGGAACATGTTGCTCAGGCCCAGGTTGGCGTGAGGTCTGCAGTCAAGAGACCTACAGCCCGAGTCCTCATCTTCCTGAAAACACAGAGGACATGTGAATCCTGGGACTGCCGATCTCACCGCTCCAGCTTCAGACCAGCAGCCCCACGGCGGTTCCAGGGAGAGGGTCAGTCTCCCACCTGGCACCTTCTTCCCAGGTGAGCTTCCAGATGCTGAGTGGGGAAAAGAAGGCAGGTGTGATCATGACCCCATCACAGCCCCACAGGCACAGGGCTCAGAGCTGATGTCAGGGCTCCGTGTGGTCACTGGGGCGTGTGGGACTGCAGAGGGTGAGGGACATGAGCCGGCGGCTGGTACAGATAAAGCAAAGGGAAGAAGACATCCCGGGAGATCAGGACTCAGCAGACAGGGCTCGACCAAGGCAAGAGGCCCAGAGGGTGGCCAGTGTGATGGTGCTGCCCGCATGCTGGGTGGGAGGGACCTCTCCGGATGCCCATCCTCCCAACCTGCTCCCGTCCAGGCGGAGGTGGGTGCTGTTCCAATGCTCCTCCTTTCACAGACGATGAGACTCATGAGGTTTGGAAAGTCCTGATGACACAGGTTCACAGTCACAGGTTCAAGGCTGACCTGGTGACTTGGGCAGGGTGCTGAATTTCTGCAGGAAAAGGACCCTCGATGCGTGCAGTCTCGGGTTTATTAGGGATCAGAGCTGCCTGGGGGTTAGAGGCGCAGCTTTTTCTTCATTTCACATTTTAATGTACGTTCTGATAGCTCAAAACTCATTAGCAGCAACCTGGGCGGAGCCTTGACCATTGTTCCCCACGACGTCACTCCCCGCTGCAGAGAGCAGTGAACGGTGGAGCATTAGAGGAATATATCCTACAAGTGAATCTTTTTTTAAAATTAGTTATTTATTTTCGGTTGCACTGGGCCTTTGTCGCTGAGTGTGGGCTTGCTCTAGTTTCGGCGAGGGGGGGCCTGCTCTTCACTGCGGAGCTCGGGCTTCTCAGTGCAGCGGCCTCTCTGGCTGCAGAGCATGTGCTCAGGGCTCGAGAGCTCGGCTCAGCAGCGGTGGCACCGGGCATGGTTGCCCGCCGCATGTGGGATCTTCCCGGACGAGGGAAGATGTGTCTCCCGCACTGGCAGGCGGATTCTCTGTCACTGAGCCACCAGGGAAGCCCCTTTTTTAAAAAATTCTGTTATTGAAAAATTGTATTGACATGTAAATGAATAAATAACAAGTATCTATAGAGCACAACAGACGTGAAGAATATGAGGCTGCTGATAAGCTTGTCGTTTGAACCTGAACTTTTCACCTGGCTCTGCCTGCTTTTTAGTTTCCAAGTGTCATCTTTAAGGCCTAAAAGGATCAGTATCCTTTCAGAGTGTGTGTGTGTGTGTGTGTGTGTGCGCGCGCGCGTGCGCTCAGTCGTGTCCGACTCTTTACGGTCCTATGGACTGTGGCCCACCAGCCTCCTCTGTCCATGGGATTTTCCAGGCAAGAACACTGGAGTGGGTTGCCATTTCTTTTAAGAAGGATGCTTTATCACCACAAGGTGGAGGCCTTACGGTTTTATTTCTCCATCACGATTACGATTATTCAGAAGCCTTTTATAGAAAATAAATGAAAACTGAAAACATCTTGGCAGAGAGCACTTACAATACTGTGTTTATCCGACCAACTGTGGCCATGCGGACACTGTGCTAGAGGGTCTTAATCACTCACACTCCCCCCAAAGCATGGTTTTTGATGCCAAGAGGGGGTAAAAAGGGGGTAACGTCCAAAGACAGTTCAGGACCCACTTGAAGAGCTCAGGAGGGTGACTGAAGCGGGGCGTGCGGGGCAGGCAGCCTGAGTCTAGTCCCCTCCGCCACCAGCAGCAGGCAGCCCTGGGCAGGTCACCTGCTCTGCTGTCCTGGGGAAGCGAGGGGGCGGGGTGGGGGCGGGGGTCGCACTGACTTCCGCTGGGGTGGCGCCACACGTCTGCCCGGTAACCCCGGGAGCTTTGAAAACTGAGCCTTTCCAGACAAGGCTGCACCATGTCGGACACGCAGACGGCTGGGTTCCCGAAGCTGGGGGCCGGGTCCAAACGAGACAGGACAAGCTCTGTCACCCGAGTGTCTCCTGGCCACGTCACCTTTCCAAAGGGCTAACTGTGAACCACACTCTAATGGGAGTGGCGACTGAAGGCTGGACTAGAAACCGCTGAACCCAGGGCAGTCCACACTGCATCTGGTGCAGTGCCTGGCCTTTCAGTTACTGGTTTCCAGCCCGGTTACCTGGTTACCAGCCTGGTTAGCTGCGCAGACAGGCTACACACAAGGGGTCTCAACAGGCAGCCAGGCCTACGCAGTGCAGAGACCTTAGCCTGGTGGTCTCTCTCTCACGGAGCCCAAGGCACCCATTTGGGTCCGGGTTCACCTGCTGTGAGGGGTGAATGACACCCCCCGTCTCCTTCCTCTCTGCGTTTTCACACCTGTCTCCCAGGTTCTGCATCACGCACCCTGGAACATCTGTAATTAGTCATGAAACCCACATGAGCTGCCTGCAGAAAACTCCATAATGGGCAGACTAACCTGAGAAATGGATGGCGAAGCAGCGGGGTTTGGGACCGTCACCCGTCAGAGCTCCAACAGATCACAGACCTCACAGTCACCGAGGGTGGTTCCAGGCAGAAAAAGCCAGGAACAAACGTGGCATTGAGTCCAGGGTACATTTGTCAAATTCTTCTTCAACACATGTTGTGTGTGTGTGTATATGTATGCTAGTGAAGTGAAAGTCACTCAGTCGTGTCTGACTCTTTGCAACCCCATGAACTATACAGTCCATGGAATTCTCCAGGCCAGAATACTGGAGTGGGCAACCTTTCCCTTCTCCAAGGGCTCTCCCAACCCAGGGATCAAACCCAGGTCTCCAGCATTGCAGGCGGATTCTTTACCAGCTGAGCCACCAGGGAAGCCCGTATGTATGCTAACCCGTGTCCAACTCTTTGCAACCCCATAGACTGTAGCCCTTCATGCTCCCCTGTCTATGGGATTCTCCAGGCAAGAATACTGGAGTGGGCTACCATTCCCTTCTCCAGGGGATCTTCCTGACCCGAGGATCGAACCTGCATCTCCTCTGTCTCCTGCATTGGCAGGCGGATGCTGTACCACTGAGTCACCTGGGAAGCCCACATGTTGTGAAAGCGATGAAGTTAAGTCTCAGAGATTCCAGGCTGTGAGGTGATTCTGCCATATAAGCCCACAAAAACGGCACCTGGGGCCTTTCCTGTCTTCAAGAACGAATGAGGTTTTACTAAAAAAGAGTATAAATATTTGTATGGGTTTTCATCTACCTTCACGTTAAAATCTGCTTTAAGCTCCCATCACACACTTTATTTTGGTGTTGCTAATCCTATGTAAAAATTTCCATATAAATACACATATTTTACTGTTAGGACTGTTACTTAATGTGGCTTTAAACATGCCACTTCACTGCCCTTTCAGAAAGGCCGTCTGGCAAGTCAGTACTGCTATGTCCTTTTTCTTTTCACATAACAATTTCCAAACACCATCTGAAATCAACAAGGCTAGCTTTTAATACCTGGTTCAAATCCTTCTCTCTTCAAAAATGAGTCTTGACATACAGAGATAATGACAGAATAAAGTAATCATCATCTGCCTTTTAAAACAGACAGCATCTTCCCTACAGCCGTATAAATGATCCTTCAAAACCAGTGATGCTTTGGGCTCGAGTCTGAAATATAATTTATCCTCTGTTTCCAGGAAGACGGCGCCAGATGGGACCCCACCTTGTAAACCCCTGGTCTTAGCTCGTCAGCCCAGGGTTATTTTGTTTTCAGATATCCATAAGGATCCGAATAAAAACAACGGAAGCACACCCTGACCCCCACCACACTCAGAGAAACCTAGCTGCTAAAATACGAGAATCATTTGTGTCTAAGTTCCTGCTTGATGTGGTCTTTTAAGGCAACACAGTGAGCTGAATAAACCACGTCCCACGTCCTGGCTGGTAAAGAATAGACTTGGACAGTGGTTGTTGTTGCTGTTATTCAGTCGTTAAATTGTGTCCAACTCCCTGCGACCCCATAGACTGCAGCACACCAGGCTTCCTGCTCTTCACTGTCTCCGGGAGTTTGCTCAAGCTCATGTCTATCGAGTTGGTGACGCCATCGAACCATCTCATCCTCTCTCGCCCCCTTCTCCTGCCCTCAATCTTTCCCAGCATCAGGGCCTTTTCCAGTGAGTCAGCTCTTTGCATCAGGTGGCCAAAGGACTGGAGGTGACTTGTGTAGAATTCAGACTCTCCTGGGTGTCAGCTGGATGGTGATGATCAGGGTTAGTGGAACCAGCCATCAGAGATGCAGCAGACACCACCCTGACCTCCACGCGGACGACAGGAGATGAGAAAAACTTCTTCTAATTTTCCCAGAAAGTAAGTGCGGGGTGGAGTGCTGAGCTCTTTATAAACTAAGTGTGATCAGAACCAGGGGACGGAGCTGCTGCTGTGAACAGCTGTCCAGGGCAGGTGGGCATCCTGGAAAGAGCCCTGAAGAAGCCACAGATCCTCACCCCAGCCCTCACCCTAACTCACCCCCAGCCAGGCTGCAGGCAGGGGGGTGCAGGGCTGCTAGGAGGGTCAGAAGCGGCCGTTGAGTCCCTGCCCTCTGCTGGCACAGCCCCCCGTCAGGAATCTTGCGAGGTGCTCAGCAAACGTAGTGCCTTGGGGAACCTATCTTAGGGCCCAAGCTCCCTGATGACACACTACAATTCAGTCTTCAGGGCCAGAGCCACGTCTCTTTCATGCAGGGCCTCTGGAAAGGCACGGTGTGGCCTCTGAGTGTCCTGGAGAATCAGGGAACTTAGACTGTGCAGCTGCCTCATCCGGGTGCCTGCACTGCAGCTCTGGAGCTTTTGTCTCAGAGCAAGTTTAGCAAAAATGTTAGGTTCCAACTCTCCAAGAAACCGGATGGAGAGGATGAATATCCATAAATATTCCTTGTCAGATACGCCAGCGCTCAGAGGCACGGAAGAGAAAGTCACCCCCTAAATGGAGAGAGTATCAAAAATAAACGATACGCACAAGAACACACTGCCAGTATAGGATGTGATTTTCCATGAATCATTCTTTGAACAGAAAGTCATTTACCAGGAAATAGAATTTCTCGATCGGGCCGAAGTGGATGAGCGGGGGCTCATGCAGGTGTGTTCAGGTGAACCTGGGTCCCCGAGACGCACCTGGGGCCCTCCTCACCCGTTTCTGCCTCTCACTGAGCAGTGGGCCTCGTGACCACTAGAAACACATGTTCCTGGGCCGAGACCCCAAGACTCAAGGTGGTGTCCAGGCATCAGGGCCTAGGACTCTGCATTTAATGAGCACTCTGGCCGACGTGCAGGCAGGTGGCTGCCAGGTCGGGTGTGGTCGTTGGGCGTCATCCTTGTCCACAGCCCCCGAGGAGACTCGGGGTCCCACTCCGGCCGCTGCAGGTGCTCTTCTAGGGCGCTTATATCCTGTTCCCAGCCAATCTCGGCCCCGCCCGCCATCTCCGCCGGCTCTGGTAGGTTTCTGATCAGACTCCGGGGGGAGGACCTCCGTCTCTGGGGAGGCTGGCGGCTGCTGGGGGAGGCTGTGGTTCTGGCTTCTTTGCTGGAGGAGCTGTCTCTGCCCCTGGCTCTTTGCTCCTGCCGGGTGGGGCCGCAAACTGCAGCAGAGGGTGCCGGATGTGTCTGGGGGAGACCCTCTGCCGCTGACACACCCCAAAGGCGGGGCCCACACTTGTGAGCGCAGTTGTTACTGGCGAGGGGGGCCAGCGGGAGCCCGTTCTTGACTGAAAACCTCGAGGATGGGGCCACCAGGCTCCTCACACTCTGACAACTCAAACCCTTGCCAGCTTCCACCTCCCAACCCCCTTGTCCCGTGAAACAAGGGGAAATTGACTGCAGGAGTCATGCTCTGAAATAAACATTTCAGAAAACCCCATGACAGCGGGGCATGTCACCTAGTGGCTCTGCCTGCCTTTTCGACCGCCACACACAGGAAGTCTCATTCCAGCCGGGTTGCCGCTGGCCGAGGGGCTCCCGGCAGCTGGGACCTCAGCGCTCAGCCATCATCTGCAGGGCCTGGGGCGGGACCTGGCATCCCAGAGTGTCCCTCAGAGCTGCCCGCGGGGTGGTCCGCAATGAATGTCGGCCACCGATCAAAGCAAAACCTGATGCAATAAGCCACCAAGTCAACTCAGCTTTCAGAAGAAGCATCACCACCACTCACTGTTTTCTAGATTTTTAACACCTTGGAGGTATAAACCAAATCCAAGCCTAGTCACCAAGTAATTAGCATCAGCGCAACGCTAAAATCCAGTGTGTTCACTAGAACACACCGATCGGCTCCTGTGTCCTGGGTCTTGAAATTCACAGCACCCCAGAGAAGCGTCACTCTCCAAGAACAACGGCTGGGGCTCTGAGCAGAAGCTCGTTTCCTGTGAAAGGCTGTGGCTTCGGGCCTCGGAGATGCCGCCTTGCACCCTGGAGGGTGGCACCCCCTTGTCGCCAGCTCTCAGCCACTGATTCCTTTTCAAAACCGGCAGCACTTCTGATGTGGGCGCCACGTCCCTGCTGAGAGAGACGCTGCTCTTGCATGTTTTCATACCGACTTTTTCCTTCAAAAGTGGGGCCCTTTTAAAACAGCAGCCCCTGGTTTCTGGTTGGTCCCCAGCTCCCATGAGCAGCATGGGGCCAGGGCCTGGGGCTGGCGGGGGCCAGGAGGTGGCCCACCGTCCCTCCCACCCTGGGGACAGTGACTGGGGGTCTACGTGGTCAGACGTGGGTGTAGAGACACCAGGTTTGGGAATGTGCTCCCGAGCCCTCAGGAGCACAGCGCGGTGTCACTGGCTGTCACATGGTCACCGGACAGAGCAGAGGACGCCCTGGGCGTCACAGGACCTCCCGGGTCTGCTGACCCCCGAGAATTCGCGTCTCCTCACCTGTGATGAGAGGAGGACCCCACTCATTCAGAGCATCGCTGAGGGACAGCGATAAGCCACAGACTACACCCAGCTCCCCATCGGGGGCCTAGGGGGCAGGAGGGCCCCCACCTGCTGGGGGATGGTCTGACCCCAGGATGCTGACGGAGCCTGTCTGGACACCATCACTTCATTTTCCTGTGTCCTTTCAGAAAATAAGTCTGTCTAGGAACAGACTCACAGACACAGAAAACAAACTCACGGTTCCCAAGGGGGAAAGGAGTGGGGAAATAAATTAGGAGCCTGGGATTAGCAGATACAAACTGCTGTATATAAAACAGATAAAAGAGGTCCTACTGTGTAGCACCAGGAACGACATTCAATATTCTGTGATAAACTATAATGGAAAAGAACATGGAACAGAATATAAGTAAATTGCTTTGCAGTACACCAGAAATGAACAGAACACTGTAAATCAACTATACTTCAATTAAAACAAAAAAACAGAACTGAAAACTATAAAAAGAGAAAGAAAGATAGTAAGTCTGTCTGGGTGGCGGGGAAGATTAGTTAGGCTTCTTAGTGGTTTTGGGGCTTCCCTGGTGGGGTAAAGACGGTAAAGAATCTGTCTGCCATGCAGGAGACCCAGGTTCAACCTCTGGGTCGGGAAGATCCCCTGGAGAAGGGCAAGGCAACCCACTGCAGTATTCTTGCCTGGAGAATCTCAGGGACAGAGGAGACTGCAGAATTACAATTCATGGGGTCGCAAAGAGTCTGACACGACTGAGCAATTAACACTCAGTGGTTTTTAGATACGTCATAAAAGTATATATATATACACACACACACACACATATATATATACACACACACACACACATATGAAACAGCAGGGGCTTCCCTGGTGGCTCAGATAGTAAAGAATCCACCCATCAACGCAGAAGATGTGGGTTCGATCCCTGGGTTGGGAAGATCCCCTGGAGAAGGAAATGGCAACCCACTCCAGTATCCTTGCCTGGGAAATGCCATGAACAGAGGAGTCTGGCGGGCTACAGTCCATAGGGTAACAAACAGTTTGATACGACTAGGCACACACACACACACACACACACACTAAATATTCCAGCAGGAGTTTTGTAGACACGATAAAGCTTACTCTAAAATGTGCAGAATGGTACAGGAGCCAGCCCAGCTAACAGGATTCTGATAAATAAGAAGGAAGTGAGAGGGCTCAGGCTACCTGATGGTCAGGGTCACCCTTCAGCCCTGGTAAGCAGTACGGTGTGATCCGGGTGGCCGGACAGACATCTCGATCACGGGAACAGAGCAGGGAGCCCAGAGATAGAGCCACACAAAAATGTGGACACAATTTATGATGAAGACGGAAAACCAAGTCTGTGGAGGAAGGATCATCTTTTCAACAAATAGTATTGGGGAAGGTGGCATTCCTATATAGGAACAAAAACCAACCAAAACCAAAACCCTCCACCTAAACCTTACTCATCATACAAAACTAACTGGAAATGGACAACTGATTTCAGTGCAAACTGTAAGTATAAAACTTGCAGGACAAAAAGAAGCCAGGAGAAAATCTTCCAGACTAGGCAAAAGGTTCACCCAAATCACAATCCATAAAAGAAAAAAAATTAGACTTCCCTGGTGGTCCAGTGGTTAAGAATCTGCCTGCCAAAGTAGGGGACATGGGTTTGATCCCTGGTCCAAGAAGATTCCACATGCGGAGCGACTAAGCCTGAGTTGTGTAACTTAGGCTTACACTAAGCTGTGTAACACAGCTACTGAGCCTGTGCTCTAGAGCCCGTGCTCCACAACAAGAGAAACCCTCAAAGTGAGAAGCCTGCACCCCGCGTTTAAGAGAGTAGGCCCCGCTCCCTATAGCTAGAGGAAGATCTCGCAGCAACAAAGAACCATCACAGCCAAAACTAAATAAATAAGCAATGCAGATTTCAATTCAGTGGGTCTCAGTAGTCTGAGATTCTGCACAAGACACAAAGAAAAAAAATCAACAAATGGATCTCATCAAAATGAAAAAGTTTCTCCCTGCAAAAGCACCCATGGTTAGGCTGAAGACAAGCTACGCTGACTGAGGAACTGCAAACCACCAGCTCCGTCTCCAGAGCGTATCTACAAGGAACTAGCGAGACCAAACAAGCCAATCAGAAGGCAGGCAAAGGCAAGACCAGGCTGCTCCCTGGGAGGATGTGCAGATGGCAGACACGCTCGTGGAAAGACGGGCATCGCTGTCTGCGATGGAGACGCAGACTGCAGTCACGGTGAAGTGTCAGCACACACCTGTCAGAACAGCTCAGACACCACGCAGTGGCGGTGCCAAACGCTGTCACGGAGACCCAGGACCACGCACACCTGGCCAGTGGGATGTAAACACTGCACACTTTCTGGGAAAAAAGAGCGCAGAGTCTTGTGAGCTGGAACACGCGTTCGCTGTATGACTCAGCAATGGCATTTATCCCAGAGAAGCAAAAACCAAAAACCGTGTTCTCACAAAAACCTGTACGTCACAGCAGGTGCCCTCAAATAGTCACAAGCTGGAAACCCTCGAAGGGTGGACGGTTAAAACCAAAAAACTAGAGGAGTAGGGGGTGGGGGGCATCCATTCCACAGAATGCTACTCAGTGATAAAAAAAGAACGAGCTGTCCAGACACTGAACGACTTGGAGACATCTCAAGAGAACTGCGCTTAGTGAAAAAAGCCAGTGAAAAAGAAGGGGGCATATTGTATGATTCTGCCTAAACAGCATTGTCAAAATGACGAATTACAGAAAATGGGGAACAAAGCAGCGGCTGCGAAGGACACGGGCTGCAGGAGGGGGAAGTTGGCTGTGGCCACAACGGGCAGCCTGCAGACCTCGTGATGGAGAGGTCCCACCTGCGTGGGTGGCCACGCGATGATCCACGTGTGATAAAATTATACAGAACCACACACAGACGCATGGGAGCATGTCACCTGGTGAAATCTGACATCTCAACCCCTCTGATCAGTCGTACCCATGTTAATTTCCTGGTTACAATATCTTCTACAGTTTTGCAAGATGTTATAAGCATATGTGGAGCTCTATTATTTCTCACAGTTGCATGTGAATCTACAACGATCTCAAAATACAAAGTTTTTAAAAGTGCTTCCAGGGGACTTTGCTGGCAGTCCAGTGGCTGAGACTCTGCACTTCCAATGCAGGAGGCTCAGGTTCGATTCCCGATCAGGGAACCAGACCCCACATGCCACAGCTAAAAGTCCCACTGGCCACAACTAAGACTCAGCACAGCCAAATAAATAAAAGTAAATAAATATATATTTTAAAAAATTGCTTCTGGGAGTAACCTTTGTGTGTGCCCTGTGGCTGAGCCCAGGTTCTCCCTAGAGGATGCACTTAGAACTAAAAGCACCGGTCCCAGGAACGTCTGCCTTCAGCTTTTCTGGGCTCTTGTCTAAAGTGTCTGCTTTTGTTTATACTCCTACTCACCACCATGGGAGTTCTCAGTTCTCCTTGTCTTCCTCAATACTTGGCATAGATGGTAAGATCTTTACAGATGGGTATGAAAAGTTATCCCATTGATGTGATTTCTGCTTCTGAGAACTGGTGGGTTAAACATCCCTTCCCATTTTCCTAGCCTCCCTGGGCTTTCTCTTCTGGGCCAGCCTGCTCAGTTACTTCTCCTCTTGGGTGGTTTGTTTTATGTTGCTGAGTCTTAGAATGTTTGGAACATTCCAGATTCTTCACCCGAGTCTGTCTATCCTCACTCTCCAGGCATCCATCTTTATTATTATTATTATAATAGAGCCTCACACTTACTCAGTGATGCTCACAGAGTTCCGATCCATATTTATGAATTTTTAACAGTTATTGACTCTCAGACACTGCTAAAAGCTTCATAGTATGCATTGCTGGTTATCTCTTCCTGGCTGTAAAGTAAGGGTGGCTCTTTCTCCGGAGGCAGCCTCAGCTCGCGCCCGAGAGCTCCAGCCTGCAGCCTGCAGGCCTCTCTGGCCCCGGTTCTTCATGTTAAGTCACACGTGTGTGTCTGCTGGTTCCGTTTCTCTGGCTGAAGCCTGAGACCACACGTTTAGGAGGACATTTGAACTGCGCTCACTGCGCATCTCTGTGGTGTGAGATCAGCAGGGTCTCCCCGTGTATAATTGCTCAGTTGTGTCCGACTCTTCACGACCCCATGGACTGCAGCACGCCAGGCTTCCCTGTCCTTCACCATCTCCTGGAGCTTACTCAAACTCCTGTCCATTAAGTCAATGATTCCATCCAGCCATCTCATCCTCTGTCGTCCCCTTTTCCTCCTACCCTCAGTCTTTCCCAGCATCAGGGTCTTTTCCAGTGAGTCGTCTCTTCTCATCAGATGACCAAAATACTGGAGCTTCGGCATCATTATAATTACTGTTGGTTAAATGACTGTACACTTACTGTTGATTAAACCCACCTTCTGGGGCCCCCAAGCTCAGGCTGACTTAAGCTTCCTTCGGTGGCTCTAAAGGACCAGTGGAAGCAATTCACTGCTTAGTGACGACTTACTAAAAACCGTGCTGAGGCATTAGAGAACTGTCTTTCCCTCTTTATTGACAACTTTACTGAGGAAGTTAGGGAGAAGATGACTAACAGGGATGTGACAGCAGCCTTCCAGTCCCACCACCCTGAAGAGGAAGCACGTTTTGCTGGGCGTAGCCACCCTTTAGCGGTGGAACTTTAAAGACAGAGAAGTAAAGTGAAGTGAAGTCACTCAGTCGTGTCTGACTCTTTGCGACCCTGTGGACTGTAGCCCACCAGGCTCCTCCGTCCATGGGATTCTCCAGGCAAAAGTAATGGAGTGGGTTGCCATTTCCTTCTCCAGGGAATCTTCCCGACCCAGGGATCGAACCCAGGTCTCCCGCATTGCAGGCAGACGCTTTAACCTCTGAGCCACCAGGGAAGCCAGAAAAGAGGAAGGCAGCTCGGTGGGTGTTGCAAGTTGCCCTCTTCACCCTGCAGGGCAGCAACAGGGGCTGGTGGCAGATTTCTGGAACTGAGTCCTGGGCGCCCCCGGGTGTCTCTGTGCCTTGGTTTCCTACTCAGTGAAAATGAGGGTTCTAATAGGGCAGTTACATCAAATGAGGGCATCCCAGGGTATCACACCTGTTAATGCAATGATATAAGGCTCTCAGAAGACAGCCTGGCCACTGGGAAGTGGTCAGAAACGCTACCTGGATACCTGGGGAGAAAAGGCCCAGGGACAGCTGTGATCCAGTGTAAGATTTTTAAAGACTCGAGACAGAAACTGAAAGTCAAACAACATAACCTCCCATTAATGTTCAAAAATTCAGGAAGAAAAAGAAGAATTGCCAGAAAGCTTGGTCTCTGCCCTTTTCCACATTCACAGATGCCTTTGCTCAGGGCAAGTGGCCAGAGCCATTCCCGACCCAAACCAGGCTGGAGTGGTTCAGCACCAAATCACAGCACAAGTGACTCAAAGTGTTCTTGTCTTTGGGCAGAAATGGGATACTTTGGAAAGTTTTTAAAGTGAATTTGAACCAAAGAGCTTTTGTTTAACCCTGAGTTAGTAAAGGTAGTCATTTCGGAACAGTTAAACCATTGGGAGCTACTATCAGCCACCATTTTACATAATATTTAACTGGATTCCCTCCTTTCAGGTTTTGGTTTATCCCATTTGGAAAAAAAAAAAAAAAAAAAAAGGAGGACTGACGGCTCCTCCCCCGAACTGGGAGAAACAGCTGTGAGGCTGCGTCCCAGTGCTGACCATCCCTTCCTGAAGGGCTGCTCCGGCCTGGCTCCGGCTGGGTCTGCACCCCACTCAGCTCCCCACGTCCATGAAGGCCCCCAGCACTCTGGTGTGACTCTGCCAGGGAGCCGGGGGCATGACGGAGCCCGACTCGGGGTGTCCCAGACCCCTGGGCCACACTCTGCAAACCGTTTCCCTGAGCTGGGGGTCTTGTCCAAAAGCCACAGGTCTTAAATAGGACACACCCTAAAGCGCCCTCTGAGAATCTCTCCAGGCCAGGTGTGGAGTCCCTGTCAGAACAGCCAGCGCCCCCAACCGGGTCTGCGACTGCCCACACTCCAGCCGCGCGGCAGAAGTTAAGTGAAGTCACGGTATGGGTTCCCTCACCTTGTCGCGACTGGAAAACAGAGAACCAGGAACCCAAAGGCGCTTGTTTCCTGCCAGAGTCCTACTGAGATCCCCAGAGAAACTCTAAGGCTTCTCCAAACCCACCTCTGCCTTCCGAAAGGAGGGGAGAAAGGAGACCCTGGGAGAAACGAGACAGTGCCCCCAGCAGTCCAGAGGAGCCAGAGCCACCGGGTGCCCGGGAATCGTGCAGAGCACGCGGTACCCTCTGGACGCCGGACAGTCCCCGGGCCCAGAGGGGCTTCACACCCGGGCGCCAGGCGCGCAGGTGGGAGCAGGTGGACGCTGCGGCGCGGCGGAGCCAGGCCAGGCCTCCGGAAGGCGGAAGCCCGGAGCGTTGCCTGTCGCCGCCCTCGGCGCTCAAAGGGAAACTGGTTTTCGTCCGGGCTGGGGGAGGGGGCAGGCAGGAGTCGGGGGTAAGCTCCAGAAGTATCCTTACGGAGCACGTTAAGCGGCGGGGACCCCGGCCTGCCCTAAAGCTTGCCCAGGCAACGGTCCCACACCGCCCAGGGTGGCCTCCTTGACCTTTGCCACCTCCCACCCAAAACTCCACCCCGAGCGCCTCCTACGCTCTGCCCACGACCCCGGCCCCCGACCCGGCCTTGCCCACACCTGGACACCCGTCGGGGACAGCCCCGCCGCTCCGGATCGGCGTCTACACCCGCGCCCACCCCTCGCAGAGTGGCCACCCGGGTGCCACCTGCCGCCACCTGCGCTGCCGCCCGATGGAGCCCCGCTCCCCGTCCCCGCGTCCCCGCTCCGAGGGAGCAGACAAAGGCACCCACCTGCCCTCGGCGAGGTCACCCACCGCGCGGCGATCGTCTCTCCAGGCTGAGGGCGCTGCGGGGTCCGGGCCGCCTCCCGCCGCCCGGGCCCCAAGCGCGCGGGGTCCCGGGGCTCCGGCGCTGCCTTCGGGGTCGGGGCCGCGGTCTCCGGGGCCGCAGGCTCGTCCTCGCTGGCGCGGCGGCGCAGTCTGGCTGCTGCTCCGAGGGCCGGGCGCGCCCGCCGCTCCTCCCCCGCCTCCCGGGCTTCCTGCGAGGCAGGTAAACACTGCCGAAGGGAGCCTGGCCTCCCACCTGCCGCCCGCGCGCCGACCACCTCCCCGCGGCTCCGCCTCGCGGGCTCCGGGCGCACGCGGGCCCCGCGTGGGGCTGCCCTGGGCGGCGCGGACTCCGGCCCGGGCTGAACTGCGGCTCTAGAGCCTCCGCTCGCGGCTGAACCTCCGAACCACCCCGCCCGAGCGCGGGGAGGGACCTGCGATAGCATCTGCTCCACGCCCCATTCCGCTGGCGGCGAGCGGCCAAGCGCGGCCGCCCGGCTGACTCCGCTGCACTGGCTCGGGGTTCGGGGCCGCCGCAAGACTGGCTCCTTGAGAGCTCCCGGGGGTCCTCGTGCATCCAGCCTACAGACTGGCGCTCCGCCGGAATCCGGCGCCACAGTGGGAGGGCGCGCCCTGGGGTCTGCGGCCTGAGCATCTGTTGGCTTGTGGTCAGTGTCACGCTCTTGGTCCGAAGGAAGACTGTCCTTTGGACATCAGTCACCTGCACACAGTCAGATGGCCCTTCCCCCCATCCCCAACCCGGATTCTCGACCTCCTGATGCTGGAAAAGTAGGAGGCGTAGGGGGAGACGCTGGCGGAGATGCTGGAGTCCTCACGACTTAGATTCCGGGTCGGGGGTCTGATCTGATGCTTTCTGGGAGCCGGCGGGGACCCTCCCTGTTTACCCCAGGGAGCGGAAGTCTGACCCCTGGCGAGGCTCAGCCCGGGTCTCCTGGGCCGGCCGCGCGCCAGGAGAGCCACCTCCCAGTGTGGCTTCAGGGCCACTTGTCCCAGCCAGCCCTCACAAACCGGGAATCTGGGAACCACGTTCCAGTGCTGGTGATGCCAACAGAACTGTGTCCACCATCGCAGAAATATTTGCTTTTCTTCGGAAAAGATTCGTCTGGGAGTTTCTGGAGTTGGAGAGGGGAGGTCAGGAAGACAGCTGAGCAGCAACGCTGGCCGATCGGAAGGTGAAGTTTGCCTGTTTCCCGGTTTTCTGTGGGGCCTTCCCTCCTTGCAGTAGAGGGTGGCTGGGTGCAGGTAGGGGAGCCGGAGGAATCCAAGGACGCTCAGGACACTGACTGACCCCAGAAGCTCCCTGACTCCCAGGTCCTTGACTCCAGTCACTCTTAAACTGCCCCCCCCCCCATATATACTGGGTTCCATGTGGGAGACAGTTTTAGGTGGCTCAGATAGTGAAAAATCCACCTGCAATGCAGGAGACCCGGGTTCGATCCCGGGGTCTGGAAGATCCCCTGGAGAAGGGAATGGCGACCCACTCCAGTATTCTTGCCTGGGAAATCCCACGGACAGAGGAGCCTGGCTGGGCTACAGTCCATGGGGTTGCAAAGAGTTGGACATGACTGAGTGACTTTCACTTTAGCATCATAAACCACATCTCATCTTCTTCCCCCAGATGTCTTCCTGGGGTGACCAGGAAATAGGAGGATGGCCTTCTGACCTGCAGAGGTCAGTGAAGGCTGAGTACCGGGGAGTCCAGGCCACACGGAGACAGCAATGTTTACCCTGCTTCCTGCTTGTAGAAACTTCACAGATGCCAGCAGCCATCTCTGCAAATGGCAGACCTGCCAAGTTCCAGTTAAAACTGTCCTTATAGTGTTTATAAAATCCCACCATGCATGTATTTGGGGATGTAATGCCCCCTGATTCATGGGAACTTCAAGGACAGTGTACGTGAGGGAGCAAGGAACACGATAAAGTGATGAATGGGTGTTTGGAGGGCCCCTCGTGCTGGTGGGAGGAACCAGCGTGAAGGAGGCAGAGGGGGGCGCTTCCCCTTGGGGCTGTGGGGTCACACTTCACATGAAGATGGTCTTGCATCTGTGAGCACAGTGACAGAGGTTTATGTTATTCGTTTCAATAAAATTGAAGTGGATCTTCTGACAGGTAAAAGATAAACTATCCAAACCTCATTGTCTCGGATATTTCTGAGCAAGTTATACCACCGCTCCCCCTATCTCCCACTGCTCTTCACATGATGAGAGGAAGCAGCCTTTCGCATTTCATGTTGGAGCAGGGAGCACAAAGTTTCCTGCATGGTACACACAGTACATTTTTATTCAGTCCAGTTAAATCTCCAAATTACCCAAACTGAAGGAAGTCAGGAAATTAAATAATGTCCGGGAGACCAGACTGCATGAGTTTTTTTTTAAAAACAATCCCTTCATCAACAGATATATCTTTGGAATTATATTTTTGCTTAGACCTAGAATCACTTTCATCTCTGGTTTGTAATGAATAGTTGCTGACGATACCCACAAAGTAGATAATCTACTTGTACACTGTTGAGGCTTGATGGTTCTGCCGTAAATTCCAGTTAATAACTGAACAGACTCCACTGTAGCTGTGAGTGCCAGAAAATTAGGTGCATGAATTCCACAACGTGTAACATAAAAAGTTATGTAAACAAGGAAAACATTCGAGAGAGATCTCTTGACTACATGCACATACACAACACAAACACATACAAGCCACCTGTCACTTCACTTCTTTTTATCCAAGAAAAAAAAGGCAAGGAGATATGTACAACTTTGGTTGTGTGGGAAAAAACAAACAAAAAAAATTTTCATGCCTTTTTCTACCATCAATTTGTTGATTTTGTATTTATACAAAAAGTGCATGTATATATATACACATATGTATCTAGCATTTTTCTTTAAGTATAGCTCCTTAATTTTATTAATAAAAATAAAAGCAAACTGCTTTCCATAAGACCCAGTCACTCTTGAACTACAGAAGGATATTCTGGATTCAGCGTATTTTTGAAGGAAATGTGTACACACACAATAAGTATCATCCTCCCACTCTAATTGCTTCTAGAGTTTCTGTTCTCCGGTGAGATCTCAACCTTGAATGGCGTGTTTTCAACACCATGGTGAGCCCTTGGGCGCATGCGCACTGACAGGGCGATGCTTAATCCGCTGTGTGTCCGTGTGGCAGGTGTATTTTCCACACATGGCCCCCAGCCATTGCAAACCCACAAAACCCACGTTCTCCTTCTATTGTGACTTTGTTGCCAGTGCCATGGAGAAGAGGGGGTGCGTGTCCCTGCCCTGACCCTGGTGCACCCCTGTGATGTCCGGCCCTAGGCGTCCGGCTCTGCGCCTCTGGGGTGAGGTCCCAGCAATGCTGAGCCCGTGTGCACCCCTCTCCCGGGCCAGCGTTCTCGGAGCCCAGCCCCTGTCCTGCAAGGGCGGCCCAGGGACACGCCAGCACCTTCAGCAGGGAACCAGCCTGGGTCCCCTTGGCCTCTGGGTCCCCCTGGCTGAGCTCCCAGGCCTCATGGAGCAGGAAGCAGCCATCTTCCCCGTGTGCTCCCCAAACTCCTGACCCCGAATCAGGGAGCACAGAGACACTGTGGCCTTGCTCCACTGGGTAGGGAAGTCGGGTGCCTAGGTGGTGCCTGGAAGGCTGGTCAGAATGACAGGAGGCGGGGCCGGGGGTGATGAGGGGTGAGGGGTGGGGGCCACCGGCCAGCCTGCAGCTTACTTCGCCCCTAGGAGATGAGCACGGGCTCCTTCTCCAGGAAGGCCAGCGTCTCACTGAGCAACAGTTATGGATCGAGCATTTCACCCCTTCATTTGCTTTTACGTGTTCAGGACTATTTACGATGCACTTAAATCAACTGTGTTCTTAAAGCCAGACAAAGGAGGAGATAAGAGGGGCTGAGCGCCGGAGGAGGGCAGCCACCCCAGAGGAGGCGGGCGGTGGGGGTCTGGGAGGCTTTCTGAAGGGAGCGGCCTGGTGGCTGTAGAGCTTGGCCTGACAGAGGGGGTGAAGACGGAGGAGCCAGGACAGGGCAGCGTGTGCCGAGCACGCACGTGTGCCACATGTGGCAGGGACAGAGCCGCCCAGAGCCCGAGGGGACAATGCAGACTTCCCCCGGAGCCGAGGCGGGTCCACCGGCGCCCGGGCTGGGGGGCGGGGCGGCGCTGGGGGCGGGGCGGCGAGGCCGCTGTCCTGGTGCCTGCCTCGCCTGCTGCCAGCGACACGCAGGGAACTCCTGCCTTAGCCCCGGTCCTCACAGCAGCTCTGAGATGAGATCTCGATCCCCCAGGGTCTGGGGCGGCCCGAGGCACCAGCTGGAGTGGAGGCGGCCGGGCACCTGACCTGCACGCCTGTTATGATGAATGACTGCCTGCCCGTCAAGCACTCGGAGGGGTGCCCGGCTGGTGGGCCCCTGATTAATACTTGCTGCCTTTGTCGAAAGGGCTGGAGTCAGAATTCGGAAGTTGCAGACCCCACCTGCTTCCCTCTTTGCTGACCGCAGAGGGCAGGCAGTCCATTGAAAGGGAAAGGCAGGGAGGGGCGCTGAGGAAGAGGGAGGGCTCCCGGGGACACTTAGACCTCTGGCAGGGTGGCTGGTGGATGCTGACCAAGATGAGGGACGGCAGATGATGTGCACGTCTCGGGGGGACAGCAGGGAGGTTAGGCTGCACGCAGGGGTCTGGGCCGCCCAGATAACAGCCACGTTCTCCAGCTCCTGGGCACAGCCTCTGCTGGCTGCCTCCTCCCGCCTCACCCTCCCTGCTCCAGCTGCTGGCTGTGGGGACTCAGTGAAGCTCTGGGATCCTCTGCACAGTGCCACCTCCCCCCCCACCCCAATCCCCCTGCGAGGACTCGTCTCCTTGGTGCCTGTCGTCCACTGCTGTGTGCATGACAGGATGGGTGGGGAGCCAGATAGAAAGACTGCAGGAGGGAGGTCTGCCTGGAGATAAGGACTTGTCTCTGTGTCAGTTAATAACAGCCAGTGGGAGCAGGCACAGAAGGACACAGGAAGTCGGGATAAGAGGTGACAGGGTGGTGAGGCGGGGACCAGGGCAGCAAGTGTTGGAGGGGAAGGCGTGCAGTTCAACATGGAAGGAAGGGAGCTGCTGTGCCTGTCTTGGGGGAGGGGGCGTGCCTTTCAGGACACTCAGTGGCAAGTGCAAAGGCCCTGGGGTGGCCGGATGCCTGCGTGTTTAGAGAACCATTGGAGCCACTGTGCTGGAGGGAGGAGAATAGGGGAAGCGTGAGAATAGGTTAGAGATTCAAATTGGGCAGGGGGTGGGGGGCGGGCACACAAGGGCCTTACCATCTACTGCGGCCACTCTGGGAGATGACGTCTGGAGGGAGACTGGAGTGGGGAGAAGCAGAAGCAGGAAGCCAGTTAGAAACCAGTGAGGTGGTCCAGGGTGGAGACTGGCCGGCACTGAGAGATGCTGGGTGCGGGGCGTTCCTTCAGGCAGAGCAGGGACAGGCTGAGAGGCTGTGGGATGAGGGCAAGGGAGGAGCAGGACCTGGTGGGCCTTCCGGGGTCAGACCCTCCCCCGCAGCCTCTGCTCAGCTCCTCTCTGAGGGACGATAATAGATGAGGAAACAGTGGAAACAGTGTCAGACTTTATTTTTGGGGGCTCCAAAATCACTGCAGATGGTTATTGCAGCCATGAAATTAAAAGACGCTTACTCCTTGGAAGGAAAGTTATGACCAACTTAGATGGCATATTCAAAAGCAGAGACATTACTTTGCCAACAAAGGTCCGTCTAGTCAAGGCTATGGTTTTTCCTGTGATCATGTAGGGATTTGAGAGTTGGACTGTGAAGAAGGCCGAGTGCCGAAGAATTGATGCTTTTGAACTGTGATGTTGGAGAAGACTCTTGAGAGTCCCTTGGACTGCAAGGAGATCCAACCAGTCCATTCTGAAGGAGATCAGCCCTGGGATTTCTTTGGAAGGAATGATGCTAAAGCTGAAACTCCAGTACTTTGGCCACCTCATGCGAAGAGTTGACTCATTGGAAAAGACTCTGATGCTGGGAGGGATTGGGGGCAGGAGGAGAAGGGGACGACAGAGGATGAGATGGCTGGATGGCATCAGTGACTCGATGGACGTGAGTCTCAGTGAACTCCGGGAGTTGGTGTTGGACAGGGAGGCCTGGCGTGCTGCGATTCATGGGGTTGCAAAGAGTCGGACACGACTGAGCGACTGATCTGATCTGATCTGATGCACATCTCCTGAATGGTTTCCCAGACGTGAAAACCCCCCACCAAACGGGAGATCGTAACTGCTCAATGACAGTGAGCACACAGCCCCAGGCCTCCAGGAGTCTGAGGAATGAGCTCAACCCCTGTGACCCCACCCTGCTCCCTCACCATCAGCCAAGCAGAGGTTTGCGCCTATCTGATCACAAACCCTGAGACCACCCCCCCACCCCCCCACACACACTTTACTGGCTTTTAAAAATGCTTTGCTGAAACCCTTTGGGGGAGCTGTAGGCTCTTTAGAGCTTGTGCCACCCATGCATGACCATGCAGTAAACCTCTCTCCACTCCAAACTCCGATGTTGCGGTTTGTCTGGCCTCACTGTGTGCTGGGGGCACGTGGCCTTGTGTAACAGGAGGGCCAGGATGACTGGTCTGAGCAGCTGGAAGGGTGATGTCGCCCTGACTAGGGGGAGGTCAGACACTGTCTTTTGGTCGTGCTTCTTAGGTGTCCAAGCAGATGTGGGTGCTTGTGTTTGAGTCAGTGGTCAGGGTGGGACATATGGTTTGGGGGGTTGTCTCTTCTGTGGGTGCCTCATGAATCTGGAGATTGGCTGACTGAGGTCACTTGGGGTAGGAATAAACTGGAGAACAAAGGATCTGAGGATTCACCCCACCAGGACGAAGGCCGGGCCGAGCAGGGATCAGCCAGGGGCGGGAAGGATGTCTGGGAGGGGACTCTACAGAAGGGGTGGTGGGGGGCTGCCCAGGGGATAGGCCTTTAGGGCAGGGAGAGGGTCACTGCACCTTTCCCAAACCCAGTGCTGAGAGCCCCCCGCAGTGGGGGCTGGCACTCCCTCTGGGAGTTTGTGTAAAGGGGAAGAAAGAAAGGGTCATATTTTAGGATGAGAGAATGGACAGCATACTCGAACACTGGTTGGAATTGTCCAGAAAGAAGGATCCCTTGTTATCTATGTTCACATTTGAAAGTGTTTCTTGGCTTCCCTGGTTATTCAATTGGTAAAGGATCCGCTTGTAATTCAGGAGACTGCCTGCAAAGCAGGAGATGCAGATTTGATCTCTGGGTTGGGAAGATCCTTTGGAGGAAGAAATGGCAACCCATTCCAATATTGTTCCTCAGGAAATCCCATAGACAGAGGAACCTGGTGGGCTACAGTTCACAGGGTCGCAGAGTCGGACACGACTAATCGACTAAACCACCACCAACCAAAGACAGTAAACTTTTAAAATTAACATCTACCCTTTAACTTTCTTTTGTGCTTATGGGCACAAGGGTGTCCCCAAGTTTGATGGGACCCAAAGCCTATAAAATTTGGCAGTCCTTTTTAAGAAGGGCTTCCCTGTGGCTCAGCTGGTAAAGGATCCGCCTGTAATGCGGGATACCTGAGTTCGATCTCTGGGTTGGGAAGATCCCTTGGAGAAGGGAAAGGCAACCCAGTCCTGGAGAATTCCATGGCTGTATAGTCCATGGGGTCACAGAGAGTCAGACACGACTGAGCGACTTTCAGTTCTTTAGAAACAGAGCAGCGGACCAGGAATGTGCAATGAGGCGCAGGCGGGAGTGAGGCCAGAGACAGGCGCAGGCCAGGCGTTCACAGCTGACCTCCTGCTTACACCTCCCCGGGCAAGAAAAGATGGGCTTCAGGCTTGACAGTTACAGCCAGCCTCCTGTTTGCATTTCCTGAAATGGGCTAGGTGAGCTCCAGGATAGGTATTTACAACCAGCCTCCTGTCTGCTCATTGAAAAGGAAGTGACAACAGGAACAGGGTAGATAGCCACACTTTGTCTCCTGAGGACACTTTGAAGATAACAGTGGTAGGATGCTGGGAAAGATTGGGGCCAGGAGGAGAAGGGGACAACAGAGGATGATTTGCTGGATGGCATCACCGATTCAATGGACATGAGTTTGAGCAAGCTCCGGGAGATGGTGAAGGACAGGGAAGCCTGGTGTACTGCAGTCCATGGGGTTAGAGTCAGACACGACTGAGCGACTGAACAACAATGTGGCAGGAACAGAGAGAGGCTAAACTTTGAGAAAAGGATCAGGGGGTCCTGTATGTCCCATCGTTGGGGCAGCAGAGACATTTCACATGCACAGGAAGGCTCCTTAGGAGTCAAAATGAAGGGGACACCACTCCATACATGATCCTACAGGCCTCTGGGCTGGAATCCATCTTTGAAAAAAGGTGTGCACACATGTTGGGGAGGGTTCCAGGTTAGGTCAGGTGTGGAAAAAGAAACCAAATAATTGTCAAAAGGTCAACAAAGACCTGGAAGAACTGATGAATATAAATGAGTAACCGCCTCTTCTCTGCGCTCCTCCGCACTGGGGAGGACGCCCACGCCCTTCCTCTCTGAGTGTCATCTCTGCCTTGCCGCTGTCTCATCTAAACAAACTGTGTGCGCTTCTGCTTGTTGTTAGGCTGGGTCTCTAATAATAAACTGTACCTGCATTTACAGCTTCTGCCTCCATGAAATTTGCATTTGTCACTGGGGGCAAGCTAGCCTCTAGCCCTTGCTGGTCTGGAGGTCAGAATCTTGGCTTTCACCCAGGCTTCCCAGGTTCAATTCTGGGGCAGGGAATTAAGATCTCACCTCACCCACTGCTCAGAGCTGCCTTTCTGCGATCAGGAGGGAGTTTGGCCCCATCACTCCCAGGCACCTGCCCCTGACAGCTCTGGGGTCCCGGCAGGTAAAGCCCTGATGAAAAACGAGGCCCCAACCCTTCCTGTTGGTCCCTCCTCCTCCGCACGCTTATGAGTCTCCCTGGACCCAGGGTCTAGTGTTCCTACGGCCTCAGCCTTCAGAGACCAAGTGACTAGGGCCTAGGGCTTACGAGACACATTAGATACCCCATCAGCCTCCAGGGAAAACCACTGCTTCTGGGCATGTTTTGTAAAACACGCGCCACCCCACCAGTTATTGGGAAAAGATTTTGTATTTGGAGCTTCTGGCTCAGTTGTGCAAGATAAGTGGATCCAGGAGAATTTACTGAATGAGGGTTCCTTCTGGCTTTCAACTCTGCCACCTCTTAAAGTTTGTGATGCTAGTTGGTGTCTGCTAAAAAGTATAGTTACAACCTGAAAGTGGAGAGTTACTTTATTTGGTGGGAATGTTTAGGACTCTGAGCCCGGGAGACAGTGTCTCAGTAGCCCTGAGAAAACTGCTCCAAGGAGGCAGGAGAGGGAGTCAGGCTATATGCAAGTTTGCAACAAAGGGAGCAGGCAGTCTGAACATCAAAGATCCGATACCAAATTAAGGAATTTAGCATTCTGTGCACGGGAAGATGCAAGCCTCTGGGCTCACTGAATTTGCTGTTTTCAAATGCACCTCAGCTGCTGCTGCTGCTAAGTCACTTCAGTCGTGTCCGACTCTGTGCGACCCCATAGACAGCAGCTATCTGGGACCAATCCTGTCTCCTCGCTCAGCTTGAGGACTGTCAGATGTAGTGATCTTCATTCCCCCAGCTCCTCAGCAATCACTGTGTGGGTTAGCGGCATCCTCTGGATTGCATTTTTGGGAGCCCACAGTCACATTTGGAGGAGAGAAATAGCTTATGGCTGTGACATTTCTTGTTTATTGATATGGCAGGAGATATTTTCACTTCAAGGTCAAGAAGCAACAATTAGAACCGGACATGGAGCAACGGACTGGTTCCAAATTGGGAAAGGAGTACGTCAAGGCTGTGTACTGTCACCCTGCTTATTTAACTTACATGCAGAGTACATCATGAGAAATGCCAGGCTGGATGAAACACAAGCTGGAATCAAGATTGCTGGCAGAAATATCAAAAACCTCAGATATGCAGATGACACCACTCTTATGGCAGAAAGTGAAGAAGAACTAAAGAGCCCCTTGATGAAAGTCAAAGAGGAGAGTGAAAAAGTTGGCTTAAAACTCAACATTCAAAAAACTAAGATCATGGCATCTGGTTCCATCACTTCATGGCAAATAGATGGGGAAACAATGAAAACATGGAAAAACTTTATTTTCTTTGGTTCCAAAATCACTGTAGATGGTGACTGGAGCCATAAAATTAAAAGACCCTTGCTCCTTAGAAGAAAATCCATGACCAACCTAGACAGCATATTAAAATGCAGAGACATTAGTTTATTGGCAAATGTCTGCATAGTCAAAGCTATGCTTTCTGGTAGTCATGTATGGATGTGAGAGTTGGACCATAAAAAAGACTAAGTGCTGAAGAATTGATGCTTTTCAATTGTGGTGTTGGAGAAAACTCTTGAGAGTCCCTTGGATTGTAAGGAGATCAAACCAGTCACTCTTAAAGGAAATCAATCCCAAATACTCTTTGGAAGGACTGATGTTGAAGCTGAAGCTGCAATACTTTGTCCACCTGATGCGAAGAGCTGACTCATTGAAAAAAACCCTGTTGCTGGGAAAGATTGAAGGCAGGAAGAGAAGGGGATGACAGAGGATGAGATGGTTGGATGGCATCACCAACTCATTGGATAGGAGTTTGAGCAAACACTGGGAGATGGTGAAGAACAGGGAAGTCTGGTGTGCTGTAGTCCGTGGGGTCTCAGAGTTGGACACTACTGAGCGACTGAACAACAAAATAGCATGGGAAAGTGTATTAGTCAGGGTTCTCCAGAGAAACCTAATCAATAAGAGATGGAGATATTTATCTGTGGATGGATCGATGAGTCACCTATAAAGAGATTTCTTTCAAGGACTGGGTCACAAGACTGTGGGCACTGGTAAGTCTCCAGGCCAGCAGGCAAAAGCTGATGGTCTGGAGACAAAATTCCTTTTTCTCCAATAAACCTCAGTTTTTGATCTGAAGGCTCCTAAATGACTGGATGAGGTCCACCCGTATCAACAAGGGTAATCTCCGTAAAGTCAACTGATTGAAGATATTAATCATGCAGACACCTAGGTTAGGGTTTGATGGAAAACCTGGACACTCTAGCCTAGGTAAGGAGCAATCTGTTGATCCCTAGGGAGGCATTGACTACGTCACAGAAGAAAATGTGAGAATTTGTCCAGACTTTCTTGAGTGGCAGATTTTCTGAAGTCTTTGACTAAAGTCACCCTTGGTCCCTTTTTCCCTACCGCTTTTAGAGTCGTAGTGGAATTTAACGTTTAATGTCTATTGCCGGTGGACAAATATGCAAAAGTTAAAATGTATTTTTCCTTTGTCTCTGATGCTCTATGAACTTTAAGGAAATAATTGCCTTTAGGATAGACATCTGGATGCTTTTAAAAAATAGCATTTGGACAAGCTGGATGATAAAGTACTCGAGGATGCCTTAGAGCTGTGTGTGCCTGACACACTGGAGCAGGGTGGGTTTTTGTTCTAATGTGCACCCCGGAACTTCTTTAAAATGCCAGATTATTCTTTTCTCAGAGGCATGCAATTTGTTCTCTGTTGACTATTATAAAAAATATAGATAAGAGCAAAATTTCAAACGCTGTTCAACAAAAATTATTGAATCATCGCTGGCCTACTGTGGAAATTCACTTGAAATGTGTGTTGATGAGTAGCTCTGAAGTCCTGTCTTGGCAGATGCAATATTAGCCAGCTTTATGAGAAATTCAGTTTATTCATCTGTGTGATATATACTTTCTTGACAATCAGAGTGCAGCCAAGGTCAGCCTTTTATGAAGGCAGAATATGGTTTGAACCAGGAGGCACTGAGGGGTCCTCTCCTGCCTTTCCAATAATATCAATTTTCTCCTGGCTGATGATAGCAATGCTAACCGTCTAACGTTTTAACTTTATTTTAAAGCTCTGATTCATGATCAAATGCAAATACCGCTGGGAGAGGTAAATGAAATGGAAACTTCATCAACCACTTTCATTTTAGATGACTGGGTGTGAGATCTTCCCTTTTCTGATTTCACGAAGATGGAGAAAGATGGTGCGTGTGGAGGCAGGAGGCAGGCTTCTGGTGCCTCGTTCTCCCGACCTTCCTGTCACACAGACGTGACTGCAAGTGTTTTTAAAAATATGAAAGAAAAAGTATTTCAGTATAACTCATATGATGTTAAAGTGATAACAGTTCCAAGAATAACTACAGGATGAGAAATTTCTTGGAATCAAGGGGCAGGGTATGGAGTGGGGGGACGGGGAATGTCGTGGAATAAAGACGGGTAGGTGAAGACAGGGAAGGTCATTAAAATTTAGGATTCCGAGGTTCACACTCAAAGGATAACCACTGGCTACTGAAAAGTTACAAGTGAGGAAGTGTGAGTTCATATTTATAGGAAATATGTAATACCTTTTAAATATTTATATGAACAATTGACACAAATATCAATTTCTGGAATAACCCTTCTGGACACCTTGGTCATCCCAGGCTGCCTGATGCAGAGTGAAAGAAAAGAGAGATTTGTTTAAAAGACATGTCCATCTCCCAAGTGTCCAGCTGTATTACAGACTTTGTTTCTAGGTGATTATTTTATGTTTGCTCAGAGAATCCTGTTTTACTTGAGCTGATTTGAGTGGCTTTCTGCACCCGGCAATCCTTAAGTAGTCAGAAAATGCCAGGAGAACCATTGCATGTGAAGTAGGGAAATAAAAATGTAAAGAGTGGGAAAATATTTACATTACTAGGACCAGTATAAGTTTGCACTATTATTTGGAATTTTTTGTTACTCTTATTTATTGATTGATATTTCTCTTTCTACATTGTCACTTTTGGGAGAGTAGATAAAGAATATTAATTTCATGTAGCATTTTGCAAGCACTCAGTTAATGTTTTTTGAATGAGATAATACAACATATTTGAGTTAAATTTTAGTAGATTTATATTTGGAAAGTGATTTGTGAGAATGTGTTGCCCACAGTACTAAATCTGTAATACAGAAAAATCATGAAAAGTTGGATTTTCACAAGAAACAGGTTTCTTGCTTCACAGAAACAAGTCGTGCCAGAATACCTTACCCCCGGATCCCTAGCACACGTGGAAATGGGTCCGTGGGGTGGCTGCCGGGTCAGGGGCGTGTGCAGAAGAGATCATCACGTCACAGAGAGCCTGTGACTGCAGGCCAACCCGCCAGCTGCCTCAGGCGATCCCAGGCTCCTCAGCCTCCTCACCCCTCCCCTGTCCCCGGAAGTGGGTTCTGGCCTCAGGGCCCACCCAGGGGACCACGTTCAGGGAGGCAGCCTTGGAGAGTGATGTGGGGTTGAGATCACTCACACTGAGTGATCATAAAAGAGTTCTGAATCTTTAGGTTTAATTTACAACGCATGAGATCATGTTTAGCGGTTGTAATCTTTTTGAGGTTCTGCCCTATTATTATGAGAAATAAACTAAGATATTACCATGGTCATTTAGTCTATCGACAATTGAAAGCCAAACAATGAAAAAACTGACTTTCCCCACATCAATGATTTATGTGTTTTACGCAGGGGAGATGAAAGTAACATGAGCAATTGAAAAAAATTAATGTAAAAGTTACAGATGTGATCCTTGTAGTCACTCAGGGAGATTGTATATAATATTCAAAAAGTTGTGACGTTGTTTAAAGTACTTTTGTGACAACTCATCATTTGGAAAGGCTGCCTGAAATCTGCTCTGAGTCGTAGGATGTAAGACCCAGAAGAGGATGTCAGCAAAGAGTGTGGCCGCCCAGAGCCCAGTGCTCACGGGCGCACAGATGCTGAAGCACCGTTTCTCATCGTCCATTCTCAGCCTTGAGTCCCCCGGGGCATATCCTTCCAGAAATACATACACCGTGACTGTGTGTGTTTCTGTGTGCACTATTTATATGCATGACACCATGTATAGGTAGCATATATAAATACATTCGCCCCTCCTGAACACCTTATGTAAAGCTTGTCTCCATAATATAAAGTATAGAAGCTGCTCCACAGACTTAGCAATATATTAGTACTCCTTTCACAACACCCGCATAACATTTTCTTTTGGGAAAAAGAAGGGAAAGTGTTAGTCGCTCAGTGGTATCTGACTCTTTGCGACCCCTTGGACAGTAGCCCGCCAGGCTCCTCTGTCTGTGGGATTTCCCCGGCAAGAACACTGGAGTGGGTTGCCATATCCTTCAACGTGGCGTGATTTATTAATCAGTCCCATAGTGAGTGAGAGGCATGTAGGTTATTTCCAATCTTTCATAACAAGTCGTGCCAGAATACCTTACCCCCGGATCCCTAGCACACGTGGAAATGGGTCCGTGGGGTGGCTGCCGGTCAGGGGCGTGTGCGGAGGAGGTCATCACGTCACAGAGAGGCTGTGAGTGCAGGCCAACCCGCCAGCGGCCTCAGGCGATCCCAGGCTCCTCAGCCTCCTCACCCCTCCCCTGTCTCCCAGGAGCGGGTTCTGGCCTCAGGGCCCACCCAGGGGACCACGTTCAGGGAGGCAGCCTTGGAGAGTGATGTGGGGGTTGAGATCACTCACACTGAGTCCAGGCCTGGATCCACTGAGGCCTCTGGATGAACTTGGAGACTCCATGGGGCGGGCGTAGAGACCAGCCTTGTAAGTTGCTTGCTCTTTACACCTGCTGCCACGGCCTGGGTCACCCGCCTCTTCCTGGGCTCTCCCTGATCTCTGTGTCCCAGGCCAGTTGCTGACCAACAGTGTGTGCGTGTGTGTATGTGTGCTCCGTCACTTCAGTTGTGTCTGCCTCTTTGCAACCCCATGGACTATAGTGAGCCAGGCTCCTCTGTTTATGGGATTTTCCAGGCTAGAATACTGGAGTGGGTTGCCATGCCCTCCTCCAGGGGAATCTTCCCTACTCAGGGATCGAACCTGCGTCTCCTGCACTGCAGGTGGATTCTTTACTGCTGAGCTATAAGGGAAGCCCACAAACTATCAGTACCTACATTATATTGATAAATCTTGCCAAGGTGCTTGTGTCAGAATCCGTCTGCCTGTGTCACCAAGCTTCTGACATGCAGAGCTGAGAGGAGAAAGTGAATTCCCAGGGCACCTTTCATTAACTGTGAGCTTCTTTTCACACTAGTAATTCCTTTGATGTGAATTATCTGTTCGTGTTCTCTAATCACGCTTTTTTTCAAAAGAGTTTATTGGCCTTTTTCTTAATGCTTTTTAGAAATTCTACCTTAGGGATATTAGCTATGTGTGATATGAGTTGGAAGAAAAAATGGCTCTTTTTATTTTGTGGAGGGTTTTACTCTTTTTCAATATATTCATTGTGATATCTAATCTCTGGCTGTTCTTGGCAGTGTCTTTTGAGATACAGGTAAAATTTTTTTACATATATCTATTTATTTGGCTGCATCAGCTCTGTCGCAGACTGTGGGGTCTGCACCAGGCGGCATCTTTTGTTGCAGTTCTCTGGGTTTTCTCCGGCTGTGGCTTGCAGGCTTGGGTGCCTCAGAGCATTTGGGACCTTAGTTCCTGGCCAGGGATCAAGCCTGAGTCCTTGGCATTGCAAAACAAGTGCTTAACCACTGGACCACTAGGGAAGTCCTGCAGGACAGGTAAGGTTGATGAATTGCTGATGTTCTCCGTGAGAAATGACATGACTTCATGGTTAGCTGTTTTTGAAGGTAATTCCCAAAGAGGAGCTTCAAAATGTTTTGAGCCCTGCTCCAGGCACGTAACGTCTCAAGGTTTGTGTAATTTCCCAAGGGGACGGTTATGAAAGATGAGGGTTGTGTAGGTATCAGCTCCATCCTGTTGTTTAGAAACATCCTCCTGATCTTAGAGTCACCCCAGCTCTGTAAGATGCTGGATGCTGGTCCTAAATTGGATGCTTGGTTTGCCAGGATAGCCGCTCGCTGGGTCGGTTGTCTTCTCACCCTCTGCATGGGGTCTTTTGCAAAAGTTGTAAATTTTGGTGAAATTGCCAGTTTATTGCATTTTCCCTCTATTGATGCTGCTTCTGGTGTCAGTCTCTGAACTCTTTGCTTAACCCTAGATGCCAAAGGTTTTATTTTTTCTTAAAAGTTTTATAATTTTACATTTAAGTCTGTGATCTAGGCAAGGGATGTTTTTCAGCGAAGGGTATGAACCTCTCGGCTCCCACGTGAGTTCCTTGACAACCTCCCAGCCAGGGTGGTGGACATTCGTCCCAGGCTGCGTGAGGGGCATCTTGGCCCCCTATCAGCCTTTGCCTGCGTGGTTGTTGGGGGACACCATTTTCTCTGGTGTTTAGTTTGATCCCTGGGTAGGGTAGATCCTCTGGAGGAGGGCATGGCAACCCACTCCTGTACTCTTGCCTGGGAAATCCCACGGACAGAGGAGCCTGGAGGGCTACAGTCCAAGGGGTCACAAAGAGTTGGACACGAATGAGCAGCTCACACTTACCTGGAGGAGGAAGCTGACGTAATTTTTTAAATTAATATACTCTTCAAACCAGAAATATTTTATGACTTTTACCTGTTTTTCAAGTTGTGCTCGTTTCTAAGTCTAAGGACATTTGAGACTCAGCAGGACCTCTGTGAGATTGGAACCTGGGGCCTTCCCATTCCTTTTTGGAAGTCTGCTTTCTGAATGCCCAGGAATATTCAGCTTTGTGCGTGCCTGCTCAGTCATGTCCAACTCTTTGTGACCCCATGGACTGTTGCCCTCCAGACTCCTCTGTCCATGGAATTTTCCAGGCAAAAACACTCAAATACATTGTTGTTCCCTTCTCCAGAGAATCTTCCCTGCCTTGTGGATCAAAACTGTGTCTCCCGTCTCCTGCATTGGCAGGTGGACTCTTTACTTCTGCACCCCCTGGGAAGCCCATATCCAGCTTTGTGTGTGTGTGTGTTTAGTCACTCAGTCATCTCCAACTCTTTTGCGAACCCATGGCTGTAGCCTACCAGGCTCCTCTGTGCACGGAATTCTCTAGGAAAGAATACTGGAGCAGGTTGCCATTCCCTTCTCCAGGGGATCTTCCCGACCCAAGGATTGAACTCGGTTCTCCTGCATTGCAGGCAGATTCTTTACCATCTGAGCCACCAGGGAAGCCTCTATCCAGCTTGGTTCCTGCAGAATAATCTCCCCAGTGATCTTCCTTCTGATTCTAAAAAGTTCTAGCTACTTGGGAAACACGTATCCCATAGTTATTGTCTGTTACCCAGGCTCTCAAAATGAAACAAGAAGGCAAGGGATTTGAACATGAAGATTGATTGCAGATGTTTCTGCATGCTGCTGCTGCTAAGTCGCTTCAGTCATGTCCAACTCTGTGCGACCCCATAGACCGCAGCCCAGCAGGCTCCCCTGTCCTTGGGATTCTCTAGGCAAGAACACTGGAGTGGGTTGCCATTGCCTTCTCCAATGCATGAAAAGGAAAAGTGAAAGTGAAGTCGCTCAGTCGTGTCTGACTCTTAGCAACCCCATGGACTGCAGCCTACCAGGCTCCTCCGTCCATGGGATTTTCCAGGCAAGAGTACTGGAATGGGGTGCCATTGCCTTTTCCAGATGTTTCTGCATATTTGACCCCTATTTAAGCCTTTGCTGGTAGATGGGTTTACTAATATCCTCCAATGAGGATTCCTGAATTTTTAAGGAAGCAAGGCTGTAACATGGAGACTGTCGTGGTCTGTGCGTGTGTTGGAAAAAAATTTCCAGACATGAGGCAGAATGAGAGAATGAAGTTTATTAGAGTGGGAGATGCTGTTAGAATGTTGGGCAGGCTCAAGGGAGAGCCGACCCCATTAAAGGGCTAGTAGCCAATTTTTGTAGCCTCAAGATGAGAAAATTCCTACTGGAAGGGGAGCATTAGGTGATTGGTTAGGACCCCATACATAAGGTGGGTATTTTACCTAATATGGGGTCAGGGAACCTGCCTGTTTAAATCAGGAGGCTCATGGCAACAGTTGCTATGGGGCTTGGTCAGTTCCGGTGACCTCGGTGCAGGGCTCCACACCTGTGACCTTGGTATAGGGCTCCACAGAGACACGTATAGACAGTCTTTGATTCTGTATTCTCATACTGTCTCCCAAATCGTGATTAATAAACACACACACACTGTCCTCACATCTGTGCATCCTCAAGTGAAGGATGACACAGAGAGTAAGGGCGTAGAAAATCAAAAGGTAAATTTGAACAAAACTGATCAATGCAACTCCGTACTGCAACTGGGGATCAGTCCCAACGTCTAGAAAAGAGGCAAGAATTCTGAGTTCTCCTTTTGCTACTCTGCAACTTGGATGCATTATAGTCATTATTTCTAACTTATTTCCTCTGTCACTCAGAATTAAGGTGATAATATTCACAGCTTAATTATACGACTCCTCGAGAAAAGACTTGTAGAAGTTCACTTAGGCGGTCCCCACCATTATCTGGCAAAGTTAACCAGTAAAAGTCACTTAATTTTTTCTAGCCCTCAATTTCCTATCATATAAGTGGTAGGTGGAACTTGATTCTTCTCTCTGCAAGGTCCTTCTCAGCTCGAAATCCCTGTGACTTTACAATTCTGAAGAAAGCGGTGTTTAAACCCAAGGCATTGTGATTACTACTTTCTTTTTTTGTTGTGTAATTATGGTTGTGTGAAAAAATGCTTCCTCTTTTCAGGCAAACCTTTTTAAAATGCAAATTTAAATGTTGCGAAATGACTTTCTTTAATCCTATGACTCCTTATAAAGTAAGAAACCCCACAGGATTATGAATCCTATTATGGGTTTTTGGGTGCATTTTTAACATGTTCCTTGCTCAGAAATAATACTCATGATAGAAAGTAAGCCCCATCCAAACACGACAGAAAGGAACGCATTCAGATAATGTGTTGTGTGAATTGTTGGTTGTTCTCAGCACTTTGGCCAGAATAAAGGATTAAAAATTGAAGAATATGAATAGTATAAACTTGAGAAAATGATGAAAGTCATGATACAAGGCCAATTTTATTTGCATGAGACTAGACAAACATTTGAATCTTATTTATAAATGGTGATTATTGGCTAAAAGTTTTAATTTCTTTGCAAATAAATATTCAAAATACATAGAAACGGTATGTGGCTTCCCAGGTGGTGCCAGTGGTAAAGGACCCTCCCTGCCAGTGTAGGAGACACGAGACACAGTTTCGATCCCTGGGTTGGGAAGATCCCCTGGAGGAGGGCATGGCAACCCACTCCAGTATTCTTGGCTGGAGAATCCCATGGACAGAGGAGCCTGGTGGACTACAGTCCATGGGGTTGCAGAGTTGGCCACAACTGAAGCGACTTAGCATGCACGCAGAGACAGTATAGATTGCACTTCCTAGACTTTGAAAGGCTGAAGGAAAAACTTATTTACCAATCATTATGTAAAATCGATAATTATAGGGGATTTTATTTCCATCTTGGAAGCAAACCTGGTCTTGAAACTTGTGGGGCTCCAGGGTACAAATGTTTTCTGTGTCCCCCGTTCCTTATTGGTAGGAAATGGGCTTCATTCAGCCTCCAGAGACCTTCCCTCAGTTCCAAAAGGCAGATGAAAACAGTTTCTTAACAGAAAGGGGAGAGAATGAAGAAAGAAAGGAGAAGCAATCAAGAAGCAGTAGTGCAGCCGTCTTGCCTGGAGAATCCCATGGACGGAGGAGCCTGGTGGGCTGCAGTCCATGGGGTTGCTAAGAGTTGGACACAACTGAGCAACTTCTCTTTCACTTTTCACTTTCATGCATTGGAGAAGGAAATGGCACCCCACTCCAGTATTCCTGCCTGGAGAATCGCAGGGATGGGGGAGCCTGGTGGGCTGCCGTCTCTGGGGTTGCACAGAGTCGGACACGACTGAAGCGACTTAGCAGCAGCAGCAGCAGCGGCAGCAGCAGCAATGCAACTGTGGGGTAGGATCCTGGTTCCTCTTGAAGGAATATTGAGACAGTACCTCTGGATTCTCCTGCAGGAACTAAGGCCCCCGCCCAGGTGGAGGAAAGTAGCTTCAGGCTGAGCACAGGATACCTGAAACCCTGCTCCGTTATCCCACCAGCCAATCAGAACAAAGTCGCACCCTGCAGCCCGCCACCCCCGCCTCTCAATTTTGCCTATAGAAGCTTCTCCCCGGACAAAACCACCAGGAGCTCCCGAGTGTGGGAGCACACGCCGCCACTCCCTTTGGCACGCCGCCACTCCCTTTGCTTGACTTGCAACAGACCTCCCTCTGCTCCCAACACTGACGTTTCGGTTTGTTTGGCCTCACTGTGCGTTGGGCACGTAAACTTGAGTTCAGTAACAAAATCAGAAAAGACCCCTTCAGCTCCATGCCAGCCTTCACTTCCCTGGACTATTGTTAGCAGGTACAGATTTGATTGCTGTACCAATTGTGAAAGAAAATTCATATTTTATGGTGGAACAAGCAAAGTTTAAACATAGATCTCTTTGCTGGCCTCCTGCCTCCTCTCTCCCATGTACTGTGTGTCATGTACCTGCCTTGTGCGTGGACCTGACCCCCCATCAGCAGAAACACCTGCTCAACCATGACAGCAGCATTCTAGCATCAACAAGACACCTCCTTAAGGAGAACGTGCCTTCTTGATCTTGTGAGGGGCGACGCTGATCCACCAGGGAGACACTTAGATTTGGATGATGTAAACTGTCAGTAACACATCACTTCCCATACATCGTCTGTCCCAAAAAATTTAACTGTGCCTTGACTTCTCATGGCCTGAATGGTTCTCAGAGCTTCTGAGATGCTGCTGTCCCCAGGTTATAAGCCTCAACTTGGCCAGAATGAAATCTTCCATTTCTTTCCTTGACTGACTGGTTGTTTTTTTGTCCACATGTCCTGATCAAGTTGCTTTCTTCCCGTTGACGATGTTGAACTTCACCTGAGCCCTGTTTTCCCATGTGGTTCATTCTGGGAAATGGCTGAGCACACATCCTGAGTCCAGACTAGCCTCCTCCTCCTTCCCCAAGATTCTCTTCTTTCTAGAAACTCCGGGTTTCCCTCCTCCTGCTAGAACTTTGCTCATTAGTGCACCTCTCTATCAGAGCAGCTTGAATAAAACCGTATCCTCAATCAGCTGGAGCCCTGATTTGAATGGGTCCGACCTTGTCTCACATCTGCGTTTTCTCCTCCCGATACTAAGGCTTTCGGGTCCTCTGTGCTCCGATCCTGCTGGGACGCCCAGTGATGGTGAGTTTTACTCCTGGTCCTACGCTCGGGACCCTGCGCCATCCAGAGCCTGACGTGGATTTGAGCTTGGACCTTTGAGTACTTGCTTGATTGTGGTTGCTGAATCCTTTTGGTTTTGTGATCTGACTGTTTGGTGATCTCTTGGTCTATTTTGTGCCCAGATCAGTTAAGAATTTCATGCCCAACAGTAATTGATCAATTTTGTGTGTTCTGTGTTTATGCTTGATCCGTGGCTGCAGTTTTAGGGTTAACGCTGTCAGCTTTCCCTCTGTGTCTATAGATCTGTATGTCTAATTCAGGAAAACCTTTATTTTTCATTGTGTGTGAATTGGTATTTCCCTACTCTCTGAAAAGTTTCAGTTGCTTGGTCGTGTCTGACTCTGCGACCTCATGGACTGAAAACCACCAGGCTCCTCTGTCCATTGAATTCTCCAGGCAAGAATACTGGGGTGGGTTACCTTTCCCTTCTCCAGGGGATCTTCCCAACCCAGGGATCAAACTCAGGTCTTTGCATTGCAGGAAGATTTTTTACCATCTGAACCACCAGTAAAGAAAGCTTTACCAAAGTAAACTATAAAGTCTCTTAATTAAACTCTATCCTGATCAAATTGCATATAAGTAAGTGCTTATATAAATTAATCTTTTAAAAATCCTAGGAATTAAAGAAACTGAAAATATAATGCTTTCAATGTGAAAAAAGTTATTCTTTTAAAAATAATTTGAGCATGTTTTAATAATTCAAGTTAACAGGTCTTTGGCAAATAAGGCTACTTTGCAATTGTTTTAATAAAAACAAATTGTGTGTTCTCTGAGATATCAGTGTCAGGTACAATATAAGTATACATTTTGATTCTACTTCGATATGTTCTTCCTATACCTATATAGGACTTGCTGAATAACCCAGCTTTGCTTCTAATAAATGCTTATGGAAAATGCAAAACTACACTTAACCAAAGTTGATTCATTATTCTGACAACCTTTATTTCAATAGTAATTATAGTAACTTGAAGAGAATATCCTGATTTTTTAAAAAGTTTTTTGTAAACTAAAAATGAACTGGTATTAAATTATTAATTAACAGATATTGTTTAGATGCACAGAACATTTATAAGTAAAATAGAACACTGAAATGTTGATTATTAACCATAATTTAAGTCTATGTACTTTTACTTCTTAGTTTTATATTCTCAGAGAGGCTGTAAACATATATATTTGGGCCTGTTAGTAAATGTGCTCATTTTGTCATTTTGAAAAATTTTACCTTAAAGGATGTATTGTTACATAGAAACTTTAGGAAGTTTCATTAGAAGGGAATTTTATTTGTTGTACTCAAAGCTGGCTAAGGTTTGACAAGTTTAACTGTAAGATTTATTGGCAAATACACAATTAAAAATCTAATATGAAATATTATATTGATGCAAAACTAGAACTTGGTTTTCTATCTGTTAAAATGACAATAATAGGATTTTTACTTTGCTCTTAACATGAGGTTGTGCAAGGTTATTCTTTACCTCCTGTGTAAACCACCTAGATATTAAAGTCTGTGTCTGACCAGAATAATCTTCTATGGCTTATACTGACTGTATTGTGTCATTTATCGTGTAAGAAAATGCGGGTTACTCACTTAGAGTTAAGGACCTTCACATTCATGTTACCGCTGTGATTTCTTTAAAACTTTTTATGGCCACTTTGGCTAAATATGTCACCAAGTGTTGCTTCTTAGTAAACCATGATCCTATTTTTGGTGCTGAAACCCAGTATCAAACCCTGACAATTTTTGATACTTTGCTTTCCCCAAATAAAATTGTAAATACTAATGTTGGCAATTAAAGCTGTCCAAAATCACTGCAGATGGTGATTGCAGCCATGAAATTAAAAGATGCTAACTCCTTGGAAAGAAAGTTATGACCAACCTAGACAGCATATTAAAAAGCAGAGCCATTACTTTGCCAACAAAGGTCCATCTAGTCAAGGCTATGGTTTTTCCAGTAGTCATGTATGGATGTGAGAATTGGACTATAAGGAAAGCTGAGCGCTGAAGAATTGATGCTTTTGAACTGTGGTGTTGGAGAAGACTCTTGAGAGTCCCTTGGACTGCAAGGAGATCCAACCAGTCCATCCTAAAGGAGATCAATCCTGTGTGTTCATTGGAAGGACTGATGTTGAAGCTGAAACTCCAATACTTTGGCCTCCTGATGTGAAGAGCTGACTCATTTGAAAAGACCCTGATGCTGGGAAAGATTGAGGGCAGGAGGAGAAGGGGACAACAGAGGATGAAATGGTTGGATGGCATCACTGACTCAATAGACATGAGTTTGGGTGGACTCCAGAAGTTGGTGATGGACAGGGAGGCCTGGCATGCTGCAGTTCACTGGGTTGCAAAGAGTTGGACGTGACTGAGCGACTGAACTGAACTGAACTGAACTGAACTGAAAGCTGTCTTAAGATTTCCCAGAGGGCCTCTGGAGATCACAAGGGACTCGTTCTCCCAACTCATGAAAACAATTAGGCTTATTTGGTGTGTTTCCACCGACGATTCTCATGGGGATCACTGTCAAATCAGAAGGGAGGCTCAACCCTCCTTAGGTTAAATTTGTGTGGGTAAAAGGTTTTCAACACAAATGTTCAGAATCTCCTGCTGCAACAGGAGAACCCAGGGAACAGAGCTCTGATGTCTAAAATGTTTCCACTTGCCAGCATCCTGGCCAGTTGGACTGAAAATTAGCCGCAATGTGGTGCTATCAGTCACAGCTTCAACTGCTGTTTAAAATGTTAGTTTTTTTTCACTTTACTTCTTCAACATGGATCAGGCATTTTCTTGGCCAGTGGTTTTCAGCTGGGGATTGGCGTCACTAACCTCAGTAATCAGTGTTCAGGCATCTGGAACCTACTCCAGGCTACAGAACATCTTTCCTTGATATTGCTGATGTGTGCTTACATATTTATCAGGCAGTGTGTCAGGGTTATTACGTTATGTCTGAAGACATTTTTCTCTGTAAAGATTATGTTCACTCATTTTTATATTAGATGTGATACCTATTGTTTCTAATACAGTGCAAACCTTTATGTTGATGGATATTTTGTCTGAAACTCTTTGGGACTGATTTTATTATCTCATGCTGCAAGCCAAAGAACAACTACATTCCCAGTCCGTTTGTTCTTCTTGTCATGAACTCTTCGTATCTTACACTTTTGAATATTATCAGTAATAAGTGAAGCCCAGTCATTTGAAATCTTCTGTCATCTGTAGATAATTTTTGCTTTACTCTGATGCTTTCCTAAAAGTGCCCACACTCAACCATCGACTAGAGAGAACCCCATGAAAGGGCGCTGTGCTGGTCACTTGTCTGTTACTGCTTGGATCCAGGCAAATTTTAATTATCTCACCTCTGAAGAACTGACAATAAATTTAGAGAGAAGAGGGAGAAGGTAATAATTTTATCATTGTCTCTACATTAAATTTTTGTTTTGCTATCTTAGTACACGCTTGTTTTACTGTGAGCCATCTCAAAATATATTTTTTTCTTAAAGAGGAGATACGTAGAAAAATAAAGAGAGTATTTTTCAAAACAAGGAGTCATCTTTTTTGTGCTGGATCCTGACTTAGAGAATATGAATATATCTTATTTCAGTAGTATTCTGTGCCAGTGCTTGAGCTTCAAAACTTTCCATGTTTTGGGATTTGTACAAAATGTTTGCATGTCTAAAGCAAACTAACACAATTTAATACTTTTCCAAGAACTTCATTTATCAGTGAGCTCATTGCTAGCATTGTATAATGACTTTTCTCAGACAGATGTAGATTCTCCTTATAAATGTCTGGAAGAAATATTTTGAAAATATGCTGACTTAATTGCTTCCACACAATTTTCTCTTAACATCATTACATGCAGAAGCAGAGACACAAATTGGCATTTATGCATGAATGCCCATTTGCAATTTCTCATTTTGTGCACGATAATACAGGCTGGGATCTATTTTCTTGAACCTTAGCAAGCAATACATTTATAAAGAATTTTCTCAAATACATAGTTGCGTTCACTATTTCTGCTTAGTGGAAGCCTACCCACGCAATGTTTAAAGTAGGGTCCATATTTTTCATCCTCAGGAAACAAAATGAAGACACTGTCTTTAGTGACAAGCTTCTAATGTTTATCTTAGTTTCTCCAATTTGACTGTGCGTTCCCTGAGGGCAGCAGGGTCTGTCTTACGCTTACATCCAATTTCAGCACCATGTGGGGACGACTGTGGCTTATGGGTGAATTTATGAACAGTCCCTGCAAAATCGGCCAGGTGGGAGGCAGAGGAAATCCTAAGATTCTCTTTGTACTCAGCTGATGAAATCCTTGGCAGAATTCACTCGGTCTCATTTTTAAAGATCCATTTTTATCATTTTAATGATACTCCTTTAGGATTTTTTTTTAAATTAAAAAGATGATGCCTTACATAAGTGTTCAAACTCCTGCCTTTGGGGTGGGAATATTGACATTTTTATCTTAGGACTTCTGATTTATACCTGGACTGGACAAGTTAACTTATCAACTGGATCAATTTCTTCACAATATTATTGGCATGAGAGGGACACATAAAACAATGTATTTGTTAAAACATCTTACATTTATCAAGTGCCTATTCTGGGCGGTGCTATTCTAGATGCAGGATCAGAGTGGACTAACAATTACATTTGTTGTTTTCCGTTGCTCAGTTGTGTCCTACTCTTGGCGACCTCATGGACTGCAGCAGGCTTCCCTGTCCATCACCAGCTCCCAGAGTTACTCAAACTCATGTCCATTGAGTCAGTGATGCCATCCAACCATCTCATCCTCTGTCGTCCCCTTCTCCTCCTGCCTTCAATCTTTCCCAGCATCAGGGTCTTTTCCAATGAGTCAGTTCTTCACATCAGGTGGCCAAAGTCTCAGGACTAATTTCCTTTAGGATTGACGAGTTTGATCTTCTTGATGTCCAAGGGACTCTCCAGAGTCTTCTCTAGGACCACAGTTCAACATCATCAATTTTTCAGCTCTCAGTCTTCTTTAGGGTCCAAGTTTCTGATCCACAAATGCCAGGATGTTTACCCCAAAGACACCCCCTGGGACCCAGCAGATGAGCACCTGAGGTGACGTCACATGTCAGGAGGAGCCTGCAGGGGTAGGGCTGTTGTGGAGAGCAGGGTGACCCTAAAGCCGGCATCTCACCTGGCTCCATCACTATCAGGGCCAGACCCTGCCCTGCAGTGCGGCCAGCCTGTCTGTGGTGGGGAGTATCCGGCCCCCAGCACCTTGACGTCAGGAGGACACACCCCAGTCTCGACAACCACTGATTGCTCCGGACATTTCAAGATGTCCTCTGGGCTAAGTGCTCCCAGTTGAGGATCCCTGACAAGGAACAACCCCGGTCATGCTGCGTGCTGTGTCCTCACTTCCTGTGGATCTGGAGCTTGGAAAAGGGATCTTCTAGATTGACAAAGACGTGACTGAAGCCAGGGAGTAACCAGTAAATCACAAAGGCTTGTCAGTTACTGAGCAGCCGATTTACTGCTTCTCCAAGTGCAAAGCTTGGGCGCCAGGGGGGACCAAACCGCCAGCTGCGGGATTAGGTCCGACGTCTCCAGCCGGAATCTTCCAAGCGTGGTGATGTGTTGTTGCCATGGCAGTTCTGCTCCAGGGCCCTTTGGCCCAAGCAGGAGGACTCTTGATGCAGAGGAAATCTGCAGTCTGGCAGCAGCTGGCCGGGCTGGCAGCTCCCAGAGGAACTCGGGTTCTAATTAGATGAGAAAGTTGCTCGTTGACCATTCAGCCAGACTGAGGCAGGCAGATGGCTTTGAGGGAAAATGTTATGAACACAGGTCAGCCTTTATCTTTAGAGACCACATAATTCTGCTTTAATGTAAATTCATCACAGTTATTAAAAATGAGCCACTTAACCTCTTTTAACCTATAATTCGGTCATAATCGTACTTGATTTGTAGGGTTATGATGGGAATTAAATGAGATAATGCACATGGTTTTCAATAAATATCAACTTCATTAATATAATGGAAACTTTATTAATGCAATTTATCAGTAATGGAAAAAATGCAGATACTATATTAATAATAGTAACAGTGATGACATTCCCTTGCACATTAGAGAGGTATGTAATAGTATGTCTGTTGCTATGTGGAAACTGAGACTCAGAGAGTTTAATCCTTTGCTTATGTTCATCTGAATACTCGCCGTCTGGACTTGAGTCCGTGTCTTCTGGGTCTACCGCTGCTGCTAAGTTGCTTCAGTTGTGTCTGACTCTGTGCGACCCCATAAACGGCAGCCCACCAGGCTCCGCCGTCCCTGGGATTCTCCAGGCAAGAACACTGGAGTGGGTTGCCATTGCCTTCTCCAATGCATGAAAGGGAAAAGTGAAAATGAAGTCGCTCAGTTGTGTCTGACTCTTCGACCCCATGGGCTGTAGCCTACCAGGCTCCTCAGTCCATGGGATTTTCCAGACAAGAGTACTGGAATAGGGTGCCATTGCCTTCTCTGCTTCTGGGTCTAAGCTCAGGGCTCTTTCTGAGGCATCACTGTAAACTTGAGACAAAGGGTATTCAGCTGAGCACGTCAGAGCAATGGTTCCCTCGGTGGATGTCCTGGATGCTTGCTAAAGACGGGTGTTTCTCAACCCCTCCAGACGGAGAGCCAGAGCCTCAGAGTCTGTGTTGTCGACCCTCCCACCGTGCTTCTTACCCAGCCAGCCTGGCACCGAGGCGGATGTTGGTAACGCACCCCACACCACTTAGCTGGGCACAGACACCCACAGTCCTCACAGGGACTTTCTCTCCACTTCTAACTTGTATGTCTTCTGCTCGGTAGTCATTTGCTTTTCCCAGTTACTTGACTCTGGAGTGGAATTATTGAATGATGCTGGGTGTGTTTAGGAATCCATGCTAATGGATGTGGGGGTGAGGGAGAGAGAGAGTTGCATATATTTCTGAATGTTTTTTCGTCTAATTAGAAGAGCACTTCTCTCTCATTTTCATCCCGGTTTGCACATCTTCAGAACAGAATCACGAGATGGGAGCTCTGAGCAGGGGCTCCAGCTGTTAAGTATGAGGTTGTTTTAGCCTCAAGCCCACTTTGAAAAGGCCCCTTGCTAAGGATTTTGGATATAATTGTTTGATTATCTTTTATTTAAGCTATATTTGAGTAGTCCATTGTCTCTGAGCGACGCGTTAGGTTCTTGTTGCCCATCTCTTCTGTGACGGCTGGTTTCTATGAAACCATGACAACTGCTGAGGCGATGGGTACTTTGCACAAGTACCGCAGCGCAGGGCTGCTCCTCTTGATGCTGAAGCGGGTTAGCTCACTTCACATCTCTGGGGCTGCATTTACACTTGAGATCAGCAAGGGGAATTAATGATCCTAAATCTATGCAGCCTATCATTTATTAATCTCTTTGTCTTTTTTTTTTCACTTGGCTCCAGCTTTTTTATTTTTATTTTTTAATTTAATTTTATTTTTAAACTTTATAATATTGTATTAGTTTTGTCAAACATCGAAATGAATCTGCCACAGGTATACCCGTGCTCCCCATCCTGAACCCTCCTCCCTCCTCCCTCCCCATACCCTCCCTCTGGGTCGTCCCAGTGCACCAGCCCCAAGCATCCAGTATCGTGCATCAAACCTGGACTGGCGACTCATTTCATACATGATATTATACATGTTTCAATGCCATTCTCCCATCTTTGTCTTAATTATAGTGCTCTGTGTGGGTGGTTTTCCAAACGTCCTCATTTTCAGCTTGAAAGCAACAGGATAAGAGAGGAGTAAGCTGGTAACCCCCCGGCAAGTCTTTCGTCTCCCCCACTTCAGAACAGGCATCAGGCAGCGACGGTTATTTGCGGCTACTATCAACTCCACCCTGGCTGTGGCTGGACACCACAGAGGAGGGTTCTGTAGATAAAATCCACAATTTGAAAAACACTCCTACTCCTCTGAAGGGAGCTTGGTGTGGGAGCCGATGGACCAGCTAGGAAGTTACTGTGGAAGACTGGGAATGTTGATGGCTTGGCCTGGGTGGTTCACAAGGGACATCAATTCACTCAAGTCACCCCTAGGTAGGGTTCTAAGACTGGAAGTCCAAGTTAAGAACTTGCCCAAAAAATCCAGCTGTGAGTCTAGTTATTGTCTGTCATTAATTACTTGCACAATAGGCAATAATTGCTAAAGTACTTTATTGTCTATTTGGACCTAAATGTACCAAAAGGGAGATGCTTCACAGATGATGAAGTGAAGAAACTCCTGGCTTTGGGATCTGGGTAGGCATACGGGGACAAGCAAGGAGCACACCAGCCCTGCACATTGTAAAATGACACCCAATTACCAGATATAAGAACTTTGTTTCTATGAAACAAAGTATGTTTGCAACCTACCATGTCTTCTGATCTCCAGGAATCTAGACATTTTTCAGCTTCACCCATGGCCATAACTTCACAACAGGTGGGTTACTCACCATAAACTTGGAGGATGTTTTCCTATCAAAAAGTCTGCATTCTTAACGAGCCTTTGCGCATCATGTTAGTGTGTCCAGCTCTTTATTCTTGTCTGTATGTCCACCAGTGTGAAAATAAGAGTCCTGATGCTCTGAACGTGTCACTGCAGGTACCAAATTGTGACACATTCTCTCTGTAGCGTGTGGTGATGTCTTACTTGCTCACTACACTGCACAGGGTACTAGTTGGCCCATCATAGTTGGTGTGGATGAACATAGTCCGTAGGCAAAATGAGAGAGGAATTCAAATCTCAGGTATACATTAACCATCCACAATTACACCTATAACCAGACAAACAATAGCTATGCATGTCCAAAATCCCAGAAGGTAATCATCATTTCTCCTGCCCAGACAGACAGCACACCTGGAAATCATTACCTCATATATCAGCCATCTCTAGCAGCATGGAATCCACTACAGTGTTAAAAAGACCACAGGGAATATCTTACGTACCAAGCTGCTTGGCCTAACAGACCAAGGCCTTCTCGAGGGTAGGGACAGAAACTTGTTTCAAGTTACTTGATAGTAGCATGCACGCATGCTCAGTGAGTTGTGTCCGACTTTTTGTGACCTCATAGACTGTAGCCCACCGGACTCCTCTGTCCATAGAATTGTCCAGGCAAGAATACTGGAGTGGGTTGCCATTTTCTTCTCCAGGGGATCTTCCTGACCCAGGGATTAAATCCATGTCTCCTGTGTCTCCTGCCTTGGCAGGTGAATTCTTTACCACTGAGCCACCTGGGAAGCCCCCACTTGATAGTAGAGTAGACCTCAAAATGATTCTTAGTTCACAAATTTGGTCACCATAGGTCCTTTTTCAATTCTCTGCAAGATATAAATCCTTCTATAGTATTGGGTCTGATGCGGCACTAAATTATTCTAAGTTGAATCTGAGGACCCTGTAAGCAAAACATTATGCAGTCGTGACCAGACTTCACTGATCACAAAAAGTCATCAAGCTTGCAGATTATTAGGGCAACCTGAAATAGACAGTTCCAGAAAATGATAATAATGATAAACATGATTGACATACAATTAAAAAACACAAGATAAATAAAATATTATTTATTAGTAATTAAATAGCAACAAATAGTTATTATTATTAAAACCCACTGGCTGTTTTCCCATTTCTCAGTCTGTAGCTTCATGCTCAATGATGCAGTCCAGTCCTGTTGGTCTGTTAACGGATAATGTTCTGTTAATGAGATACTATCCCATCATCTTGGACAAGACCACTTGAGGATTTATGAAATGAACTAAAATGAGTTTCAGATGTTTCTCCATCTCATCTTGGCTCATTTTCTTTGTCTTCGCTGCGTGGCATGTTGGCTCTTAGTTCCCCGATCAGGGATCGAGCCGGTGTCCCTTGCAATGGAAGCATGGAGCCCCCACCAGTGGACTCCAGGGAATCCTTCTTGGCTTTTGTATCATAGCCCTCATGTTTGCCAAGAATGCTGATGCCATTAGCAGCTTGCTTCTAAGAATGCTCATGCCAGAAGCAGCTTGCTTCTACAGGTCATGGGACCTTCAAAGACCCCACGGTGAGGAAGATAATGTCCACTGGCTGAACACCACCTGCAGTGGAGTTACCTGGTTTGTCTCCATCACAGCATAATGACCCTGAGACGGAGGGGAGGAACAGCTATTGCATGAGCTGAGGATTAGGGCAATAGCTTAATATTAAGCTTCCTTCCATTTTCTATAGGAGCTTCCCATAGAATTTGTCCTGAAGCTGCTGCTGCTACTGCTAAGTCACTTCATTCGTGTCCAACTCTGTGCGACCCCATAGACGGCAGCCCACTAGGCTCCCCCGTCCCTGGGATTCTCTAGGCAAGAACACTGGAGTGGGTTGCCATTTCCTTCTCCAATGCATGAAAGTGCAAAGTGAAAGTGAAGTCGCTCAGTCGTATCTGACTCTTAGCGACCCCATGGACTGCAGCCTACCAGGCTCTTCCATCCATGGGATTTTCCAGGCAAGAGTACTGGAGTGGGGTGCCATTGCCTTCTCCGGTTCTGAAGCTAGAGACTAGTAATTTCTGAACAATCCATGCTTGTTTTGTAACAATCTTGCCTATATATTTTTGAGTTGTTATATGAGGGAAAGAGGAGAAAGAGGCAACAGAGGATGAAATGGTTGGATGGCATCACCAACTCAACAGACATGAGTTTGCGCAAACTCCAGGAAATGGTGAAGGACAGGGAAGTCTGGCGTGCTGCAGTTCATGGGGTCACAAAGAATCAGACATGACTTAGCAACTGAATAACAACAATATATTATTTGACAGTGTTTTTTGACTTCTGTATACAGTTTTGAAAGACTCCGCCAATAAATAATAGCATATTATATATAATGTATATAAATATAAATATGATTGCAACTCCTCTTAAAGATGTTTCTTACAATAGTCTATAGCCTCAAATGCTTCTTCTAAATGAACAGACTTTCACAAGCTAAAATCATATTTAATATGATTATTTATATTTAATTTGATTCATTTAATATGATTATTAAATGAATATTTTCTTTAAAAAGTAGACCCAGCTTCCCGCCGCAGGTGGTGACCTCATGTCGACAGCTTTCGGCAGCCAGGATTCTTAGGGCCATGGGCGGGTGACCCAGTTGCTCTGTGTCAGAATCCTCCTTTGGAAGAGGAGGAAATCAACCCAGGTTCTCACTAGACCCTCTGTACCGTGTATGGAACCAATCTACCATTCCAAGTCTATCATGCACCTGCTGATTCATTAGCTGATTAATCAGGTTCAAGGGGAACACTTGTATTGTTCAGTCAGTTGATGCTAATATTTAATTATGTGAAATTATTTCCCAATGTTCTCTGTCTCCAATCTTGTCTGAATTGATAAAATTTTCTTTTTGGAACATAAAATATGATGGTTCTTTTAGGATTATATTTCTCTATTTGATTTCTTACTAATAACAAATTATTGAAGAGGTCTTAGAAACTGTGGCTTTTTTTTCCTTTTTCAAATCCTTCTGGATAAATGCAGGCTCTCTGTAGATGGTAATCCCTCAGCCTAATGACAATCCAGAAAAGGACAACAGTTTCATGATAAACAATGTGTCTCGTCTGTTTTGACTGAGATTTGATTGTGTTGCATTGATTCAGTTAAGACATTTGCCTGACTCCACAGATCACATGCCTATCTGAAATGAGGTGGTGAGACCTCAGGACTCCAGCTGCAAAGGCAGAAGGAGAGAGCCGACGCGGTCTCCCTGCTGTAGGGGGATTTCATCTGTGCATTCCAAGGTCGTATTCCCACGACCAAGACTGCTCTACCCTGCAGGGCTGAGGTGACCCCTGGCTGGATGTTGGTACACGTGCCACTTATGTTGGCTGGGCTTTCTGGGAGGTCCTTCCCAGCCTGCCTTCCTGACCACTGGACCTGAGTCTAGGATTGTAGAAAATGAAATGAAACCATTTCCTGGGGGCGTTCTTCTAGCTCCACCCCTAAAGTAATTTTGTTACCCAGGTAACAGGTTTTGAGTTACTGGTTTCTTTTACTCTGCTGGCTTCATGCTTTAGCTGCACATTTCCTTTATAGCATATGAGGGTGATCATTACCAGAAGAGTTTTCTGAAGTCAGAACCTAGATGTTTTGCTGACCTCTCCATCGCCAGATTTCCCTCTTTCTGGCCAGAGCGAAACACTTTAGTTTGTTGCATTGAGACTCTTCACACCTCTCCAGGCGTAGGATATCAGGACAACACAAAATTCCGTCCCTGATGGTGAAAGCATGTTTATTTCATCCTGCCTTCGCCTGATCTCTTAATCCTCCTTTCCCCGGGAGCCTGGGAACAGACTGACTGTAGGCTGCTAATCAGCTTTGCTTCATTTTGGCAGGGCTCCTGGGGAAACTCATGAACTCAGATCTCACCCTTTACCACGAGGCACTCATTTGAATTCACTTATCAAAGTTTAATATGCATGTGGGACCAGAGAAGGCAGGAGGGACAGTCTGGCTCTGCAACTTCAGACTTCAGAAATGAGCTGAATGCCAGGTCCCACACCTCGGCCACTTCTGGTCATCTTGGGTTAAAGATCATGTATGTATTTTGGATCTTCATTTCCAAAGTGACCCTTAAATTTGGAAAGTAAATGAAATAAAAGAAAAATCTACTTGAGTTCTTTGCTCTAAAGGCACAACATCAGGAAGAACGGATTTACTAATTCTGTGTCGATCTCTCTTTGAAATAGCAGATGAAGCCTACAATAAGCAAGAGAATCTAAAGAGTTCAGTTCCTTCTGTTATTGAGAAACAAAAGGAACTCAAAATGCCTTCAAAATAAAAGACTGAGCCAACATTTGAAAAAGAAACATCTAAATCTTTGCTATTTTGTATCCTAGGATGAATGGGGAAAGGTTCCCAGAAGGAGCTGCATTTCAAGCAGAGCCAGGAGGGGTGGTGGGATCTGCTCAAGGGTCAGGCAGGGACATCCGGGGCCAACAGCAGCTCAGTCAAGTGCTCCCGGGGGTGGGAATGTAGATGCAGAGAAGTGTAAGCTCCTGGGGCTCCCTGGTGCACAGTGGGTCTGCAGACATCCAGAGCCTGGCAACAGACACATCCTGAGGAGCCCGTGCACTCACTTATCTGTCCAGCCACTCACTCCTTCAACAGGTACTTACTGATGACTGCCAGGGTGGAAACCTGGCCAAGTGCTGAGCACGAGAGGTGATCGTGAGAGTGCGTGCAAGCCTGGCATCCTTCTAGGTGGGGGTGTGGGGGGAGAAGCACTAGCAAAGGGCCTGTCAACAAATACAAAATTGTGATCATGTCAGGATGGACAGGGATTATAGCCCCTAAGGGATTGGACATGCCCATCAGAGGCACTAGGAGCTGGTGGAGGGTTTTATGCCATGAAATACACTGGGGAGGGGGGGTCTAGGAACATCTTTTTGGCTGCTGTGTGTAGGCTGGGTAGGACTGGAGGCAGGGTGACCAGGTCAGATCATGGCAGTATCCCCCACATCCGCAGGTGATACGTTCCAAGGCCCCAGTGGGTGCCTGAAACCATGGATGTTACCGGACCCTGTATACACATTTTTTCCCCTGTCCTAAAGCATGTCTACAGTCTGGATTAGCTGCACAAAGAGATGATTCATGTCCTGGGCAAGACAGAGGGGGACAGCTGGAGATTTCGTCATGCTCTTCAGAATGGCTGGCAATTTAAAGCGTATGAGTTGTTTATTTCTGGAATTTTCTATTTGATACTTTCAGATCTTGGTTGATCAAGGGTAACTGAAACAGAGGAAAGGGAAACTGTGGATAAGGGGGTCATGAGGGGGCTACAGTATAATGTACTGGGCAGTGCCTATGTGAACCTGTTATGCAGCCCAGCACACAGGTGGAGAGGAGCAAGAAGATGCAACTACAGGGATTTGAGAGCACCCACCAAGGGCAGAGAGGAGCCAGGTGAGAATCTGTAGGGAACAGAGCTCCAAGCTCTCTTGTGGGTGTCTTTGATTTTGTGATTGCAGAAGGCGACTTGGTACCGGCAAGATCACAGCTCCCTGGCCTGCCAAGTGTCCTGGGTCATCTCTGGATTCTTTCTGGGCCTTGTATTCTGTACCGCCTGCTAGAAAACCCACCAAGCCTTATTACATGCATGCATTTACACATTCATCTCCTAGAGAATGGAGTCCTGACTTCATTGACTTTGCACCCCTAATAAAGAGTGATGCATAGTAGGCAAGGGATAAATATTTAATAAATTAACTACTTGCTTAACAAACCCCTTCTGGATGAACTTTTGATACATTTTTTAGTTCCTTAGAAAGCTATGAATTTCTTTACAGCATAATCTTTTTACTTTGATAAACAACACATTATTAGAACTGGATTTTTTTTAACCCACCCTGACAATCTGATTTAATTGGTATAACTTAATGTGATTATTAATATAGTTGGATTACTATCCACCAGGTTTGTAACTGCTTTTATTCATTGCATTTTTCTTCTTTTCCCTGTCTCTTTTTCTACTCTCCCTTGTTTTCAGCTCAGTTCAGTTGCTCACTCAAGTCCAACTCTTAGTGACCACATGAACTGCAGCACGCAAGGCCTCCCTGTCCATCATCAGCTCCCAGAGTCTACTCAAACTCATGTCCATTGAGTCTCAGTGATACCATCTAACCTTCTCATCCTCTGTCATCCCCTTCTCTTCCTGCCTTCAATCTTTCCCAGCATCAGGGTCTTTTCCAGTGAGTCAGCTCTTTTCATCAGGTGCCCAAAGTATTGGAGTTTCAGCTTCAACATCAATCCCTCCAATGAATATTCAGGACTGATTTTCTTTAGGATGGACTGGTGGGATCTCCTTGCAGTCCAAGGGACTCTCAAGAGTCTTCTCCAACACCACAGTTCAAAAGCATCAATTCTTCAGTGCTCAGCTTTCTTCACAGTCCAATTCTCACATCCATACATGACTAGTGGAAAAACCATAGCCTTGATTAGATGGACTTTTGTTGGCAAAGTAATATCTCTGCTTTTTAATATGCTGTCTAGGTTGGTCATAGATTTTCTTCCAAGGAACAAGCGTCTTTTAATTTCATGGCTGCAATCTCCATCTGCAGTGATTTTGGAGCCCCCCAAAATAAAGTCAGCCACTGTTTCCACTGTTTCCCATCTATTTGTTATAAAGTGATGGGACCAGATGCCATTATCTTAATTTTCTGAATGTTGAGTTTCAAGACAACTTTTTCACTCTCCTCTTTCACTTTCATCAAGAGGCTCTTTAGTTCCTCTTCACTTTCTGCCATAAGGGTGGTGTCATCTGCATATCTGAGGTTAATGATATTTCTCCCCACAATCTTGATTCCAGCTTGTGTTTCATTCCTTCATTCTTCCAGCCTGTGCTTGTGCTTCACTTGGCATTTTGCATGATGTACTCTGCATATAAGTTAAATAAGCAAGGTAACAATATACAGCCTTGAAGTATATTTGGATTTGGAACCAGTCGTTGTTCCATGTCCAGTTCTAACTGTTTCTTCTTGATCTGCATACAGATTTCTTATGAGGCAGGTAATGTGGTCTGGTATTCCCATTATTTGAAGAATTTCCCACAGTTTGTTGTGATCCACACAGCCAAAGGCTTTGGTTTAGTCAATAAAGCAGAAGTAGATGTTTTTCTTGAATTCTCTTGCTTTTTCAATGGTCCAGCGGATGATGGCAATTTGATCTCTGGTTCCTCTTCCTTTTCTAAATCCAGCTTGAACATCTGGAGGGTCATGGTTCACGTACTATTGAAGCCTGGCTTAGAGAATTTTGAGCATTACTTTACTAGCTTGTGAGATGAGTGCAATTGTACGGTAGTTTGAACATTCTTTCTTTGGGATTGGAATGAAAACTGACCTTTTCCAGTCCTGTGGCTACTGCTGAGTTTCCCAAATTTGCTGGCATATTGAATGTAGCACTTTCATAGCATCATTTTTAGGATTTGAAATAGCTCAACTGGAATTTCATCACCTTCACTAGCTTTGTTCATAGTGATGCTTCCTAAGTCCCACTTGACTTCACATTCCAGGGTGTCTGGCTCTAGGGGAGTGATCACACCATCATGATTATCCGGATCAGGAAGATATTTTTTGTATAGTTCTTCTGTGTATTCTTGCTACCTCTTCTTAACATCTTCTGCTTCTGTTAGGTCCATACCATTTCTGTCCTTTATTGTGCCCATCTTTGCATGAAATATTCCCTTGGTATCTCTAATTTTCTTGAAGAGATCTCTAGTCTTTCCCATTCTATTGTTTTCCTCTATATTTTAGCATTGATCACTGAGGAAGACTTTATCTTTCCTTGCTATTCTTTGGAACTCTGCATTTAAATGGGTATATCTTTCATTTTCTCCTTTGCCTTTCACTTCTTTTCACAGCTATTTGTAAGGCCTCCTCAGACAACCATCTTGCCCTTTTGCATTTCTTTTTCTTGGGGATGGTCTTGATCCCTGCCTCCTGTACAATGTCACGAACCTCTGTCCATAGTTCATCAGGCACTCTATCAGATCTAATCCTTTGAATCTATTTCTCACTTCCACTGTATAATCGTAAGGGATTTGATTTAGGCCATACCTGAATGATCTAGTGGTTTTCCCTACTTTCTTCAATTTCTTCTTTAATTTTCTGAAATTGAAGAGTTCATGATCTGAGTCACAGTCAGCTCCCGGTCTTGTTTTTGCTGACTGTATAGAGCTTCTCCACCTTTGGCTGCAAAGAATATAATCAATCTGATTTTGGTATTGACCATCTGGTGATGTCTCTGCGTAGAGTCTTCTCTTATGTTGTTGGAAGAAGGTGTTTGCTCTGACCAGTGTGGTCTCTTGGAAAAATTCTGTTAGCCTTTGCCCTGTTTCATTTTGTACTCCAAGGCCAAACTTGCCTGTTACTCCAGGTATCTCTTGACTTCCTACTTTTGCATTCCGGTCCCCTATAATGAAAAGGACATCTTTTTTGGGTGTTAGTTCTAGAAGGTTTCTTTTAGGTCTTCATAGAACTGTTCAACTTCAGCTTCTTCAGCATTACTAGTTGGGGCATAGAGTTGGATTACTGTGATATTGAATGATTTGCCTTGGAAACAAACTGAGATCATTCTGTTGTTTTTGAGATTGCACCCAAGTACTGCACTTCGGACTCTTTTATTGACTATGATGGCTACTCCATTTCTTCTAAGGGATTCTTGCCCACAGTAGTAGATATAATGGTCATCTGAGTTAAATTCACCCATTTCAGTCCATCTTAGTTCACTGATTCCTAAAATGTTGATGTTCACTCTTGCCATCTCCTGTTTGACCACTTCTAATTTGCCTTGATTCATGGACCTAACATTTCAGGTTCCTATGCAATATTGCTCTTTACAGCATTGGACCTTGCTTCTATCACCAGTCACATCCACAACTGGATGTTGTTTTCCCTTTGGTTTCATCTCTTCGTTTTTTTCTGGAGTTATTGCTCTACTCTTCTCCAGTAGCATATTGGGCACCTACTGACCTGGGGAGTTCATCTTTTAGTGTCATATCTTTTTTCCTTTTCACACTGTTCATGGGGTTCTCAAGGCAAGGATACTGAAGTATGCATGTCAAGTACATGCCTTTAAAATGTTTTCTTTTCCAGCTACTATCCTAAAGCTTGCAGTAATTTTAACTGCTCTAAGTCTACCTTCTAATAACAAGTGTCGTGCATACTCTTCATGTCGGAATATTCTCAACTCTTCCTTCCCATCCCTGTGACATTGCTGTTGTTTATTTCACTTATCTGTATATGGTAATCACCCAACACAATGTTACTTTTATTATTTTAAATCAGCATTTAGCTTTTAAATCAACTAAGAATACGGAAAATAAAAGATTTTGTCTTCATTTTATCTTTCTCTGAAGCTCCACTTTTTTGTTTTTGTTTTTGCATGTGTGTGTGTGTGTTTGTGTTTGTGTATTTCTGATCCATATCAGCTTCCTCTACCTGCAGAACTTCTTTTAACATTTCTTGCAGGACAGGTCTGCTGAAAACATGTTCCCTCCATTTTTCTTTTTTTTATTTGTCCGAGGAAGTCCTTATTTCTCCTTCATTTTGGGAGGATGCTTTTTCTGGATATAGAATTTTAGGGGTTTTTTTTCCCTTAAAGATTTAAAATATCTTATTCCACTCTCTTCTTGCACAGTTTGTGACCAGAATTCTTCCATAATCTTTGTATTTTTTCCTCTGTGCGTAAGACAGTGTTTCCTCTGACATTTTCCCCAACATTATCTGCTTTAAATATGACATACCTTTGTAGGGCTTTGTGTGTGTGTGTGTGTGTGTGTGTGTGTGTGTGTGTGTGTGACCTACGTGGTATTCTCTGTGCTCCCTGGATATGTGCTTTGGTGCCTGTAATTAATTTGGGGAACTTCATAAACGTGGAGTTATGATTTGAACAACTGTTGCTAATGAGCTGGTACCAGCTGCAGCAGCCCATGGCCCTGAAAGTCCTCAGTTCTCATCTGTTCTTCCCTCCAACTACCCTCCTCCAACCTTGGGAACCACTAGCCTCTTCACTCTGTCCACATTTTGGCTTTTCTGGAATATCATGTAGTTGAAATCACGTCATACGGAGGCTTCTCAGGCTGGCTTCTCCCACTGAGTGACGTGCAACTTAGTCTCCTCCATGTGTCTTCCTGGCTGGATAGCTCATTATTTTTATCCCTGGATAACATTCCATTCTCTGGATGGACCCTGTTTGTGTATTCATTCAACTACTGAAGGGCATCTTGGTTGCTTCCAGTTTTGGGTGGTTATTAGTAAAGCAGATTAAATAACTATTTATATAGCACTTTACAAAGAACCCCCATTCTTATTACCTTAGTAGGTACAAGTTTACATTAGAAACATTAATCATGTAACTTTCTTTCAGAAAAACGAGAGTAATGGGGGAAGCTTGGAATAAACGAGGTCTCTGATTCCCCCAACCAAATTATAAAAATATAAAATAAAATTCGGGAGTGGGGTTATGCATCCATGATTATGTACACATGATTCACCAGCAGAAAGATGGCTTAACTGAGATATTACTCTATAACTTTTAGCAGTTGAATTAATTCAGAAGATTAATTCCCCCCAGTTTTTACTTTCATTCCTGAACCAAATTTCTAGTCATCGTTTTCATTTGAAAATGTTTATTTTATAACTTTTAGTTCCTGAAATTTGAATTTCTCATTATAGGATATATTTTATTTTGCTTGAGCCGCAATGTCGATACTGTCAGCACTGAACTTTTAAAGAAATGAGCCAGAGAGTTCAAGAGCTGTACTTGAAGGCATTCTGCAGGCCCCGCAGGACTTGGGAGCTCCTCTCACCCTTGTTTACTGACTGAGGTGTGGGTTTTTTTGTGGATGGGCGGGGATGTGGGGACCCCAGCAGATGGTGGTCGTGGTGTGAGGGTGCCTCCAGGGATCATCAGTCAGGCTGACGTCCCCCAGTTAGGAGCACATCTCAGAGCCGTAGATTCTCCAGCCTTCTCCCGCTCTCTGCCTGTTCCACCAAGGGGGATATTTTAAAGCACCGAGTCTGTGTTGGCACTTCCAACTGTGTTCAGCTCATTAGTCTGTTCAGGGCTTTAGGTATTACTCACCCAGAAAAGGAAGCAGATCATGGAGAATTAGTCATGCCATCTTAGCCTTTGCCTTTAATATGATTCAGAAACTGACAAAAATACATAGTGTCCATGGGAACAGGGGAGCAGTGCTTCTCTTTCCCCTTTGTTCCCTTTCTATGTCATGCTTTTTTTCAGCCCACATATTATAGACTTGGCTTGAAGATTGTAGGTTTAAACCAGGTCTTCTTAACTGCGACGTTATTGATATCCAGGCTGGCTAATCCTTTGTGGGGCTGCAAGCGGAGTCTGTGCCCTCTGGGATGTTTCGTGTCACCTTGACTCTAGACATGAGATGCTGTTAGCAACCTTTCCTCCACAGTGTCCCGTGAAGGACAAAACCAATTCCACGGGGCTCACCAGTTCTCAACTGGTTCTCACCTGTGAGAACCACTGGTCTATATATCTTCCCAGCAGTTTTGAAAAGAAAAATTAATCATCAGTTTTTCCCAACTAGGGCTTCCCTGGTAGCTCAGTTGGTAAAGAATCTGCCTGCAATGCAGATTTGATTCATGGGTTGGGAAGGTACCCTGGAGAAGGGCACGGCAACCCACTCCAGTGTTCTTGCCTGGAGAGTCCCATGGACAGAGGATCCTGGCGGGCCGCCGTCCACGGGGCCACGAGAGCTGGACACACTGAGCCAATCAACCACCACCAGGTGTTTCTCAAGATCAAGACATTTGGAGTCTCAGTAATGGGGATCTATTTTCTGTGTCACTCTACAGCTGATGCCATTTCTGGCCTGGTTAAAGTTTTCCTCTGCTTAAATCTTCTGAAAAATCTATTTCCTAAGTTTTGCAAAACAGGAGAAGTTATTACATGAATGTGTTAAGAGTGGGTGGGGACCTATCTCCACCCTGTGTCTTACCCAACCACCAACCACACTCAGAGTTCTGAGTCTTCCAAGGGTGCCTCTCTGCAGACACCCAAGTCTTCTTTTCTCAGTTATCATTTCTGTACCCATTGTCTATCTTCATATTTTGTGATTTGCAAGTGTGGATACTCCTAGTTTTGTTAAAAGTGGAGTTTGGGTTTATTTTCTCATTTTTATTTTATTGGAAAAATTTCTGAAAAGTCAGAAATGCGTTATTCTGCCAAACTTAAACTGGAACAGTGTATTACATTTTTCCTGATGAAATCAAAGAATCAAACATGTGAAAGGTAACACAAGAATTATCACAAAACATCATCCCTTGAACCCAGAGTGCCTTTCAGCCAGCTAAGTACTCAGGCTTGTGCTTCCAAAAGAAGTGCTTATAATTTTAAAATGGAAATCTCTGCTTTTAATTAGTTAAACTTAATTTTTGTTTTCTTTCTCAAGTGGAAATCATGTAGTGAAATTCTTAAAGCGGTAAATATTGTTTGTTTTTTAAATTAAGATAGAGCTGATTTCCTGGTGGAAGGCATGGCAACCCACTCCAGTACCCTTGCCTGGAGAATCCCCATGGTCAAAGGAGCCTGGTGGGCTACAGTCCATGGGGTCGCAGTCAGACGTGACTGAAATGGCTTAGCACGCACACACGCATATAACTGATTTACAATATTATATAAACCTCATGTGTACAACCTAGTGATTCACAGTTTTCAAAAGTCGTACTCCATTTATTGTCATTATAAAGTACTGTCTCGGTTCCCTGCGCTGTACAATGTAAACACTGTTTCTTGATACCGTTTGTCTGAGTCACAGAATCACAGTGTCAGGGTTTATTATATCTGGAAGAAAGGGTTTTCTGGCTAGCTAATGCGAGTTTTACTTGTGCCTGCAAGGTGCGAAATGCCAGGCCTGGGCCGTGCTGGTCCACGTGAAGGTGGCATCCTGGGGACGAGTGACCCACAGCTGTGAGGTTTGCTCAAGGCCTCTTGCTCTCGCTTCTTAAAAGCAGGCCTGGGACTGCTCCCCCATCTCTACTCCTCGTGGGGGGTATTATGAGCATCCTGCCTTGGGGGACCTGTGGTCCTTCTTTACTGGAGGGAAGACGAGGCGATGCGGGGGAAAGTGGAGCCCAGGTGTGGGATTACCTCACACAGGCTCTGGGAGGAAGCTCCGGAATCCCAGCACTGCTGCGTCAGAATCCCCCCAGTCTGGGTGCACGGTGACGTTTAACCACATTGTCGTTGTTCAGTCTCGACCCCATGGACTGCAGCACTCCAGGCCTCCCTGTCCTTCACCATCTCCTGGAGCCTGCTCAGCCTCATGTCCATCAAGCTGGTGATGCCATCCAACCATCTCATCCTCTGGCATCCCCTTCTCCTGCCTTCAATTTTTCCCAGCATCAGGGTCTTTTCCAGTGAGCAGCTCAGGTGGCCGAAGTATTGGAGCTTCAGCTTCAGCTTCAGCATCAGTCTTTCCAGTGAATATTTAGAGTTGATTTCCTTTAGGATGGACTGGTTTGATCTCCTTACTGTCCAAGGGACTCTCAAGAATCTTCTCCAACAGCACAGTTTGAAAGCATCCATTTTTTGGTGTTCAGCCTTCTTTATGGTCCACCTCTTACATTCGTACGTGACTGCTGGTTTTGACCATAGCTTTGACTAGACAGAACTTTTACCCACCTGATGGGCCCCATGTGTGTCCTGACAAGCTTGCAACCTGTGCTCCAGCTGGGGGGTCTCCCTCTGCAGTGGTAAGGAGACATTCTCCCTGGAACCTGAATGTCTTGGCATTGAACAAAAGGAAGTGCCTGCGCTCTTACTCACTGTGGGCTTTCATCTCCATGTCAGCATTTTTGGACTCAGGCCTGTGGTCCTTGGTATCTGGTCCCGTAACTGTTGACATTAGAACAAAAGAGACGTCCTGAGCCTAGGGTGGCCCTCCTCTGTCCTTGATCGTGGCGTTAGTGGGAACGGGGTCTCTATTGCTGGCCTGTGGGGGTGATTGCAAGACACAGCTATGAAGCAAACACAAACTCCATCCATTTCAATCTCCAACACACATGTGGGGGGTTCTGAACCCTGCTGTTCATTTTCCTTACTTGTACTCTGTCTCACAATCTAAGGAGTAGAAAATGGCTGTGATGATTAATTTTAAATATCAATGTGGCTGAGCCAAGGCATGGATGCCCAGACATCTGGTTAAGGATTATCTCTGTGAGTGTGTGTGAGAAAGACAGTGTATCTGGAGAGCTTAGCATCTGAAATAGTGGACTGGACACAGCAGGTGGCCCTCCCAGCATAGGTGGGCCTCACCGGGTCACAGAAAGCCCACCTTGGACAAAAGGTCAGAGGAGGGGGAACCTGCTCGGCCCGCCTGGCTGAGCTGGGGTGCTGGTCTCCTCCTTCCCTCAGGTCTCCAGTTCCAGGCAACAAGCTCTGCCACCCGCTGTCCTGGGCCTCCAGCTCACGTAACAGTGTGAGGCGATGCCTTAAAATAAGACCCTTCATAAACACAAACACACATCTATTGGTTGTTTCTCTGAAAAACTCTAATACGATGGTTAAACATAAAAAGCTTTATCCTTAGGCTAGAGGACTCCCCTGAGGGTGGACCGTCCCTCCTGCTCAGAGAGGTCACTGTTCTTGGCCACAGCTGCATCTTCAAGGCTCTGTTCTTCCTTCAAGATTCCGTATTAAAGCTAAGGAAGAGATCAATATCCTGGGTGGCATGGTCACCAGGAGAATCTCAAGGAAGGATAACTTGAACTTTTCCAATAGGAAATTGCTTCGATACACGTCATCCCCAATCCACTCACCATCAGGCCAGGAGAATGCTGTGTATTGCAAACGAATTTTGCAAATGACATTTCAAAGATATAAAATTTAACTTAATTTAAGCACATTCGTTGTGATTTTCTACATATGGCTTGTGAATAAAAATTCAATTACGGCAGCTAGACAAATGAGAGTTTCTGGATGCAGCCAGCAGTCTTTTTCTTCCTGGCTTCCTGAGGAAGAAATACCAAAGAGTGTTGCTTGATCTTTTAGAAAGCAGAGGTCAAGATATGCAATCATTTTGGAGGGTCTGAAATAATTTTCCTGTCCCTGTGAATTTCGGTTGAACCGTGTCTTGAGCCAGGAAGCCGCCTCGGTAACAGCCGATTTGGACGTTGCTGTGCCCCTAACTGCCCCATAGGTTAGCTATGTCGCCATCGAGTGGTGACAAGAAGACATAGTTAATCCATCTGAATTATGTAATTGAGTAGGATGCTGTATGTTGGTGGCCCAGCAGTAGAGAATCTGACTGCAATGCAGGAGATCCCAGAGACACAGGTTCAATCCTTGGGTCGGGAAGAGCCCCTGGAGGCGGAAAGGGCAACCTGTTCAAGTATTCTTACCTAAAAATTGACACGGACAGAGGAGCCTGGTGGGTTACAGCCCATGGGGTTTCAGAGTCGGACACGACTGAGTGAGCACACAGCACAATTTATCAAGAAACTCACGTTTATTTAAAATTTGAGCTGGCTATGTCACATCTTTCACACGTCAAACAAGAAATCAAACAAGAATAAATAGTCCCCATTTCAAGCCCGTTGAATCTGTATAGAAATCTTGCAAAAGCTGCATCTCCTCTGCTCGGTCTCAAAGCATGTTGGCTTGGGCCGTGTCTTCTTCCCTCAGGGACTCTATTTCTTTGCTTCCGGGTGTGTGCTGGGGGACATCTTCCTTGTTTGTCAATATCTGTTTTAATCAGATTGGTACATTTTGGGGGTGGGATGGGGGGAGAGAAACCAGGAGGGAAGGTGCCCAGAGCTCAGGTTTAATTTATGTCAAAGACAAGGAGGCTGTTGTGGTTTTTTTCCGTCTGCTTAAAACAGCAATCCTGTTTCCTCCTTTTTTTTTTTTTTCTGAAATCTTTATTGAATTTGTTACAATATTGCTTGTTTCATGTTTTGGGTTTTTGGCGGTGAGGCACGTGGGGTCTTAGCTCCCTGACCAGGGATCGAACCCACACCCCCTGCATTGGTAGGGGGAGTCTTAACCACTGGACCGCCGGGGAAGTCCCATGTTTCCTCCTTTCTTAACCTACGCTTAACCTACTGTCTAGAGATTCAGCGATCTGCCTTCAGCCGTGGACCACAGACGTGTGGACACGGGCAGGGCGGGGGGGCGAGGAGAGGAGTGCTGACACAGATGCACGGCCGTGTGTGGAGCAGACAGCTGCTGGGAAGCCGCTGCATGACACACGGAGCTCAGCTCGGCGCTCTGTGCAGACCTAGAGGGCGGGACCCGGGGTGGGAGGGAGGCTTGGGAGGGAACAGATGCATGTGTACTTACGGCAGATTCATGCTGTTGTCCAGCAGAAGCTAACACAACTTTGTAAAGCAATTATACTCCAATAATAAAATTGTAAAAAATGATCTGCCTTCAAGCTATTTTCAAGTTTGCCCTTCAAACTAACTGGAAAATTAGCATTATTAAGACAGTAGAAAATCAGACTGAGTTCTTAAATACTTAAAAAGGAGTTTCTCTTCTCTATTTAAATATTACAGTGTGTTAGTCATTCAGTTGTGTCCGACTCTTTGTGACCCCATGGACTATAGAGCCCGCCAGGCATCTCTGTCCATGGATTTCTCTAGGCAAGGGTACTGGAATAGGTTGCCATTCCCTTCTCCAGGGGATCTTCCTGACCCAGGGGTCGAACCCACGTCTCTTGCATTGGCAGGCAGATTCTTCACCATTTGAGCATCCAGGGAAGCCCATTTAAATATTAAAGTGTCATAAAAATAATCATAGTCATTGTGGAGCAAAGACCAGAAGTTAAAGGTGAGAATGAACATTTTTGCCTCCGCTTGTCCCCTCCAGCCATTCTGTGTATGTTTCAAACATCTCTAGTCATACACAAAGATATTTATGCAGAATTTCTTCTAACCTAAACCTTCAAAACCTTTAGAAGAATTTCTTTATTAAATCTCCTTTTTTAAAGCTAAGGCATGATATTATGTGCTCTTTTTTGCAACTGACTTCTTACCATATTTCTTGGAAAACTTGGCAAGCTGTTATAATTCTACTTCTAGACATACTTGTTGTAAATCAGTGGACCACAAATGTAACGGTTTATTTATGGACTCTTAATTCTATTCCATTGATCTGTCTATTCTCATGCCATTATCATTCAATATATATTGGAGATATTCACATATTGGAATGGTAAAGAACTCATTTCTCTTCTGTTGCTGGATAGCATGGCCTGCAATTTCCTGAATGAGTATGATTTTACCTTGGCCCATTGTTCTCACTGACAATAAATTGTTCACGATCTTTTTGCTGAAATGATTATACATGCACCTTTTAAATTGTGGATGTGCCCATACGCCTCTAACATTGTAAGTAGAATTACTTATCTAAATTAACAAACAGATTTGGTTTTCTAGAGAGCTGGTGTGGGCCTGTATGCCATCGTGCGAATTCGTCTCCAAGTGAGCAGATGAAAAAAATTGTACTCTTTACTTCTCATAAAAGAAAACATTTCTTCCTGGTCCCTGTGCAGCTTTCATGGTGGGGGCAGGCTGTGTGTACGATGATCGGCCTAAATCCAAGTTATGCCTAATTTTTTCCCCTGGGCTTCTCTTAACGGACTGAAATATGTCCTTTTCTAGTAACCTAATTTGCTTTCTTGTCCCATAAGTGAATGAATGAAGTCCCAGACAGATGGAAACTCCCAGGATTCTCCTCCAGGCTTTAGCGATTCTCCTGTGAGACGCTCAGTGGGGCTTACACCTCGCAGGTGACCCTCCGTGTTACCACCTTCCCTCTCATCCTGACATGCTGAGTGCCTGACATGGTTTCTCTCCCTAGTCTCCTAACCACCCTCTAATTTTGGTGCTCTTCCCATCGCCAGCGTACAGATGAGGACACAAAGGCTTGGTGATGTTCGCAGTGTGTCGAGAAGGCAAACGGGCAGATCCGGTGTGTGGGCTCCCAGAGGGCACATGTGGGCCAGCACACTCTGAGGCCGGGGACCCGAGCTGCTCTGCACCCTGCCGGCCTCGCCGGGACCGCGGTCAGCCTGTGTCACCCGGGCTCTGGGCCCATCCAGGGTGCTGTCTCATCTCCTCCTTCCATCACTCTGCACACTCACCTTCCCCGTCTACCCATTAAAGCACCATTTGTGACTACTCTGTAAGTTAAGTTAATTTCTCTTGAGAGAAGTCTTGAAAACTCAGCTCATCTCAAATGCATCTGTAAGTCTCAGGCCCCTTGAGGTGCTGTCGGTGCCTCATGCAGCGTGTGAATTCACCGCACGGGTGGGACGGTTTTCTCCTTTTTGCTTCTGCTTATTACCTTCAGCTCATTAGCCTAAAATTCACCCCGGCAATGCGCTGGCAGGAAGCAAAGAAAGTAAATTCTAATCTTAGTCCCTCTTAACTTCTGGTCGAGTATTATAAACTTCTTAAAGGAGTTACAGAAACCTGAAAGAATATCCTTCTGATTGTAGGAATTGTGTGGTGTTTTTTGAAATATTTTTCTGATAGAGATCTTAAAAGGAACAGTATCACCCAAGTCGCTGTACAGAACAGGACCGTGAGCCAAGGCATAAGACAGGATCCAACTGGGACAAACGATACTGTGAACACAGAGTGAATTAGGAGAGATTTTGATTTGAAATTTAATGTACAAGATTTCTGAAATACCAGATAGCCTTCTTAAACTGGTGGGAAGAACACAGACAGCAAAGTCAGTTTTGAGAAAAGAGAATTCTTCCATGACGGGGACCGGGTATGATAAGACGGTGTGGATTTAAGGCGGAGCAGATCACTTGAAGGGCTTCCCAGGTGGCATTAGTGGTAAAGAACCCACCTACCAACGCAGGAGACGCAGGTTCGGTCCCTGGGTGTGGAAGATCCCCTGGAGAAGGGAATGGCAACCCACTCCAGTATTCTTGCCTGGAGAATCCCATGGATGGAGGAGCCTGGTGGACTTTAGGCTGTGGGGTCGTAAAGAGTCCGACACAACTGAGCACACGCACAGATCACTTGAAAGTGTGTTAATGAAATGCATATAATCTGTGAATTTGGGAAACATGAAATTGCCAATATTCTACCATCTTTGAATGAAAAAAATTTGCACTTTTATGTGATTTCATCTAACACTTCTTTACAGTCTGGTCCAAAAAGAGCCACATTAAAAAAGTAGTTTCTTGAGCCCCGATGACTTCAGTGATCAGAATGTTCAAGTGTTTTTGCCTGCAAAGCGTCATTTGACCCTTAACTCTGACCCCTGTGTGCTCCACTGCCCACAGGAGTTAGCTGTGCTCCCGGAGGCTTCTTCCAGAGCTGGAGGCTGAGTGACCTGCCCAGGGCTGGCTGTGGTGTGGACAGCCACGCCTCTGCTATGACCTGGGTGTTAGTCTGTGTGACGCTGCCCTGACCCCTGCCCAGGCTCGAGCAGGGCTCCCTGCTGGACGCCCAGGGCCAAGGCGCTTTAGTTTGCGGAAATGGACACACTTGAGCCTCCTTCCTATAGCACAGCAGCCCTTGGTCTGGAAAGCCTCTGGCCACTCGGGAGCTAAAATCACAGAACGCTGCCCCCAGGTAGCTGAGGTGCATCTCAAAGGACTGATCTCAGTGAGCCCAGGCTCTTGCATCTTCCCATACAAAGAAGAACACGAAGTTCCTTAACTTGGGATGTCTGGTTTGCTTTAATTTACAATAATCTTTTGATGTTCAGACTACCTGCCCTTTGTTGCAAAACTTCTACAGAACCTGGCTCCTTCCTGCACCTCCTAGAGCAGTTCTCTTAGGGCTACTTGAGACGCTGCCTCCCGGGCTTGAAGTCATAAAAATTTATTCCTGCCGAATAAAACCTAACTCTCGAAATAATTTTTAAGTCCACAGATCAGAGATGGTATGAAGATAAAGAGCTCTGGGGGCCTCCTTAGGAGTTTGAACTTCACCCTGAGGACAAGAGGATTAAATGCAAAGAAGGTTTCATATTTTCATTTACAGAAATTGTCTTTTAGGAAAATTCCTCTTACCTCAGGGGAGCCATTAGATATTTTTGAAAAGGGATAAAACTGAAGCAAGCACAGAAGATTAGAGGCGTGTTTGGAAACAACGAATCTGCATTTCTTTGAAAATGATTTTCACGTAGTATTTTCCCCTGATTCACGCTGGTTGCATCAACTGTGAAAATTCACCACAGACCCTGCATGACAGAGCCGTACCTCAGTCTGTGTAATTGCTGAGGCCAAACTGGACAGCTTTACCAGACTCAGGTGTGAAGCGGGACGAAGAGTCTCCCAGAGGCGGTCCGGGCTGTTGACAACTGCCCCTGGGAGGGGAAGTCCGCACACCCCTGCAATTACTTCTGGATAAGACCGGCACCATTAAATGTGCTCATCTTAGACAAAAACTAATTGTGGGCAAATTCTGAAGAAACACACCTTAATTTGTCAGAGGTAGAAATGAAGAGCAAAAACAGGAAACTCCTGTTCAATACCAGTTTGTTTGTTTGTTTGCTTTCTGAAAGCTGTTGTGGAAGTTTTAACTCTTCACTGAGAAGGCGTGCCGTGAGCACAGCGGATGGGTGGCTGGGTCTGGACTCAGCTGGTCGCCCAGCTAGAGCAGATGGCTCAGGGGCGCCAGAGCAGCCGGAGTGAAGGGCCAAGTGGGCTTGATATTAGGAATATCACTTATTTTAAAATATTTATTTATTTTTAATTAAAGGATAATTGCTTCACAGTATTGTGTTGGTTTCTGCCAACATCAATATGAATCAGTGATTTGTCCCCTCCCTCCCCAAAAGACCCTGAAAAGTTTTAAAAAAATGTTATACATTTTGACCTATCCTAGTGCAACAATTGAAATGTTGTTTTGAAAACATTACCCTTGGGGAAGTCTTAAAGTTATAAAGTCTTATAAGTCAATATTGATCATTAATAGGTCTGTAGTCCTTCTTAAGATTTTGTGATAGCTAGCTTTAACAAACCAACTCATCTGTGTAAGCTTTAGCCAGATAGTCAGGTAGAAAAGAATGAGAGGAAATTGGAAGTGTTAGTCGCTCAGTTGTGACTCTTTGTGACCCCATGGACTGTAGCCCACCAGGCTCCTCTGTCCACAGGATTCTCCAGGCGAGAATACTGGAGTGGGCTGCCATTTCCTACTCCAGGGGATCTTCCTGACCCAGGGATTGAACTCATGTCTCCTGCATTGCAGGTGTATTTTTTACTGTCTGAGCCACCAGTGAAACCTGAGAAGAGATGAACTCTTTAAAAAATAGTGAGATGAAGAAGACCAGCAGATGCATGGACCTCTGTGTCCCTGGCTGGGCAGCATCACTCTCACATGCCTGGAAACACCACTGAAACCTGGGGCCTTGCCTGCAGGGGTCACAAACCAGGGGTGTGCGGGACAAGCCCTTCAGGGGGCGCTGGTGCCCACCCAGGGCTGGGCTGAGAAACTCTCCTCTGTGTTTTACAATTTCTTATTCTGTGGCCAACCTTACCTTTCAACCACTAATACTTAGTTTCAGGTTGATGCTATTGAACGAAGGTCCCTGTTTAGGGAGGACTGTGAGCCACTTAAAGCAAAGGTTCTGTGTTAGTTAAAGCTGAAAGGCATCAAGGAGAAGCTTAGGGCTTCAGTAAGTAGAATTGCAAAAATATATCCATTATTTATAAAAAATATATTCAAGACTTGACCTTGTATTCAGCTGAGCTCACTGCTTCAACTTTATTTTGCTAGAGAATGACTCCCTGAAAGGAAGTGGTGATATGATTAAATCACCGTGTCATTTGAAGAGTGGCCCAAGGATGGCCTGGAAGTCCAGTCCACGAATAGTTTCAGCAAAGCTGCTTGCCTGTCTCTAGAGATTTCTCCAGGATGAACTCTAGGGGGCGCCATAGAACCACCATCGAGAAAGAGCAAGCTGATGGTGTTTGTGCTTTTGTGTGTAATGGGGCGTATTTTGGAAAATCAGAATTATCAGCTGGAGGCTTTATTGTGTCAGCTATGGTGAAGGGGGATTTTATCTGTTGAACTTGGTGAGTTGTCAGATTAGGCAAAAGTTACCAAGTAACAAAGGCGCCAATGAATAGCAATTGATTATATGCGTACATAGAAAAATATTTTAAAATTACCGAATGACTGAAAATTTATCATTAAAAAATTACAAAATACCCACTCAATAAAATCACACAATGTATTAGTGAAAACTGGAACAACCCCTTTCACTCTCTCATCCTATGGAGTTTGGTATGGGTTCTTGTTCATGACATAACTATATACATGTATTGCAGAGATAGTTATGTTCACACATCGAATGTTTAAAAAGACTGACAAGGCTATACCCACTGTTTTGTAACTTTATTGTTTTACTCCTGAGTACCTTTCTTGCCGTGTTTCCTTGTTAGCGTAGGCTTAGATATGTATTCGGTATGCATCAGCGCACTTCACAGACACGCTTCTCCCCAGTGGATGGACAGAAGACCACAGAATGAATGGACTGTAAGCAATGCTCCAGCGTGGTTGGATGGGCATTCAGATCATCTCCATTTCTCTCACTATCACATAACACAGCAGTGCCTCTCAGATGAGGGCGGCGACGTGTAGCTATCTCTGTAGGAACAACCCCTAGAAGAGGCTCAGCCCACGTTCATCATCGCCGTCACTGCCATTAGTGATGTGGGTTATTCCAGAAACCGTCAGGGCTTTTCTTAGAGCTGACTCTTTCAGAAGGACTTTAGAACCACCTTAGTCAAGTTTCCCACCATCCTTCTACAACTGGAATGAACTTTCGACTGAAAGTGCCTTGAAGTTATGGATTAATTTGGGGGAAATTACTATAGAGTACTTAAGACATTGTCTGCATGGTCTGCTGTTTGTTTGCACCATGTGTCTGGATACTTTGCACATACGAAGAAGTGGATCTTATTTTTTGATTAATTCATGGGGAAGCTATGTTTTTCTATGTTAGTCTTACATTGAGCTGCTTTATTTTTAATTGAAGTACAGTTAGTTTAAAATATATTAGTTTCAGGTGTACAACATAGTGATTCAACATCTTTATAGATCATACTTCATTTAAAGCTATTTCAGGAATGGCTCTGTCTCCACGCTGCACAGAAGACCCTTGCTGCTTATTCATCTGATACAGTGGCCTGTGCCTTCTAACCCTCCGCCTCCACCCTGCCCCTCGCCCATCCCTCTCCCCCTGGTGACTGCTAGCTCGTGCTCTGTATCCACAAGTCTATTTCTGTTTTATTAAATATATTCATTGGTTTCATTCTTCAGATTCCACATATAAGTGATAATGTTGAACTATCTTATTGAACTCTCAGTTTGAATGTTTATTTGTTTCTTCTTGATACTTAGACAATCACCCCATGTGTGAAAACGGGACACTTTGATTCTCCTTCCCTGTGTTTCCAGGCTTTTCTTTCTTTTCTTGCTGTATTCCATGAGTGGCACATAGGATTAATGGTGTATCCCATTAATGGCAATGAGATTGTTTTATAGGTTCCTTTTTGTGTACAGATGTTGCTATTGCCTCTATGTCCAGAAGAAATATTTCAGAAAGTTCTGCTTTCTCTTTGCTCTGAAAGAGTTTAAATTACAAGAAAAAGATCTGAGCTCCTTGGGACCTTGATAGACTTCATCCAGTGCCCTAGTATTTTGTCCTGCGTGGATATACATGATTTCATTTCCTCCTTGTCATTATTACACTGATCTATTAAATAACATAAAATGGCATGTACATTACTACTCAATATCTTTTCGAAACTAATACTTAAGTATCATTAAGATGGAACATTTTAAAAGTCTTTATTGAACTTGCTGCTGCTGCTGCTAAGTCGCTTCAGTCATGTCCGACTCTGTGCGACTCCATAGACGGCAGCCCACCAGGCTCCCCGTCCCTGGGATCCTCCAGGCAAGAACACTGGAGTGGGTTGCCATTTCCTTCTCCAATGCATGAAAGTGAAAAGTGAAAGTGAAGTCGCTCAGTCGTGTCCAACTCTTCGTGACACCATGGACTGGAGCCTCCGTCCATGGGATTTTCCAGGCAAGAGTACTGGAGTGGGTTGCCATTGCCTTTTCCGTTATTGAACTTACTAGAATACTATTTCTGTTTTATGCTTTAGTCTTTCAGGTGGTTTTGTTTTTTTTTTTTTCCCATGAGGCATGTGGTATCTTAGTTCCCTGACCAGGGATCAAACCTGTATCCCCTCATTGGAAGGCGAAGTCTTAGCCACTGGATCACGAGGGAAGTATCACTAAGTACCATATTTCATAAATTATTTTAGTCTTATAGAGTTCAGTGAGAAAAAATGGGAAAAATTGTGGAAAATATAAAAAGCAGGAGAGACAAAGTTAAATCCTTTAATTTTAAAAAATTACAATAAAGAATTAAAGAAAGAATGTCGGTAAATCTACTCCTTAAGAAAAAAAAATGGTGCCTTAAAATGTTAAACTATGTATTCCCAATAAAATTTTGAGTGTCCAACAGGAAAACAAAATTTCAGTAACTTTGATCTCTCAATACTGAAGGACAGAACTCAATTTGAATCTAAAAGGTGGAATCCCAGATCCCGTGCCGTCAGCTGCTGCAGGACCACATCAGGGCAAATCACTTATGGAGGCGACGGGCCTTTCTCTGCAGGCTTGTGTGGGGACAGCTGCGCAACTGCAAAGACAGCGCCCCACGTGGCGGCACCACATGCATCCCGCATGCAGAAGTATGCTTCCACCGCCTGCTTAATATTCTGCCATGGTAGAAATTTAGTTTTTCCCTGTGAATTTCTGGCTGCTCCTTTCTTTCTCACTGACAGGAGCAGCACAGGCCTCTAACTCACAGTCAAATGTATCCAGTGTCTTCTTCATACTATATTGCACTGTATCTTTTATTACGAATAACATCCCTGTATAATGTCTTCAAGAAGTTATATAAAAAAGACTACAGTTTCTGAGTTATTCCACACTCAAAAGCATCTTTGTTTAGCTTTATCTGTGACAGGGCTTCCCAGGTGCTAGTGGTAAAGAATCCGCCTACCAACGCAGGAGACATGAGACCCAGGTTTGATCCCTGGGTCAGGAAGACCCCTGGAGGAGGAAACGGCCACCCACTCCAGTATTCTTGCCTGGAGAATTCCACGGACAGAAGAGCCTGGCGGGCTACAGCCTGTGGGGTTGGAAAGAATTGGATATGACTGAAGGGACTTTGCATGTGTGCACATGATCGATAATTTAGCCAGTAGCAGGGCAGGCAATGAGGCAGACCTGGATTTGATCCCTGGGTCGGGAAGATCCCCTGCAGATGGAAATGGCAACCCACTCCAGCACTCTTACCTGGAAAATCCCACGGACTGCGGAGCCTTGTAGGCTACAGTCCACAGGGTCGCAAATAGTTGGACACAACTGAGAAACTTCACTTTCTTTCTTTTCTTTATGGCAGGCTGAGAGCAGTCCAGCATGTGCTGATCAAACAGTCAATGCCAGGCCCTTTCTTGGTCATCGGTGGTCAGCTTTCTCTGTGGAAGCTGCCACTTTCTCCTTCTAGTCTCAGAACACTCAGGCTGTATCTACAGATGAGTCTTTACAAAGTCACCTTACTTGTCTCTGAGGGAATCCTTTTTGTTCTGAAAAACTTTGCTCTTCTTCTGATGTGCTGGGCAGGGCTTCCCCATTGTTTCTTGGCAATTTCTTCACCTCTGTCGCTCCTTTCAAGGTCACCAAGAGTCAGACACGGGACGACAGAGGTTCTAGCTTTGTTTTCACATTTTCTTTCTCTTTCTTCTTACTCTTTTATTCTCTGTTTCACGCTGGGGTACCTCCTTGACTCTACTTTGCAAGCCTGCTATACTTTAAAAAGTTATCAACATATTTTGATGTCTAAAACCTTTTTCTTCTCTGGTTGTTCCACTTACTAGCACACGAGTTCATTTTGTGACTGAAATTTTGTCTGAAGGGGGCGACAGAGAATGAGGTGGTTGGATGGAATCACAGCATCAATGGATATGAGCTCGAGCAAACTCTGGGAGGTAGAGAAGGACAGGCATGCTGCAGTCCATGGATTCGCAAAGAGTCGGACACGACTTAGCGAGGGAACAATTTTGTCTTGACTCTCTTGGCATATTAGTTAAGATTAATTTTTTTCTCTATTCCCTAAATAATCTCAGTCTTTTTCTCATATTGGTGTGTATTGATCCTTCTTTACTGGGTAGTCCCTTGTCTTTACATGTCTTTGATGACCCATTTATATGGGATTGATTTTCTAGACTGTGTGAGTTTGATAGTGCCAAAGCCTCAACCTCATTATGCACTTTTCTCTTAAAACAAGTTGCGATGCACCTAGCCAGTAGGTATGGCTGCCTTGGGGCCTGGTTCTCCATCATTTGGTATGGTTATGTCTCCTTCCAGGTTTAACCAGCTGCCAATCTGGACATGGAACAACAGACTGGTTCCAAACAGGAAAAGGAGAAAATCAAGGCTGTATATTGTCACCCTGCTTATTTAACTTATATGCAGAGCACATCATGAGAAACGCTGGGCTGGATGCAGCACAAGCTGGAATCAAGATTGCCGGGAGAAATATCAATAACCTTAGATATGCAGATAACACCATCTTTATAGCAGAAAGTGAAGAAGAACTAAAGAACCTCTGATGAAAGTGAAAGAGGAAAGTGAAAAAGTTGGCTTGAGGCTTAACATTCAGAAAACTAAGATCTTGGCATCTGGTCCCATCACTTCATGCCAAATAGATGGGGAAACAGTGTGACAGACTTTATTTTTTGGGGCTCCAAAATCACTGCAGATGGTGATTGCAGCCATGAAATTAAAAGACGCTTACTCCTTGGAAGAAAAGTTATGACCAATCTAGAGAGCATATTAAAAAGCAGAGACATTACTTTGTCAAGGCTACAGTTTTTCCAGTGGTCATGTATGGATGTGAGAGTTGGACTATAAAGAAAGCTGAGTGCCGAAGAATTGATACTTTTGAACTGTGGTGTTGGAGAAGAGTCTTGAGTGTCCCTTGGACCACAAGGAGATCTAACCAGTCCATCCTAAAGCTCAGTCCTGAGTGTTCATCAGAAGGACTGATGCTGAAGATGAAGCTCCAATACTTTGGCCACCTGATGCGAAGGTCTGACTCCTTGGAAAAGACCCTGATGCTGGGAAAGATTGAAGGTGGGAGGAGAAGGGGATGACAGAGGATGAGATGGTTGGATGGCATCACTGACTCTATGGACATGAGTTTGAGTAAACCTCAGGAGTTGGCGATGGACAGGGAGGCCTGGTGTGCTGGGGTCACACAGAGTCAGACACGACTGAGCAACTGAACTGAACTGACTGAATTTGGGTCTGAATTGATCTTAGTTGTTCCCTGTGTGATTTGTGGAGATGCACTCTGGCTCAGACAGTAAAGAATCTGCCTGCAAGGCAGGAGACCTGGGTTCGATCCCTGAGTCAGGAAGGTCCCCTGGAAAAGAAAATGGCAACTCACTCCAGTATTCTTGCCTGGAAAATCCCATGGACAGAGGCGCCTAGCAGGCTACAGTCCAGAGCATCGCACACGACTGGGCGTGTGTGCATGCACTGTCCCTTTTCTAGCCTGGATTTCCGTGTCTTCATATCCTGAGTGTCTGTGAAGATTCTGATGGTTAAAAACCCCGGGTTGCTTGTCCATGAGTTACTTACTTCACACACTGGTGCTGACCCCCTGGCCTCTCTTTGAAGGCGACTCTTGTCCGTTTGTAACACCGCCCTCGGCCACGTTCTGCCCCCTCTTTACCCCGTTTCTTCCCCAGAGTTGGAAAGTCTGGAACCTCTGTGCCTAAACAGAGAGAGACGGGGTGATGGGTGGAGGTGGTGGTCAGAGCAGGTGTGTGGGGTGAACCACGGCTCATGCTTAGGGGACAGAGGACACCCGGCCAGATCCCTAGTCTCTACCACCCCGCTTCTTCTTTTGAAAACTGTTTTTACTTTTTTATTTATGGCCACACCCACAGCACATGGGATCCTGGTTCTCACCAGGGATCGAACCCACGCCCCCTGCACTAACTTCACAGAATGAAGTTTCTAGATATTTTGAATCATTTTAATATCTTTGAAATATCTTCTCCATCAAGTATTTGGAAAAATAAGTTTGTTACAGAGTTCACCTGGAAAAAACATAGAGTTTTAGGGGGTCTATATATGTAGCCCTTTGAAAGAGATCTTGTTTTTCCTGAGTTCTGTTTCTTTTATCAGCTCTGGAGTATATGGGAACCATTGACTATTTCCAGTGACTTAATCACTTTAAAAAAATGCACACATATTTTAATTGGTTAGATTCAGTGCTGGGTTAATGCTACCTCGTCACTATTAGTGTTATAGTCATTTAGAAATTGTCTTGTTTGATGGAGCTTATAAGAATATTATGGTGATTCAATGAAGCAGACGAGGATGACTCAGAGCTACATTGTTCAAATAGGCTATGATTAGATTTAAACTTATGCATGATGAAACGACATCCATTTGTTAAAATATCTTAAAATCATATGATTACTTATACTAATTAACAGCAAAGGTACAGTAGGGAGAGTGTAAGAAGCATAAAGTCGCCTGCATAGGTAGTGGCCTAGCTAAGACCAGACGCCAGTTTCCTGCATTCGCTTGGATACGAAACAGCTCAAAACCGACAGACCCAGCATGGGTCTCTGGCCCACTTCTCCAGCTTTGTGTATTAGCGCATCTCATTTTTACAGCATCCTTTGAGGAATTACGGCCACTGTTGTCAGAATCACCACCATCATCTGCAGTGGTCCAGACAAGAACATCGGGGCACAAAAAGAATTAAGCTTATCTTTTTTTTACTTCTGTTGAGTTTTTTTTTTTTAATTCAAGTGGAGTTGATTTACCATTTTTTATTATTTACAGGCATACAATATAGTGATTTAGTATCTTTTCCTGATTATACTCTATTGGAAGTTATTACTAGATAATGATTATAGTTGTGCTACCCAATTCATCCTTGTTGCTTATCTATTTTATACACAGCAGTCAGTTTTTCTTAATCCTCTACTCCCAATCCACCACTCCCCCTTCCCTCTCCCTTTGGTAACCACTGGTTTGCTTTCTATGTCTGTGAGTCTGTTTCTATTCTTCATACACATTCGTTTGCATCATTTCTTAAATCCCACACATCAGCGATCTCATCCAGTATTTGTCTCTGTCTGACGTATTTCACTGGAGCATAATAATCTCTAGGTCCATCCACGTTGCTGCAAATTGCAGGATTTCATTCTTTTTTATGCCCATTGAGGTTTTTTTGTGTCTCTCTTCTCAAATGTCAACGTCATTCTACTGGGTATAAAAGATTATGCCTATTGGCCAAATTGCGATGAACTCTCTTAACAGCCCATGGTACTGAGTGGCAAAGCTGGAATTTGAACCTGGACCGTTTCAATCCCATATTCATCTTACTATGTTATATAGAGATTTACCACCAGGTGGCTTGGTGGTAAACAATCTGTCTGCCAATGCAGGAGATGTGGGTTTGATCCTTGGGTTGGGAAGAGTCCCTGAAGAAGGAAATGGCAACCCACTGCAGTATTCTTGCCTGGAGATTCCCATGGACAGAGGAGCCTGGTGGGCTACAGTCCATGGGGTGGCAAAGAGTTGGACATGACCGAGCCACTGAGCCCACACACAGACACAGAGATTTAAAGCTTTATGTTTAAGGTACTGTTCACTGACCACTTTCAATCGTGTGATTAGGAAGTTTTTCTTTTAAGAGTATTTCACGTTATGCTCCATGATAAATATTATCAGACCTAGATTTCAAATATGACTGCACTTTTATCCTTATCGTCCTCTCCTGTGCAGCCAGTAATCTATGTGACGAAATTTTGATCAAGCGACTGATTTCTCATGTGGCTTATTTTAGGGGAGTCCTCTCCTAGAGGAATCAGAATAGTGACAGAAGCTTTATGACCCCCCCACTCCAAACTGCACTCATTTTCAGGCTGAACGTGTCACTGTTATTAAAAGAAGTCCTCGTCTTCCCTAGCCCAGTAAAAGGGGGTACTTTGACCGTGTCAGGATCATGTGTGTGGACTTCCTGGGGCATCTCTCAGGAAATCTCCTGGACTCTGGCTCTTCACTTCACAGAGTTGTTGACATCTTTGAGGAGTTGATAAGGCTAGGATGCTTGCTGCACATGGATTCTGAATAATATTTCAGGAGCTTCATGGATGCAAGATGCCCATCAATGAAGCCAATCTGGACCCCAGAGGACAATGAGTTACCTGGGTGCAGAGCTGACATCTAGGCTGGATGTTCCCTGAAGCTTTTGGCTCCTAGACTGTTAACCCTTCTGAGCCTGCAAACATGGCCTTGAGAGTGCTAGAGATTCTTACCCTATGTGGCCGGAAGCAAAGGCAGGGCCTCTGCTGTGTAAGACACACCCCAGCTCTCCTCCTGCTGGGGCTAAGTGCTGCATGGCCCATCGGCGACATGCCGTCCTGACATGAAAGGAAAGAGCTATCCCTAAGGGAGCTGTGTGGTTCGCCCAGAGGGCGCCGGTGGGAGAGGGCGCCACTTGGCGGGTGGGGTTCTGCAGCTGCCTGATTTGGATTCCATCCCCAGTTAGAGAACTAAGATCTTGGAAGCCTCTCTGGACAGCCAAATTAATTTTTAAAAAAGTGTACAATTTAGTGGCATTTGGCACATACACAGTGCTGTGCAGCGGTCCCCGCTCTGCAGTTCCAGAACTTCTGCAGCATCGCAAAGAGAAGGTCTGTACCAGTCAGCTCCCCCACCCCCGGCCCCGCCACCCCTCCTTGGATGTACTTTCTGTCTCCAGGAATCTGCCTGTTTTAGGTAGCGTTCAATTTTATGCCTTCAGTATGACTTGAATTGTCTATCTGCATGTGTTACTTTCATTTGTCACAAAATGTCAATATGGATTATGAAGGCAAAAGGGTTATGGACCATTTGCAATTCTTACGGATGCCTTCCTGTTTTAAAATCATCCCAATAAATGTTCTTTTACGTGATCTCACGGAGAATGAGATAATTGAATATACCTGGGTCAGACAGTGAACTAATGTACCATTGCTTTTACATAGAAAGAAGGTACTTGTTTCTGTGTAATTCCCAGGGATATTGTCACTTTATTAGGCAGATTTCTGGGCACATCATAGCAAAGGATTATTAGTACATTAATATGCAACGATTAATTACGTTAAACTTCATTGTAATAAGCTGGTTAGAACATTAGGTCGTGAAACGTGAGAAATTTGCTCTACAGCTTTCAGTGCAGTTGTTAAACTACCCTAAGAAATTAAAAGATTTGATATATTAAATTAGCAGAAAATATTAGGCAATTTTGGATGGCATAATTACCAGTGGTTCTAAGCACCGCATATAATATCAAGCACACGTCTACATATTTAATCTTAAGGAGATAAGCCATCAGAGGAAAAAATTTCTACAAGCACAAAAGTTCACTGTGACCTTGCTTTCCATACTTCATTATCATAGGCAAACTAAATATTTAACGATAGAAAAAGAACTAAGTAAACGTTTGTCTCTCCACTTGGTGGATTAAAAGCGAGAACTGACAAGCGCATAGCACAATGTCAGAAATTCTTTCAGGATCGAGCCAATAAAAGCCAGTGAACCCTTTTACAGGTGCTATGTTTGTCATTATTTCTTTTTTAAATCCACTGAAACTGATCTTTGTTTAATCAATATTTAACTTCAATCCTCATTCCTCCTGGCCTGTTGAAAATATTAATGATGCTGTCAACTGTTTGAATATCCAGGTTCTCCCTACTCTGTCTCTTTCTCCTGTCCTCCTTCTCCTAGGTACAGGAAGATCCTTTCTCCAGTCACTTTTTGGTTTCTCAAATCCTTATTCCTTGAGTTTTAGGATTCCTCAAGCTTTGGCCATGTATCATCGTTTCTTGGCATTCTGCACATGCTCCGTGGTCTGACTTCTGCCAGGGATGTTAACCAGGGTAGGCTGCCTGCAGTAAGAAGCAGACCCTAATACATCAACCCCTCTGTCAAGTAGAGATCTCTTTGAAGCTCAGTATTCTGAGGCTTCGTTCAAGGCAGTGGGCAGCTCTTCTCCTCAAGGTCTTCAGGGACCCAGCCCTCAGTTTCCTTGGAGGGTCAGAACACAATTCCAAAGGGTAATGTTTGAATAAAGCTGAATCTGTAGCTCAGGGCTCTCTGAGAAGTCAGACAGTGGAGCAGGGAGGAGGGAGGAGCTTGAGGGAATGCAGAGTTAGAGTTTCTTCCAGGTCGTGGCATGTTTGCAGACTGAGGAAATGGAGCCGAGCAGAGGTGGACCACTCCAGGACCAGATAAGGGACTTGATGGAGGAGGAGGTAGGAGCTACTGGGACCAAGCGTCAGGCCAGCTTGGGAGGAGGTGCGTGCTGACTGCGCTCACGGGACGTGGATGCTCTTGGAAGTGCGGTGGACAGCATGGAAGGGCCTGGTCTGCTTCACTGAGTCCTTTGCACCCAGAGTTTCGTGGTTTGTGTCCTGAGCTGGGCGTGGCTTGTGGACTGGGTTAGGGGCTCACGGCAGCCCCCAAGCACACTTGGTCCATAAGCAGGTCCCCTATCTGGTGCTGAACCTGGAGTTCGGGTTTGACGACATTTTAAATGACTTCATTTGGATCATTTTGAGTAATTTTCTTGTAAAAGAGGAATTTCTACCTGTAGTTTTCGATTTATTGAGTCCTATGAGACGAAACAGTGACACTTTTTCTGGAAAGAGACCTGGAAAATGTCCTTCATTCTTTTAGACTAGAAAGCATATGTTTAATTCTCTTATGAATATTTGAAAGTCTGGGTTTGAAATGAAGAATGTGGGAAAAGTGAAAACAGCTTAGAGCATCCAAAGTGCAAACTTATAGATCTCTCTCTCTCCTTTGTCAGGACTCCCTGGAACCCCTGTCTCTGTCACAAGACTTCTCATCCTGTAAGTAACGGGTTTTTGTCTATTTTCCTCATGGGGCTATGTGTTCCTTGGCATCACCCACATTGTTAACCATCTGTCCTGGTGAGCTCAGCCCGGATTGGGAGGCACCAGCTCCTCGGAGCACTGAGATCTAGGAACACTGAGTATGCAGACGATGCAGGGATGACAGGCTGAGTGCTTAGTCATGTTTTGCGACCCTTTGGACTGTAGCCCTCCAGGCTCCTCTGTCCGTGGGATTCTCCAGGCAAGAACACTAGAGTGGGTTGCCATCTCCTCCTCCAGGGGATCTTCCTGACCCAGGGATTGATCCTGCGTCTCCTGTGTTGCACTTGAATTCTTTACCTGTTGAGTCAAATTGGCCTCCTGGGTCATACTCCTCTCCTGTTTAACAAATAAACACTGTGTGAGAGAAGGTTCTGGTCATGCATTTGCCGTCTGCAGGCTTCCTGCACCGCCTTCCCTCTGGGGCCCGTGCCTTCTGTCGTCACGATGCTGGGTGCACGCAGGGTGACGACAGAGCCGCACTGTCGGATCCGGGCCCGCCACCTCTGTCCTGACTCTGGGTTTCACCAGATTCCCCCAGAGTCTGCTTGGTCACCTGCCTGAGGCGGCGGCTGTCAGGTTTCTCCACCTTAAACTTACTCTCTGCCACGAGCCCGCAGTGTGGTCTTTGGAAAGAAGAATGTAAAAGGTACATTTAAGGGAAGGGAGTTGCATCCATCTCTTTTATCCATAATAAAAGATAAGATCCATGAAATAAGGAACCTGGCTTTGTTTTTTTTTTTTTTTTTTCCTTTCTGTTTTCAGAACCTAAAATAGTTTTGGGCAAGTAGCGGTCACTGAAGGGTAACGAGTAAAAGAATAAAAACAGACCACATGCTTTCTCCTTCCAATTGAAGGGGAAAAGCCACCTTCAAATGCAATCCTAAGTATGACAAAAAAGAGGAAAAGAAGCACGGAAATAGAAAACAAATAGGAAGTATTGGTATAAAATAAAATGTTAAAACTTAGAGTTATAAAAATTATTATAACAATAAATGTAAACAGATTAAATTCACCACCAGGTAAAAAAAATTGAGGTTATTAAGTTGGATTTTAGAGTAACTCAGTTATGTGCTGTTTCCAAGAGATATCAGGGAATCACAGGGCATAGGGAGATTGAAAAAGGTTGAGCAGGCCTATGAAAAGCAACAGTGTTGGTATATTTACAGTAATAACAAAGTACACATTAAGGGAAATAAAACCCCAGCCATATAATATTAAAATAAGAGCAATACCCCACAGAACAGTATTTAAGAACATTTGCATATGCCATAAATGTATAAATAAATGATCAACAGATGATACACTTAGGTTATCTGGAGATGTTGGGGTGAAGGCGAAGGCTGTGATTGGGGAAGAATACAAAAGTGCTTTCAATTTTATTGATAATTTCTTTTATGATTCCAAGCTGCTTGATGGGCACATTAGTACTGCATACAGTTTTATAATATCTGTTCCATGTTGAAAATAGTTCATAATAATAAGAAAACCCTCCCCCAAATCTAATTACAAACAACTTCCCGGCAGCACAGGACACCATCACCGTGACGGTGTAGGTCAGAGGGACTCCTGGCTCTCAGGGTGATGGACAAGACAACCGAACAAGGTCCAGCCATCCTCTTAGGGAAGGCAAGGGTGTTCTTGCTTTATCAGGATACTTGGTAAGCTACTTAATCTCGTCCTCTGGGAAACGGGTGTGGACACGACAAGAAGGGAACTGCCAGCATTAAAGGAAGCAAAGGATGCAGGTAAGATGCCTGGTATACAGCAGGTGTTCGGTGAACTGAGTCAGAATCTTTCCGGAAATGAAACAGAATACAACTATCCACGTAGAGTCAAAGAGAAATCAAATCCTACTCACTCCCTAAACTTCTGGGGCCAGGGCAGACCTGCCTCAAGTTGCGCACTTCCCTCACAGACCTGCCCCGGGGGACACTGTGCCCTGTTCCCCACCGCATTCCCCGCCCCTCAGCCACGGCGTCCAGCGCCTAGTGGACACTCGGGCGTATTCTGGAGAATGGTGGAAGGTATGGGGATACTTGAAAGGGAATACAGACAGATCGTGTAAACGCTGCGAATTGAAGGGATCAATTTCAGCCCCTTAATTGCGAACCGGCAAGCATATAACGCTTACTGACACTTCTAGACGTAAACACCTCTTTTGTTGTTGTCGGCGGATCGACAGCAGTGAGATGAAATCTGTTCTTTTCATTTTACAAATATTTCGCGCCTTCTGTATATGTCACTCGGATGAGTAACATAAGGCAAAACTGATATAAAGTTGGACGATGTAAACAGGGCACCTTCCCCTTTCATCGTACCCACGTTTATCAAGAAAACTCAAACAGGCCACCCTAGTTCCATCCCTAGCAGCCGGCAGGGTGGAGGGGGGCGGGGGTCAGGGATTTTACAAAGCCCCAGGTAGCCGCAGGGCCAATCACCGGTTTCTGGGCTTCACTCCTGGGCCGTGGAGCCCGCTCCGCGACCGCCAGCCCTGGAGCGAAGGGATGAACGGTTTTGATGAAGGAGGAGGCCTGCGCACCGCCCGCCTCCCCGCCCAGCACGCCCTGATCGCGCACGGCCTTGCTAGCCGGGGTCGGGGCGGGGGCTGCACCCCGGCGGCTGCTGCGGTCGCTGGACGCAGACAGGTCAGCAGTGCGCAGAGAAGAGCGCGCGACTGTTCTCGGAGAGGAGGTGGGCGGCGACCCACCCCATTAGGATTCGTCCAGTCCCTGCGCGAGCCTCGACTTCCGGGGGGCGGAGGGACCCCCGGGCAGCGCGGATTTCAGCTCGGCTGAGTCCTTGCTACATCTCAGCTGCACCCTGCGGGCGACGGCGAAGGCGCAGACTGAGCGCTCGTCCAGTTGACCAAAAACTACGAGGGGAAAGCGGAGCCGGCCGGTTGGGGGGCGCGGCGAGCCCTCTCCACGAACCGCGCGCCGCGCTGCTGCGCACCGGGCTGTGTCCCCGGAGTGCCGCGGGAAGGAAGCCGCGCGGAGCAACAGGTGCCGCCCGCAGCCTCTCGGGACGAGGGAAACGACCTGCAGGGGCGCGGAGCTGGTAAGGCGCAGAGAGAGCTCTCTCTTCCCGCAGGGCTGCGCCGGCCGGTCCCTCCTCCCCGGTTCGGTGGCGGATAAGCGGACGCCCGGCGCTCTTGGGTCAGCCTCGCGAGTGCGGGAAGGTCCAGCTCCGGCTCTCGTCTGCGTCCTCTTCCAGGTGGCCCCGTCCGAAAAGACGGTGCCACTCGGCCCGGGCGCCTGGGTTCTGAGTGCCCCGAGCTGGGTCACCCGTAGCCCCTCCTTCCCCCGCAGGCGCCCTTCGCCAGCGCGACCTAGGCTCCCTCTGCGCGCCATGGAGCTGGAGGTTGGGAACTTCAGTGATGGGAACGCGAGCGGGCTTGAGCCCCCGACCCCGGACCCCAGGCCGCTCTTCGGCATCGGCGTGGAGAACTTCGTCACGCTGGTGGTGTTCGGCCTGATCTTCGCGCTCGGCGTGCTGGGCAACAGCCTGGTGATCACCGTGCTGGCGCGCAGCAAGCCGGGCAAGCCGCGCAGCACCACCAACCTGTTCATCCTCAACCTGAGCATCGCCGACCTGGCCTACCTGCTCTTCTGCATCCCCTTCCAGGCCACGGTGTACGCGCTGCCCACCTGGGTGCTGGGCGCCTTCATTTGCAAGTTCATCCACTACTTCTTCACCGTGTCCATGCTGGTCAGCATCTTCACGCTGGCTGCGATGTCGGTGGACCGCTACGTGGCCATCGTGCACTCGCGCCGCTCCTCCGCCCTGCGGGTGTCCCGCAACGCGCTGCTGGGCGTGGGCTTCATCTGGGCGCTGTCCATCGCCATGGCCTCGCCGGTGGCCTACCACCAGCGCCTCTTCCACAGGGACGTCAGCAACCAGACCTTCTGCTGGGAGCAGTGGCCCAACCAGCGCCACAAGAAGGCCTACGTGGTGTGCACCTTCGTCTTAGGCTACCTGCTGCCGCTCCTGCTCATCTGCTTCTGCTACGCCAAGGTGCGGGGTGCCGGGCGGGTCCGCGGGCCCGGGGCGTCTCCTCTGTCCCCGCACCCCTCCGGTGCCCCGCCCCCTTTCCCTCGTCCCCCGTGAGTTTTCTGCCCGAGCCATCGCCTCCTCTGGCCGAGGCTTGGGCTCACGGGTTTGATGCTGCGCGAAAGTTGCTTGGAGTTTGGGCGACACAGGGAAAGTTTGCAGATCCGGGCGTCCGTCCTGGCCCCCGCAAGCCCTGGGCCCTGAGGTTGTCCCTAAAGGAGGCGGAGTTCAACGTCCACTTCTCAGCAGGTTTTAGCCTCGTAGCCCGCTCAGCCTGCCTGATTGCCTCCGTGGCCGCAGCGTTATGCGAGCGCCCGGTCCTGCCGAGCGGGCCCCTTTGCTGGGTGGAGGGCCCGCGCCCCTCCACAGCCCTCAACTGGGGTCGGATGGGCGGATTTCCCTGCCCGCGGGGTGCACGGGGCTGGGGCGCCGGCCAAGACCGGCTTTGTGAAACCGCTGCTCCTGGCGACAGAGCTTTTTTCATAACACAACTTAGGCGTCATAAATCCAAATGGTCAGAAGTATGTCCTCGCGGATTCTCCAGAGAACGTTGGATGGATGGGTTTGCTGCTGCCGTTTCCTCATTTCAGTCCTTTTAGGAGGAGGTAAAGAATATTAAGTGGTTCAGGTGGCAGGTCTAAAGCCTCCGCTGGGAGACACACAGCTGACACGTGTCTGGTCCCCCTACCCCGCATCTCCTCTCTGCAGTGCCCTTCCCCCCAGCTCAGCACAATCACGTTCTCTTTCATTAATTACACATGGTTTTGAAGATTTTGTACTGATCTAAGTCTTACACCTTTTACACAACTTGTTTGTGTGTGTTAGTCATTCAGTCGTATCTGACTCTTTGCGACCCCATGGACTGTAGCTGGTCAGGCTCCTCCGTCCATGGAATTCTCCAGGCATGAATACTGGAGTGGGTAGCCATTCCCCCTTCCAGGGGATCTTCCCCACCTAGGGATCAAACATGGGTCTCCCGCATTGTAGGCATATTATTTGCTGTCTGAGCCACCTTATCTGCTTAGTAATCAGGAGATGCAGTGCATGGGGTGAGAGCCCCTCTCCCTGACACACCCTCCCCAATACCATCGCCACTAGAGAAATACTTCTGTGACCGAATTCTGAGCTCTGCACCATTTTATCTTCTCTCTCTCTCTCTCTGTTTCTCAGTTTCTTTCTGATAAGCCTGTGATTCTAGGTCTGTGAATAATCAGGTGAAGTAGAACAGCAATCAGTTCTTATGTTCCACTCATAGTTTTTTTTCCCCCCAGCAGAAATGTGGACTATGAGCCACCTGGTTTTGTTTGCCCTTCCCCCAGGCCATCTATCTAGAGCAGTGTCTGTTTTGAATGGTAATGTTTTCGGATATGATCTGAAAGAATGTCCTGCACCGAAGGGTTGTGCATAAAGAGATGCAGTAAAGGCAGGAAATTGGGAATCACTGTAGCTTAGCTCTTTGATAAATGGCTGGTTTATTCCCTTTGCTTCTAGCAAAAGCAAATCAAAGCTTGGTCTGCACAGGGCAGTGGTCTCCTATGTCACTTGATCTGCAGGCGACCCAGTGGGTTGGAGCCACTGTGCATATTTTATTGATAAGGAAAGAGGGTTTTGGAGGAGTGAAGCAGCTGACTGAGATTGTGAAGCTGGTAAAGCATTCAGGAAGGATTTCCATGCAGGGCTTCCTAGCCCCCTGGGGCATGAGGGCCTGTGGGGCATGGACCTTGAGACTAGAGAGATTCTTAAAGTGTTTGGCTTTTCATTCATCATTACATGGGTTATGCTTGAAGTATATTCTTCCTTTGTTTCCCAAAAGTCTTTGGTCTTTTGGAAATTCAGGTCTTTTTAATGGAAACAACAAGATAAACTTCTAGGAAGAAACCAGCCTACATTTCTGTCATTTGAGAATTTATAAAAGTCACACCTAAGGCGAAGTTTCTAAATTAAAAAATTCAGTAAATACATGATCATTGGGATTTTTTTTTAAAATATGGAAATAGTTTGCCTTTAAGGATAACTGGAAATTTCTTTGAAACTCAAAGTAATATTTGCATATTCATTTTAGGGCTTGAAAAAAGGTAAAGATTAAAGACTTCAGTTGCTTTCCTTTGATTCAGTCACTGTCTGCTTTGCATGGAAGGGTTTCACTACTTAAATGTTACATTCAGGATTGATTGTTACCCCAAGGCCCAGATCAAAAGACATGTAAAATCACAGTGTTTTTCTTGTTTTGTTTTTTTTAAGTTAACAAAGGAATTGCATTCCAGAGCTGCCTTCTGTACTGACAGGAGTTTAGTGGAAGGTCCTTTGCACCTGCCCTCCCCGGAGACCCAGAATGCGGGGCTGGAGGATGAGTGGCCCGCCCTCTGCTGCTGTGGGGCTGGCTCACTCTTCCCTCGGGGGAGTGCTTGTCCTGGGCCCTCCTTGGCCTGACACCAGATGAACTCGTGACCTGCCCGGTTCCCGCACCTGTGCCAGGACGGGTGTGGGCCTCCTGCACACACTTCTGAAAGCACGAGTGACGGGGAAGTGCCCGCTCACCACGTCATCAGCTTCCCGAGAAACGCAGTCATACCCCTTCCTCCTTTGATGCCGAGACCTTCGTGGGGTCCGTCACACGTGTCAGTGTGAGTCCATAGTGTGCACTCATGGAGTGGAACAGAGCCAGGAGAAACATGCTTGGGCTTTTCCTCCGTGGACCACTCCACTACGTTCCTTAGGCGTTTTGTAGTTATGAGATGTGACCCCCGAGTCTGTGGAAGGACTGAGTGGCCCCAGGCCCAGTAACATAGCAGGTAACATCTCAGTTTTCCACGTGGGGCCCTCTCCAGGCAGCCCTCACTGACGCTGCCTTGCCATCTCTCCCTTTCTTTCAGTGACTGGAGTCCTCCTCTGGCGGTGGGGAGGCTGTCCCCAAGGAACCTGGCCCGGTTGGTCCTCGCCGGGAGGGGCCCTGTCCAGCCCGTTCCTCCCTCTTGAAAGTCCTCTTCGTTTGTTCCTGCACAAGCCTCCCTTCTGTCGTTCTCTTCCATTTGATTTTTAATACCCCAGTTGCTGATGGCAGAACAGTAGACAGACCCATTGTTGCTGTACTGAGAGTGACCCCAGATGTCCCCATAGTAAGTGAGAGGCTTGTCTTGCGGAGGACGCTGAGCCCCTGTGGGAAGTGAGCAGTATTTCGGTAGGGCTGGGAGTTTGGAGTCAGAAATACACACCCCATGACAGCTGCTTGACCGGCGTAGGGAATCGTGAAAGTGAAGTGAAAGTGTTAGTCTCTCAGTCATGTCCGCCTCTGTGACTCCAGGGACTGCAGCCCACCAGGCTCCTCTGTCCATGGGATTCTCCAGGCAAGAATACTGGAGTGGGGTGCCATGGCCTTCTCCAGGGGATCTTCCCTACCCAGGCGTCGAACCCACTGCAGGCAGATTCTTTACCATCTGAGCCTCCAGGGAAGCCCAGGGAATCGTGAAGTGGTGGATAAATCCCGTGGCTTCTCGATCAGGGAGTGCCCGATGACTCCGGAGGGTTGCATCTGCCCAGACAGAGCAGCTTTCGTAATATGTTCAATTTGATTAAATTATTTCCATACTGTGGTGCTCCAGGGGGACAAGGAGGTGGCTGGAACACTGTTTCCAGTGTTTGGAGGGACTCAACTGAGCAATTGACGGGCAGTCTCAAGCCCTTAGTCACCCTGAGCTGATTGTCCTTAGGTTTTTCACTCATAAGAATGAACTCAAGACCTGCCTGGAGTGTGTACCACCATCCTGACCCTGTTGTATGGCTTATGTTGCAAATTCTTGTGTGGAACCACAGTGTCTCACATCATTTCTCCTGAGTATGACGCTGGCGAGAGAAGACAAAACTGATTTCTCTAAGGAAGGAAAAAAGTGTCTCCTTGGAAGCCTCCCTGATGGGCCATTAGTTGTAGAACTTTGTAGAACGGTGGCCTGTCAGCTATCAGTGTGCTGGAAGGCAGTCTGTAGTTTTTCCACGCATCTAGGATTTAACATGTAGCAGGGACCTGGGATTGTAGAAATGTAGACTCTTAGGGGAAACCAGGTGGCAGGGAGGCCAGCGAGGATGCAGGTATGGGCAGCGGAGTGGGTCTTTCTGGAAGAAATCTCGGAGCTACCCACACCAGAGCTCTGTCAACAGGTGCTCTGGACACAGGTGGTTAGAAGACCAGACGTTCATGGCAATCCACAGTCGTCATTACTCCACCAGCTCATGTGGATTGCAGCTTGCGTGATTTTGTAAACCATGGTCTTCCCTTTGCAGAACATCAGGAAATGTCAATGCAAAGTGGACAATGAATTGTGCGGTCTGAGGCAAACCGATTTTATCAGTCTGTGTTTTTCAGGTCCTTAACCACTTGCATAAAAAGTTGAAGAACGTGTCAAAGAAGTCAGAGGCATCGAAGAAAAAGGTAAAACTCATGAGTTTACATTCTCTGTGCCGTTTCTGGAGCTCGGTTTAATGTATACTCTTAGCTCTCCTGCATCCTCCTGTGAAATTATGGTTCCTGGGTTCAGCGATTTGAAACGAACATCTTAGCCCTGGGCAGAGAGGAGACATGGAGAGTCAGCTGCTGAGGGTGGGCAGGTGACTGAGCTGCCTGAGAACGTGGGTGGAGGTCTGGGGAGGGGCCGAAAGGTGTGTCTTCTGGATTCTGAGCCTCTGGAGAAGGTGCGCTGTGGGTGACTGGGACAGGGTGTCAGGTGGCTGGACCCACAGTTTGCTTGAAACTGCAGGTGGTGCTCGTGGTAAAGAACCCACCTGCAAGTGCAGGAGTCCCGAGTTCCATTCCTGGTTTGGGAGGATTCCCTCGAGGAGGGCACAGCAACCACTCCAGTCCTCTTGCCTGGAGAACCCCATGGACAGAGGAGCCTGGCGGGCTACAGTCCATGGGGTCGCAGAGACACGATTGAAGAGACTTAGCAGACACACTTCTTTTATTGTGTATTTACCGTCTCTGATGTGGAGCCAGGAGGCCCCGTCTTAATTATCTTTCGAGCGAGTGTTGTTGTATCCCTCCCTGAAGCCTCGCAGCAGTTGCTGTGCTCTGCTCTCTTCCTCCCAGACGGGTGCTGGTTTGGCCCCCTGGGGGCAGAACTGAAGATGGGAGCGGCCTCAGGGGGGGGTCCAGCCCATCTTTAATTGTCTTTCTCATTCTCCCCTGAATCCCGATTCCCACAAGCTTCCCCTGAAGAGTTTGACAGCATCTAACACCCTGCGATTTATTATGTTTCAAACCCAGTTTGAGGGAAAGCTATTTTACAAATTGGGATTAATTTACCTCTTACTCAGATCATATCCTGGAGAAGGAAATGACAACCCACTCCAGTATTCTTGCCTGGAAAATCCCACGGAGAGAGGCGCCTGGTGGGCTGCAGTCCCTAGAATCACAAAGAGTTGGACACGACTAAGCAACTGAACTGAACTGAAAGATTAGTGAGCATTTTAACATTTACATTGTTTGGTTTTATATGTATATGTGTACATTTGGGTGTGTGTGTGTGTGTGTGTGTGTGTGTGTGTGTGTATGAGGCATGTGTATTCTTGTTGTGTTAGTTGCTCAGTCATTTCCGACTCTCTGTGACTTCGTGGACTGTTGCCCTCCAGGGTCCTCTGTCCATGGGATTCTCCAGACAAGAATACTGCAGGGGTTGCTCTGCCCTTCTCCAGGGCATCTTCCTGACCCAGGGATCAAACCTGGGTCTCCCGCTTTCCAGGCTGCTTCTTTACTGTCTGAGCCACTAGGGAAGCACAAGACACTCACATGTGGGGGAATATATTATATGTGCTTAGTCGCTCAGTTGTGTCTGACTCTTTGCAACCATGGACCATAGTTCACCAGGCTCCTCTGTCCATGGGGATTCTTTAGGCCAGAAAACTGGAGTGGGTATCCATGCTCTCCTCCAGGGGATCTTCCCGACCCAGGGATCGAACCCAGGTCTCCTGCACTGCAGGCAAATTCTTTACCATCTGAGCCACCAGGGAAGCCCAAGAATACTGGAATGGGTAGCCTTTCCCTTCTCCAGGGGATCTTCCTGACCCAGGAATTGAACCAGGGTCTCCTGCATTGCAGGCAGATTCTTTACTGGCTGAGCCACCAGGGAACATATATGTAAATGCAATTCTTCCCACGGGAGAAGTTCTCAACATTTGGAGGAGGGAAGATTTTCTTTTCTAGTCTCACAACCTCTGACCCTTAATAACCACTGAACAGATGTCAGATCTCTTTTGATGTATTTAATTACTTCCTTGTTGGCACAGAACAAATAGTTTGTGTATGTGCATGTACCTGCATCTAGGCAAAGGCTAGCAGACAGGTGTGGGGAGTAGGGTAGGAAGAGGGAACGGGAGATGGAAGGGAGGGCCCAGGGTGGAGAGCCAGCGCGTCTCTGCCTGGAGGCGGAGGTTGGGTCGGCTCCGCTGATGCTGCTCTGGGTCCAGGCAGAGAAGAGTGTTCCTGGGTGTGTACACGCTCAGTTTCTGATGGATCATGGAGTGATGCGAGAAGATCTTGGAGGTTTATTCATTTCAGCTGTACCCATTTCTGGCTCCCCGTCTCGGTGGCTGCGTAGGGCCCCTTCCCCTGTGCCGTGTCCATCCATAAGGGCTCCACTTCGTGTGAAGGCTGGTAGCGCTCCTGAGGTGGAGGGTTAAGTTCAACACAAACGTGCTCAACAGCTCTCCTGCCTGTTTGGAGAAAAATAGAGAAGAAGAGTGTGCTTTTCTTTGCCAAAATAGTAGTGACCACAGTACAGAGCCCGGCCTTGATTAACACTAGGCTCGGCTGGACCTAGAGAAACGTTTTCTGGCACAAGGCTGATCAGATAGGAAAACAAGATTCTTAACAATTTCTGGAAGACTTCCCAGTGGGGTAGACTTCCCCAGGATGGTTCCTGGTAATAGGCAGGTATATGTGAGACCCTCATGGTACCTTCTTAACCACGAGGTTCTTTTAACAGCTGCTCTTTTCCCCCATCTGGCTTGGAGTAACTCAGCAAGCTTTTTGGCTGTCATTTGTACAATTTACAAAATGTTTCTCATCAGTCTCATCATTTAGTCACTTTTTCCTTCCCTGCCAAGTTCCATTAGATGGATTATGAGCAAAATTCTTTGAAGGAAAAAAAAAATCAGATGTCTCAGATGGCTTGAAAAACAGCATCTCACAGGAAGAGGAGAAATTACTATTTTTCAGATACTTTCAGTGCAAGAAGTAAAAAGAAGGCAGGCTAATAAAAGGCCCAACCTTAGGTATAAGAATTCATTCAGAGACTTGGCACATAACCTTCAACGGGGACTTCTTCCCTATCCAACGGTGATGCTGTGGTTCTGCACACTACATGGACAGATGGGTGTAAACCCATTTGTGATTCAGGCAAATGATACTGTAAGAAATGAAAATAGCCCCCATCCCCACACAGGGCCTTGTCTCCTCACTGTCTGACTTTTCTAAGGGGAAGAGCGGAAGCAGGTTTGGAACCTTTCCGAGGAGACGGTGTGGGTCAGCCCAGGTGCGGTCAGCACCGAGGAAGCTCCTCAGCCTTCTCCTCGAAGTGGGTGAGGCTGCTTGCTTTTGTTGTGGCTTCTGCGGAATTCTTCACTGATTCTTCAAGCACTCATGAGCTATGTAGGAAGGCAGGTTCCTGGGCGGGTACGTCATCCACACGACCTGTGGAAGCAGCGCTGTGGGCCGTGAGACCCTGATACTTGAATTTTCATGAAGTGCTGCATGACAATGGCTCGCTGAGCTGCTGCAAACCCAGGTCTGCGGTTGTTGTACAGTTGCTCAGTTGTGTCCGACTCTGCAACCCCATGGACTGCAGCAACCAGGCTTCCCTGTTCCTCACCAAACTCATGCCCATTGAGCTGGTGATGCCATCCAGCCATCTCATCCTCTGTTGACTCCTCCTCCTCCCGTCTTCAATCTTTCCCAGCATCAGGGTCTTTTCCAATGAGTCAGTTCTTCGCATCAGGTGGCCAAAGTGTTGGAGCTTGGGCTTCAACATCAGAACACCCAGGACTGATCTCCTTTAGGATGGACTGGTTGGATCTCCTTGCAGTCCCAGGGACTCTCAAGAGTCTTCTCCAACACCACAGTTCAAAAGCATCGATTCTTCGGTGCTCAGCCATTATTTTGTTAGTACAGTGGGTTCTTTTGACCAGATCTTGACCTTGAGCTGGTGTGTTCCAGGCGCATGTTTTCTGAGTTGGAGGTGGGTGAGGGCACTGTTCCATGGGTGGATGTCTTTCTGCATCCCTCCCATGTCTTCCCAGTTCCGTGGTCCTGGTCCTCTGATGTGAGAGAGACAGAGGAGGGAGCCATGTGTGTCTCTCCCTGGACACCTTGATGTGCTGGCATCGCGTGAAGCTGTGGCTGGTATGGAGGCCACTCCTGTACCAGCTTGGATGGGCTGAGATGCCTGTGAAATAGGCAGAAAATAAATAGTGAACCTTTGTCGACACATAGCTGGGAGCACAAACATTGTATTAAACAAGCATTCTGTTAAATTCTTTTGGGAGCATCATTTGATAAAAGATAAAGTTTATGTAAGTACCCATTGATATTCTTTCCTGATTTATAGTGCAATCTTAAGTCACTCACGTTTCAAAGCTATAGGCAGACCAAGGAAAGGAACCTTGCTCATGGTTCTGAAAAGACCAGTAGACCTGCTAAAAATAAAAGGCAGATTTTGAATGACCTTGGGTAAACACACACAGAAACAAACCCTCCATAGAAAAGCCACCCTGCTGACAGTTGCCCTACAGGGATACAGATGCAGTGTGGCTCTTATCTGATACAGATGCAGTGTGGCTCTTATCTGATACAGATGCAGTGTGGCTCTTATCTGATACAGATGCAGTGTGGCTCTTATCTGTAAGCTGTTGGGGTGTAGTTCTGCCCTCAGCTTGTTACTTAGTGAAAACCTCCTAAAAGGAGCAGTGAAACAGAATATCCAGAGAGCATGCATTTTGTGCTGCACAGAAATGGCCTTCCCATCTTAGGAAGGACAGTGGGTGTGCTCCTTGCTATTTGTAGGTGTAATTGTGTCTAGGTGGTTATTGAATCATCAGGAACACATCCCATACACTAATGGGTAAACGGATGGATAGCAGACGATCCTTGACGTCCGGGAGGTGGGTGCCGGTCTGCTCTGTGTGTTGTGCATGCGGCAGCCTCAGTCTGGAAACCTGCTGCCCTGAAACCCTGCGGTCAGCTTTGTACCTGAACTGTTTGAAGGTGTTAAGTGGGCCAGGTCCAGTCAGAGAATCATCACGTTGGGTCACCCCAGTCACAGGCCAGGAGGCTGAGGCCCAGGGAGGTGGCCTCATTTTTCAAAGGTCATCAAACTCTTGGCTTTTGCATGGCTCATGGCACCTTCTGACCATTGTGTGGTCAGAGTAAACATGAGTGTAACTCCCGTCTCCGGCTCCCAGACCGCCCTTGCTCCGACCTCGTCCTGAAGTCCGAGCATCTCCTCTCCCGTCTCTGCCGGGTTCCCTGGCTTCCAGCCCGCCTCTTGGACAAACTTCCTCTCCGAGTCAGTCAGCTATCCCGCGTCTCTTCTGGAAGACTTGCTATCTTAAGCCTCATGTTCTGGGCAGTGTGGGCTGTGATAGTCAGGTTCTAACTCACAGGAAGTAAGAGCAAAGTCATGGCATAACATAAGAACATTCCTGCAGGGTGGAGGTCCAAGCTTGTCCTATGAAAGGACCTGTGGGTCCACAACGGTTTCCTGGTCGGGGAGTCCCTGCTCCATGGTTGTGAGGCTGGAGGGAAAATAAGCACCTTCCTTCTCTCTCTCCTTCCCCTCCACCCTGCCTCCCTGAATTCATGGATCCCAGTGGGATTGCTTCTTTCCAGGGGCAAAGTGGACAGGGGACCACGGGGCCACGCTTATAGCTCCTTTAGGGGTGTGACTGCCAAGTGAAGGTCAGCACCCAGAGCATGTTTAGGATGCACTTGATTCTGTGGAAATGTACAGGAAATTCCCTCTGTCAGTGCATGAACTAGAACGCTGTTCCTGTCTGTTGTGATCAGCGTCTCTGCTTTCTTCCCTTCTCCTCTGTTGTAATCAGCGCCTCTGCTTCCTTCCCTTCTCCTAGACGGCGCAGACGGTGCTGGTGGTGGTGGTGGTCTTCGGAGTCTCCTGGCTGCCCCACCACGTCATCCATCTCTGGGCTGAGTTTGGGGTGTTCCCGCTGACCCCCGCCTCCTTCTTCTTCAGGATCACTGCCCACTGCCTGGCCTACAGCAACTCCTCCGTGAACCCCATCATTTATGCCTTTCTCTCTGAAAACTTCAGGAAGGCTTATAAGCAAGTGTTCAAGTGCCACACCCGCAAGGAGTCACCTCTTAATGACACTAAAGAAAATAAAAGTCGACTAGACACCCCACCATCAACCAATTGTACTCACGTGTGAAAAAAAGAGTCTTATTTCAAAATGTGGTATTTGCATGCATGTGGACCAGACAGAGAAATACATTGCAGTGTTAAGCAAGGCAGTAACTTGCTATCTTAACAACAATTCATATTATATTGATTGAATTCCACTTGTGTTTAAAAAGTACTTTGATCTACCTGGAAAATCACTAGGTCTAGTGAAGGCCATTTCTAAATTTTATTTTATTTCTAAATTCTATTCCATAAGCAAAAAAAGAATAATATAGTTTTATACATCTTAAGAAATGAAAGTTTCTCAAGAAACTTTATTTAAAGACTGTAAAGAGTCTATAATAGGACTCCCTAGATTTGTATTCTTTGTAGGATAAGGAAGAAGGGCCTGTCAAGGTGGTCAGGAATATTTGTGATCTACATATTTTGGAAACAAATGTAATCAGAAAACACATGCTTTAGTTCTTCGATTTTAAGATCAGTGGTAATGCTGAAACTATATGTGTCTCAGATACGATTATGGACACTTGATCCTGAGTTTTATTTTTGGGGCCGTTTGTATTAAGACGTATCCATCTGATGGAAATAAGCTTATTTGCACATTTGCTGCATCTGCTCCCAGCTGTAAGCAGTGCATGCGGCTTCTGCAACGTGCTGTGTCCGTCTGCAGTCATGAGGTCTCTTAAGCTCATCTCAGGCAGTCAGCAGCAAGACCCTGGTTTGTCAGCCATCAGGATGTCAGTGAAAAACTACGCTGTGAACTTAGTCTTCGTTGAGATGACCAAAAAAATCAGGGAAAACCACCACCTGCAACTATTCTCATGGTGGAAGCTGTGAATGAGTTACTGAGAATGAAACTGGACATTAAAAATTTACATATCGACACACACATATGTATATTTTAAGGTATTAGCTATGCCTTGAGTGGAATCTACTCAAAAGGAGAATTTTTAAAATGTCAGTGAAAATGATGTACAGAAAATAATTTTTATGAATTCAGAATAATTTCTATGAATTATAAGCCACATGAGATAATGGTCATGCTATGTGAGGAAAGTCAGTAAGCATAGTAAAATGTCTGGTTCAGATAAACTTTGAAAAAACAGTCTAATGGTTGGACATAGCTGGGCATATCATGTCCAAACAAATGCTTTTTTCATCAAATTTGTAATGATGCCTAATGCATATTTATCCCAAATATTGCTCCCTTTAGAAATGTTAATTTGGGGTTCAAATCATCATAACTTAGTTTCAAATGTAGTTTTTGTGACAGTTTCATATTTAATAATGAGAAAATGGTATGAAAAGATGAAATGATTCTATATTAGTAAATAATTTTCAGACTGCAAGACTGATATATTTTAGGATGATACAAAAGCAAGAAAAAATTTTTTAAAAAGAATTTTGTGTAATGCATACCTGAGTCATAGGAGGACTTCATGTGAAATATCAAATTTTGGATCAAAAAATCAACTCAATGTAAGTCTTTGCATGTTAGCTTCTCTAGTTTGTGAATTTATTTTACTAACTATATTCCTCCAGCTAACAGTATTTACATTTGCCACGTTATAAATAGTTCTCTGGATAGAAGAGGAGAAAATTGTCAGAGGATGGGAAATCATGACTTTTCATGTTTGATGGCCAGGGGAAAAATTGTACATACACCTATGTGAGTATTTTTAAGAACAATGTAATTCCTTTGCACGGAAAAATTTTTGCACTTTATTCAAATATGGCAGCAGAAACATTGTACTCTGATGACGGTACCACATGAGTTTTGTGAAACTTGAAGCTGCCATTGCACACGCCAGGACATCTTCTGTGTGTGTGGATTCACGCAGCTGCACAAAGAGGTGCGTCCTGCTTGGACTTGCTCGGGTGGCGGTGGCTCCCTGCGCCGTGGCTGCTCTCTTCCGATTCCCACGCACACAAAGGAAGCATTGGAACAAACACAGGAGGCACTGCTGCCGTATTTGGGCAAGTGCCGAGATGGGTTTGGACATGATGTACTTACCCTTGTCATGCCTTGGTCACTTCTAGATGCTGTCATCTCTGATTTACAGAACCCAGAGCGCCGGGTATAAATGCGGATTGCTTCATTTCACAGGCCGGTGGGCTCTTCTCCTGTCCAGTGTCATTCTAATCAATTCCTCTTGTTTAGAGTTTATGTTGTCTCCTCCTCAAATGAGTTTCGGTGGTAACGGAGGTCTGCAAAGATGTAAAACTGCATACGGTTTCCTGAGTGAGGGGTTCCAGAAGAACTTGTATCTGCAGACCAAGTACTTCCTGGGGCACCCTTGTAATCATGTGTAATTAATGGGGACCCATTCAGAGGCCCCACTCCTTCTTCACTGAGTAACCCAACCCCCCCCCCCTTCTCTTTCCCCCCAGTACTAGCAGCCAGGCTAAAGGAGATACACCCGCTGCACCTCCCCACCCTCGGTGCGCCTTTAAAGTCTGGATGCTGGGTAAACCTTGTTTTTCTGCAAACTTCAAAGAAAAATGATGCTTTCTCGTTAGACTTGGCTGCCCTAGTGGCCCAAGGCAGCTGTTATCTTTCTGGGCCTTTTGCTTTCTCATGGGGAGATGGCTCTGGAATATTTAAATAGCAGGCATACTGGCTGTTTCATATGCATAAAGCACGATTTCGGTTCCTTGCTAATGAATATGGGGACGCGGTTGAGGAGCTGGTCTTGTCCTGTCTCCTCAGGAGTTGCTGAGACAGAGTCTCTCTGCTGCTCCGACCATGTATGTGCTCAGCAGTGCGGGGGCTGAGCCCATTTCTGAGTATCTTAAGGAAATCCTTTTGCTGTAAATGGAACTGTTTTACTCCACGCACTGGGGATCAAACCGTCGTCCCCCTCTCCTCTGCATCTCCAAGCCCTGTGTGCTCACGGCCTACCTTGCTCCAATCCAGAGTTCCTCACTCTGACATAAGCCACAGTAAAATTCCTCCATCGCCCCAGGCGTATCTGTGGAGAGATGTCTGAACTGCGTGACTCATGCAAGGCTAAAAGCTTCTTGTGACTCAACTTCAAATTGTGATCCTGAGGATAATTGCATTTGCTCCATGTCTCAGATACATTGAGATGGTGCAGAAATAATTCCTAGACGTTAACTGATACCCAAGGTCAGGTTCTGGGCAGGAGAGGATCCCTTCTCTCTCCACAGATGCCATACGATCCCCAGTGCTTATGCTTGAAGCAGCCTTACATCAAGGAAAGCAATGTATTATATAGCTTTGTCACGTTCTTGCTGAATAATTTATTAAATGTGTATAAGAACCACATAGTCATGTAAACTGAATCAAGAGATCAAAATGGCTGCTTCTGGAAACTTACCTAAAATCTGTCAATTTCCGGCTGCATTGATTGCAAATATCTTCCTGACTTTATATTTCTAAGTGATTTTCTCTGTAAGCTAGTCATGTTCTTCTGGGTCATCAAAAAACGTTGCATATTAAGTTATTTGTCAAGCAGATGTCAATGACTCGTTTATCTAAGGATGTGCTGATTTTAAAAGTTTCCACATAGTTAGAGCAGGTAGCCTAAAATGCTGATGGTGACTTGTTATCTTGGAAGAAAAAAAACTGCAAAAGGGATTTAATTTATGCTGTATTTTAACATTTTCCTTTTTAAAAGTGGAAAATTGAGCCTCCAGAATCACGTAAAAAGCTTCAGCATCCCTGGTGTGGGCTGGGTGTACCTCAGGCAGCCGTGTGCAGGGGAGCGTGCCGGGTGTTGTCTGTGTAGCTCAGGGGCCTCTGTTTTCCCGTGAGAGCCGCATGGCTCTGATGGTGGTTTCTTCTCCTCTGTGGGTGTGAGTGGCCGGTGCACGTACTCCGCCCTCTGAACCTGGGACTCGGCCGTGGGCAGGTCTGCTCGTGTGGTGAGGTCTCCAGGAATGGCAGCAGGCCTGGGCGCGGCCTCTCTGCTGGGTCCTGCGCTCACGGTCAGGGCCCTCCCACAGCTGTTTTCAGGCCTTGGAGATCGGGGTTCTGTCCTGGGGGCATCAGGGGTGGTGGGGACGCCTCAGCGATGGGGAGTGGAGGGGGAAGGTGGCGGGTGACCTCTCCACCTTCGGTCAAACTTTCCCTACGGGTCTGTGAATGTTGGCTGAGTTTGCTGTGTGTAAAGAGCCAATTTTGTAGCTAAATGTTTTGGTGTCACTTTGGGGTAGAAAGCCTCATCCTTTTTGGTCTCTTTTAAATTGAAGTGTAGTTGATTTACAATATTGTGTTAGTTTCTGGTGTACAGCAAAGTGACTCAGTTATACGTATATAATACGTATTCTTTTTCAGATTCTTTTCCATTATGGTTTATTATAACATTGAATAGAATTCCCTGTGCTGTACAGCAGGCCCGTGTTGGCTACTATTCTATATATTGTGTGTGTATCTGTTAATCCCAAACTTCCAATTTATCCCTTCTGCCCCTTCTCCTTTGGTAACCGTAGTTTTTTTTTTTTTTAATTGGAGGACAATTTCTCTACAATATTGTGTTGGCTTCTGCCACACAATAAGCTTGTTTTAAATGTCTGTGAGCCTGTTTCTGCTTTGTAAGTTCATTTGAATCATTTCCTTTTAGATTTTGCATATAAGGGCCGTCATATAATATTTCTCCTTCTCTGACTTCACTCAGTATGACAATCTCCAGATCTATGCATATGGCTGCAAATGGCATTTTTTCATCCTTTTTTTTAATGACTGAGCAGTACTCCATTGTGTGTGTGTACCACATCTTCTTTATCCATTCACCTGTCGAAGGACATTTAGGTTTCTTTCATGTCCTGGCTGTTCTGAATAATGGTGCTGTGAACACTGGAGTGCATGGATCTTTTTGAATTATGAGTTTTCTCTGGATTTACACCTGGAGTGGGATTGCTGGCTTGTATGCAAGTCCCATTCTTTTTTGCTGGGGAATAGTTTTCTGAGAATCTCAAGAAATGGGGGGCTATGCCCCCAGTTCTCAACATTTTAGAGAAGCCACCGGCTGCTGGCTGCTGGAATCGATGGGAACTGGAATCTGCCACTTAGACTCTTAGACTCTTAGGTAGTGGGGATCAGCAAGGCGACTCAGGATTTGGGGGGAGCTGTGCAGTCTGCTGTCGGTTTTCTTTGGGACACCGTGTTCTTCAGAACCTTATCTCAGAAGATGGGGTGTTGCCTATTGAAATAAGAACTCTTTATGTGTTCTGAAGACCACTGTGGATCCATTAGGCTTGTTTTCTCCCTTCAGCTGGCTTGTTTGGGGCTGTCATGCTAACCTGCCTTGCGGTGCGTGGAATGCGGGAGTCTGGGTGCTGGTGCTGGTGGAGAGTGAGCTCAGCCTTCTGTGAGCGTGTCTCACTCCTTTTAGCGTCAGAGCCAGCGGAGGGCCGACCTCTGGCCCTGAGGGGCTGACCAGCAAAGGATGCCCGGGCTCGTCACGCCTGGGCATAAGTGGCAGACTCCAGGAAAGCGCGCTGCGTCCGTGTTTCTGTGTGGGGTGAGGGGAGCAGGTGGAGCGTTGGGATGGAGTGGGCCGTGCCAGGTCCTGGAGGAGCGCTGGACTGGTAAGGAGATCCCGGGAGCCCGCTCCTCCAGCCTTGGGGAGTCCCCCGGCTTTCAGGGCCCTGGCGGAGCGCGGGAGTCGGGCACCTGGGGAGCAGCCCCTGGCCCCCCTCCTAGTTCGGCCAGAGGGGCTAAACTTCCAGGAGTTTAGAGAACTCTCATGCAAGGCCCGTCCCACCCGCTGGCTAGGTTGACTGTCTGACGACGCTGTCATTCCCTGCTTCTGCGACTCAGACGTGTCCTTTCTCGTTCTCCCTGCTGTTTCCTTAAAGTCACCCATCATTTCTATGCTCAGGATCTCCTGAATTCGGTCATCTCTGAGGGGTTCATGTGTGGCCTGGGCCCTACCCCCATCCTCACAGGTTTTTTTTTGCTGGTCTGATGACTCTTTCCCGGCTCCCTGGCCAGCCGTCCTCCCTTGAACAGTGAACTGTCAGAAATGCAGGCAGGGAGAGCACATCACTTTTCTAGGGGGCATGCGTGAGCAATTTCTGCATAGAACCAAAGGCGGGGGAGCCGGTCTGCGGGCATGGGCCCTCTTTGGGGGCTGCCCCTAAATAAGTTTGTCCCCTGGGAGTGGCCCTGGTCACCTCTGGAAGGCTCTGACTCAATGGATGGTGGGAGGACTCCTGCTGTCTGCCCAAGGCTGCAGCGGGTCCCCTGCACTCGCTCTATTAGGCTCCTTCCTGACCCGCTGCAGCGGCCAAGTGCATCCATCTGTCTAAGGATATCCCACCATCCTCGGACTTGAACGTCCCAGTCTGTTGGGAGTGAAGATGAAACGTCGCTGGGACTTTGGGACACAGAATGACCAGAATGTAAACAGATGTCTTGTCCTTCAGTGTTGTAGGTTGCTGTTGTTGGGCTTAGTCACTCAGTCATGTCAGACTCTCTGTGACCCCCAGGGACTGTAGCCCACCAGGCTCCCCTGTCCATAGAATTTCCCAGGCAAGAATACTGGAGTGGGTTGCCATTTCCTTCTCCAGGGGATCTTCCTGATCCAGGGATCAAGCCCATGTCACCTGTGTCTCCTGCATTGCAGGCAGATTCTTTGTCCTCTGAGTCATCAGGGAAGCTCTGTTAAACAAGATCTCTGCTTAGAAACAACAAAGATCCAAGAAAGAAGAAGTGGATGGGGATCATGTTGATTTCCAGTGGAAATCTCCTCATCTTGTTGAAGGGGAAGAAGAATAAGGATGCGGTTTGGGTACATTTTGTCAGGGTCACCTGTCAGGGTCACCTTTGACTATGAGAAAATATTGTTCTAAATGGAAAGTGTGTCATTTTTCTTCTAAAGAGACCATAGCTGGTATGTGGATGTAGCTAAAAATCAGTGGGCTGCAGCTCAGGTCAGTGAACATGAAATGAGACCAGGGGTGTCGTAGGCATCCTGCGCTGTTATCTTCGGAGCCTTGGGGGCCTCATAGAGACACTTGCGCTAGAAGACACTTAGTGAGTGAGCACACTCCTGGGTTTTTGATGTTTTCAAAATAGGTCTGAAAGTGAAAATGAAGTTGCTCAGTCGTTTCCAACTCTTTGCTACCCCATGAACTGTAGCCTACGAGGCTCCTCTGTCCCTGGGATTTCCTATGCAAGAGTACTGGAGTGGGTGGCCATTTCCTTCTCCGGGGGATCTTCCTGACCCAGGGGTCAAACCTACGTCTCTTGCACTGTAGACAGATGCTTTACCATCTGAGCCACCAGGGAAGTCAAATAGGTCTACCGTGGATAAAGAGTGAAACTTCATACTTCTCTCAAAGTAAAATCTGATTATAATTTAGGAATATTTGTGAGCCAGAAAGGGATACATCAGTGTTACTTTCCATATGTTGGTTTTCCAATAATCATGGTTTATTGCCATGTATCTTGTAACGATTGAAGATCTGACAATGGGGGTAGAAATGCAAAGATCCCTTGAATATCAGTGACCACATGTTTCACTCTCTCACCTGACCTCTGCCCAAGTCAGGAAGAGAGTTGTGAGGTGTTCTAGAAAAGATGATGGACGTTAGGGGACTTGAGATTTGGTTGAATTCTGCTGGTAAATTGCTGTCTGCTGGGAAACGCTGTCTTTGGTGCCCTCACATCAAAGAATTTGGTTGAATGAGTCCCAGGTCTTCCCTGGTGGTTCAGAGGGTAAAGAATCTGCCTGCAATGCAGGAAACCTGGGTTTGATCCCTGGGTCAGGAAGATCCCCTGAAGAAGGGAATGGCTACCCTCTCCAGTATTCTTGCCTGGAGAATCCCATGGACAGAGGAACCTGGCAGGCTACAGACCATGGGGTCGCAAAGAGCTGGACATGCCATAGCTATGAATGCTGAATAAAACCCCAGACTGACGGCATATTTGAGTGAGTGGGGGAGATCCAGAGAATCCTGATATTCTGCCCTCAGCTTTGAGCAGCTGTTCTCAAATGTCACTGAGCATCCGATTGCCTGGAGTTTCTTAAAACTCAACTTATGTGGCTTCCCCTCCACGTCTGATTCAGTAGATTCAGGGTGGGGTCCCCAATTTACACGTCTACAAAGCTCTTTGCTAACATTGATGCTGCTGGTCTAGGGACCACATTTTCAGAACTACCATCTGATTTGATGGTTTTAGAGGTGGAGCCTAGGCATTTTTTTTAACACTCCCAGGTGTCCAAAGGTGTGGTGAGCCATCAGGTTGATACACGTCTAAATTTCTGTGGTTCTGTGGAAAAAAAAAAAAAAAAAAACCTGCTTCTGTGGGACCTAAATCATTTAAATTTTATTGCTTACGTTGAACAAGTTCATAAAATATCTGTTCATCTCTTACATGACCACAGCTACAGAAATGTGTCAGCTTTCAGGAGTGTGAAGGAGTTTATTAACTTACGTGTAGGAGTTTCAGAGGTTTTCATTTTTCTTCTAGAGAATAAAATAAAATAACTTGGTGGAAAGGAGCACCTAGACTTTCGTGTTGTTCCCCTATACTATAGACAGATAAATACAGGGTTCAAAACTCATTACATGTGAATTTTTGAACTCACTCTTTAAATGTGTGCATGTCTGTCTGTGTGGTTGTTAATTTTTAACTACATTATTATCTCTAAGAGATAAATGTAACGTGCTTAAAGTTTTTCAATTAAATATCACCTGATAACTTAATAATATGGATAAGGAAGAAAATCTATGTATATTGTATTTTTACTTTACCAATGCAATTGTTTAAACTCTGCTATATAAATAATGCTGACCAAGGATCTTCTTATACCAGATGTTGTTACAACTCTTCTCTAAAGTTTGTTTCTCTAACATTGTGTCACCATCTATAAATTTAGCATAACTATTACACATACACATCGTATGAATAAGGTTGCAAAGCCAACCACCCCAGGTTAGGAGGTGATGTTCACTTACTTTGTAGCAAATGTAGTCACTCTGAATCACCCTACTTTTGTGTTCTGCATGAAATCTAGCTGGAATCTAGGATTTGGATCACTTTTCTTAAAATGAAAATTTGTTCCTCAAAGTGTTCTTATCTATGAGTATGCTGGTTTCAATAAAGCATAGTTGCAGCGTTTTGTAAAGCATTCATCTACATATAGGAACACGGTGCCAAGTTATTGCATTAAATTAGCTTCATTCGCATTGGGAGCTATCGTGTGAAATGTGAATGGATCACAACGGCGAAAAGTTGGTACCTGTATTCACAGAGGTTTCCCTTCCTCATCCCTTCCCTTCCTCCTTCTCCTCCTGCTTCCTTTCCTCTTTCTCTATTTTAAAAAAGAATACATGTCTACTGTTTTTATAAAAATGTCACAAAATTACAGAAATTAGAAGAAAGAAAGCATTCATCCAAAGTTTTATTATCAAAAAAGAGCCATTGCCAACATCTGAATATCAGTCTACACCTCTCTCCAAAGAATATAATTAAATATAGACAAAAGGGATGGAGGGAGGGAGAAGGAATTTTAGAAAAATTGGATCATACTGTGAATATTATTTGTGAATTCCCCAGTGGCTCAGCAGTAAAGAATCTGCCTGCAATGCAGGAGACAGAGTCGGCATGGGTCTGATCTCTGGGTCAGGAAGATACCCTGGAGTAGGAAACGGCACCTCACTGGAGTGAAAATTCCATGGACAGAGGAGCCAGGTGGGCTACAGTCATGGGGCCACAAAGAGTCAGACTCGACTGAGTGACTGAACAAGTATAGGTGATGTTCAATGATACAGTAAAAAAAAAAATCACTTAAAAATGTGAAAATCCAGTACTAAAGATAGCTGGTAGGTACATAAACAGCTGTCTTCTTGCTGCGCCTTCACCTGGCACTGGGGAGAAACTCTCTGGAGCCTCCTTATAAGATGCTGATCCCTGAAAGCTCTGCTGTCATGACCCGATCACCGCCCACCTCCAAGCACCATCACACTGTGGATTAGGTTTCAACAAATTAATCTGGGGGTAGGGGCAGCATCCCCCTTGATGATCAGAGTCTCTCCTCCTGATTTCACACTCACGCCTTTGCAGTCGCTCCTGATGCAGTCTGCCTGCCCATCCACCCTGTGTCCCCAGGCTTGAGGGCCAGTGTGGCGCCTGGGGGAGTTCAGAACCGTCTCTGCTCACCAGCACACTCAGGTATGTTGATGGGATGAGGGAGAAGGAAATCTCTGCCTGCAGACCTACCCTTAACATCTACGGCCTCTCTTGTGTTGTTGGTAGGTTTTGGATGGATTTGGGGCGATGATGCCCCTTTCTTTCTTCCTGGCCTGTCAGTAAGCATGACCATGGGGCGCCCAGAGGCGGTGAGGAGGATATGGCGTTTCTGAGGCCTTTTTGGCCCGAGTGCCTCCCTCTTGTTCAGAAATGTGGTGCATCTACCAAATGAAGTGCATCTCTGAGACTCGTGATCCCGCCTTCGTGAGGTACAGGCCAGAGGCGCCGTGTTCACAGATAATCCTGTGGGGGTGCTTACCTTCTGCCACTGGGAGTACAGTGAAGGTGTGAAAGTGTGAGTCGCTCAGTCGTGTCCCACTCTTTATGACCATGTGGACTGTGGCCCACCAGGCTCCTCTGTCCATGGGATTCTCCAGGCATGAATGCTGGGGAGTACGAGGGGATCGTCCTGATTCATGGGTCGAATCCAGGTCTCCTGCATTGCAGGCAGATTCTTTACTGTCTGAACTACCAGGGGAGCCCCGAGGATTACAGTACCAAGTTGTAAAGTTTCCATTTAAAAGACTTAAACCGGCACACTTGCAGCAGCTCCCTGTCTTTGATGCTGTTATGTGGAATGTGGTTTGAGCATATTTGACTGTTTGGGGCTGGCTGTGAGAAGAGATGCTTGTACGCTCTTGAAATCAGGGCATTCACACACAACAAAGGCCTCTCTACCCTCTGAAACCTAACCTAATCACAGCATGCAGATCATAGTCTCTTGCTGCTGCTGCTGCTGCTAAGTCACTTCAGTTGTGTCCGACTCTGTGCGACCCCATAGACAGCAGCCCACCAGGCTTCCCCGTCCCTGGGATTCTTCAGGCAAGAATACTGGAGTGGGTTGCCATTTCCTTCTCCAATGCATGAAAGTGAAAAGTGAAAGTGAATTCATTCAGTCGTGTCCAACTCTTAGTGACCCCATGGACTGCAGCCTACCAGGCTCCTCCGTCCATGGATTTTCCAGGCAAGAGTACTTACCCAGACGTAATTCTTGAAGAGTGTCTCTTAAGAAATTACCTCATTCAGAGAAGTGGAAAGAAAATGGATAAAATTCTAAGAATTTGTTTCTAGAGAGACTACACTCTAATATAGGATATTGGCAGATGAAGGATCATAGTCTTAAGTTACACTATTTGAATAATTGCAAAACAAAAGAATATGCTGCAGTGATTCGTATGAATGTATAATGTATTGTCGTTTGTCTCTTTTACTAGAAAGTGTTTCTTAATCATGAATTCAGAAAGATTATATTACCTTAATCAATCATAGTTTGTGGTCCAAACGCAGATATTGGTCTTCTTTCTCATTCAGTTAACGCACAAACGGTTTTGAACAGCATTTGTGTCTAACTCACCGTGTTGTGTTGTCGCTCAGTTGTTGAGTGGCGTCCCAACCCTTCGCGACCCCGTGGACTGCAGCACGCCAGTCTTCCCTGTCCTTCACTATCTCCCAGAGTTTGCTCAAACTCACGTCCATTGAGTTGATGATGTCATCCATCCATCTCGTCTTCTGTCGCCCCCTTTTCCTCCTGCCCTCAATCTTTCCCAGCATCGGGGTCTTTTCCAATGAGTCAGCTCTTCACATCAAGTGGCCAAAGTATTGGAGTTTCAGCTTCAGCATCAGTCCTTCCAATGAATATCCAAGGTTTATTTCCTTTAGGATTGAATGGTTTGGGGTATTCTTCCTGCCCTCTTCTGATGTCTATGTCAGAAGCTTTCTCTATACCTTTTATACTTTAATAAAACTCTATCACACACACACACACACACACACGTACACACACAGGATTGAATGGTTTGGTCTCTTGCAGTCCAGTAGTTCATTTGGGGGATGCTGAAGGCATGATGGTGTGATGAGGGAAACACATCCAAGCAGGGGATTTCCAGGCTTCATGAACAGCTCGAATGTATTGACAGATAACTGGACCACTAGCAGCCTGAAATGCATCAGGGCAGAGTGGACGTGCCCTTGAGCGGGTGGGTCTCTGACCTCCATGAGTTCCCAGAGAGCTTTTCATTCTGTGGATTGTATCCGTCCATGTTTATGGCATTGGAAATTACAACAGAAAATTTAAATATCTATATCAGTTTATTAAAGTAATAGTAATTAACTCATTGCATGTTTTAACCCAGATAACCACGTTTGTAAAAAAAATGCATGTACAGATATGTATACTGTCGTGAGGGGAGTGGGCTTGTGTTACGATCCTTTTCCCTCCCAGTGGGGCTGGATGTCATGGGCATTACTTGTGCTTGAGCCTGTGGTTTCACCTGCCATCCTGGTGTTCCATCAGCACAAACATCAGCACGCTGAAAAAGGCAGATTCCACCCTGGTATTAGTGTGAAAGCACTTCCGATCCCTGCAGGCTGCCTGCCAACCAGCACAGGCCTGGAGTTCAGGGGGAGGGCCTGGGTAGGGACCTGGACTCAGGAGTCATCACTGGCGGGTTTGATGAGAGACCCAGAAGATCAGGGATAAACATCCGTGAGGCCACCCTGCAGAGGGCAGACCGGGAGGAGGTGGCCCCGCGGGACCTTTGTACAGGAGGGCCAGGCCATGAGGAGGATCAGAGGAAAAGGTCACAGATGAAACAGTTTCTAAAAGGTGGAGAGAAAACCCCTACTTGTGATGCAAAAGAAGTTACATAAAATCCAGCTCTCGAAGTGGCTCTCGGGTTTTCCACTGAGGACCGTGTCAGCGGGATTAGTCAGAGTAGCTTCAGCGGAGAGTGAAAAAATCCGACTTCAGAAAAAGAATAGAAGATGACAACGTGACACTGTTAATATATTTCTCAGTGAAGCTGAATTATAATTTATCATTTTACTATTTCCAAGTTCAGCTTTCAAAATGCCTCAGTTTTCTGGGTTCCACGTTCACTGCATTTGAGGAGACAAACACCGTTCCCGACCCTCCGCACCTCCTTTCTGTTTGCTAGGAACAACGATGGCAGCCTACACACATGCGTGTATTGGAATTCACTTGCTGATACATCACATTTCCAAGTACTTAGCAGCTTGAGCAATATAGATATATTATCTTACTGTTCTGTAGGTCAGAAGCCCTACACAGCTTTCCCTGGACTAAAATCCAAGTGTCAGTGGGGCGGCATTTCTCTCTGAAGCCTCTCAAAGAGAATCCACCTTCTTGCTTTTTCCAAATTCTAGAGGTGTGACACTATTAATTTTGACCATTCTTTCTAAAAGAGGTTCAGTGTGTTGCTGACCAAACTTGGGTCCCAACAGCAAAGCCAGTCTAGCGACACCAGGTTGTTATTAAGAAAAGTACAGTATTTTGGGGCTTCCCAGGCGGCACTGGCGGTAAGGAACTCACCCGTCAGTGGAGGAGACTTAAGAGACTCAGCTTCCATTCCTGGGTGGGGAAGATCCCCTGGAGGAGGGCATGGCAAGCCTCTCCAGTATTCTTGCCTGGAGAATCCCATGGTCAGAGGAGCCTGGTGGGCTACCATCCACAGCGTCGCAAAGAGCCGGACACGACTGAAGTGACTTAGCATGCACACAGTATTTATTACAAGCCACCAAGCAAGAAAAATATGTTCAAAAGATCTGAACTCCCTGATGGCCTTGACTGAAGGGTTCTAAAGGCAAAGTGAGGGTGGATGGTTCCAGAGTGACTGAGCAGCTCACACACAATTCCCTGATTGATGGGGAGGTAACAGGATAGTGTGTCCAGAATCTGACATCAATCCTCTGGTTCCAGCCACTCTGGGGTCCACGTGCTGGTGGTCAGCAGGCAGTTATTTTTTCCACCTGCTGGGGGTTTGACTGTCTACAAAATAGCTCAAGGACATGGCTCAGGATAATGTCCACAGCCCTTGAGGAGGAACCGAAGTCCCTTGGCTTTGTTTTTGGGCTAAACTGTTATTACTTTATCTTGCTTGGCTGCTTTCCTTTGTGTCTGTATTTTCTTACTTGATTAAATTTGCTCTTTGGAACTCAGGGAAGGCCTCAGATACTAAGGCTTTTCTACAAACAAGAGGAGGGGGACAGGATCGGGTCTCAGCAGGCGTGGGTGGAACATGGAGGGGAAAGTGGCAGGAGTGGATGCTCTGAGCTGGGGATTCACAGGGAGGAGCTGACGGGGAAGAGCTGGCCCCGCAGGTGCCCAGCATCAAGCCAGAAAGAGGTGGACAGCTCTGCCGCCCGGAAGCATGGGTGGGCACACGACCCCGGCAGGGACTAAGGACAGGTGGACGCTGTCCTTAGAGTAACACCCGTTTTCCACCCCAACAAAGCCCTGCACTTTGCAAACAGCGTCTTTCTGCCTGAGAAGATCTTAAAATGCAATTTCCTGTGAAGGACATTCTGCAGGGAAAGACCATAGAAACTTGTCTAGTATTTTGCTTGCTTAATGTTCTTTTTCTTGTTCTGTTCTTTCCTTGATTATCACTAGACATTTTTAGCTATTTTTGAAAAAATGATTTCAAAACAAGTTAGAAGGCTTGCACACGTGGTTTATAACATGTCATCATGCCAAGCGCACATTCAAGGTCTCCTCTGTCTCTGACTTTATTCTGATGTTCACCCGTGGTCACATTTAATACCTGCACAGTAAGAGCAGAGCGTGAGGCTGGGCTGGCCTTCAGTCCTGCTGACCTGGACGTTGCAATGTGCACAGCGTCCACTTGACCCTCTTCCACAGGCCAGGCAGCACAGCACGATGCAGACGGCGACCACGAGGCCCTTCTCTGGGGGAGGCATGAGGCTCACAGGAGCCAGAGAACATCACAGAGCATGTTGCCAGTGACGAATGCCTAAAATGTTAGCTACTGTCCCTGTCAACATCTCCATCATCACAGCTGTGGTGAAGTCTATACACCCTGAGGTAGGAAACTTGCAATTCACGTCTGAATTCTTTTAGGATACAAACCTGTCTTCTTGATCTTTGCAATTTCATGGGACTCAGTAAGTGTTCATAGGGGCAACACACTTCCTCTCTCTGCCCAGCTCTGCATGCTTCAATCACATGCCACACATACACACACCACACACACACACACCACACCCCACACACACCACACACACACACACCACACCCCACACACAACCCCACCACACACCCCATACACACCGCACACACCCCACACACACCCCACACAGACACACACCACACACATCACACACACACCCCACACACACCCCACACACCACCACCCACACATCACACGCACACCACACACAGCACACACATACACCCCACATACACACCACACACACACCACACACAGCACACACATACACCCCCCCCACACACCACACACACCCCACACACACCCCCCACACACCCCACATACATCCCCCACACACACACACCACACACACCCCACACACACCCCACATACACCCCACACACTCATCACACACACACATCACACACACACCACACATACCCCACACATTCACCCCACACACACCACACACACACATACCACACCCCATACACACCACACACACACACACCACACCCCACACACAACCCCCCACACACCCCATACACACCCCACACACACACCACACACCCCACACAGACACACACCACACACCCCCCACACACACCCCACACACACCCCACACACACCCCACACACATCCCCCACACACACACCACACACACCCCACATACACCCCACACACTCATCACACACACACATCACACACACACCACACATACCCCACACATTCACCCCACACACACCACACACACACATACCACACCCCATACACACCACACACACACACACCACACCCCACACACAACCCCCCACACACCCCATACACACCCCACACACACACCACACACCCCACACAGACACACACCACACACCCCCCACACACACCCCACACACACCCCACACACACCCCACACACATCCCCCACACACACACCACACACACCCCACATACACCCCACACACTCATCACACACACACTACACATACCCCACACATTCACCCCACACACCCCCCACACACACCACACACACCCCAAACACACCCCACATACACCCCCCACACACACCATACACCCCACACACACCCCACACACACACCCCCCCCCACACACCCCACACACACCCCACACACCCCACACACACCACACACACCACACACACACACCACACACACCCCCCCGCACCCCCCACACCTCCCACACCCCACACACACCACACACATACACCACACACACCCCACACACACCCCCCACACACACACCCCACACACACCCCACACACACCCCACACACACACCACACACACAGACCACACTGGATATATGCCCAGGAGTAGGATTGTTGGATCTTGTTTTTAGTTTTCTGAAGAGACTCCATACTGGTTTCCACATTGAGATCGCCATACTCTACTGTGTACAATCAGGTCATACTATTTGGAGAATGAAGGTTTGGATGAACAGAAAAATATTATGGAATTCTGCTTAGTCAGGGTAAGGAACAAATCTAGGGACTCTGCCTCTTTGTCAAACGTCTCCTGTGATTTCATTTCAACTGTGTCCCCCTTCTTGGGACTTCAGTCTCATGGAGGAAATGCCATGTTAGGCATTTAGAAACGGTTTTGAATTCCAGTTAACCTTTTGTACGCATTTGTTTGACTTCACCAACTCTCCAGATACTTCATCATTTGTGTCCTTTCCTCTCAGTGGCCTCCCTGGAGGTAAGGAGTTTTATAGAAGGAATCCTTGAGAACAGACAGAAATGACTGGGAACCTGAATGCGATCCCTGACTATGCACTGTGACCGTGACACGCCTGAGATACTCCGGCCCACGGGGCCCCTCTTCAACCGGCGAGAGTCTTTTTAGCTGTCATGCCCACCAGACTCCTCTGTGCACTCAGGAGAATGTCACGGCTGCAATTCTGTTTCTTTGCAACAAGAAAAACATTCTTGGCACAACCTCTGTGTCATTTCCTCTGTAGAGTTTTCTAATACTTTCTCTTCATTTATCTGTTCAACAGTGTTTTGGACTCTCTATGTGCCAGAAGCGGTGATGGGCATGAAAGAGATGACGGGAAGTAGAACGCCCGGGTGTATATCCTTGTGAAAGAAACTGACATGTGAGCAAACACACCCCGCGCCCTCGCAGGAGCAGGTGGGTGCTGCTGCGGGTCTGGCAAGCGTCTGGACAATCTCACCACGTCTACGCACAGCCCTAAGAATTGATTGAAATGAAGTCATTTGCTTCTGGTCTACTTTGGCTCTTGAGGGTGTTTTTTGTGAGGTTAGTTGAATTTTCTAATTCCAAGTAGAGTGTTTGGAAAGAGTTTTTAAATTAAATCGACAAATGTTTGAATTTGTGTGAATCTGTGTTAATTTTCCCTCTCCCAGTTGTTGTGTGTGTTAGTCGCTCAGTTGTATCTGACTCACTGTGACCCAAAGCACTGTAGCCCACTCAACTCCTGTGTCCATGGAATTCTCCAGCAAGAGTACTGGAGTGGTAGCCATTCCCTTCTCCAAGAGATCTTCCCAACCCAGGATTGAACCTAGGTCTCCCACATTGCAGGCAGGTTTTTTTTTTTTTTTAACTGTCTGAGCCACCAAGGAAGCCTTGAGTGACGACCTGCAAAGTAATTCTTGAAAACTTTAAAGTTTTGGGGGGCTTATTCAAAGTTGTGTATGATGCTAATATAATCCCATTAATTACACAGTGTGAATAAGCTGAAGATGTATTTCTGAAAAATAGGGACAAGTGACTGCTCTCCCGTCATCACTTCCCGTGTGATAAGTTGACCTGGTCTAGCTCAGCGACGTGCAGAGCTGGAGCATCTGTGCCCCCAGGACGCAAGCCTGATGGTTGCAGCTCCCTGACCTGTGAAGGACCCTGGGGGCAGAGCTGTCGCCAGGAGCCAGTTTCCCTTGAAATTGCTCCAGCGATGTCCAAACAGCATCGCTTTTGGTGAAACTGAAAGCCTCCATCCAAACCTTTCAATCAAAAACTTTTTCTGAAATATAAAAATGTTCCCTGGCATGGTTTTCATGACAACAGACGTGAGACCCTTTCTATTTTTACATCAGATAATGCTCATTGTAGATACTTGATTCCCTTGAAGAAATAAAAAAATGAGAAAATGTTGGGGAAAATCATGAAAGATTAGACAAGATAAGACTTCAGGGATCATCCTGCTAAAGCCTTTCTTGTTTTAAGATAAAGGAAATTGAGCTCAGAAGTTAAGAAAATTGTCTAGGTATACATAGGCTTACAACTATCGACAGAACAATGGTTGCTCAATTCTGCCTGGTTTTTCCATAGAACTTTTTTGGGTGAAAGTCAGTTTACCAGAGTCTACCGCTGCTGTTGCTGTTTAGTGGCTCAGTCATGACCAACTGTTTTGGACTGTAGCCTGCCAGGCTCCTCTGTCCATGGGATTCTCCAGGCAAGAATACTGGAGTGGGATATTCATCCCAGCGCTATTTATAATAGCCAGCACATGGAAGCAACCTAGATGTCCATCAGCAGATGAATGGATAAGAAAGCTGTGGTACATTTACACAATGGAGTATTACTCAGCCATTAAAAAGAATACATTTGAATCAGTTCTAATGAGGTGGATGAACCTGGAGCCTCTTATACAGAGTGAAGTAAGCCAGAAAGAAAAATACCAATACAGTATGCTAACACATATATATGAAATTTAGAAAGATGGTAAAAATAACACTGTATGTGAGACAGCAAAAGAGACACAGATGTATAGAACAGTCTTTTGGACTCTGTGGGAGAGGGAGGGGGGGATGATTTGGGAGAATGGCATTGAAACATGTAAAATATCATGTATGAAACGAGTTGCCAGTCCAGGTTCGATGCACGATACTGGATGCTTGGGGCTGGTGCACTGGGACGACCCAGAGGGATGGTATGGGGAGGGAGGAGGGAGGGGGGTTCAGGATGGGGAATACATGTACACCCATGGCGGATTCATGTTGATGTATGGCAAAACCAATACAATATTGTAAAGTAATTAACCTCCAATTAAAATAAATAAATTTATATTAAAAAAAAGAATACTGGAGTGGGGTTGCCATTCCATTCTCCAGAGGATCTTCCTGACCCAGGGATCCAACTAGTGGAAGGAAAAATGACTTCCCAAATTGATAGCATATTCACCTTCAATTAATTCTTCATTGTTGCAACATTGGCTTTTCTTTTCATGTAACCAAAACCATGAATAGAGCTGGGATGTCATTTAAACCTCTTCAACTAGGTAATCTTAGTTTTTGGATGACTTATTTAAGTATTTTCAGTTATCTACAGTGTGGTATATTGCATTAAATCAAGTAAATTGGACAACTTAGAAAGGAGAATTCCTGGGTTGAGAGTTCATTCTGATAGCGATTTCCTCATTTTTCCTGTAAAATAACTAGCTTCACAGACAAACCTGGAATTTTGAAATTCTGCCAAAAGCTAATAGGCATCTTATGTCCCTCCAGTTTCTGAGGAACACTTACCATCTAAAAACAGCTGTATTGATGAGCAGTGTAATGTCTGCAGGCTTTCATTCATTGCAGCATCCAGATTTTGCCTCATGAAACAGAGACCGTCGATGGAAGGGATGGAGGCATGTTGCCATCCTCCGTGGTCCCCATAGAGACCCAGGGCTGCGTCACCTGGGAAGATGTGTAATATCAAGTATCAGGGTTCTCTTGTCTTCAACCGAAATTCTGAAGCCATCTGTACCCTTTCAGAAGGCTTGTTGTTTAGTCTCTCAGTCATGTCTGACTCTTTGCAACCCAATGGCCTGCAGCACACCAGGCTTCCCTGTCCATCACCAACTCCCAGAGTTTGCTCAAATTCATGTCCATTGAGTCGATGATCCCACCCAACATCTCATCCTCTGTCACCCCATTCTCCTCCTGCCGTCAATCTTTCCCAGCATTGGGTCTTTCCCAGTGAATTGGTTCTTCACATCAGGTGGCCAAAGTAATGGAGTTTCAGCTTCAGCATCAGTCCTTCCAGTGAATATTCAGGGTTGATTTCCTTTAGGATTGACTGACTTGATCTCTTTGCTGTTCAAGGGACTCTCAAGAGTCTTCTCCAACACCACAGTTCAGGAGCATCAGTTCTTAGGTGCTCTCTCCCTCCTTCTCTTCGTTCTTTCCTCCCTCCCTGGTCGTTACCATTCCCTCCCTCTTTCCTTCCCTTCCTCTCCCTTTCCCTCCCTTCCTTTCCTCCCTTTCTGATTTTCTAACTAGATTTCCTTCACCACCTAGTTCTGGGAACTTTGCGCAGGTAGTCTTAAATGCTCCAGAATCTGCTTGTGTTGCAGTGAGCCCCGCAAGGCAGCTGGCTGACGGGATGCCTTCTGTCTCTGACCAGACAGGTCCACAGCTCCGGCTCTCCGCACATGGCCTCACCCAGGGCATGTGCATGGGGTGTCCTGGCAGTGAGAACTACAATTCCCTGGAACCGCAGGGCAGGACAAACGGCTGACTGTAGAGAGGCACAGAGGGGGACGGGGACAGAGCGAGTGGTCGGACCTCCTCCCTCCTCCCCATTTGCAGGGGGAGCACAACCAGTTTTGCTCAACTCAAGTCATTTTACTGCTCAAGAACCCAGTTCTCTGCCAGAGGCTTCACCAAGTATTGTTTAGAAAATCCTGATGGGCAGATGGCTCTGTAAGAGCTTCCTGTGTCTGGAACCTGTTGCTGGGCCACAGCTAAAGTGCCCTCTTGTCCCTGGGGAGTCCAGAGAAGTCGCCGCTCTCTCGGTGTTGGTCCTCCCTGGGGATCCGGATGAAAGGAGAGTGCTGGGCTGCAGGAAGGCAGGGCTGTTGGTCCCTCCTGTGGCCGGCTCCCCTGAGATGGGGCTGGACATAGGGCAGCTGTGGGCTTCACTTAAAGAAGGGGATTATTCCCAAGCTTCTCTCCAGCTTCAACACTGGGGGCTTCATGGCAAAGGCACCGTAATTCTCAGGATAGGAGTGCCCTGAGTATTGCTGTATTATTTTTGAAAAAAATACTTTAACGTTTAATTTTGCTTTAATAACATATAATCTTTTTAAAAATTAGTTAATTATTATTATTTGGCTGTGGTGAGTCTTTGAGGGTTCTTCTCTAGTTGGGGCGAGCAGGGGCAGCTGTCTAGTTGTGGTCCAAGGGCTTCTCAGTGCTGTGACCTCTTGTGTTCTGGAGCACAGCCTCTCGGGAGTGCAGGCTTCAGGGGTTGAGGTTGAGGCCCATGGGCTCTAGAGCACAGGCTCAGTAGTTGGGGTGCATGGGTTTAGTTACTCTAAGGCATGTGGGATCTTCCAGGACCAGGGATAAACCCATGTCTCCTACATTGGCAGGCGGATTCTTTACCACTGAAACACCAGGAAAGCCCCAATAGCATGTAATCTTTATTTGATGGTCCAAGACACAAGGAAAGACCTGATTTCTACCAAGGCAATGAGCTGTACTTGGGCTTCCAAATGGCCTCCTTGTGGCACTCAGGATTATTAGATTTTGTTGTTTTGTTAATTTATTACCATCTCTGGCAAGTATCTGTATTTTTAAAATCATTCCCTAACTCATTTAAGAACTTATTGCTTGTACCCATAAGGCACACACCCACCTGATTACTTTATGAGTAAAAACTAAATAAAAATGCAAACAAACGGTGGCCAACCCCCCTTGGACATGTTAGTTTGCATAATTGTGAAATTCTAATATTGTTTACAGATTCTTTTTTTCCATTTGAAGTTTTCACAGTTGCTTTGGGTATTACTTTCCTGTGTCCAATATTCCTCAGGATTTTTGCCTGTTGTCACATATCAGCTCTGTTTTATGGACAATAATGCAATAACCCAAGTGAAACCCAATTATAAAAGAATTTGTGAGCAAAGTATCAATTTTTCCCCAGCATATTTTTAGAGTGTTTTAATTTTCTGAGATTTGTTTTTTTAATCATTTGTGTCCTTACTGAATGTCTTCTTGGCAGTAGGTGCAGAACACTGCTCTCTAGTCCTGTGCCTCTGTGGCTCTTGAGAGTCCACTTTCTAAAAATAAGTGGTGATATGTAAGAAATATCATTCTTCTCTCTCTGAAAATGCTGCTTTTCATTTTTCATTTCAACCTCAGGAAATAAATATCAAGACCTTAAGAAGTTGAACAAATACATTCATGAAACACTATAAGGCGGGGGAGAGTTTGAAAACCACCCAAACATCATATCTGGACCAGAAGCGTCCTGTCCAGGCAGGAGAAGAGCTACAGCGTGCAGATGAACAGCTGGGCTGGTCGTCACTGAACTGTGTATCTGTGAAGTAAAGTGAACACAAAACAAAGATAAAGAGGCCCGTATGCTCTGAGGTATGTATGGATGTGAGAGTTGGACCATAAAGAAGGTTGAGTGCTGAAGAATTGATTCATTCCCATTCGTCACAAAAGATTCTTCTTCTGGCTAGGTGTTCTGGCAGAGGATGAGACGGTTGGATGACATCTTCGACTCCATGGACATGAGTTTGAGCAAGATGGTGAAGGACAGGGAAGCCTGGCGTGCTGCAGTCCATGGGATCGCAGAGTCTGACATGATTGAATGACTGAACAATAACAACTGCTCTGAGTGCAGCTCTGAATATCTCATGTACATAGGAATGGGAGAGGTTTATTTGGCAAAGTCGCCCATTGTTGGCAGATATTATTTATGAAAACGGAAGGCAGTCAGAAATGTGCCCTGTAATCGGTATTCCCTGTGTTGCATAAAGCAGGCTGTGGTCTCAGTCCCCCTCAGAGGAAAGACCATCCAACGGGCAGCTGCTGTGAGCTCAGGGAGAATTTGGCCATGTCTGCAGTCCTCGGGGGAATTGCGTATTTCCTCATCTCCTGCCCAGAACACTTCACCAGAAGAACCTTTTGTGATGCAAGGGAATGATATGAAATCCAAGTCTCAGTGTCCCTAAGCCACTGTGACTGGGCCCGGGGCCTGTGCCCCTTGCGTAGTGCCTCGGGGCCATGCGGCAGGGTCGAGCCGTATCACAGAGAGCTGGGCCCTGCGAAGCCTGCACTGTACGCTGTTTGACCCTGCAGAAAACGCTTGCTGACCCCTGGTGTGGATGGATGCCCATCAAGTGCTCAGGTACCAGGCCCACACGAAGGGAGGGTTGTGAAGCAGGTGTGAGCGGGGGCTCGCCTGTGGTGCCCACCAGTGGCGTGGGGACTCTGGGAGAACAGGCTTTGTCCGAGCCAAAACCACATCTCTGGGTGTGATCACAGGTTTTCCTCAGCTTCCTCGCCAAGGTCCTGGGCTCAGGTCCAGCCGGGGAGCTCGATACAGGGCTGCCTTGCTCTGGGTGCTCTTACATTGCTTGCATCAGGCTCGTGGATGCGATGATGCGAGGCTGGGGATGTGGAGCTTGTAATGCCCGGAAAGCCACTTATTGTGGTCAACTTGCCAGAAACTCTTGCATTTGCAGAAGCCTATGCTGTTTGTTTAGGGGTGAGTTTGCCAAAGCAGATTTGCCAGGATGCTGACTGTGAGAGTTATACCTTAAAAAATGGGTCCAGGCTAAAAAAAATGGGTCCGGGATTAAAAACAAAAGACAAAACAAAAATCAAGCAAATCCTAAAAGTTTTGGGCGCACCTGAAATTGGCACCCTGTCTCCTGGAGATGCAGGCTGTGTTATTCATTTGTTCGCATCCTCAGACACTATTGTAAACTGAGTGCGATTCCGTGTCTTCCAGCCATGCAAGCACAGAACCCTCCTCCTACGCCCAGCACAAACAGGTCTTACCATTTTGGGTAACTAGCCCCTAGCAAGGCCTCATTGGTAAACGATGCTTTGGACTGACCTCTGCTTTTTTCTGAGAGTAAAGGATTCTTCCACGTCTAAAGATATGTCACTTTCAGATTAGATGCAATAGTGCTTTGTTTGTTCCCAGGAGTATTTTCAGCTTAGAGACTGTATTTGGAAATGTAAGTCTTATTACATCAAAATAGCATTCAATGTAAATGACTTTCACTATCAAAGATTTCAATAGTTGGATGAATAAGAAAATGTGCAATTCAAATAGAGTTCATTCTATTCTACGTGCTGAGAACTCTGTCATATTATTTTCTCCCGTGATTATTTCTGGTGACAATAAAATATATCAATGGCTTTCATGTGATTATAGGAGTAAGACTATTACAGGCAGGAGTGCTTAAGGAAAATTAACAACTGCTTAATTGTAGTATCAGGCGGCACTAGTAGTAAAGAACCCGCTGCCAGCGCAGGAGGCTCAGGAGGCTTGGGTTCGATCCCTGGGTTGAAGAGATTCCCTGAAGGAGGGCATGGCAACCCACTCCAGCGTTCGTGCCTGGAGAATCCCATGGACAGAGGAGCCTGGCGGGCTACAGTCTCTGGGGTCACAAAGAGTCGGACATGACTGAATTGACTTAGCACGTACACACTGTAATTAATGCAACCAATTGTCTCATAACTAGATTTCTTTTCTTTCTTAAATAAAAACACAGAGAAGTGCTCTAAAACTAAAACTTTGACCAAAATTTTTCAGTTTATGATAAATATAGAAGCAATAGGGCTTATATTTATGCATATTAACATTTTTATGCTTTTTTTCTTTTTATATTTGCTTCTGTACTTTATTAGTTGATATTAATTATGTTAATGTCAGATCAATAGTCTGCTGTTTTTAGAACTTAAGACTGTGGAGATTTCTCTCCCTTTGTGTTTTTTTAATAAATTCTTAATCTTGCTGCAGTGTGGCTAGAAAAACATAGCTTATACAACTTCTCATTTTTGGAGTTTGTTGAGATTTTCTGTATGGCCTGAGAGATGGTTTCTGATATTAATGTTCAAAATTCCTTCCTATTGGTTTGCACTTAGTGGTTTAACTTGCCTCTTTCAGTTTTAAACTCCCTTGTCTTTTACTTTAGTTTTGTGAGGTGTTTTTTTTTATTGAGGCTTGGTTGATTTACAGCATTGTATTAGCTTCAGGTGTACAGCACAGTGACTTGTCATTTTATAGACTGCACTCTTTTTATAGTGACTGTAAAATACTGGCTGTAACAGCTATGTGTTTTGAGGGCCCTGGGTACATATATTTTGTGGAATTTCTATATGTTTGTTTTTCATTGGAGATTGTTTTTGTCATACCGAGATTTTTAATTCAAAATGTAGTATAACTAATTCGTATCGATTTGCAATCAACAGATCATCTTTTCTGTTTTGTTTTGCTTGTACCTCACGATAGTTTCTTTGATTTTTAAATTTCTTTTGCAATACGGATTGTGACTTCCTTGGTTATTTTTCTCTGGCATCTCGAGGAGCATCTTCTGAGTATCTCAGACAAAGCAGGGTGACCGCTTCCTCAGGGCTGCTCTGCACGTTCTGTGTGAGCCACCCTACTGCACGCTGTTTGTGTTAAGCAGGCTGGGCAGTTCCCATCTTGGGGCTGACCCTGGTGGCTGCTTGACAGACTGGCTGAATGATGGAGCTTTCCCTTCCTCGAACTTGAAGGAGGGATTTTAACTAAGAAACTGGGGGAGGGGTTGCAGCACCCCCAGACAGAGCTGTGGTGGGGAAGACCCCTGCCAGCCCATCACTCACTCTCTCCCTGGAACCCATGCAGCCCTGGTCTGTTCTTTGTCCGTGTGGTTCTGCTCTTCAGGGTGTGCGGTCCTCTAGACCTCTTTCAGCTGGTGTGACAGGCAGAGGCTTGGCCATGTGTGGTTCACCCCTGCTGCCCAGGAGGTGCCAGTTCTGGGGAACCACGCCCCAGAATACTTCTCTCTTCCCCAAGCAAAGAGCATGAGACTTTCCAGTGCTTGGAAACTGTGAAATTGTAAACATACACGTCCAGGTGTTTGTGTGAGCAATTGTTTTTACTTCATGTGTGTAAATGCCTTCACAAGGGACTCCTGTGTATGATGAGTGTGTCTAACGTGTAAGGAATTGCTGGCTGCTCGACACAGAGGCTGTGGCAGGCTGCATCCTTGGCAGCAGTGTATGAGAAACCCGGTTCAGCATCCTCTCCAGGACTGGACTTGTCAGCGTTTTTTCTTTCTTAGCAGCTAATCAGTGGTGTCTCATAGTTTTAATCTGTATTTGCCTATGGATTACTGATGTTGGAGGCCTTTCCAGGTGGTACTAGTGGTAAAGAACCTGCCTGTCAATGCAGGAGATGCAAGAGATGCAGATTCGATTCCTTGGGTCAGGAAGATCCCCTGGAGGAGGGCATGGCAACCCACTCCAGTGTTCTTGCCTGGAGAATCCCATGGACAGAGGGGCCTGGTGGGCTACAGTCCATGGGGTCGCACAGAGTCGGACACGACTGAAGCAACTTAGCATGCTTGATGTTGACATCTTCTCATTTTATCTTTTTGGTCATCCATGTATCTTCCTTGGTGAAATGTCCCTTCAAATCTTTTGACCATTTTAAAATACTGGGTTCAGCAATACGTGAACCGTGAACTTCCAGATGTTCAAGCTGGTTTTGGAAAAGGCAGAGGAACCAGAGATCAAATTGCCAGCATCCGCTGGATCATCGAAAAAGCAAGAGAGTTCCAGAAAAACATCTATTTCTTGCTTTATTGACTATGCCAAAGCCTTTGACTGTGTGGATCACGATAAACTGTGGAAAATTCTGAAAGAGATGGGAATACCAGACCACCTGACCTGCCTCTTGAGAAACCTATATGCAGGTCAGGAAGCAACAGTTAGAACTGGACATGGAATAACAGACTGGTTCCAAGTAGGAAAAGAGTACATCAGGGCTGTATATTGTCACCATGCTTATTTAAATTATATGCAGAGTACATCATGAGAAACGCTGGGCTGGAAGAAGCACAAGCTGGAATCAAGATTGCCGGGAGAAATATCAATCACCTCAGATATGCAGATGACACCACCCTTATGGCAGAAAGGGAAGAGGAACTAAAAAGCCTCTCGATGAAAGTAAAAGAGGAGAGTGAAAAAGTTGGCTTAAAGCTCAACATTCAGAAAACTAAGATCATGGCATCCGGTCCCATCACTTCATGGGAAATAGATGGGGAAACAGTGGAAACAGTGTCAGACTTTATTTTGGGGGGCTCCAAAATCACTGCAGATGGTGACTGCAGCCATGATATTAAAAGACTCTTACTCCTTGGAAGGAAAGTTATGACCAACTTAGATAGCATATTCAAAAGCAGAGACATTACTTTGCCAACAAAGGTCCGTCTAGTCAAGGCTATGGTTTTTCCTGTGGTCATGTATGGATGTGAGAGTTGGACTGTGAAGAAGGCTGAACGCCGAAGAATTGATGCTTTTGAACTGTGGTGTTGGAGAAGACTCTTGAGAGTCCTTTGGACTGCAAGGAGATCCAACCAGTCCATCTTAAAGGAGATCAGTCCTGGGTTTTCATTGGAAGGACTGATGCTGAAGCTGAAACTCCAGTACTTTGGCCACCTCATGTGAAGAGTTGACTCAGTGGAAAAGACCCTGATGCTGGGAGGAATTGGGGGCAGGAGGAGAAGGGGACGACAGAGGATGACATGGTTGGAGGGCATCACCAACTCGATGGACATGAGTTTGGGTAAACTCCAGGAGTTGGTGATGGACAGGGAGGCCTGGCGTGCTGCGATTCATGGGGTCAGCAAGAGTCGTTCATGACTGAGCCACTGAACTGAACTGAACTGAAATACTGGCTTGCTGTTTTTCACATTATTAACTTAGACATTTCTTTCTTTATTCTGGAAATAAGTTCTCTTCAGATGTTTGACTTTAGGGGTTTTCTCTCAGTCTGGCTCTTATCTCTTCATTTTTTTCTAAGTGTCTCTGGAAGAGTAACATGGTTTAATTTTGAGGAGCATGACCCTAGTCCATAATTACTCCCTTTAAATATAGACCATTGTTTCTGACTTGTGCCTTTCCATTTTAATATTACAGTATTATTTTGAGTAAATATGTTCCTTCTGGATCAAAACTGTTCCATCATTATTCACTCTAATTTATTAATTTTCCATGGTTGCCTCAAGAAAAGGTATTTTTGAGTGATCAGGATGTAAGGTACACTTCTGTACTATAAATACATGCATATTCTAACTTGGTGTCTCTGCTCCAGTGTCTTAGAGTCTTAACAGATTAAAGACCCATCCTGAGTGTCTCCAAAAGAAGTTATAGATTTCAGGTGTACTCAGAGCTTGTATGCATATTTGATTTTTAATGTTCTTTTCTTCTTGTTTTTACATTTACTTCTTTTCTTTATGTCTTGATATTAATATGGTAACAGAGTAGATTTAACATATGCAGATGGGTTTGCTTGATCACTTCTTTTGCTTTCTGTTGCTTTTTTCTCTTTTTTCCTTTTCCGTCTGTGTGGGTTGTTGTGGTTGCTGTTGGTGTTAAAATATGCCTATTTATTCCACGGTTGATTTTTCTATCTAATTCATATTTTAATGGGTTATTTGCTTAAGTAAAGTGTAAAGGGAAACTTTTTTTGTGCCTCTTCAAAGCACTTAATGCATTGTTCATTCTACAGTCAAATCTCAGGACATGTTGGGTACTAATTGGTAAAAATAAAATGAAAAATTCCCCATTGTATAGACTGCACAATTTTGATAAAGGAATGCTTCTTTCAAAAAATTTTACACCACCATGTTTTATGTTCTCAGTAAAGGGGTTTTGTTATTAAGACTAAGTATTTTAATGAGAAACTGAAAATCATGGAGTTTTTAAAAGCAGAAATGAATATTTCAAAAACTATAAAATAGCATTTCCAACAATGTTTTGAATGGCCACGTGGAAAAGGCAGACAGATGGATACGTGTGCACATACTATAGGGAGGCAGAAATCTATGTTCAAATCCTCTGTTCCTTTAGAACTGTGAAGAAGGAAAGAATCAGATAAATAGAAGGTTACTTACACATAACCTGGAAAACCCAAAACCGAATGTGACTTCTCCCCAAAGGGTCTAGAAAGGGCAGCTGGCATCTCAACCCCTCCTTCCAAGCTGATTTGATGTTGCATTTCCCCCGTAATTTATATATGAATAGAAAGGAATTGTTTTCCTGACTTGCACAGTATTTGTGGTGTGTGGAAAATGCCCAGGGAAGGTGTAATAAATACGTCTGGTTTTATTTTACACCCCAGAGGCTGTCTTCTCACCTACCAGATGGGTTTTCTTTTGGGTTTAGGTACTTATTGGATTTTATTGTCAAGAAGGTACCAGCTCTCATAAAGAAAAAATATGCATGCCGGACGAAGGAATTAGTTTGAATCTTGTATCTGTTGTAGTGCAGCTGTTCTCAAAGGTGGTCCCAGGAACAGCAGAGGCAGCCTCCTGGGAAGCTTGCTAGACTCCACCCCGTCTCCTGGGCAGCCCCTCTAGGTGGGGCTGGGCGCGGGTGCTGTGACCTGCCCTCCAGCTGACGTGGGTGTAGCTCAAGCCGAGAGCCCTCTTGTGAAAGGACTCATCAGTCACCGACCACCTGCGTGTAAAGCGTGTGTCACAGTGCCTGGCCCTGGGTACTGGATACATTTTGATCTCCAGCGTTCCTTTACCACTTCTTCTCTTGGACAGAATGAAATTGTGTAGACATTTGACATTCAAAAAGCTGTACAACCTCTCCATGCTAAGTCACTTCAGTCGTGTCTGACTCTCTGCAACCCTGTAGACTGTAGGAACCCACCAGGCTCCTCTGTCCATGGGAGTCTCCAAGCAAGAATAGTACAGTGGATTGCCATGCTCTCCTCCAGGGGATCTTTCCGACCCAGGGACTGAACCCTCATTGGCAGGCGGGTCCTTTTTCACTTGCACAACCTCTCCAGTCATCAGCAAATTTTAAAAACAGTGGAATGCATTTTAAATAAGATTGATAAGCATATGAGAAAACACACAGACACTGTTTATGGGAGTAGGAACTGGGGCAGTCTTTAAGAAGATTCATTTAACTCTGTGGACTCTGCAACCTCTGCTTCTCTGAACCATCAGCTGAGTTTTCAGGAGTCTCCTGCAGAAGTAGCAGGCGCCCAGAGAGATGCAGGCGCCCTGACGGTTGTGGCAACATTATTTGTGACAGCAAAACATTGGAAACAGCTTGAATGAAAAACTCTTAATATTGGATTGTCTGTATTAAAATCAATGCACAGATAAACATAACAGCATACTTGGAAATGCATTTTGGAGCTGTGTTCGAGTTGGAAATCTGTAGAAATGATGTAGAAAGATAAATTCTCAAATAGACCACAGTGATTATCTCCAGGGTGGGGTCACAGAGATGAAGAAAAGGTAGATGGAAGTTTTGACCGTTCTTCTAAAATGCCTGTATGGTTTTTAAACCACAAGAATGTGTAACTTTTGTGATTTAAATAATCACAACTAAAATGAAAGTGAAAAGAAATGTTTAGAGGCCGTATTTCAATCAGGAGGGTATGACTCAGGCTTTGAGTTAGAAAAGGCGTGTGCAGACCCAGTGCTGGCGGCTTTGGGGGCAGAAGGCCCTGGGCATTCTCATGCAGAGGAGGCTGCAGCGCAGGGCCTGGGGGAGAGGGCGGCCCGGGGGTGAGCATCAGGATGTGCAGATGTCCCGCACGGGGCCATCACGTCTCAGAGCCTGATTCTTGGCACCGAGTTCCAGCACGGATGCTGAGCCAGATGACGCTCAGCCAGTGTCTCTCCCAAGACAGCAGCTGAGCCAAAGTTGCTCAGCATAATTACTGTTGATCCCTTCATGATTTAATTGGGGAGACACATATGTAAGCACAAGGCAAAATGAGCACAATGGAGTGACTGGGGCCAGGGAAACCCAGAGGCATGACTTCCCCTCTGTGCAAGTTACCCGCAGGGTCAGACTTGTAACTTGGAAGCAGGAATAGGGAGGAGGGCAGAGGACTTGGAGGAGGGAGACTAGAGTTTGGGAAATTCATCAGCAGCTCTTGTGATAATCCAAGACATAATAATTGGGAGGCGTTTTGGAAGGACAGCAAACAGGAATGCTGTCAGCATAGGAAATAGGGATGTTTTCCCTGGAAATGGGTACTTGTAGGTGATTATTGGGTTTCCCAGGTGGCTCAGTGGTGAAGAATTCACCTGCAACCCGGGAAACATAGGTTTGATCCCCGGGTTGGGAAGATCCCCTGGAGAAGGGAATGGCAACTTACTCCAGTTTTCCTGCCTGGGAAGCCCCATGGACAGAGGAGCCTGGCGGGCTACAGTCCACGGGGTCACGAAGAGTCGGACATGACTGAGTGACTAAGCAAGCAAGCAAGCAAGGAAATACATGATTAAATGAAAGATATTAAATGGGAAGATTATCCTGGATGGTTATGGGGACCCAGTGGAGCCTCAAGGGCCCTTGTCAATGAACAAGGGAGGGGCAGAGGCAGAGGAGGGGTCGTGGTGGTGGAGGCAGATGGAGAGGGAGTCTGGAAGATGCTGCGGTCCTTGCTGTGAAGATGGGGTCAGAAGCCGTGGACCAGAGACACAGGCAGTCTCTGGCCCCTGGAAAGGGAAGCTCCCTGAGTGGGAACCAGCCATCCGATGCCTTCCCTTCAGCTCCGTGATGCTCATTTGGGACAACTGTGAGAGAGTAAGAGAGCTGTCATGCTGGGGTAACTCCTTACATGGCCAGAGACAACTCCTGTGTGGTCCTTCGGGCCACCAGAACCATGTAAGCTTAGATCTGTTCTGTGCTGAGCTCCAGGCCACTGACGTCTTTACTGGGCCTGCCCTGTAGAAAGCTTTTTCTGGCATGGACAGATGTAGGAGCAGTCACATTCAACAGTTCAGGAATTAACACCTCCAGCATCACCATTACCACTCCGGAGAGCTCTTGTGTGGGCGTTACTCTGACACAGCTTTCTTCTGAAGATACTCCAGGGGCTGGGGACATGGCACCTGGGGAGGTAAACTTGACCCCACAGTCCCGCGCTGGGGAGGAAACACGGTCACAGATTCGGTGAGAAGTTCTTGTAGAAGAACCTAGAACACATCAGTGGGCCCAGGGACCTTCCTAATCACCGGGAACTGACCTAAGAGACCTTCATCCCAAGACCCCCTGAGTTCTGAGATTGTGGTCACTCAGAAGCAGGGCAGCAGGGCGTGGAACCGCACCTGGACCATGAGTCCCATCCAGGTTTGGATCTGATAGCCCTGGGGTAGGGGGGCTAGCCTGGCTTTCCATCCTGCGCTCTGACCTGGGCCAGCCCTTTTTTCTTTTCTCTTTTTTGGCTTGGAGGTGATTGTTCACCAGGGAACAAAGTGACCTCGTCAGCAAGTTACAGACAGACTAGATGTTCTGCTTCACAGATAATTCGTGTCTGACTTTACCATAGTAGCCGAGTTGCCGGTCTTTGTGTCTTCAGAGGGGGTCGCAGCACCCCAGGCCCTCTGCTCGGCGCAGACAAGCCTCTAGGGACGGCCACGGCCTTCTGCCCCGCGCGCTCCCAGGCAGGTGAGCGAGGACGCTCATGCTTACTCAAGCCTTCAGTCCTGAGTTTTCTCCAGCCTGGACCTGTCAACCGGCACAGGGAACTCTACTCAATAACCTGTGTGGAAGAAGAATCTGAGAGACAACGGTAGGAGTAGGTACGGCTGAATTGACCTTGCTGCACACCCGAGGCTGACACAGCATTGTGAATCAGCTATGTTCCAAAAGCAAAATAAAACAACAGCAACAAAAACTACTCCGGCCAGCACGCTGCAAGCTGCCACCTTTATTCCGCTACTTTGTAATGAGGAAGCAACAGCTCTTTCAGGGCGTTTAGACCACAGGCAATCCGTTTAAAGCTGGCTCACTGGCTCCTCAAGGTGAGACATCCTGACTGCTTCTTGGGTGGAAGCCTGAATGCTCGACTAGACGTAATTAAGATGATTTTATCAGTTCATTGGGAGCGACTGTCCTTCACTGATGAACGTGATGAAATAGCTCTTTGGTAAATCTTGTGATTAACCACAGACGGGCACTGGCAAACTGCAAATGTCTCCAATACATACACAGAAAGTGTCTGGTGGAAGGTTGGGGCAGGGATTTTATTTTCATAAAAGAGGCAGAGGAAGAGCAAGAGGGAAAACAAGCAACAGAGTCTGGAGAGAATGCAAAACACGAACAAAATGGAAAACAAGATCATGTTTAAAGTGGAAGTATTAGCTGATCAGTCGCATCTGACTCTTTGTGACCCCATGGACTGTAGCCTGCCAGGCTCCTCTGTGCATGGAGTTCTCCAGGCAAGACTACTGGAGTGGGTTGCTATTCCCTTCTGCAGGGGATGTTCCTGACCCAGGAATCAAACTCGGGTCTATTATTTAGAAACTGAGCCCCTAAGATCATGCTTAGTTTCTAAACAGTACCAAGAACATAGCAGAATGCCATTGGACACCACGTGATTCTGCATTTGGTCTTGTTTTTGAAGGGGGTAAAAGACTGGCCTTCTGGTTGGATAAGCCATGCACTTGGTGAGAGAATGGAGTAGCTCGGATGCTCAGGGCTTTTGTCCATGAGAAGGGCGGCACTCCAGTGGGGTTGGGGGTTGGGGGACTAGGAGCATCAAGGAGGTGGGTTCCCAGGGCAGGTGTGATGCCGGCAGGGCGGTGGGCTCCAGAGTCACCAGCCAGGAGTGTGGCTGGCCTCAGGGGTTCACGCTGCCTCCGCCGGACAGACCCTGGGGCGGCTGCGACGGGCCGGTGGCAGCACCGACAGGGCAGCAGGCCGTCCCCTCTGTGGGAGCTCGGAGTCCCTTCCCCAGACATGAGCCCAGGAGAACCCCTGAGAACTCAGACCTCTGCCCTGAGTCCTGAGGTCTCTGGATTTCACAAGCTTCCTATTAAGATGCTAATGATGCTCAGCCCCCAGCCCCCAGGAGATACTGCGGGGGATTCTGCTATGGAAAATCTGATCACACCTCCGGATCCCAGATGCCTGCTAACAGCCATGAGTGCGATAATAACAATTTTAATCATCGATGGCCTCTCAGACACTTAATTTTGGTGGAACAGAAATAATTGAATTCTAGGGCTGGAAAGGATGTAAAGAGGTACGATTTCCAAAGCCTCCTTCTGTACGTCGGGAAAGCAGGGCCCGGTGGCTGGGTCCAGAGAACTGTGGGTTGGGGCCCGGTGGTGCCCTCACCAGGGGCCGAGTGCACAGATGCCCATGAGGCCTGTCCTGAACCCCTTAGGGTTTCCCAACTCCTGTGGCCCCATCTGCAGGACCTGTCTTGGACGGAATTTGAGCTTCTTGTAGAGCGTACTGGCAGAACGAGGGTACGGTATTTGTCTTTCAGATCAGGAGCTAGGATTCAGAGCGGTTTAGTGACTCAACTCTGGAAACAAAACAAAGTACAAAAGGGAAAAAGTATCCCTGAGACCACGCTTGGCTCTTGGTCCGATGCACCTCCCCCTCCCCCTGCAAAATTCAAGTCTTGTCCTGGAACTCTGGGGCTTCATCTGGGCCCTCAGGAGGCCACCAGCCAGTAGCTGGGTTCCTCAGGGTCCCTATAGTCAGGGGGCCTCAGAAAGGGGGTGTTTGGAGCAGGTGGACGTTCAGAGGGTCAGCAGGACCAGGCCTCAGGATGCTTTCCTTCCCCACGGGGCTCTGGGCCCGGCAGGGCTCTGCCTGTGTCCGGAGAGGAGAGGAGAGTGTGGGTCCCACAGATCTCCTGACGTGCTCTGCAGGTTGTCGGGCCAAGGGCTCCGGTTCCCGTGCTCCCATAGGTGTCACGTCAGGGGAGGTCCCCGTGGTGGACACTCCTTGCTGGAGTGAGCGGCAGGGTCACCACCTGAATTGCACAGTCTGTGGGGCAAAGTCTTCAAAGGCCTGTGGTGAGGTCTTCAGGAGGATTTAATTAACCCCAGAGGCATGAAGAGAAAGCTGGGGTCCCCACACTCCAGCTTCTTCAGCGGGACTTGCGGGGTGGACCGGCACTGAAGGAGGGTCTGATGCGAGCATGGGACTGGCAAGGCCCTTGGGGGGCCCTCCAAGGCTCCTCTGCCAGGCTGTCTGATGGGGCTTGGAGGGCCAGTCCTTGCAGGTCCAGGCGCTCCTGGCCGTCACTCCCCACCCTGCCAGCCACCCTGCTCTTCAGGGGAGACGACCTTGCCAAGAGCAGCAAGGAGCCTCCCTCCAGTGCTGTCATCCTGCGCTCACATGGCACATGGCTCGCTCCAGCGATCACACGGGTCAGCTGGGGGCTCCTTCTCTATAGACTGCGGCTGGCAGAGCTGACGCGGGTCTGAGAGTCAGCGGTTATCAGGAGCTCCCGGTGACGCGCTTCTGTGGAGGTGAGGGCTTAGAGAACACTTGAGTCCTCACCGCATGTGGAGGTCACACCTACACACTGAGGTCCTCTTTACGAGGCGAGATGCTCAGATGCCCTGTCTCAGAGCTTCTCAAAGTGAGGTCCCCAAAGCAGGAGGATCAGCCTCTCCAGGGACTTGTTAGAAATGCAAGTTCTTGGGCCCCACTCCAGACCTGCTGAGTCAGAAACTGAGGCTGCAGAAGCAGTGTTTTAACAAGACTTCTAGGTGATTCCAGGCTTCCCAGGTGGCGCTACTGGTAAAGAACCCAGCTGTCAATGCAGGAGACATAAGAGACATGGGTTCAATCCTTGGGTTAGGAAGATCCCCTGGAGGAGGTCATGGCAACCTACTCCAGTCTTCTTGCCTGGAGAATCCCATGGACAGAGGAGCCTAGTGGGCTACAGACTGTGTGGTCACAGAGTCAGACACGACAGTAACTAAACAACAACATTAAAAATAGAAATAACTATAGTTTTGGTTACTTGTTTTTAATGTAGTTGATATCATACTCTCTCACCTCCTGTTTTCTCACATATCTTGGAAGTATTTGGAGCTTAAAATCATTAGTTTTCCTTTTATGAAATTCCCAAATAAGCAAAATTTTAAAATGTCGTGGACTTTCACACATGAAAGGTCAGTCATATATATTTATTAAATGAATGTCACGGGCATAATAATCTGCTCTTGTTCCTTTAATGAAAAAGTCAACCCACTTGATGATTATTCAGTAACTTAATGATAGACATGTTCTTAATAATGGTGTGATATCAGAGTTTACGGGCTTCCCAGGTGGCGCCAGTGGTAAAGAATCCACCTGCCAGTGCAGAAGACGCACAAGATGCAAGTTTGATCCCTGGGTCGGGAAGATCCCCTGGAGGAGAGCATGGCAACCCACTCCAGTACTCTTGCCTGGAGAATCCCATGGACAGAGGAGCCTGGCAGGTTACACTCCAAGGGGTCGCAAAGAGTCAGACACAGCTGAGTACATACCTACATTCACTGTAGTTTAAAGGAAAAACAACCATATAGGTTTCATAAATTTGGCATAAGTGGATAAAATGACTTACTATTATCTCAGATTTCCTTTCTGGAAAGAATATTTTTACCTTAACGCAGTGTATGTGCCTGCACATAGTCTTACGCTCAGAGTAGAGCACGTGGTTTAGTTAATGTTGCCGCCTGCAGGCACCCACTTTTCCCAAGGCTTTAGAAACTAGAGTTATAATTGAACCGTATCTATGTCCTTGTCACTCAACACTGAGATTGTTTTAGTGCACATTCTCGTGCAGGTTTTCTAAGCTGCATTGCTTTCTAATTACACTTATCTGCACAGAATTTAGGCCAAGTTTGAAGTACTGTCCAGCTTACAATTTCCAGAGAATGACTAGCACATGATCTGCACATGAGTTGGGTTCTAGACGCCCCTGAGCAGGTGAGCTGTGTGACTTTGGTTATTTTCTCCTGTTTAAAAAAAAATACCCTGTGATGGTTAATCTCCAGGCCTGTTGACAACATCTCCCCCCCCCCTTTTTTTTTAACCCACCCTGTACCTAGAGTATGGCATGACCATTAAACTGAACTCCAGGATTTAATAATTCATATAATATGATGATAATATTAAGTGTGTTCAGGTATTTATTAATTACATCCAGCATAGAGCTTTCTAGAGAGATGGTTGGACCACATAACCACTAAGTCTCCAATGAAAGGGGTATCCTCTTTACTACCAGAATCTGCCTGCCAAACGGGAGACCTGGGTTTGACCCTTGGGTTGGGTCGGGAAGATCCCCTGGAGAAGGGCCTGGTCACCCACTCCAGTGTTCTTGCCTGGAGAACCCCATAGACAGAGGAACCTGGCGGGCTACAGACCATGGGATCACAAAGTCAGACATGAGTAAGTGACTTAGCAGGTGCGCACTCTTCATTGCAGCCAGCTCCTTGATTTCTTGAATGAGCTCTGGCTAGAAGATCAGACACGGTTAACAGTGCTGTGCTTTCTCTGCTGGCTGGCCCTCTTGTCCTGTCTTTGGGTCAGTTCTTGGCACTGGTGGGCTGGTGCTGTCAGGCTTTCTCTCCATGCTCACAGGCACTGCGTGCAGGTGGTCTTGACGTGTCCAGAGAAGACCTGCTGCTCTGGGAGAATCAGCAGCAGCCACAGGACAGCTACCTGCCTTATTAGCATGCATTTTATTTACTAGAAGGTGATTTGGTAATTCTTGTATTGAAACAGTTTTGGATCGACAAGAATACAGACTATTTTTCCTTAAGATCTAAGGCTGTGAGACTAATGTCATTTTCCCCAGAAAGTTTCTTTGCATCCACATGACCATCATGGGCTTCCTAGAGAGAGGAGGCAAAACTCCCCTCCAAGGAGGGGAGGCGCTGGGATGGCCAACATCACACTGGTTGGTTGAACGTAGAGTGTGCTGAGAAAGAGATTTAGTGGAAAGGGAAGATGACAAAGCAGCACATGCCGTGGAGAACTCAGAGCTTCCTGATTCTGCTTGATTCAGTGTAACAGTGGTCAGCTTCACGGGGCCGTTTGTCTCATCCATCTTTAGAGGTGAGAGGGTAAAGGCCTGGCTTCTCTTAGAGGCCAGTATTCTCTCTACTGTTGTTGGTTCTCACGTTTTTCACCAGGGGAGGGTGTTGCCATACTGGGAGCACTTGAAGGTCAGAGTCTGGAGACATTCTTTTTTTAAAATTAATTTATTTTAACTGGAGGCTAATTACAATATTGTAGTGGTTTTTGCCATGCATTGACATGAATCAGCCATGGGTGTACACGTGTCCCCCATCCTGAACCCCCCTCCCACCTCCCTCCCCATCCCATCCCTGAGGGTCATCCCAGTGCACTGGCCCTGAGCACGCTGTCTCATGCATCAAACCTGGACCAGCGATCTGTTTCACATATGGTAATATACATGTTTCAATGCTGCTGCTACTGCTGCTGCTAAGTCGTTTCAGTCGTGTCCGACTCTGTGCGACCCCATAGACGGCAGCCCACCAGGCTCCCCCATCCCTGGGATTCTCCAGGCAAGAACACTGGAGTGGGTTGCCATTTCCTTCTCCAATGCATGAAAGTGAAAAGTGAAAGTGAAGTCACTCAGTTGTGCCCGACTCTTAGTGACCCCATGGACTGGAGCCCACCAGGCTCCTCCATCCATGGGATTTTCCAGGCAAGAGTACTGGAGTGGGGTGCCATTGCCTTCTCCGCTATTCTCTCAAATCATCCTACCCTCCTTCTCTCAGAGTCCAAAAGTATGTTCTTTACATCTGTGTCTCTTTTGCCATCTTGCATATAGGGTCATCATTACAATCTTTCTAAATTCCATATATATGCATTAGTATACTGTATTGGTGCTTTTCTTTCTGACTTAATTCACTCCATATAATAGGCTCCAGTTTCATCCACCTCATTAGAACTGATTCAAATGCATTCTTTTTAATGGCTGAGTAATATTCCATTGCCTATATGTACCACAGTTTTCTTATCCATTTGTCTGCTTATGGACATCTAGGTTGCTTCCAGTTCATTTCAGTTCAGTTCAGTCACTCAGTCGTGTCCGACTCTCTGTGACCCCATGAATCACAGCACGCCAGGCCTCCCTGTCTATCACCAACTCCAGGAGTTCACCCAGACTCACGTCCATCGAGTCAGTGATGCTATCCAGCCATCTCACCCTCTGTTGTACCCTTCTCCTCCTGCCCCCAATCCCTCCCAGCATCAGAGTTTTTCCAATGAGTCAACTCTTCACATGAGGTGGCCAAAGTACTGGAGTTTCAGCTTTAGCATCATTCCTTCCAAAGAAATCCCAGGGCTGATCTCCTTCAGAATGGACTGGTTGGATCTCCTTGCAGTCCAAGGGACTCTCAAGAGTCTTCTCCAACACCACAGTTCAAAAGCATCAATTCTTTGGTGCTCAGCCTTCTTCAGAGTCCAACTCTCACATCCATACATGACCACAGGAAAAACCATAGCCTTGACTAGACGAACCTTTGTTGGCAAAGTAATGTCTCTGCTTTTGAATATGCTATCTAGGTTGGTCATAACTTTCCTTCCAAGGAGTAAGCGTCTTTTAATTTCATGGCTGCAGTCACCATCTGCAGTGATTTTGGAGCCCCCCAAAATAAAGTCTGACACTCTTTCTGCTGTTTCCCCTCTATTTCCCATGAAGTGATGGGACCAGATGCCATGATCTTCGTTTTCTGAATGTTGAGCTTTAAGCCAACTTTTTCACTCTCCACTTTCACTTTCATCAAGAGGCTTTTGAGTTCCTCATCACTTTCTGCCGTAAGGGTGGTGTCATCTGCATATCTGAGGTTATTGATATTTCTCCTGGCAATCTTGATTCCAGCTTGTGTTTCTTTCAGTCCAGTGTTTCTCATGATGTACCCTGCATATAAGTTAAATAAGCAGGGTGACAATATACAGCCTTGACCTACTCCTTTTCCTATTTGGAACCAATCTGTTGTTCCATGTCCAGTTCTAACTGTTGCTTCCTGACCTGCATATAGGTTTCTCAAGAGGCAGGTCAGGCGGTCTGGGATTCCCATCTCTTTCAGAATTTTCCACAGTTGATTGTGGTCCACACAGTCAAAGGCTTTGGCATAGTCAATAAAGCAGAAAGAGATGTTTTTCTGGAACTCTCTTGCTTTTTCCATGATCCAGCGGATGTTGGCAATTTGATCTCTGGTTTCTCTGCCTTTTCTAAAACCAGCTTGAACATCAGAAAGTTCACGGTTCACATATTGCTGAAGCCTGGCTTGGAGAATTTTGAGCATTACTTTACTAGCGTGTGAGATGAGTGCAATTGTGCAGTAGTTTGAGCATTCTTTGGCATTGCCTTTCTTTGGGATTGGAATGAAAACTGACCTTTTCCAGTCCTGTGGCCACTGCTGAGTTTTCCAAATTTGCTGGCATATTGAGTGCAGCACTTTCACAGCATCATCTTTCAGCATTTGAAAGAGCTCAACTGGAATTCCATCACCTCCACTAGCTTTGTTCGTAGTGATGCTTTCTAAGGCCCACTTGGCTTCACGTTCCAGGATGTCTGGCTCTAGGTGAGTGATCACACCATCATGATTATCTGGGTTGTGAAGATCTTTTTTGTACAGTTCTTCTGTGTATTCTTGCCACCTCTTCTTAATATCTTCTGCTTCTGTTAGGTCCATACCATTTCTGTCCTTTATCGAGCCCACCTTTGCACGAAATATTCCCTTGGTATCTCTAATTTTCTTGAAGAGATCTCTAGTCTTTCCCATTCTGTTGTTTTCCTCTATTTCTTTGCATTGATTGCTGAAGAAGGCTTACTTATCTCTTCTTGCTATTCTTTGGAACTCTGCATTCAGATGCTTATATCTTTTCTTTCCTCCTTTGCTTTTTGCTTCTCTTCTTTTCACAGCTATTTGTAAGGCCTCCCCAGACAGCCATTGTGCTTTTTTGCATTTCTTTTCCACGGGGATGGTCTTGATCCCTGTCTCCTGTACAATGTCACGAACCTCATTCCATAGTTCATCAGGCACTCTATCTATCAGATCTAGGCCCTTAAATCTATTTCTCACTTCCACTGTATAATCATAAGGGATTTGATTTAGGTCATACCTGTATGGTCTAGTGGTTTTCCCTACTTTCTTCAATTTCAGTCTGAATTTGGCAATAAGGAGTTGATGATCTGAGCCACAGTCAACGCCTGGTCTTGTTTTTGCTGACTGTATAGAGCGTCTCCATCTTTGGCTGCAAAGAATATAATCAATCTGATTTTGGTGTTGACCATCTGGTGATGTCCATGTGTAGAGTCTTCTCTTGTGTTGTTGGAAGAGGGTGTTTGTTATGATCAGTGCATTTTCTTGGCAAAACTCTATTAGTCTTTGCCCTGCTTCATTCCGTATTCCAAGGCCAAATTTGCGTGTTACTCCAGGTGTTTCTTGACTTCCTACTTTTGCATTCCAGTCCCCTATAATGAAAAGGACATCTTTTTTGGGTGTTAGTTCTAAAAGGTCTTGTAGGTCTTCATAGAACCGTTCAACTTCAGCTTCTTCAGCATTACTGGTTGGGGCATAGACTTGGATTACTGTGATATTGCATGGTTTGCCTTGGAAACAAACAGAGAACATTCTGTCGTTTTTGAGATTGCATCCAAGTACTGCATTTTGGACTCTTTTGTTGACCATGATGGCTACTCCATTTCTTCTGAGGGATTCCTGCCCACGGTAGTAGATAAAATGGTCATCTGAGTTAAATTCACCCATTCCAGTCCATTTTAGTTTGCTGATTGCTAGAATGTCGACATTCACTCTTGCCATCTCTTGTTTGACCTGTTCCAATTTGCCTTGATTCATGGACCTGACATTCCAGGTTCCTATGCAATATTGCTCTTTACAGCATCAGATCTTGCTTCTATCACCAGTCACATTCACAGCTGGGTATTCTTTTTGCTTTGGCTCCATCCCTTCATTCTTTCTGGAGTAATTTCTCCACTGATCTCCAGTAGCATATTGGGCACCTACTGACCTGGGGAGTTCCTCTTTCAGTATCCTATCATTTTGCCTTTTTGTACTGTTCATGGGGTTCTCAAGGCAAGAATACTGAAGTGGTTTGCCATTCCCTTCTCCAGTGGACCACATTCTGTCAGATCTCTCCACCATGACCCGCCCATCTTGGTTTGCCCCACGGGCATGGCTTAGTTTCATTGAGTTAGACAAGGCTGTGGTCCTAGTGTGATAAATAGATTGACTAGTTTTCTGTGAGTATGGTTTCAGTGTGTCTGCCTTCTGATGCCCTCCTGCAACACCTACCATCTTACTTGGGTTTCTCTTACCTTGGGCAAGGGGTATCTCTTCACTGCCTCCCTTCCTGACCTTCAATGTGGGATAGCTCTGCTAGGCCCTCCTGCGCCCGCGCAGCCACCATCCTTGGATGCGGGGTTGGTTCTCCCGGCTGCCGCCCCTGGCCTCGGATGCGGGGTAACTCCATGTCCTGGCTATTGTAAACAGTGCTGCAATGAACATTGGTGTACACATGTCTCTTTCAATTCTGGTTTCCTTGGTGTGTATGCCCAGCAGTGGGATTGCTGGGTCATATGGTGGTTTTATTTCCAGTTTTTTAAGGAATCTCCACACTGTTCTTTATAATGGCTGTACTAGTTTGCATTCCCACCAACAGTGTAAGAGGGTTCCCTTTTCTCCATACCCTCTCCAGCATTTATTGTTTGTAGACTTTTTCATGTGTTTGTTAGCCATCTGTACGTCTTCTTTGGAGAAATGTCTGTTTAGTTCTTTGGCCCATTTTTTGATTGGGTGGTTTATTTTTCTGGTATTGAGCTGTATGAGCTGCTTGTATATTTTTGAGATTAATTCTTTTTCAGTTGCTTCATTTGTTATTATTTTCTTCCATTCTGAAGGCTGCCTTTTCACCTTGCTTATAGTTTCCTTTGTTGTGCAAAAGCTTTTAAGTTTTATCAGGTCCCATTTATTTATTTTTGCTTTTATTTCCATTTCTTTGGGAGGTGGGTCATAAAGGATTCTGCTGTGATTTATGTCAGAGAGCGTTTTGCCTATGTTTTCCTCTAGGAGTTTTATAGTTTCTGGTCTTACATTTAGATCTTTAATCCATTTTGAGTTTATTTTTGTGTATGGTGTTAGAAAATGTTCTAGTTTCATTCTTTTACAAGTGGTTGACCAGTTTTCCCAGCACCACTTGTTAAAGAGATTTTCATTTCTCCATTGTATATTCTTACCTCCCTTGTCAAAGATAAGGTGTCCATAGGTGCATGGATTTATCTCTGGGCTTTCTATTTTGTTTCATTGATCTGTATTTCTGTCTTTGTGCCAGTACCATACTGTCTTGATGACTGTAGCTTTGTAGTATAGCCTGAAGTCAGGCAGGTTGATTCCTCTAGTTCCATTCTTCTTTCTCAAGATTCCTTTGGCTATTTGAGGCTTTTTGTATTTCCATACAAATTGTGAAATTATTTGTTCTAGTTCTCTGAAAAATACCATTGGTAGCTTGATAGGGATTGCATTGAATCTATAGATTGCTTTGGGTAGTATACTCATTTTCACTACATTGATTCTTCCAATCCATGAACAAGGTATATTTCCCTGGAGACATTTCTAATTGTCATGACCTCATGACCAGGAGAAAGAGGCGCCGGAAGTGGGCGGGGCTCAGCATCCTGCAAGGACCAGAACATGGCAGCAGCCACCGTTGTCCAGCCACAGCATTCGTGGTGCTGAGGCTGAAGCACAGCCGTGTGCTCTCCTCACTCTCCCTCTTACACATCGGCCTGTCTGGGGGGTGGGGCAAGGGGCCAGTAGAATGTTGCAGTTAAAAATCAGAAATGTCAGTGTTCAGATCTCCAGGGGTACCACTTATTAACATTTTGATCTCTCTACTGAAAAAAGAAAAAAATAACACATCGTGTGAGAGTTGTGAGTTGTTTTGTTTGGGGCAAAATGAGGACTCAAACCCAAGAGAGAGTGTCTAAGAAGGTCCGAGGAACTGCTTCAAAGGTGGGGGAAGGTCAGCACAGGTGTGACTTTGTTAGCCCGGGGCCTCCAGTAGAGAAGGCCCCTGTGACTTCCGGTTCCCTAGGAAACAGTACTGGGCTCTGGGACCAATAGACCCAGGCAGCTCAGGTCACAGAAGGTGAGTTCACCTGGGGACCGGAAGCCACGCCACACAGGTAAGGGTGCAGGTGGAGGCTGGCTGCCCAGGTTGTGTCCTGTTTTCACTGTTTACCAATGGGGATGTGTCTCCAGCAAGTCACGTGGGTTTTGTGCCTTCTCTTGTGTGGTCTGTGAAAGGTGACGGTGAGAGTAACTGCCCCAAAGGTTGTGGTGAGGGACTGGGGGCTGAGTATAAAAAACACGAGCTCAGGGCTGCCCACGGTGAGATTTCCGTATTTCATCCTTTTCTCTGCACCTCCTCCTCCGGGGCAGCCTCGTCCGTCTTAGTGCCTGGTGACTGGTCTAGGGATCTGGGCTCCTGGACGGTCCCGGTCCCCTTGTGTTGTGTCTTCCCATCTCCACAGCCTGTGGGGAGTGGGGGGTCCTCTCCCCACTCCTCCTCTGGTCTGGGGAGCAGGGTGGAGTATAAGGCTTGAATCCCCCTCTCAGCCTTGAGCTGTTTAATTTGGACCAGGGGCTGTGGACAGGGCATCAGGGACAGAGACAGGCCCAAGCCTGGGAGAACCTGGCACATATCCTGGGTGAACTACAGGATCAGGGAGCCACTGTTTGTCTCTGCAGGAGAAAGAACCAAAAAGGCTCAGAAACTCTTCTGCTCTTGTTTTCCTCCTTTGAAAAAAGGTGACTTTTATTCACTTTTAGATCTTTGTGTTGTGACGGGATTAGCCTCTGAGCTCTGAGGGCTTAGCCCAGCTTCCTGAGGACATCTCAGCACAGTGGGGTGTGCGAGTCACCCGTCTCCCATGTGGACCAGAAGGATAGAAGACACGGGTCCGGGAGTGGAAGGCTGCAGGGGGCCCAAGGGTGCTGGGCACCCGGCAGGAGAGCAGATGCAATGCCGCCATCCTCAGAATCCTTCCGAAGAAGAAGCAGCTCTCTCTGATGAACAGCAATTAGCAGAAGCCACGTGTGGACCAAAGAGGCATGGGATTGCCATCCTCGGATTTCAGCTTCAGATCCTTAGTGTGAAGTGTGATGTTTCCACTGATCACTTCAGCATGCTATTAACGAAATCACGGAGGACTCTGCCAGCAAAGGCATCCTAATTTCTCCTCTAGTTTAGATGGGAAGCAAAGAGGGTTGAGATCACATTCCCTTCGCCTGTGATGGTCTGGAGCGAGACATAAAAGTGACACTCAGCCTTTGAAGAGCTAAGATGACAGGCGACAGCTTCCCAAGCCCGCAGCACTGAGGCCCGAGAAATGTGAGTGAGGCCGCAGGGCCCAGCGTCTGACCCAAATGGGCCGTTTAATGTGAAGGTGCTCTGGGGGAGGGTGCTTTCTAGGATGAATGCCATTTCCCAGGACTTGGAACGCAAGCTGAGTGCATTCCTATGAGGCCAAGATACCCTCTACGTCCAAGTTAACCATTTCCAGAGTCACAGAGTTCTCATTCCTCATTTGTGGAATCGAATTCAACTGGAATCAAAGAAAGGTTGTCTGTTCTCATGACCTGGGTTCTGTCTCCTGACCCAGCTCCCCGCCCCCTGATCATCACTCAGACTCTCCCCTTCATGCTCAGCACAGAAATCCATGTCTTATTTCATTAATAAAGCAAACCCATCACATCCGGGGTGTCTCAGCCTCTTTGCAGAACACCGCCAAGCGTCTCTGCATCTCCCCTGATTTCCCCGTGCAGGGGCTGTGACTGCTCTCTGCAGCCGCAGGGCCCCCGTCTCCTCCCCTCTGTCAGCTCCTGGCCCGCACCTGAATGCTTCCTGTGTTTAAACAAAGTGCTTTTACCTTTCTCATCTCCTCGGCTCTCATTCTTTTCATCTTTTTCTTCAAATGAAAACTATTGCCTTTAATCTGCGTCATTTGCTCTCTCGCTCCTTTCTCTTTCTCGAGTCTCCCTGGTCTGGGTCATCCTCACCACACCCTCAGGGTGTTCAGTTGTCTCAGTACTTCAGGTGGACCTGGGCAGGGGTCGCGCGTAGCGGACGGAGCTCTCACCCTGGGATGTCCCCACTTTCTCCCTGAGGCCCCTCTCCCCAGGCTCTGGATGCGGCCTGTGAGCAGTGGCTGCGCTCCGTCTCCGAGTCCCTTCCTGTCTTGTGGCATCTCGTCCTGAGCGGTGGTCCCGTCTCATCTCACCTGTACGTTCCCACCCAGTCTTCTTGCTCCTGGTTCCAACCCAGGGTCCACGTCTCTACCTTTACTCCTCTCTCCCGAGTCCCTTACTCCACCTGCCTTTGTGACGTGACACCCCCTCCAGAGAACACCCCGACTGCTGAAAGTGAGCCTGCGCCCTGCTCCTCCTGCCATCGCTCGCACCCCGGGCCTTCGAGGGGAGATGCCCCGTCCACCCATTGCCGAGCGCCCTCGGAGCTGACTCCCTGCCAACTGCTTGCGTGCTTGCTCACCTGGCTTCGCTCACCTGGCTTCACTCACCTGCGTTTCCCCACCCTGGACCTTCATGCATACTCTTCCCTACATCTAAAACACAATTCTGTCTTACTTTTGCCTGGCTAACTTTTAATAAGTGTTCAGGTCTCAACTTAGAAAGTTACCCATAGGCCAGACCTTCTGTGACTTTGAAGGTAAATTTGAGAACAAGGTGACCCAGTTGCAGTGTACGCCCACATTCTCATCTGTAGCACTTAGACTTACAGGCATCAAATTCACGTTTATAATTATTTGTCTATAGCTATCTTGTCCCCACATTGTAACTTTTACGAGGTTGTGGTTGCTGTCTTTTGTCACCAGCTTTGTCATGGTACCTATGATATTGGGAATACTGTGGGTTCCGTCTCTATATGTGTTTATTAGCAAATTTTCATACAGGTGTGCTTATTTTTTGGTTTTATTTGAATATGTAGTTGCAGTATTCATAAAGGGGAAGCTCCAGCATTATTAACTGGGGGTGTTTTTTCCAGGGCAGATATGGTGAAGAAATAGGGTTATTTCAGCACATTTAAGAGCAGTTCAGATGACTGAGGAGGCTGAGTAAGGAAGGTTGAGTGACAGGGGCTGAGAGTCTGAGAAACACAGAAGGATCAAGGATCAAGGACTCCACAAGTAATGAGGATCAGAGAGGGTTACAGGAAACCAAAGTTATGGTTGAGAATAAGCACTGGAGCTTAGCATTTGGGTGTTTCTGGTGCAGGGATGACCTGGGTCTGGCAATGGGACTAGCACAGCCAGATGGAGATGAGGGTCTTTAAACGGATGTGATCTCACACGACCACTGAGACGTTTCTGGTCTTTACAGGATTTGGTACCCAAGCAGGTTTCAGTCTCCAATGGACCAGAGGCACTGGCTAGGAGGCAGGGGGAGACAGGATGGATGTAGTTAGAAGATGCTCCAGATGAATCAGTGAGTCTGAGGCAGGGGCAGAGTGGAAGTGGGGTCAGGAGAACGCCAGCTCACTGCCTCTCCCACCTCCCTCACTGACCTTGGGGCCGAAAGGGCTGCGGCGGTGAGGAGCTTCCATGTCTAAGAGTGCAGGGAAGGGCCAGGTTTCAGCCAAGGCAAGAAATGGAGAGAATTTTCTGCACAAATTAGAGGATAAATTGGAGTTTGTTTATAATGTAAAGATGATTCCAGGAGGTATCAGTGAGCTGTGTGTATATGTGTGCGTGTTGATACTGAGAAGAACCAGGAATGAGAGAGTGCAGATCCGCAGGAGGATAAGAGGCTGAGGGGTTATATAAGGGGGGTTTCCCAATATTCATAGACACAGAGGTAGGGGCTGAAGTCTGGTGAGATGCAAGGAGCTCTACATACTGAACTCTGGCCGAGGGGCTGTGTGTGTCTCTGTGATGGAGTGCTGGCAGGTGTGACCACGGGCACCGTAGGGCTTCTCCCTGGGCTAACAAGGGGCTGCAGTTCAGACGCTGTGGGGAGGGCAGCAAGGGCTCTGGGCCGGGGCTTGGGGACCCCGGGGAGGAGGTGCGGGCCAATGCCATCTGCATGTGTTGGAGGTGGGCACACGTCTGCTGGGGAGCACAAAGGAATGAGTCCCGCAGGTGCTCCGGGGTCATAGGCTGATGGAGCAGAGGAGCTGGCTGACGCTGCAGAGAAGCTGCGCACACTTTCTCTCCGACTCCCATCGCACCTGAGGCCCCCATGCTTTTCTCCCTGGGTTCCACCCTTGCTATTTCTTCTGAGTGCAGCCTCTGCATGGCACGTGTGCTGCCTCCTGTGGAATCAGAGAAATAGTGAGAGTGATGAGATTCTCGCACTCATTAATTAAGCTTACAGAGCAGAAGGAAAGAGAGACAGCAAGCAATTAATTATCCACACTGTGCTTTAATGAGAGCTGTGGTCTTCAAGCACTTCTGAGTGGAACCCCATCTCCTCAATTCACTTGGCTCTTAGACTGTCTTCTCTGTAAGGTCTTCTGATGAAAGACAATCGATTCTTTGGTCTAAGCTTTGAACTTTCCCCGTAACAAGCATTTGGGAGCTACGAATGTTTATTTATGAACTAAACTATGTTTCCTGTTCATCATTTTTTCCATCATCATTAGAATTAGACTACAAATGTCCAACTGGACACTTAATAATTTAACTCTAATCAAATCATGCTGGGTGCAAATGAATGTTTAACAAATTATTTTGGATTTATTTAGAATATTTTGAAACATTTTCTAGAGATAACTGAAAGAAAAGGACAGCATGACCAGAGCTCTTAGACAAATCCTTTTTTTTTTTTCTGTCCTTGATGCCTAGAATATATGGTAGGCAAAGAGTATCTCTGTGAGAATATGGAAACCAACATTTTAAACCATCTTTTTGACAATTATAGTGAAATATACACAGATGTTTATGTGAGGACAAATTTATTAATTGTTATGGGTTTGGCATTAAGACAAATAGATTATAAGCATATAACATTCACCACTTCTGCTTACATTAATGTAACTTGGGATACCTATTAATAATCAAATCAACCTTCTGAATTTAATACTTAAATTTAATACCTATTATACAATTTAATACCCAAAGAAAGACAGTTTTCTTATGTCTAGCTCTGTTATTATCTGTGTCTCTTATTCCTGCAAAAACTTGTTGAAAGGATGGGCTTCTTTATACATTTTTATCATTTCCTGTAGCATGTATTACATGATCAATTGGAATAAATATTGATTGACTACATAAATGAATGCTTCCCAGTTGGTTCTAGCAGTTAAAAAAATCCCACCTGCCAATACAGGAGATGTAAGAGATGTGGGTTTGGTCTCTGCATCTGGAAGATTCCCTGGAGAAGGAAATGGCAACTGACCGCAGTGTTCTTGCCTGAAGAATCCCGTAGACAGAAGAGCCTGGCGGGCTACAGTCCATGGTTGCAAAGAGGCTGGCATGACTGAAGCAACTTAGTACACACGCATATAAATGAATAAATGAACTATTTTCTGTATAAAGTTAACTTCATTCGGGGGTATTTTTAAAAAATCTATGTGAAGTTAAATTTCTTCCCTTGACCTTCTGAAGTGGAAGATGTATTTTTAAATGTTCATGTATCAGAAAGGATGTTGAAAAGACCATGTATTCTCGTCAAATCTAGACAAGGCTAGATGGTCATTTCTCCAAAACTGTCAACATTAGCATTTTGCAATTTCAGGATGAAGATCCTGTATCTGTTTTGTGAAGTGTTTACAAAGGATTTCCTTCTTTTGACTGGATATAAAAGGCATTGTGCTTTTAATGTCGTTTCCTTCATGTTCTTCCCTGGTGGGTCAGATGGTAAAGAATCTGCCTGCAATGTTGGAGCCCCAGGTTCGATCCCTGATTTGGGGAGATCCCCTGGAGGAGGGAGTGGCTACCCACTCCAGTATTCTTGCCTGGAGAATTCTATGGACAGAGAAGCCTGATGGGCTGTAGTCCATGAGCTCGCAGAGTCGGACAAGACTGAAGAGACTGAGCATACACATGGGAGTACGTTATCTTTTCAAAGCAGTGCTCTCACTTTCTTTAGACAAATACCCAGAAGTGGAATCGCTGGATCATATGGTATCACTATTTTTAGTTTCTATGAGGAATCTTCATACTGTTTTCCATTGTGGTTACACCAATTTACATTCTCACCAAAGTATACAGGGCTTCTCTTTTCTCCACATCCTCACCAACTGACACTTGTTAGTGTTCCAAGGGAAGAATCCCCTTCTGCACCTACTTTCAGGCTGACTGGATGCCAGACTCTGAGGTCAGCCGCTTTTAAAGTGGGTTTCTGCTGTTGCTGCTGTTTACTCACTCAGTGTCTGACTCTCTGCGACCCCATGTACTGCAGCCCGCTAAGCTTCTCCGTCCATGGAATTCTCCAGGCAAGAATACTGGAGTGGGTAGCCATTTCCTCCTCCAGGGGATCTTCCTGACCCAAGGATCAAACCTGAGTCTCCTGCTTGGCAGGCGGATTTTTTACCCCTGAGCCACCAGGGAAGCCCCTTTAAAGCGGACAGATGGATGCAGTTTCGTGGGGCTGCAGTCTTTCTCCCTGCTGGCCTCCAGTCCTGGGGATCTGGAGGTGTCTCCTCCAGACAGTTGCAGAGATGGAGTTTTCTATAGGTCCTGTTGGTTGTTTGTGTCTTTTACACATTGTTGAATTTTTATGCAGTGCTTTCCATCAATTACTGAGAGGTGACAGGTGTGGAGGTCCCCAAGTGCAATTGTGGATTTATTTCCTTTCAGCTCTGCCAGGTTTACCCCTCACCTATTTCAAACCTCTATTATCTGTTGTGCTTCCATTCAGACACATTTCTTCCTGGTGATCCCTTTATCATTATCCCAGAGACAAAGCCTTTCAGTTTTCCTTTTGCTGAGAATGTCTTCATGTAGTTTCACTTGATGGAACATTCACAAAGACAGAACCTTATCGCAGAGATAAGGTTGAGTCTCTTCCTTCTGGTCTTGGTGTTTGAAATGAGGAGTCTGCTGCCCTTTGAAGTGGTGTTTTCCCATCAGTCAATATGCCTTTAATCTGTACCTTGTTCAAGATGCTCTTTCTTGACTTGACTTTTCAGAATTTTGACTGTCAATCACATGTGTCCTGGCATGGATCTATGTAGGCTTATCAGGCTGGAGTTTGGTCAGTTTCCTGAATCTGTAGGTTTGTATCTTTTGCTGAATTTGGGAACTTTATAGCTATTTTTTCCTTCAAATAGGCTTTCAGTCCCACTTGCTTTTCTTCCTTTTCTGAAACATTGATGATACAAATTTTGAATGTTTACATGTTGGCTAACAGAATCAGACCTATTTACCCTTCCTCCATGATTCAGAATGAACTTTTCTCTAAGCATTCATGTGGTGGCCATGTCCTAATTACAAAATTCAGGGACAATTTGAGTCTCAAGTAAAGGTCCCATCCGGGCTTTCTGGGGTCTCTTATCAACAGGCCTTCTTGGGTCACTTGCCCTATGTCTTCAGATTTAGTTGATTAAGGACTAAATTTTGTTTAGCAAGAAGTTGAAAATCAACTATTTTTTCCTCTTAGCAAATAGACTTGTCTGTTTTGGAGGCCATGCTTTTTCCAGCCAAGAGAAGTTATTATGTTTTCTTTCTCTATGGGTCCTTTGGTGTTAAAAATGAGGGTTATTTAAGGCTCTTAAAAATATTTTTAACATTGCCATCTGCATCTGTCACTTAGTACCAGTAATTGTCCATTTTGAAGAGCTTTTGCTCAGTCTTGATTAACTAAGACCCTCTCTTTAATAGCCTGCAGATTTATCCATCTGAACACTCACAGGGTGGTTGGTTAGGCCAACCACCCATCAATTTTTAGTTGATTTTCCAAAAGGGACACATGGTCTTGATTCACTGAAACTCTTCTGTCATTCAGTGTAGAGTGCATCACCCATTTTAAAAATGATTATCCATCATTGGGGATTTAGTATGTGTCTACTGGGAAAGGGAAAAACTGTTCGATCTATGGCTGGAATTAACTTGACTCAGTAGGTTCCATAAAATTCCATAATGACACAGAAAATTCTGTAAAAGACCTTGATGTTTGGTGCTGTTTAATTTCTGCCCTCTTGGGTAAGTATTCATTTTATGAATGTATTAAACTTAAATACTTTCTGTCTTTTGAGCTATATTTTAATGCTTTTGCTGTATTACTGCTTATTATAAAATTTCTATAATCACTCTAAATTTCATACCTTTTAAAAATTGGTTTGAAAATTATTATGCAAACAATAAAGCCCTGGAAGAACTAATGTATTCCTGTCCCCCTTAAGAATATTTAATACTTATCCTGGTATTACTTCTAAGACAGGGCACTATTTTCCTCTTTGGGAAAGGCACCAGGTCAGAGTCCTTGGTGCAGAAGGTAAAGAGGCTTTCTGTCAGCCTTACATGTGACCTTGGAGTCCAAAACCAGACTCCTAGGAGAAAAGCACCCTCAGAATAGTCATATGGTCACTAGATCAAAAACCTACTCCTCAAATCACCACCTGTCTTTGAAAACACCAAATTCTAGGTCAGGCCACCAAGAATTGGCAGAGAGAGGTAGTATATGAAAATGTGCAACTCATAGCTTATCAGGTTTTAATTACTCCTATCCAAGCATGACTGAGCTTGGAACTGAACTGAACTGAATCCAAGCAAGGTCTTATTTCCTAAAAGGTTCTAGTTTATTAGATTTAGCTCTTCCCGGAAAAAAATAATTAATCTGAGAAGTAATTGCAGTTACAGACCAATTGGCTTAGGCTGTCTCCAACTAAAATGAATCAAAAGGAACAGTGAGCCCAGAGGGGGCAGAAAGATGGGCTGTTGATTTAGGTTTCACAGGGTCTTCATGGAATTCTGTAATACCCAGAAATCCTATAAATCACCTAAACAGTATTTATGACCAGAAAAGCCTTTAAATCTTTTCATTTGTACTTGCACTAACTGGACAGTTCATTTCTGTAGCTGTATACAGTGGACACAGGACCCTAATGCTTTTCCATTTGTGCTAGAATCAACTGTGCCCACTGCACCGAATACCATATCTCCTCAAAAAAAAAACCACTTTCCCCTGCTCATAAGCATTCTCTATTTAAAAATTTCCTTCACTGTGTTGGTTGAATTCTGGCATTGATTCAACTTCATCCAATTATTTGGTGAAAATCCAAAACTCTGTAAAGGTTAATCCATAAATCTAGACATCCACATTGCCAAAGCAAAGATAATGTTTGCATAATAATTCAGAGACTATGAGACAATTTTAAATATCAGCCCAGTAGATCTTAGTTTTAAAATATCCAGGGGCTTTTGTTGAGTTATTGAGCTTTGTTATAGAGGCTGCCATAAAATGGGATTCATATATAATGTATAACTTATGTGATGAATGGATTAACTTTGCTTAGCATTTATTGGTTCTTTCAATATAATGAAATAGTGTGGTTCTGCTATAATATTTTTCTTTGCTGAGTCACATTGGTGCCCAAATTAGAGAGAAAGCCTGGAAGAGTGAGAGGCAAAGGGGAACTAAACCAGTGCAGCGGATGGTTCACAGAGTCTGACAGGAGCTAAACTTGTCATGCTGAAAACAATGAGCATGATATTTTTGCTCATTCTCTGCTTATTCTCACATTTCATCCTCTTTCCTCTATGGAGTCCTGATCTAGGTGGGAAGTTGAAATGCAAGATAAAATTACCAAGATAGAACCTAAAATGCACTTTAAAAATTTTGTCTTCTTTTTCTTATTGTTAACCCTACATTTTAAAAATTTGAGAATCTAATAGACTTTATTTTTCAGAGGAGTTTTGGGTTTATAGAAAAACTGCAGAAATTGCTGAGGCCCCATGTATACCCTCCCCCATCCACACAGTTTGTCCTGTGGGTAATATCTTACCTTTATGTGGTCAGAAAGATCCCCTGGAGGAGGGCATGGCAACCCACCAGAGTGTTCTTGCCTGGAGAATCCCATGGACAAAGGAGCCTGCAGGGCTACAGTTCATGGAGTCGCAAAGAGTTGGACACGACTGAGCCACTAACACACACACCTTGGTGTGGTATGTTTATAATCGATAACCAATCAGATCAGATCAGATCAGATCAGTCCCTCAGTCATGTCCGACTCTTTGCGACCCCGTGAATCGCAACACGCCAGGCCTCCCTGTCCATCACCAACTCCCGGAGTTCACTGAGACTCACGTCCATCGAGTCAGTGATGCCATCCAGCCATCTCACCCTCTGTCGTACCCTTCTTCTCCTACCCCCAACCCCTCCCAGCATCAGAGTCTTTTCCAATGAGTCAACTCTTCACATGAGGTGGCCAAAGTACTGGAGTTTCAGCTTTAGCATCATTCCTTCCAAAGAAATCCCAGGGCTGATCTCCTTCAGAATGGACTGGTTGGATCTCCTTGCAGTCCAAGGGACTCTCAAGAGTCTTCTCCAACACCACAGTTCAAAAGCATCAATTCTTTGGTGCTCAGCCTTCTTCACAGTCCAACTCTCACATCCATACATGACCACAGGAAAAACCATAGCCTTGACTAGACGGACCTTTGTTGGCAAAGTAATGTCTCTGCTTTTGAATATGCTATCTAGATTGGTCATAACTTTCCTTCCAAGGAGTAAGTGTCTTTTAATTTCATGGCTGCAGTCACCATATGCAGTGATTTTGGAGCCCAGAAAAATAAAGTCTGACACTGTTTCCACTGTTTCCCCATCTATTTCCCATGAAGTGGTGGGACCAGATGCCATGATCTTCGTTTTCTGAATGTTGAGCTTTAGGCCAACTTTTTCACTCTCCACTTTCACTTTCATCAAGAGGCTTTTGAGTTCCTCTTCACTTTCTGCCATAAGGGTGGTATCATCTGCATATCTGAGGTTATTGATATTTCTCCCAGCAATCTTGATTCCAGTTTGTGTTTCTTCCAGTCCAGCGTTTCTCATGATGTACTCTGCATATAAGTTAAATAAACAGGGTGACAATATACAGCCTTGACGTACTCCTTTTCCTATTTGGAACCAGTCTGTTGTTCCATGTCCAGTTCTAACTGTTGCTTCCTGATGTGCATACAAATTTCTCAAGAGGCAGATCAGGTGGTCTGGTATTCCCATCTCTTTCAGAATTTTCCACAGTTGATTGTGATCCACACAGTCAAAGGCTTTGGCATAGTCAATAAAGCAGAAATAGATGTTTTTCTGGAACTCTCTTGCTCTTTCTGTGATCCAGCAGATGTTGGCAATTTGATCTCTGGTTCCTTTTCCTTTTCTAAAACCAGCTTGAACATCAGGAAGTTCATGGTTCACATATTGCTGAAGCCTGGCTTGGAGAATTTTGAGCATTACTTTACTGGCGTATGAGATGAGTGCAATTGTGCGGTAGTTTGAGCATTCTTTAGCATTGCCTTTCTTTGGGATTGGAATGAAAACTGACCTTTTCCAGTCCTGTGGCCACTGCTGAGTTTTCCAAATTTGCTGGCATATTGAGTGCAGCACTTTCACAGCATCATCTTTCAGGATTTGGAATAGTTCAACTGGAATTCCATCACCTCCACTAGCTTTGTTCGTAGTGATGCTTTCTAAGGCATATTGACATATTATTATTATTATTATTTTTTTACAGTTTTTATTTTATTATTTTTTTAAATTTTATTTTATTTTTAAACTTTACATAACTATATTAGTTTTGCCAAATATCAAAATGAATCCACCACAGGTATACATGTGTTCCCCATCCTGAACCCTCCTCCCTCCTCCCCCCCCATTCCATCCCTCTGGGTCATCCCAGTGCACCAGCCCCAAGCATCCAGTATCGTGCATCGAGCCTGGACTGGCAACTCGTTTCATACATGATATTTTACATGTTTCAATGCCATTCTCCCAAATCTTCCCACCCTCTCCCTCTCCCACAGAGTCCATAAGACTGTTCTATACATCAGTGTCTCTTTTGCTGTCTCGTACACAGGGTTATTGTTTCCATCTTTCTAAATTCCATATATATGCGTTAGTATACTGTATTGGTGTTTTTCTTTCTGGCTTACTTCACTCTGTATAATAGGCTCCAGTTTCATCCACCTCATTAGAACTGATTCAAATGTATTCTTTTTAATGGCTGAGTAATACTCCATTGTGTATATGTACCACAGCTTTCTTATCCATTCATCTGCTGATGGACATCTAGGTTGCTTCCATGTCCTGGGTATTATAAACAGTGCTGCGATGAACATTGGGGTACACGTGTCTCTTTCCCTTCTGGTTTCCTCAGTGTGTATGCCCAGCAGTGGGATTGCTGGATCATAAGGCAGTTCTATTTCCAGTTTTTTAAGGAATCTCCACACTGTTCTCCATAGTGGCTGTACTAGTTTGCATTCCCACCAACAGTGCAAGAGGGTTCCCTTTTCTCCACACCCTCTCCAGCATTTATTGCTTGTAGACTTTTGGGTCGCAGCCATTCTGACTGGTGTGAAATGGTACCTCATTGTGGTTTTGATTTGCATTTCTCTGATAATGAGTGATGTTGAGCATCTTTTCATGTGTTTGTTAGCCATCTGTATGTCTTCTTTGGAGAAATGTCTATTTAGTTCTTTGGCCCAATTTTTGATTGGGTCATTTATTTTTCTGGAGTTGAGCTGTAGGAGTTGCTTGTATATTTTTGAGATTAGTTGTTTGTCAGTTGCTTCATTTGCTATTATCTTCTCCCATTCTGAAGGCTGTCTTTTCACCTTGCTAATAGTTTCCTTTGATGTGCAGAAGCTTTTAAGGTTAATTAGGTCCCATTTGTTTATTTTTGCTTTTATTTCCAATATTCTGGGAGGTGGGTCATAGAGGATCCTGCTGTGATGTATGTCAGAGAGTGTTTTGCCTATGTTCTCCTCTAGGAGTTTTATAGTTTCTGGACACTAACAGATGGAGAAATATACCATGTTCATGGATTGGAAGAATCAATATAGTGAAAATGAGTATACTACCCAAAGCAATCTATAGATTCAATGCAATCCCTATCAAGCTACCAACAGCATTCTTCACAGAGCTAGAACAAATAATTTCACAATTTGTATGGAAATACAAAAAACCTCGAATAGCCAAAGCCATCTTGAGAAAGAAGAATGGAACTGGAGGAATCAACCTACCTGACTTCAGGCTCTACTACAAAGCCACAGTTATCAAGACAGTATGGTACTGGCACAAAGACAGAAATATAGATCAATAGAACAAAATAGAAAGCCCAGAGATAAATCCACACACATATGGACACCTTATCTTTGACAAAGGAGGCAAGAATATACAATGGATTAAAGACAATCTCTTTAACAAGTGGTGCTGGGAAATCTGGTCAACCACTTGTAAAAGAATGAAACTAGAACACTTTCTAACACCATACACAAAAATAAACTCAAAATGGATTAAAGATCTAAACGTAAGACCAGAAACTATAAAACTCCTAGAGGAGAACATAGGCAAAACACTCTCTGACATACATCACAGCAGGATCCTCTATGACCCACCTCCCAGAATATTGGAAATAAAAGCAAAAATAAACAAATGGGACCTAATTAACCTTAAAAGCTTCTGCACATCAAAGGAAACTATTAGCAAGGTGAAAAGACAGCCTTCAGAATGGGAGAAGATAATAGCAAATGAAGCAATGGACAAACAACTAATCTCAAAAATATACAAGCAACTCCTACAGCTCAACTCCAGAAAAATAAATGACCCAATCAAAAATTGGGCCAAAGAACTAAATAGACATTTCTCCAAAGATGACATATTATTATTGACTAAAGTCCACAGTGCACATTAGGGTTCACTCTTGGTGTGGAACTTCCATGGGTTTTGGCATGTATCTACCGTCACAGCATCATCCAGGATAGCTTCAACCGTCTCTAGTTTTGCCTTTTCCAGGATGCTATGTGGCAAAAGTTGGAGCCATAGAGTGTTTAGCCTTTTCAGATGGACATCTTCCTCTTAGTAACATGCATCTGAATTTACTCCATGTCTTTTTGTGGCTTGATAAAAAAATAACTCCTGCACAAATTTCACTGTCTGGATTTACCAGTTTATGTATCCATTCCTTCACCTACTGAAGAACATCTTGGCTGCCTTCGATTTGTGGCAGTTATGAATAACGTTGTTCTTCTTGGATAGCTAAAACTTTATATCCACTTGAACAAGTCCCCATTTCCCCCTCTCACTCGGCCCCTGCAACCCCATTCTTCCCTCTGCTTTATGAATTTGGCTCTTTTATACACCTCATGCAAGTGGAAGTGTGCGGGCTAGGTGACTTCAGTCGTGTCCGACTCTTTGTGATCCCATGGGCTATAGCCCACCAGGCTCCTCTGTCCATGGGATTCTCCAGGCAAGAATACTGGAGTGGACTGCCATTTCCTTCTCCAGGGGATCTTCTGTACCCAAAGATTGACCCTGGGTTTCCCAAATTGCAGGCAGATTCTTGCCTGAGCCACCAGGGAATCATGCAGGATTTGGATGCACCTGGGGGACGTTATGCTGAGAACCTGTCATCGGCTAACTTCACATACATAATTCAAGTACCGATGGTAAGACAGCGTCCCAGTGTTTTCTATAATCGCTCTTTCTGGGTGAAGGAGCCAGCTTAAGCCAGTGCAGTTGCTCATACACAAAGACCACTATTTAAAAATCACCTGTGAGTGCAGTTTTCAAAGGTTCGTATTCTTCCTATAAAAGGTTAATGAAATCAAGCTATTCCTGGCTGTTCCACAGGACTCTGGGGCACACTGCAGGTGCCAGGACTCAGTGTAGCAGGAAAGGAAATATTCTTTGGGGGCACTGAGTGTCCTTTTTAGAACACACCCTAAATCTATACAAAGAGAATCACAGGGATTGATGATTAGGGAGCTGGGGTATGCAGCTAATAGCCAGTCAGGGAAAGCTTTTAGTCTGGCTTCCAAAAGGGCTCCTGGGGTGGTGTTCATTAACTTCTTTAATGCACCTTTCTCTGGGTTCTGATTTGGTTAACAAACAAGAGCAAATGCATGTCTCAGTGGCAGACAGAATTTAATCAAGCTGGCAATATTGATACACAAAACCAAAATTTCATCGTATTTGTTTGCAAGGAGCTCACATGATTACCAGTCACACGATACCTTTCAGTATCATCTGTCTCAGTGGAAAAGCACTTATTATAATCAGAGGCCAGCTCAGCTTCTCAGAGTGAAGATGCACTGTCACACGACCCGGGGGCTCAGAGTCCACGGGCTGTGCCTCCTTTGGCTGCAGGAAAACCCTTTTGAGCCTCAGAGCTTATCAGAAAACTTCTTGAGAAGCTCAGAAATAAGAGCAAAAGGAGAATTGAGAATGAATGTCTAACGGGTTCACACCAATTTAGCTCTCCTGTCCTCTTCTCTGAGCCCCCCGCCCCCCAATAAAAGGTCAGCTACCTGAGGAAGTGTCCCCATGGTTACTGCGGGAAGACAGACATACAACAAAGAGCATTTCACGCACAGAAATCCAGCTGTGCTTGCCTCCCCCATGTCCTTGACGGCCAGCAGCCCCTTCCTCTGGGCCCCAGGAAGCCAGCCTCCATTCTGCTTCTGTTCTGCTCTGTGACCTGCCACCCTCACTTCCTCCCATCTCCAGAGTGTGTTAGACCTGTCTGAGCTCCACCACCCACTTCTCCTCTACAAAAGGGCACCATCTCTTTGCCTTTGGGTTCAGCTGCCACAGCCCAGGCAAGGATGCGTTACAGTCTGCAGGTCCTGCAGCTTCTAGATTCTACACTATTAACACTCTCTGGGGAAGTTCCCTCCATCAAAGGCTTCACCGTGTTGCCTGCAGAAACAGCCTTGGAACCCTGAGCTACTCTCATCATTTAGGGAAATTCTTATATCAGCTTGTGCTCAGTTGTGTCCGACTCTTCGTGAGCCCATGGACTGCAGCCCACCAGGCTCCTCTGTCCATGGAATTTTTTTCAGGAAAGAACCCTGGAGTAAGTTGCCAGGTGATTGTCCCAATCCAGGAATCAAACCTGCCTCTTTGACGTCTCCTGCTTTGGCAGACAATTCTTTACCACTGTGCCACCTGGGAAGCCCCCACACTGTACTGGATCTTGGACTACTTATCATCGAAGTTCCCAGGTGCCAAGCTTCTGAGCAGATCTTTCTAAGAATGGATAGTATCAGGCCTGTTGAATTAAATCTTTTTTTTTTTTTGCAGAGCTGTTAAGAATTCTTCTGGCACTACTAGTCTGGCACTTTTAGTCATTTTATTATGGAAATTTTCAAATTTTGGGGCCCTATTTGATATCCTATCTAATAAAGTATAAAAACTCCTTTACTATTGACAGTCTTGCAAGACAAAAGAAATTTATCACTGTGACGTTGAGACATTTGATGGTGATGTTGAGACACCCACTGTAACACGTGATTTTTATAACTTGATCTGAGGGCACTAAGTCTTTTACAAAGAGAACATTCACATTGAACAAGAACTGACTATACTGAAGAGCAAATACAGCATCCATTTCAACATGTTCTTTCACACCGTTCTACTTTGGTTCATGAGCTGTTTTCTTCATGTCAGAAGTGTGTACGTATCATTTAAAAATAAAAGTTTAAAAAAATAAAAAGAAAAGTTTAGATTCTGTGGCTTCATCACATTTTAGTAAGATTTCAGTTGAACCAAAGAACTGCATAAGGATATTTAAAACATATTTAATTTTTGCTTCTTACTGAAACATTATATATCACCAAACAGTATACAAATGTACAACTCACTGAAGCCCCAAAAATAGATGACGCTGTGTAATCAGAGCCAGGATCAGGGGAAAGCACATTTCTCACAATGAGACGCCTGCCCTCTGTGGTCACTCCCCTGCTCACGGCTGACTGCTGTGCCCGCTGTATGGTGTGGGCTTTGCTGGTTTTGATCTTCAGATGGATGGATTGTAGAGAAGGTACCCTTTGCCATCTAGCTTCTTTCATGAAACAAATTTCTGTTGTTGCATTTTACTGGTGTTGCTGCATTTTAAATTGCTATGCAGGATTTCACTGTGAAAAACCGTGATTTACTTGCTCATTGCATTGGTGATGGGCGTTTAGTTGGTCTCCTTCCCTTTGTTGTTGTCACTCAGTTCCTAAGTCCTCTCTTCATGACCCCACGGACTGCAACATGCCAGGCTTCTCTGTCCTTCACTATCTCCCAGAATTTTCCCAAACTCATGTCCATTTACTCATGTCCATCTCCTTCCCTTTGGGTTGCTGCAAACGCCCATTTGTGGATACCACATTAATCATCACATGGAATCCCCTAAGCTCCCTGGAGAGCTTCCAGGCGTATCGCTGGGGTTTCCCTAGATCCCACCAGGCTTTGGGAGAGCGGGGACTAGAGTTGTAGGAATGTCCACGATGCCGTCAGAGAAGGCAATGGCACCCCACTCCAGTACTCTTGCCTGGAAAATCCCATGGATGGAGGAGCCTGGTGGGGTGCAGTCCATGGGGTTGCTAAGAGTCAGACAGAACTGAGCGATTTCCCTTTCACTTTTCATTTTCCTGAATTGGAAAAGGAAATGGCAACCCACTCCAGTGTTCTTGCCTGGAGAATCCCAGGGACGGGGGAGCCTGGTGGGCTGCCGTCTATGGGGTCGCACAGAGTCGGACACGACTGAAGCGACTTAGCAGCAGCCACGATGCCATCAGCTCTCAGCGTGTCTGGTCTCCAGAACCTCCAGCCCCACACCAGCCACACCGGGTTCAGGGCTCAGAGGCAGGACCCCACCGCTGAGAGCAGTCATTGCTGCTGCTGCACCACCAGCCTCAGTTTCCTGGCTGTAGCTGTCGCCGCTCTGCTTTGTGTGTGCTTGCTTCTCCACCAGGTTCTGCAGGCGTGGACTGATGTGTGTGCGGGCTCCTTCAAGGCCCACACTGGAGTGGTCTGTGGAATGCAGTGGATAACACCAGTTGTCCCTTCTTGTTTTGGACTCAGTTTTTAAAGTGTCTGAAGCAGTGGTTTCCACCTCTTGCTGTTGTTCAGTCACTAATTAGTATCTGACTCTTTGTGACCACATGGACTACAGCACACCAGGCTCCCCTGTCCTTCCTGCTTACTAAAATGTGTCCATTGAGTCGGTGATGCTATTCAGCCAGCTCATGCTCTGTCACCTCCTTCTTGTCTTGCCACCAAACTTTCTCAGCATCAGGGTCTTTTCCAACATTTTGACTCTTTACATCAGGTAGCCCAAGTATTGGAGGTTCAGCTTCAGCATCAGTTCAGAATATTCAGGGTTGATTTCCTTTAAGATGAACTGGTTTGATCTATTTGCTATCCAGGGGACTCTCAAGCATCTTCTCCAGCACCACAGTTTGAAAGTATCAATTCTTTGGTGCTCAGCCTTCTTTGTGGTCCAACTCTCACATCCATACACGACTACTGGATAGACCATAGCTTTGACTATACAGATGCTGCCCATTACATGTATCCTGAGCATGGCAGAATGTCAGCTGTGGGATAAATAACAAGAAGCAGTGGTGTAGTAGGATTTGTACGAAGTCATGGTGACTGATAACACAAAGCAAGTGCAGAGTATAAACTCCCCAAAGAATGAGAAGTCCTGATTCCTCAGTGTTTCCTTTGTTGTCTTTAAGCTAACAGTATGAATCTTTGATTTTACCATCATTAATAAATATAATTTTATATTCATGTTCATGCAGGAATTCTAGGACATTTGGTACATGGTATACACTTTGAAAAAATTCTCAAAAAATGTTCAATAATACTAATTGCTTGAATTTGTAACATTTAATTTCCAAATAATAAGGACTATAATACTGAAACAGAAAGTAACCCTGGAAATGAAACCATGATATTTTAGCCCTGTTTGAATTAAGTTCACAGGAAAGTATCTAGATGGTACGTTTTCCTTATTATAATAATTTTAATGGCCTATAATTTTCACCATTTACATGACTTTTTATTGGGCTTTGATAATGGCTATTATGTAACTCATAAAATGTGTTAAGTGACTATTTTTTTGGATGCTAAATAACAGTTATGTAACATCAGAATTGTGTTTTCTTAAGAGTATGGTTGAACAAATCCATTAATATATTGGGTCCAATCTTTTAATTCTTTGGGTAACAGTTTATAACTTTGTATTTTATGACTGTTGATGATTCAGTTCTTTTTGATTAGTTTTTGACTGTATATCATCTTGTCCAGAGGCTGACGGTGATCCAGGAGAGATGGCATGGCCAGAAGGAATGGTACTGCTTCCGAGTACCATCCTTGCTTAATCTTTTACTCCCTGTCTTGTTACAGACAGTTAAATACATTTTAAATAACTTCTAAGATGAAATATCTTCTATTACATTTTCCTGGGCATTTTCCATTTCTATTGTTCTTCCTGTATTCCCAAAGTCCTAAATTCCCCTTCAGGACTATCTCACTCCTGACTGAAGAATTTCCTTAGCATCTCTTTTAGGAAAGCAGGTCTGCTGGGAACAATGTCTCAACCCTGCATCCCTGGACGATGTGTTTTCTGGGTGTAGAATTCTGGGTTTACATTCTGCTCATACATACCATACTGTGATCGCCCACAGGAAATCTGCAGACCTCAGGACCGCTGCTCCCTTATGTGTAAAATGCTGTTCCTCGCTGGCCGGTTTCTAGGATTTCTTTTAATCTTTAGTTTTCAGAATTTTGTCCCTGATATGTCTGGTCATGTTTCTCTTTGGGTTTATTTTGCTTTTTTCTGCTTATCTTGAACCTGTAAAATTTATATTTTTCACACAAATTCTCAGCTGCTATTTCTCCATGTACATTTTTCTGTTCCAATCTCTGTCTCCCCTCTGAGGGGTCCCATTCCAGTCCCACATTTGATATTGTGTCAGAATTCAGAATGTTTGCTATTGGCCTATTGTAACCTGAGTCTCTGTCATTCTTTTCTCATTTTCTTCTTTGTTCTTCTGATTGGATAATTTCTATTCATCTTTTGATTGGTGTCTAGTCAGTTCTTCTTTCTAATGAGGCCATTCTTTGAATTATTTTTCAGCTATTGTGTATCTCAGTTCTCAAATTTAATTGCATTCTCTCTTGAATTTCTACTTCTGTATTGAGAATGTCTGTGTTTCTGTTCACTTCAGGTGATGTGGAGGATGGTTAAAAGAGTTTCTTTAAATCTTTGATCATTCTGACATCTGGGTCATCAGACGGTTGACATTTTTGACTGTCTTTCCTTCTGAAAACTGTTCAAAATTTCACAGCCCTTGGCAAGTCAGGGCATTTTGCGGTTATAACTCAGACAATTAACACACAACATTGTGAGGCGCCTGAACCCTGTTAAAAATTCGGAGACTACGGACTTGTGTGTTTTGACAAGTAATCAACCCAGTTAGATTAAGACTGATCCAGATTAAGTTGTGCCTGGTTCTTTAGTATCAGCTTTATTTCCAAGCTGTGCTATACTGTTGGGGTTTGCCCCACAATCCCCCAGCATCGTGTGGGGTTGCCTGAGACACAGGCAACTCCCTTGACAGCACCCTCGCCAGGCTCCTCTGCGTGTGTTCCAGACTCGGGCAGCTTGGGGAACAGTCTGGAACCTTGTTGTTTCCTACAGGGAATTAGGGGCCTCTTATGGTCTCCCCCACACTCTCTGACTTCCAGGGACCCCTCTCCTTGGCCCGACAGCTAGAAATAGTCTCCAAGTTTTCTCCCGTCAGTCACGCTCTTCTGTGGGACTGGTCCTGCCCACAGGCTGGACAATGAGGGCAAATGGAGAGAACACGGATTTCACTTCTGCACGGTCTTCACAGAACTGGGGAGTCTTCCCATGGTTCCTTTCTCCAGGAATGGTTTTCCTCTGGTCCTGTCCTGTCACAGGTCTGCAGGCCTGGAGCAAAGAAAAGATTTCTCTCCACATTCTCTGGTGGCTCTGAGAGCCAGTTTTTCTCAACATTCTGTCCAAAGGACAGTTTTTTCTTGGAGTTTTTGTTGTGAGCCTTTGCGGGGCCATCCCTGTTCAGCCAGCCTGTGCTTGGGTCAAAGCCAGAGATGAAGGGAAGAAAGAAAACTGAACACTGGAACTGACTGTGGCCACATGGTTATCAATGTAGCTTTTGTATTTTGTCCATAGTTTTCATTTGTGATTTCATTTCACTGTGGTGGGAATTGTCTGTGCTGGGCTTGTGGTGTCTTAGGTGGAACCAGAAATCTGAATCCTTTATATAAAAAAATATTATTTAGCCATTGAGGACTATTTCACAAATGTTAACCGACGACACATTAAACACTGTTTCTGAATCTCTAATATCACTCTGATTCTAAGGAAAACACATGAGTGTAGGATGAGAGGAAATTTTCAGTTTTTAGTGACATAATCAATGCAATAATTTGCCAAAAAACAACCAAAACAACATAATTTTACATTTGGGGTTTTCCCTAAGAGTCCAAAGAAACAAATGATACATAAGACAGTATTGCTGCTGCTCCTGCTAAGTCACTTCAGTCGTGTCTGACTCTGTGTGACCACATGGACGGCAGCCCACCAGGATCCCCCGTCCCAGGGATTCTCCAGGCAAGAACACTGGAGTGGGTTGCCATTTCCTTCTCCAATGCATGAAAGTGAAAAGTGAAAGTGAAGTTGCTCAGTCATGTCCGACTCTTAGCAACCCCATGGACTGCAGCCTACCAGGCTTCTCTGTCCATGGGATTTTCCAGGCAAGAGCACTGGAGTGGTGTGCCATTGCCTTCAGATTCCAGTAATTAGTGCAGGAAAAGGAAGAGACACCTGACTGGAAAGAACCTGTGACTGTATGGCTACTGTCAGCTCAGATGCTGGGAAGGCTCAGTTAACATGTATTACTTGCTCTGTATTTTAGCGAGTATCACAGAAGTAATATTAAGTATCATAATTCACTTAAATAATATGAAGCATATGTCTAGTGGAAATACATCAACCCAAAGAGGTTTCATAAAATAAAACAAAATAAAATATTAACTAAAGTAAAATAGGATAAAATGATGGAGAAATAGACCAATGATCCCAGATCTGGGCTTTAATGTTTTTAATCTAAATCTAGTTCTAAAATAGTTCTTTTGTGTGTATATACCACATCTTCTTTATCCATTTCTCTGTCCATGGACATTTGGTTGCTTCCATGTCCTGGCTATTGTAAATAGTACAACTGACTCACTTTGCTATACAATAGGAACTAAACCAACACTGTAAATCAACTACAGTCCAATAAAAAAATTTTTTTTAGAATGATGGAGAATTTTCAGGCCATTACACATACTATTCCGTGTACTATATACACCATATATAGTAGTACTGAAAGGTCTTTTATATAATAGTGGGTTAAATTAAGTTTAATTCTGTGTATTCAAAAAATAAACTGATGAAATGAGTTATTACTCTCCTAAAGTTATAAATATAATAAATTAGCTCACTGAAAACAGAAATCTTTTTAAAAATGTTTGTTTTAAAATATAAAAAATACTGCTATCTTTGAACTAGGGATAATTAATGGTTGATCAAATGATACAAAATCATTGTACATCATATATTCACATAATTTGGCATAATGACAGACTTAGTCCATGAAACTGAAGGTCTTCTTTCTCTTTCAATTATAAAATCTTCTCATATCAAACTCTTAAAAAAAAAAAACTGTAAAAACTTGAAAACTAGTAGACCCAACCAAAGTATAGCATCTTCTATAGATTTGTAGGGCTCTCCTGGTGGCTCAGTGGTAAAGAACCCACCTGTCAATGCAGGTGACATGGGTTCCATCTCTGGGTCAGGAAGATCCCCTGGAGAAAGAAATGGCAGCCCACTCTAGTATTCTTGCCTGGGAAATCCCATGGACAGAGGAACCTGGTGGGCTATAGTCCATGGGATCACAAAGAGTCCGACAGGACTTAGTGGCTAAATAACAACAACATAGATTTGTACTGTACAGTATTAATTAAAGATATCTTGGAAGGGAAATCTTCTGTATTCTCAACATAAGGGTTTAAACGTGCTCGTTGTTTTGAATCTTACTGAAGTGGGTTATTGTAAGGGTTTATGTGATTCCTTATAATTTTCAACTGTAATAATAAAATAATTCTGTCATATTTTCCATTGTGAAGTTCCTTGCCTGAACATAAAAAGCATTACTGGAGATTTCCAGGGCAACCAAGGAAACTCAATTAGGTTGTACCTTTTAATTTTTTATGTTGTTAAAGCTGGTGTAATGAAAAGGTCAGTTCAAGCCTTTGAAATGAAAACACTCATTTCAGCTCTTTTGGATTTCACCAAGCCCAGTTTCCAAGGGCTGCCACTTTGTGGACCAGAAAAAGGGGAAAAGGCAAAAATCAACGGGAAAAACAGGTTGGATGTCATGCTTCGCCCCGAGCTGCAGCCTTTCCCTGTTTGCACCCCACACGCTTTCATCAGATTCGCTAAATCTGACACCAGGCGGCCGCTTCATCCTTGTCTTTGCTCCAGCCAGGACCAATTCAGGCTCGAGGTGTAACCTGGCAGCCTGCCACCTCAGCCCCGCGCGCTTGCTCTCAGCCCGGAGCTTCCTGTGGTACCGTCTGCCATGGGGCGGCACAGCCCGGGAAGTGCTTGGGAATCAGTTCCGGGGCAGCCCAGGACCTGTGGAGACCGGAAGACCGCGGAGACCTGCCTGCGTGAGCAGACCTACCCTGGGCTCTGCAGAGGGTCCTGCGTGGCGGGACCTTGCTCCCTGCAGAGGTCATTGGCTCCTTCTTCCTTCACCGCTTCGGCCATTCTCAGACCTCACTCCTTCCGTTCTTCTCACACACTGTTCGTCTGTCTAGAACCCGGTACCGTCCTCTTCTCCAGGGACCGACCCCCGCTTCCTCCCTCCCCTCACAAAGGCAGGCCTCAAGGGAAAGATGATTCCTGCAGGGGACGTTTTCCTGGTGTTTTTTAAGGAGCACCCCTCTGTCTCGTGGTCCTGTCACAGACAGGTCTTGTACTTTTCCTTTGGAGAATTGATCGCCGTCCATGGAAACGGCGCATGGGAGGGAGTCTGTCCTCTCTCCTGCTCTGTCCGTCCTGTCACAAAGAAGACAATCGCTAGTTGTCTGACAAATGGAAACAACCCTTTAATCTATAGTCCCCATCCCCCCCCCCCCCCCCCCACACCGCCTGCTGCATCCACAGCAGAACCACCCTCTCGGTCGTGGCCAGAGCGGTGGGCTCAGGAGGCAGGTCTGTCCACGGGCTCCCCTCGCTTGGACCCCCTTGGGCGTCTCTGCTGCCTCCCACCCCGGGAGGCCCCCGCCCCCTTGTGTTCAGTCCACCGTGTGGACCTTCTCCTCACGCCTCCGCACTGTGCTTCACTCCGTGTCAGTTTCCAGGTGATTCCTGGTCCTTTGGCTCTTCTATACTGATGCCGTGCCCCCGCCCCGGGGTTGGCTGGTGCCAGATGCTTTTTAAAAGGAGTTTACCTATGTCAGCTCATCCTCCTCACAGCTGTCTGTGCCACGTGCTGTATCACCATCCACATTTTCCTGAGAAAACCCCTGGGAATAGGCAAGTTCAGAAGCTTGAGGAAGGTCATGTTGCTGGTTAGCAGCTGACCTGAGATTTGAAATGGGCATCTGGCCACAGGGTAGACGGAGACCAGCAGAGAAAAGACACCCCCTACCCCTTTCATTCCACAGGATGCTCTCCTTTAACCAGGGGGACAAATGAGTATGGGTAAGTAATAGGAGGATAATCATGACAAGAGCATAAACAGAAAAACTTAAATTCCAAGCAAAAGCACTTGAGGAAATTATTTTTTGATTTTCTTCTTTTACCAGAAGATGAAGTTCATATCTCAGAAAACACTTATTGACAGAATTATCCTGGGACTGTCAATTATGTCATGATAAGTTCCCAAAGATAAGGTTACTTATAATTTTGGTTTCCTGAGGATAGAGGTCAGATCTGACAGCCTAATAAGGTCTGGTCCTCTTTGTGACTTTGCCAGACAAAGCCAAATTTGATCATTCTTTTCCCATTCTAAAAGCTAACAGCTAGATTACAGAGTCCTAGTTTTCAGAATGTATTCTCTAGATGTAGGTTAGGATGGAAAAACCTGTCAGTATGGCAGGAATGATAAGGGAACTAAATGGAAAGGTGCAAGTGGGCTCCTTCTGTGTTGTTAATAACTACACTTGTGAGAGATTTTCCTCTGAGCTACTGCTTTAAACTAAAAGAGAGATGCTAGCAATAGTTACCATGGTAACCAAAAGTCAACTGTATCCCAAACTTCCTCCTGACTTCCTTTGTAAAAAAAATGGTTCTGGGTAAGTTTTTTTCATTTAACTTAACTTTCAAGAAAAGGTTAAGATTTAAAGGGTCCTGAATTTTCTTTGGGTGGGTAAAAAGCTCTGGAGTCCAGGAAGAAGTGGCTGCTTCTTATTTCTGACTGGTGTGGGTTCTTATTACTGGGGATGCTAGCCCATTGGCATGGAGGGGGAACTGTTGGTCCAAAAGGCAGCCAAGCTGACGTGTAGCTGAAAATCAGTATTGCAACTCGAAAACTCCGTTGTTAGACACTAACTGCAAGTGCACAAACACCAAATTGCTGGTTGAGGAGAAAATCAGAGAAATGATCCTCCTACTTCTTCTAAAGGGTTTGAGTCCAGAGTGTGATTCCAAGACCATTGTGTCTTCTTTGACATCACGACAGCTCCTTCAGGACGTTACAGTTCAGGTCCCTGCAGCCAATCCTGCAAGCTGAAGTGAGTCACCAACCAGTTTCCCAGAAACATTTAAAAATTCATGATCTCCATTTTTAAGTTTCCTTCCTTCACTCCTCCTTCCCTTCTTCTTTCCTTCATCCTTCCTTCCCTCCCTCCGAGGGAGGGCTGTGTTTCTGACTGCTTCCTGACCCTTCAGTCCTCAGCTGGCTTCACTATTGCTGTGAAATCATGGTTCCTATGATCCCACAAACCTATTTCTTTATTTGCTATTTTTCCCTTTGACATTTAGGGAAGACCAGTGAGAACCTCGAGTGCTTCTGGCAGAATTGTTGGGTCTCTGGGGAAGGCCCTGGTTTGCTGTGCTTTCCTCTGGGTTTCAAGTTTTACTCAGCCCCTGCAGATGGCTCAGAGGCAGACTGGACATGCACGGCTCAGCCTGGGAAGGAAGGACCAAGACAGGGCTGGTGGTGACAGAGAGAAAGGCGGGGATGGGGGGGGGAGGGTTGGGGGGGTGGGGGGGTCGGTTCTGAAGTCCTCTGCTTCTGATTTCTCAGGGGAGTGCCACAATTTCCTCATGCATCTCCCTCGGGTCAGGAAGGCTGACTGCGTGCAAGGGGACAAGGACGGGTGTCAGCTTTCCCTCCAGCCTGTTCCGGTCACCAGCCTGGCCCAGAGGCCAGGGGGTGTGCGCGCAGAGAGCCCCCTGCGTGTCGTGATCACCAGTCACCTTTGCTGACAGCCGTTCTGGACCTAGTTTGCAGCTTTTAAAGCCTTGGTGTTACAGAGAGTGTCCCTCAATTTAGATTAAGCTCAAATCACTTTATTGAACCCCTGGCACCAGCTCCAGGTCTTTCATTTTGATTTAGTTGGATTTCTGCTTCCTGGAAAAGACTAACGTTGTGAATTTGCCCAAGGACCTAGGAGAGGGCATCGGGGCAGAATAGGACCAGGATCTGAATTAATTCTGAAATGTGTTGTCTTCTAAACTGTTCTTAATTTATACAGAAGGTTCTCATACTTTCGGGTGTGTTTTGTATGTAATAATGGGGTCACCAGGACAGCATACATCCTAAGGAAGATTCTCATTCTTTAGTTTTCAGTCCTTTAAACACAGACTGTATCAGAGATGATTGAATTTATGTCATATGAAATGTACCAGGACTGAAGGATGAACTCTAGTGCAGATTTTTTTTCCTTCTTTTAAATTTTCTCTAGGGCTTCATATTCTGATGTTATTTTTATTGAAGTATAGTAGATTTACAGTGTTGTTTGCTTCATGTGTACACCACAGTGACTCAGTTATGCATACATACATATATATATTCTTTTTCAGATACTTTTATAAGTTCAGATGCAAAATATTGAGTGTTATTCCTTGTGTTATACAGTAGGTCCTTGTTGGTTATTTATTTTATGTAGAGTAGTGTGTGTATATCTATCAACCCCAAACCCCTAGTTTATTGCCCCCCACCCTGATTTCCCCTTTGGCAATGTAAATTTGTTTTCTATGTCTGTGGGTCTATTTCTGTTTCGTGAATAAGTTAATTTGTGTCTTTTTTTTTTTAAGATTCTGCATATAAGTGGTATATGTGTGCATGCTAAGTGGCTTCAGTCGTGCCTGACTCTTTGGGTGGTGTTTGCATCAATGTCTGCAAGTAGGGGTGTGTTTACCCCTTATTTCTGATTTGCGTACATGAGGCTCCTTCTCTGCCTAACTGCTCTAGTAAACACTTGCAGTGGACATTGCTGGGATGCTGGCTGTCCTTGACTTTCTCCTGGGCTGAGTGGCAATATTTCCTTTGATTCCTCCCGAGGAAGTCTCTGGCTTTTCGGTTGTTGCGTGTATATATAAAAGTGGAATTCAGTAGTTCCTTTGATACTTCATTTTTTTCATCAAGAGGGGTTATATTTTGCCAAAGCCTCTCAAGCCCCATGGAGGTTATTGTGGGGTTCTCGCTCTCGGCGCCAGTGTGAGGGGGGCAGCACCGTGGCTGGCGCTCCCTGCGACCCTGGGACAAACTCCTTTGGATCAGGACACAGTTTTCTCTAAAGCACCAAGGATGCTGCTTGCCCCTGTGACAGGAGGGGCCCATGCCCGGGCAGCACTGCGGCCTTGCGGTTTGGAGCTCCTGTGATGTCGCTGCTCCCCTCTGACTCTGGGGCCCCACCAGCCTCCCGAGGCCTCTGCCCTCCCTGACTCTCAGCAGGTGTGTGATCACTGGTGCTTCCTGGTACCAGCCAGGACAGCCTGGCATCGTCTACCTGCTCCTCTCACTGGATCTTGACCCTACTAAGGGATCCCATCCTCAGAGTTCCCTAGAGGTGCCGGTCTCTGGGTGTGTTGGTCATGGGAATTTCTGAAGTCCCCTGCCCTCTTCTTCACCCCATTGGAGTGTCCCCAGACTTCCTTGGGGACTGATGAGCACACACTGGTCTCTCTGTTTCAGTAGCTCTTCTGGACTTCCCCGGTGGCTCAGACAGTAAAGCGTCTGCCTGCAATGTGGGAGACCCGAGTTCAATCCCTGGGCCGGGAAGATCTCCTGGAGAAGGAAATGGCACCCCACTCCAGTATTCTTGCCTGGAAAATCCCATGGACAGAGGAGCCTGGTAGGCTACAGTCCACAGGGTCACAAGAGTCAGACACGACTGAGCGACTTCACTTCACTTCACTTCTGTGTAATTTAGAGCCGACAGATTTTGTGTCTTCTAAGTTTCACGATGTTGGGTGGTTGGTTCCCCCTGCATCATACTTGCTGCTCTGTGAGGTGAGACAAGCGAGTGGGTTCTGTGAGACACCTCCCCTGTGTTTCTAGGGCGAACGTGCCATGTGTCCAGGGAGACGTCTCTGGTAATCTGTGGAGCACCCGTGTCAAGGGTCGGGGGAGTCTCCACACCCCCCATGCTGGCGGGAGGATGCTCACGGATGCTGTCCTAGTGCATGAGCCCTAGGAGAGGCTGGGAGGCTCCATCCCTCCCTCCGGGCCATGAGAGGGATCTGTGGGGAGACGGAGCGGGGGCCCCGTGGGCAGGCGGGTCTGGCCCGTTTTCTGATCAGGTTGACCCGCATGTGTACCTGCCCCGTGCGCTCAGGTCTCCTCAGGGCTGAGATTCTGAAACTTGTCACCGAATCTTCATCAGTCATGTTACTGAGTCACGTCTGCCCTACCTGCGTCCAGACACTGTCCTGACTCCTGCTTCCTGCTCCTACCATTTCACGAAATCCATTAACTTTGTGACTCTGACTTTTTTTTTTTTCCAAGAACCATCTCCCCAAGTACTCATAATACAAATATCTACTTTTGTATAATCTGAAAGGGACTCAGATTTTCCCCTTGGCTGGGTAAGCAGGTACACTGTAATTTTCTTACAGATGACAGAGAATCGGGCCCATGTGATGCTCTAGTTCCCGTGGGTTGTGTGCAGCCGCTCACACACCATTCAGGCTGGTGACGAGGCACACTGCGGCCTGAATGTCAGAGTCACCCCGCTAGGGGTGTCAGGACCCCTCCTGCTCTCGATTTCTGTCTGAACCCACGAGCAGACTCATTTTCAGCCTGTGGTCCCCAGGGTGTTGTTCAATGGGGCTCAGAACATTGTCCTCGTAACACGGCTCATTAGGAGGGAACATTTCCATCTTCTCTTCTCTGTGCTATTCAGTTGGAGGTGTTTATCTGTATAGTTTTTGTGTTAGATTCATCAAGATTCAAACTGTGTTGTGAATAAAACTGAGGGAGGCAGGATGCACAGGAGAAACATGAAAAGATTTCTTCCTTTTTTGCAGCATAAAGAGGTAATTATATAAAATTTAAAGTAAGATTTTTATCCATTATTATTGGCCCAACTTCACAAGATGGTACCCCTAGTAACAGGACAAGAAGGCCTACTACAAAGTGCATATTCTGCAAAGTCCAGTGTTTCTGATAAGATCAAGATAACTTTATTTTTTCCAGAAAATTTTACTGATTTCTTTAACTTAGCTATTCCCATTACATTAGTTTTATTTCCGTTTATGTTCAGAATTATGGAGAGCCTCCACATCATGTCGCAGTGCGTGTTATAAGGGGCCCTGAGAAGAATGAATGCTTATTTCTTTTGAACCCTAATGTTGTCCCAGATCCTAAATAAGATAAACCAGAGAAAGTTTACAGAAAGCCTAAACATCTGTCATAGCAAGAGTTGTCATCTGTATGCTATAACATGTTGACCTTTTAGATAATAAATATTTTACTTATAAAGTATTTTTAAAGTTGTTGGAAATATGAATTAATACTATTTACATCATAAGATACACATTTTGTATTATAGTGAAAGTCACTCATTCATGTCCAATTCTTTGCTACCCCTTGGACTATCCAGGCCAGAATACTGAAGCCTTTCCCTTCTCCAGGGGATCTTCCCAATCCAGGGATCGAACCCAAGTCTCCAGCATTGCAGGTGAATTCTTAACCAACTGAGCCACAAAGGAAGCCCTTTGTGTATTAAAAGATGTAATTAATATGTACCAGTAATTTGGGATGAAAGGTAAAGCTTAAATGGTGATTCATAATAATAAAATACTTTTTTGTAACCTTGAAGTCATACTGAAATGTGACATAGCCCTAAAATAGGGACCATGTACGTCTATGCTCACATGGCATTGAAAGTGGAAGTGTTAGTCGCTCAGTTGTATCCAGCTCTCTGTGACCCCATGGAGTGTAGCATGCCAGGCTCCTCTGTCTATGGAATTGTCCAAGCAAGAATTCTCCAACGGTTTCCATGCCCTTCTGCAGGGAATCTTCCTGACCTAGGGATGGAACCTGAGTCTCCTGCCTTGCAGGTGGATTCTTTACCATCTGAGCCACCAGGGAAGCCCGACATGGCATTAACTGACCTTATAATCTGGTGTTTCTGGAAGGGACCTAAGAGGTCCTGTAGTACAAGATTCCAGCTGATACAGGAATGCCTTTGCCCCCGGGGTTCCTGAGAACTTACGCTTTCTCGGATAGAGCGTTTCCAGTGACAGAGGCATCACCACCTTCAAAGGCAGCATGTTCTGGGTGACTGTAAGCTTTAGACAGCCATTCATGTGCTCACCCAAAACATGTCCTCCTGCGGCTTCCAGCATCTTTCCTTGGCATGGCACCCTCACGCCACTGGGTTCCTGGCCCACTCCCCCTGGCCCACACCTCAAGCGTTGAGATGGGATGATGGGATCTCCCCACTAGGCTTGGGTCCCCTTTCTAAACCACACTTGCTGCCTCTCCAGCTGTTCCTTGTGTGACCCACTTTTCAGTCACCTTCTACCACGCTCTAACACATGCTCGTTTTCAGATTCTTTTCCCTTATAGGTTGTTATAAAATACTGGACAGAGTTCCCTGTGCTATACAGTAGGTCCTTGTTGGTTATCCATTTTGTATATCACAGTGTGTATATGTTAATCACAGCCTCCTAATGAATCCCCCCCACTTTCCCTTTCAGTAACCTTAAGTTTGTTTTGTAGGTCTGTGGATCTATTTCTTTTTGCAAATAAGTTCATTTGTATGTTTTTTTTCTTTCAGATTCCACATGTAAGTGATATATGGCATTTCTCTCTCTCCGTCTGGCTTGCATCAGTCAGTATGATAGTCTCTAGGCTTCTCCATGCTGCTTCTAATGGCGTTCTTTCATCATTTGGTGGGTGAACAGTATCCACTGTACACGTGGACCACATCCTATCATCCGTTCCTCTGTCGATGGGCCTTCAGCCTGTCTCCACGTCTTGGCCATTGTGAATAGTGCTGCAATGAACACTGGTGCACACGCTTCCTTTCTAATTGGAGTTTTGTCCCAGAAGTGGGTTTGCTGGGTCACATGGCAGCTCAAGTTTAGTTTTGTAAGGAACCTCCATAACTTTCTCCACGGCGCTGCACCAATCGTCATTCCGACCAACAGCGTAGGAGGGCTCCTTTTTCTCCATGCCCCCTGCAGCGTTCCTTGCTTGTAGACTCTTTGGTCGTGGCTGTTCTGGCAGGACTGAGAGGATACCTCAGATCAGATCAGTCGCTCAGTCGTGTCTGACTCTTTGCGACCCCATGAATTGCAGCATGCCAGGCCTCCCTGTCCATCACCAACTCCCGGAGTTCACTCAGACTCATGTCCATCGAGTCAGTGATGCCATCCAGCCATCTCATCCTCTGTCGTCCCCTTCTCCTCTTGTCCCCAACCCCTCCCAGCATCAGAGTCTTTTCCAATGAGTCAACTCTTCGCATGAGGTGGCCAAAGTATTGGAGTTTCAGCTTTAGCATCATTCCTTCCAAAGAAATCCCAGGGCTGATCTCCTTCAGAATGGACTGGTTGGATCTCCTTGCAGGCCAAGGGACTCTCAAGAGTCTTCTCCAACACCACAGTTCAAAAGCATCAATTCTCCGGTGCTCAGCTTTCTTCACAGTCCAACTCACATCCATACATGACCACTGGAAAAACCATAGCCTTGACTAGACGGACCTTTGTTGGCAAAGTAATGTCTCTGCTTTTGAATATGCTATCTAGGTTGGTCATAACTTTCCTTCCAAGGAGTAAGCGTCTTTTAATTTCATGGCTGCAGTCACCATCTGTAGTGATTTTGGAGCCCCAAAAATAAAGTCTGACACTGTTTCCACTGTTTCCCCATCTATTTCCCATGAAGTGATGAGACCGGATGCCATGATCTTCGTTTTCTGAATGTTGAGCTTTAGGCCAACTTTTTCACTCTCCACTTTCACTTTCATCAAGAGGCCTTTGAGTTCCTCTTCACTTTCTGCCATAAGGGTGGTGTCATCTGCATATCTGAGGATACGGATACCTCACTCTAGTTTGATTTGCACTTGAGTCTGTTTTGAAAGTGGATTTCTTAGGTTGCCACTGATGCTCGTGCTTCTAAAAGCCCCTGTGGGCGCTAACAGGGGATGTCACCCACCCGTGCTCTGGGACGCACAGAGCACCTCGCAGATGTTGGCCTGTCCAATATATGCCTCCAAGGTCTGTGATGGCTGCGTGTTACTCCCATTTTACAGGTCAAGCCATAAATGATGTGAAAGACAATGAGAGTTCCTCCATATCACACTAAGAGTGGATGAAACCAGAACATCCAGGTGAAAAGTGAGAATACATTTGCCCCAATTTCTGGAAACAAGCCAGTTTATAGACTAGCACCATGTGGATTGTTCTAAAACCAGTTATCCACATTTGAAATTAAGAAAGATGCCCTGATCCCTGTCTTGATGAGCAAAGCCTCAATTATAATGATGGCTGAGAAACCTATTTATCATTGTTTGAACACCAGTTTAAATAGTGATAGTGACGTGAGAATAAATTCTATAAGGGGTGCCTGAAGGATCTGTTTGACAACTGATTTCATTAACCTGCTGTCTCCATAGGTACTTCTACCATCAAGATGAAGAGGCTAGCTGTCCCACCCCTGCTCAAAGGGCAATGGGAGAAAACTAGGGTGGGTCCAGCAAATGGAAACTGTTTAGGGATGTCTATTCCCTTGGGATATTCACAGGAGGTTAAAGCATTTATGTTAATAGTTGAGTTCATGAATAATTGGTCTTCACGCAGAGTTCACTGTGGGCACAGTTTTAATGAGGACAGAGTGTGGCGTCTTGAAGACAGTTCCCGTCTTCCTTGCCTTTTCCCCGCTCTGGTGCCCCCATGTCCACACGGCAGGGCCCCCGTGAGGCCCATGGCCGGCAGTGCCCCTTCAAGGCTCCCCTCCCTGCTGATGTGAAAATGGGCTTCATCAGTCGAGGCCCTGGAGCATGCGTCTACAGGCAGATGTCAGACTGTAGGGGGGCACCTTCAGCCACAGAGAGATTCCCGCAGTGGGCTGTGGCTGGTTCAGCACCCCGCGTGGTGGCCTGGCTTTCTGGGCCCCAAGTCCTAACGACCTGCCGACGTGAAGTGACTGTTGTCTGTCTAGTTCAAACTGGCTGTTTGTGGTGCGTCCACAACTAGGGTGGGGATCAGCACGTGAGTGTGAGCCTGACTTGCTTTTCAGATTTTCATTCTGGGATTAACAGAAAACTGATGTTTGCTTTCAATATCTCATTATTTTCCTCAGGTGCACATATACTTTGAAACACAGGATTCTTTTTTGAGATTTCTCATTTTTTTTGCCTTTTAATTCATTACTTTTTAATTGAAGGGCATTTGATTTACAGTTGTATTCATTTTTGCTGTACAACAAAGTGGTTCAGTTATATACATATGATGGTGGTGGTTGAGTTGCTGAGTTGTATCTGACTCTTTGCAACCGCATGGACGGAAGCCTGCCAGGCTCCACTGTCCCCGGGATTCCCAGGCAGGACACTGGGGTGGGTAGTTGCCGCCGCCTCCTCCAGGGGAGCTTCTCAACCCAGGGGCTGAACCCAGGTCTCCTGCATTGCAGGCAATCTCCTGCATTGCAGGCGGATTCTTTACCCACTGAGCCACCAAGGAAATCAGTTATAAAAGTATATAGACACATAGCCTTTTTTATATTCTTTCATTGCACTTTACCACAGGATAGTGAATATAGTCCCTGTTCTAAACAGTACGACCTTGTTGCTTATCCCTCCTGAATACACTGTTCTGCATCTGCCAACCCCAACCTCCTAATCCATCTCCTCCCCACTGGGCAACCTCAGGGCGATTCTCTGAGTCTTTGTTTCATAGACAGGCTCACTCGGATTCTGATGTGTCTTTGCAGACCTCATGCATGAATGGAGGCCTAAGTGGGAACAGCAGGTGGAGGTTTGCCCTGGGAAGACTCCCTCATCAACCTGAAAGGGTCCCTTCTCATCAGGCTTCTGGCACCCCAGGAAACTCCTCGTCTGGATGGAGTTGAGTAGCTGATCCTTTGTAACATCTCTAATCCTGTATAAAGAGCAGTAAAGTGTGTGTGTATCGGCCATGGCTGACCCCGTCTCCTGACCTTTGTCAGAAAATCATCTTCAATTCCTGTGGAGGTTCTCAGCACCTCTGAACACCAAGTGCTGATTACACAGACTCAGTGGATCAGATTTGAAAGTGATTTTGCTACATTCTGGTGTCATTGTTCCCTGGTCCTATAAATTCTTAGATCTGTTCAGCTGGCTGACCTATGACATGAAGAGACTGAAGTTAAATTCTTGAATATCCATTCCATTTAATATATGTAATGGAGCCTATTTTGAAAGCCTTACGTTGCAAACTTATACAAGAACAGAAAAGGGAGTCTTTTACCCAAGAATCTTAAGATTTATTTAGTGAAATAAAGTATAGATTTCTAGGGGCTTCCCAGGTGGCACAGTGGTAAACACACAGGTTTGATCCCTGGGTTGGAAGATCCCTGGAGAAGGGAATGGCAATCCACCACACTATTCTTGCCTGGAGAATCACATGGATATAGGAGCCTGGCAGGCTATAGTCCATAGGGTTGCAAGAGTCAGACATGACTGAACATGCACGCATAGGCACATAAGGCATAAACTTATGAAAAAATGCTCCTCAAGATGATCATTTTACATTGATGCTTCAGGGGCTTTAGATCCAGGCCAACTCAGCTCAGCCATGACTCTGGATAAACCCAGCCCTCCAGAGGTCTGGGCATGAATTGTCCCAACCCCGGTTCTCCCGGTTTCCAGCAAAAGGGTTTCAGTTTGCCCAGCTCTTAGTGCTAGGGAGGGAGTGGAGACTGACAAGCTTTTCACTTGTCAGAGCTTCAGAATTCTTCTTCAAGTTTTGTTTAGGTTTTGCTTTTAGGGTTATACTAGCTGCATAGACGGAGAAGGCAATGGCACCCCACTCCAATACTCTTGCCTGGAAAATCCCATGGATGGAGGAGCTGGGTAGGCTGCAGTCCATGGGGTCGCTAAGAGTCGGACATGACTGAGTGATTCACTTTCACTTTTCACTTTCATGCATTGGAGAAGGAAATGGCAACCCACTCCAGTGTTCTTGCCTGGAGAATCCTAGGGATGGCGGAGCCTGGTGGGCTGCCGTCTATGGGGTTGCACAGAGTCAGACACGACTGAAGCGACTTAGCTAGCTAGCCGCATAAAAGAAATGAAAAATATTCCCAGTTTTTCCAAGAGATAAATCCAATTTTGCCTTTGAAGTTGATTGTTAAACTTGAAGTCTTGAGGTTATGACCTTAGAAATAATAACACAAGCTTTGGCTATTTGTTGTAATAATGTTCTGATTTGATGATACAAGCTCTAAAATAATCCTACAGTAGATTTAATTGACGTTTTTATCTCAGTCTACTGTGGATCTTATTTTGTGTTCTAAGTATATTTTTCTGATAAACTAAAATTTTAAAATATTTGGGCCTAAATTTTAAATTGGATTACCAAACAGACTGTAGGAAAAAAATCCAAGGTCATTTTGATAATTGATGCAGAGGAATGAAGCTTAACTTCCTGGAAGAGCATTTTTCTGTTCATTTCATTTCCATTCAATTCAATTAAAAAATATCCTAATCTCTACCCTTGAATTATTAATTGAGTCTTTTTTCATGTATCAACTATGTACAAAGCCCTGGAGATAACATATATAATTAATATTGTTTCCCTGATCTAAATGAAGGGTAAATAGTAAGAGAGAGACAGAATGCGAATTAAATTTAAAGCAATCTGGTAGATGTTGTAACTCAAGCACAGGCTTATCTGAAGAGAAGTCAAGACAAATTTTAGATGGCAACTCAATATTGAGCAGTCAGGGACAGCATCCTCACAGCGATTTTTCTGGGTGTGACTCATAAAGGGATTTTTGTCTAAGAAGGGTAAGGAAATCAGAAACAGAAAATACAATCTCTGCAGGCCAGCATGAAACAGCATGATAAATGCAGGTGTGTGGGTATCACAATGAGGCTGAAGCTGGGGCTCATGGCACCATTGTGGGGCAAGAGACTGAATGAGTAAAACAGGGATCATATTGTGAAAGGACTTCTGTGTCCCTACAAATAATCTGAGTTCTGTCTCCTACACAACAGGAAATCACTGATGTGCTTTCAATCAGAATAACCGAATCAGACTTGGATATTAGAGAGATTCTGCCTAAAGCGGTGGCAATGGTGGATAGTTCATCTGGGGGGAGTGCATTTGGGGGACGCTGAAGGCATGACTGTGCTATGAAGCAAACATGTGAGCAGATTTCAGCCTTCATGAACAGCTCTAAAGAGTCGACAAATAATTGGACCACTAAGCAGTAGCTCAGGAGGGAGGAGAAGGGGGCGACAGAGGATGAGATGGTTGGATGGCATCACCGACTCAATGGACATGAGTTTGGGTAAACTCCAGGAGTTGGTGATGGACAGGGAGGCCTGGTGTGCTGCAGTCCATGGGGTCACAAAGAGTCAGACACGACTGAGTGACTGAACTGAACTGAACTGAACTGATATTGTTACTTAGAAAAGCTAATAAGGGAAGATGATCAATAATTTTTTTCTGTGTGTAAATAAGAAAGCGAGTAAGAAAAGTCACACATACATTTCCTTGTTTTTATAAAAGGAAGCACAGAAAGGACACAGCGAGAGGAAATGAGATTGGTTTCCTACAGGAGGCAGCGAAGAGAGGCGTGAGGGATGAAATAGATCTCTGATTATTCCCGTGAGGGCTCTGACTTTTAGAACAACTTCATGTTTCCACAAAATAAGTAAAATCAACAAGTATGGAAGAAGAAGAAGAAAATCCAAAATACAGCAAAATGAAATGAATAAGGTTTATGCTTTTCAAATAAAAAACTTAAACATACTGAAGGGTGAGGGAGAAGAATGAATTAGTAACTCCAGAACAACCTGTTTCTTTGGACAGCTATTTTGACTCTTTAAACACAGGGAAGTGACTTGGCAATTATGAAACTGCTTTGTGTGTTTTTTAGGTGTGAGAAAATAAGTAAATAGACAGAGATCTTATGGATAGTGTGAAGTTTTTCCCTGCTGAAGAAAAGAGTTACGAATAAAGAAAAGGGCAAAGCTGGAAGTAGCCCTGTGGTGTTGGAAAGAGAGGTAGAGATGCAGAGAGAGAGAGAGAGAGAGAGAAAGGGATGGATAGATATGAAAACAGATGTAGATGTATGCATCTGTCTGCATCTATTTATACATATCTCCTGTGTCTATCATATGAGTCACATCTAGCACCCAGTTCTCATTTGTAAATGCAATTATGCAATGAAAATAAGCAGGGCTCCTTGGAGATGTGGCTGGTACCACTCTGGGGGTAAGGGAAGTGTGAGAAGAGCTGTACCACCTGTAAGGAAGTAATGGAAGTAAGGAAGTAAATGATGCAGGAGCCTGCAGCCAGGCTCCCACTGGCCCTATTTAGGACAATTTGAGTGAGAAAACAAATAAATGACACTAATATGTTATATGACCTGTTGACTAAAATAAGCAATCACAAAGGCATATTGATAAAATAAATGAATAAATAAATAGCAGAGAAAGAGAGGTATATTCTTATAGGAGGAATCCAACTATAAAAAGTAGAAAGTAGATGAAATTACCATATCATTATTGGCAACTACCATAGTAAAATTGAAGGCTTCCCAGGTGGTGCTGTGGTAAAGAATCCACCTGCAATGCAGAAGACAAAGGAGACAGAGGTGTGATCCCTGTGTAGGAACTATCCTCTGGAGAAGGACATGGCAACCCAGTCCAACATTCTTGCCTGGGAAATCCGTGGACAGAGGAGCCTGGTGGGCTATAGTTCATTGGGTTTCAGAGTTGGACACGACTGAGCACACACACACGGGGAAATCTATGCCTTCACTCTGACCTGCAGTAAACGTTTGTCATGTAGTAAGATTGTCTTCGGAAAGGCAATGGCACCCCACTCCAGTACTCTTGTCTGGAAAATTTCATGGACAGAGGAGCCTAGTAGGCTGCAGTCCATGGGGTCGCGAAGAGTTGGACACGACTGAGCGACTTCCCTTTCACTTTTCACTTTCATGCATTGGAGAAGGAAATGGCAACCCACTCCAGTGTTCTTGCCTGGAGAATCCCAGGGACAGAGGAGCCTAGTGGGCTGCCGTCTATGGGGTCGCACAGAGTCGGACACGACTGAAGTGATGCAGCAGCAGCAGCAGCAAGATTGTCTTAGGCAAGATCCATTGCTGCTGCTGCTAAGTCGCTTCAGTCGTGTCCGACTCTGTGCGACCCCATAGACGGCAGCCCACTAGGCTCCTCTGTCCCTGGGATTCTCCAGGCAAGAACACTGGAGTGGGTTGCCATTTCCTTCTCCAATGCATGAAAGTGAAAAGTGAAAGTGAAGTCACTCACTCGTGTCCAACTCTAGCGACCCCATGGACTGCAGCCTACCAGGCTTCTCTGTCCATGGGATTTTCCAGGCAAAAGTACTGGAGTGGGGTGCCATTGCCTTCTCCGAGGCAAGATCCATTAGGTGCTGTCAAAGCTACTATGCAAGAACAGGGAGAAAAAACACAATTTATCTCTAGAGTCACAAAGTATTTTCTGGTGAGAACACAGTAATCACCAAGGATAAAGAGCAATATTGTACAGATATTATCTAGGTCAAGTGTCCATGTGATCAAATTGACTTCACTACTAATCAGCTGGGTTGAGCCCGTGTGCCTTTAGAGGCAATGCACTGAAAGACCACAAATATTTGTTTCAAAAATGGAAAACCCAAATCTAACCAAGAGAAAGCAGGCAATGAACCCAATGGAAGGGCTTTCCCCAATAACTGGGCTGCATTCTTTGAAGTATCTGGGTCCTAAAACTAAAAAAAAAAAAAAAAAAGAAAAGATGGAAAAATTGTTCTAGATGTTAGGGGATAAAAAAGACCCAGGAAAGAAGACACCTGGACTCTTTTACACAAAAATGGCAAAAGTTAAGTTTTTCATGCTGTATAAGAGGCCCTTCCAACAATACAAGAGAAGACTCTACACACGGACATCACCAGATGGTCAACACTGAAATCAGATTGATTATATTCTTTGCAGCCAAAGATGGAGAAGCTCTATACAATCAGCAAAAACAAGACCGGGAGCTGACTGTGGCTCAGATCATCAACTCCTTATTGCCAAATTCAGACTTAATTTGAAGAAAGTAGGGAAAACCACTAGATCATTCAGGTATGACCTAAATCAAATCCCTTATGATTATACAGTGGAAGTGAGAAATAGATTTAAGGGACTAGATCTGATAGACAGAATTCCTGATGAACTATGGATGGAGGTTCGTGACATTGTGCAGGAGACAGGGATCAAGACCATCTCCATGGAAAAGAAATGCAAAAAAGCAAAATGGCTGTCTGGGGAGGCCTTACAAATAGCTGTGAAAAGAAGAGAAGTGAAAAGCAAAGGAGAAAAGGAAAGATATAAGCATCTGAATGCAGAGTTCCAAAGAATAGCAAGGAGAGATAAGAAAGCCTTCCTCAGCGATCAATGCAAAGAAATAGAGGAAAACAACAGAATGGGAAAGACTAGAGATCTCTTCAAGAAAATTAGAGATACCAAGGGAACACTTCATGCAAAGGTGGGCTCGATAAAGGACAGAAATGGTATGGACCTAAAAGAAGCAGAAGATATTAAGAAAAGGTGGCAAGAATACACAGAAAAACTGTACAAAAAGAGCTTCATGACCCAGATAATCATGATAGTGTGATCACTCACCTAGAGCCAGATATCCTGGAATGTGAAGTCAAGTGGGCCTTAGAAAGCATCACTATGAACAAAGCTAGCAGAGGTGATGGAATTCCAGTTGAGCTATTTCAAATCCTGAAAGATGATGTTGTGAAACTGCTGCACTCAATATGCCAGCAAATTTGGAAAACTTAGAAGTGGCCACAGGACTGGAAAAGGTCAGTTTTTGTTCCAATTCCAAAGAAAGGCAATGCCAAAGAATGCTCAAACTACCGCATAATTGCACTCATCTCACATGCTAGTAAAGTAATGCTCAAAATTCTCCAAGCCAGGCTTCAGCAGTATGTGAACTGTGAACTTCCAGATGTTCAAGCTGGTTTTGGAAAAGGCAGAGGAACCAGAGATCAAATTGCCAACATCCGCTGGATCATCAAAAAAGCAAGAGAGTTCCAGAAAAACATCTATTTCTGGTTTCTTGACTATGCCAAAGCCTTTGACTGTGTGGACCACAATAAACTGTGGAAAATTCTGAAAGAGATGGGAATACCAGACCATCTGACCTGCCTCTTGAGAAACCTATATGCAGGTCAGGAAGCAACAGTTAGAACTGGACATGGAAAAACAGACTGGTTCCAAATAGGAAAAGGAGTACGTCAAGGCTGTATATTTCATGGGGTTGCAAAGAGTCGGACACAACTGAGCGACTGATCTGATCTGATCTGATCTGAAGGCTGTATATTGTCACCCTGCTTATTTAACTTCTATGCAGAGTACATCATAAGAAATGCTGGGCTGGATGAAGCACAAACTGGAATCAAGATTGCCTGGAGAAATATCCATAACCTCAGATATGCAGATGACACCACCCTTATGGCAGAAAGTGAAGAGGAACTAAAAAGCCTCTTGATGAAAGTGAAAGAGGAGAGTGAAAAAGTTGGCTTAAAGCTCAACATTAAGAAAACTAAGATCATGGCATCTGGTCCCATCACTTCATGGGAAATAGATGGGGAAACAGTAGAAACAGTGTCAGACTTTATTTTTTTGGTCTCTAAAATCACTGCAGATGGTGACTGCAGCCATGAAATTAAAAGACGCTTACTCCTTGGAAGGAAAGTTATGACCAACCTAGATAGCATATTCAAAAGCAGAGACATTACTTTGCCAACAAGGGTCCATGTAGTCAAGGCTATGGTTTTTCCTGTGGTCATGTATGGATGTGAGAGTTGGACTGTGAAGAAGGCTGAGCGCTGAAGAATTGATGCATTTGAACTGTGGTGTTGGAGAAGACTCTTGAGAGTCCCTTGGACTGCAAGGAGATCCAACCAGTCCATCCTAAAGGAGATCAGTCCTGGGTGTTCATTGGAAGGGTGTTCATTGCTGAAGCTGGAACTCCAATACTTTGGCCACCTCATGCAAAGAGTTGACTCATTGGAAAAGACTCTGATGCTGGGAGGGATTGAGGGCAGGAGGAAAAGGGGATGACAGAGGATGAGATGGCTGGATGGCATCACCAACTCGATGGACATGAGTTTGAGTGAACTCCTGGAGTTGGTGATGGACAGGGAGGCCTGGTGTGCTGCGATTCATGGGGTCGCAAAGAGTCGGATATGACTGAACAACTGAACTGAATTGAAGAGGCCCTTATGATCCTGTGATAAACCATAATGGAAAAGAATATTGAAAAAGAATGTATATGTATGTAGAGCTGAATCACTTTGCTGTACAGCAGAAATGTACACAACATTGTACAATATGTCATGATGCCAGGATCTTCTGCATCTCCTCTTATATTTCTAATTATTTTATGCACCTTCGTTTGCTGGTTCCTCTGTGTGAATGCCCCTAAATAATGATATTGCCCAGGGCCATCTTCCGTGCTATTTTTCCTTCTACATACTCTCTTTGAGTGATAGCAGTCAATACAATCTCTATGTTGATTGTATCTATGGCAGAGATGGACCTCCTGGACTCTGGATTTGCATCTGAAAATAGGCTGCGTGGCATGTCCCAACAAGACTGGGATGAAGACATGCCCTTCCATCAGTCCAGACAGCACCATGTGTCGTCTGTCCTCCTCTGAAGACTCCTTTCCTTCGTCTTAATAGTTCATGTCATTAGGCCTTCTTTAAATGTATGTTAATGTCATCACCTGCATTTGTAATTTTAATCAGCACAGGTTTCTGCATTTCAGTAGCTATTGTTTAATCATATTTTATTGAGTTCAGTTTTCTTGGTATAAACAAAGCATTGTCCCAAAAACTTTTAGTTGGACGTGTAGTTTTCATTGACTTTTCAAAGCACAGAGATCACTGTTGATCCTCGAAAAAGTACCTGGTAACCCTAAACTGAACATCTTTCATTCTAAAGAAGACTAATCAGAATTAAAGATGATACTGAGAAGACAGATCGGTGTATGGGAGCCCAGATAAGCTAATTTGACCTCATTATATGATACAAAACTCCTGCAAAATCTTCAAAATTCTATTAAAGATGTAGATGTTTGACATAATGTAAAAAATAATCTTTATTTGGTTGTATAAATATCTATATTCAAGCATTTACTATGTTTGTGCTGCATCTTTAAGATCATATTTAAAATTATTTTTCTTCTGTCTTGCCTCTGATTTAATTCCCCTCCCTGCTTCCAAGCATCATGTGTTTTCAATGAGAGTTGATACCGTGGGAGTCAAAACTGGTTTTCCATCACTGTGTTATAATCACATCTCTGAAACAGACAGAGAGAGCTTTGCCAAAAAATGAAGAAAGTAGGAAACTGTGGACATGCATAATAAGAATAAAGCTCAGTGACAAATATGAGAATTTAAAGTATTACTTCTTTCTTAAAAAAATGGCATTTTTACCTTTAATGTTAATTTTCAAACATCATTACAAAATCATGGTTGAGCTTCATGAAAATCCTCAACTGAAATAAAGTGTAATAAAACTCATTGATTCTAATCTTAAACCTCAAAATAATCAATATTTAAGCACACAGTAATTTTGAAGTGCCAAATTGACTTGACAATAACATGCATATAGCTTGAACCACACTAGAGATATTTTCTATCCTGATTGTAAGTCAGCAACTTGGGAGCTAGCATCTTGGTAATTCATTTTCTGTCATTTGAAAGCAAGTCCTTTTGCTTGATGGATTTATCCGAATTCACAGTGAAAAGTGCACCCTTATTCATCTGTACCCCTGGCTTTCCCTCAGAATGTGAAATTAGTATGGATTTCCTGTTTCCTCTCAGTTGGTGCCCCATGGGGGCTGGATGAGTCAGTGTCGGCTGGCCCTTTAGTCCCGGCCACCTCAAATGATGATTGGAGGGAGCCGGGAAGGACACACAGCTGCTCCCCCATCCTGGCACTAATCCCCACTGTTTTACATGAGCTGGGACTGGAGCAATAATGCCCTCTTGGAAAAATTAGTTCAGAGCAGCCAAAATGGAGAGTGTAGCACAAAACCATGGTTTTCACTGCAAAGAGCATGGCCTCTGCAAGCAGAGGGAAATGGATTTGTGAGTTCATTTCACTGCTCATTTTCTGTGTAACATGGAAGACATTCAACTTCTGTTCTCTTGAACACCCTGACCCATCAAATGCGGCTAGCAAACACTGTCCTTTTCAGGCCATTTTGAGGATCATTAATAATGTGCACAGGGCATCTGGTTAATGAAAAATGTGCTGAATAGTCACAAAACATACAAAGTGCTAAATATGTTCTAAATGTGTGACCATCTCCCTCTGTCCTGAAAGGGACATGAGCTCTTATAAGATGGGTAAAATAACACTGCAGATGGTGACTGCAGCCATGAAATTAAAAGATGCTTACTCCTTGGAAGAAAAGTTATGACCAACCTAGACAGCATATTAAGAAGTAGAGACATTACTTTGCCAACAAAGGTCCATCTAGTCAAAGCTATGGTTTTTCCAGTAGTCATGTATGGATGTGAGAGTTGGACTATAAAGAAAGCTGAGCACCTTTAGAAGAACTGATGTTTTTGAACTGTGGTGTTGGAGACGACGCTTGAGAGTCCCTTGGACTGCAAGAAGATCCAACCAGTCCATCTTAAAGGAAATCAGTCCTGAATATTCATTGGAAGGACGGATGCTGAAGCTGAAACTCCAGTACTTTGGCCACTTGATGGGAAGAGCTGACTCATTGGAAAAGACCTTGATGCTGGGAAAGATTGAAGGTGAGAGGATAAGAGGATGACAGAGGATGAGATGGTTGGATGGCATCACTGACTCAATGGTATGAGTTTGGGTAAACTCCAGGAGTTGGTGATGGACAGGGAGGCCTGGCATGCTGCAGTCTATGGGGTTGCAAAGAGTCGGACAGGACTGAGCAACTGAACTGAACTGAACTGAACTGAAGATGGGTAAGGAAGAACTTCGCTTTGGTATGGGATACAGGCATGATAGAGTTAGAAGGGAAAACATAGGATACCCACTGAAATTTGAATTTCAGAAAACAATGAGCACTATTTTTTTTTTTATTGTAGATACTTTTACTGCTATATTTGGGATATACTTACACTGAAAATTATTCATTGCTTTTGAGATTCAAATTTAACTGGATGTTCCATATCTTATCTGACAACTCTAGTGGAAGATCCTATTGAAAACTATTCTTTTTTTCTTGTTTTGGACTATTCTGAGTTCTTATTCTTCGCTCAATAGTATCACGCTGTGTTTTGCAAGTTGTGAACAATGAACCAGAAAATATTTCTGGTTGCTTGAATATTTTTTCTCATTCATGAAGTAGGAGTCATGATAACACTTACTGTCAGTTCAGTTCAGTCGCTCAGTCATGTCCAACTCTTTGCGACCCCATGGACTACAACACGCCAGGCTTCCCTGTCCTTCGCCACCTCCCAGAGCTTGCTCAAGTGAATGTCCATTGAGTCGGTGATGCCATCCAACCATCTCATCCTCTGTCGCCCCCTTCTCCTCCTGCTTTCAATCTTTTCCCAGCATCAGGGTCTTTTCCAATGAGTCAGTTCTTCACATCAGGGGGCCAAAGTGTTGGAGCTTCAGCTTCAGCATCAGTCCTTCCAATGAATATTCAGGACTAATTTCCTTTAGGATTGACTGATTGGATCTCCTTGCAGTTCAAGGGACTCTCAAGAGTCTCTCTAACACTTACTGTACAGGTTTGTATATTATTATGATTAAATAAGCCAATAAATCTAACTAACTTGGAAAAGTGCACAGTACATAATAATTGCTCAAAATATTAGTTATAACCGCCTTTCATCTCTTTTAATATGTTCCCTTTTTTCACATTTTAAGATTCTTATAACTTGGAATTATCTTTCAACCAATGACAATTTACAGTCACTCTTGGCTGAAGACAGCTGTGATGTGGGTACCGGCACAGACTTGATATGAGCTGTTCACATTGTCGTGGCTTCAACTGATTTATGTACACGTTCTGGAAAAAAAAATTGTTTCACTCCTTAGAAAGAGAAAATTCGCAGGCTTAGCAGGAGATCTCAAAGAAACATGAAAAGAGAAGTTTTTCTCTTAAAAAGAAATTCTCCCAGGCTCTTTCTCTTAGAAAGAAAGAAATCAGACAGAGAAATTAGATCACTTACATGTGGAATCTAAAAAGTAAAATGTAAAAAAAACTAGAGCAAAATAGTGGCGTAGGCTGAGAAGAGCCAAGTGCTGGAGTCCAGAGAGCTTCAGGACCCGGCCCTGGGGGCAGGGGTCCTTGTGGAGGAAGGGCAGCGAACATTGTTCACGCTCTTCACAAGCAAGAGTCCACCGTGCTGACGTGAGCCGAGTGACTGAACACGTTTGTGTTTGGAACAGATGCCCTCCCTAGATGTACCGATAAGTGGAACACATTGAGTATGTGTGCCTAAGTGTGGGGAGGAAGACCGGTCATTATTAAGCCTCTGCTAAGGACCAGGTTGGCTCTTTTCAAGTCATTGCAGATGAGTCCTTAGACCCAGAAGGACTGGATGGCTTCCCAGCATTTAATCAGCTCCAAGAGCAAGTTATCTAATTCTGAAAGTCTGTGCTCCCTCTTCAGTTGCCAAAAGAAGTGAAAAAAGACATCACAGCATGTGATGGAGGTAACATCTTCTATTGTTTATGAGAAAAAGTAAGAACTGAGTGATATATTTGATATGGGGATGGGATGAAGACTAATTACCAGCTAGTTTTACATCTTTATTTTTCTAATTTATTCTTTTGTTTATTGTTGGTGAATTCACTGTTTAAAATGGCCCCACTAATTAATAATAAAAATGTCTCAGGTATAAAAGATGGAGCTGGGCTGTGAAGAAAATTCAGTCTTCAAAAGCCCTTCATCTTCCCAGGACACCCTACCCTCTGCAAACCTTCTGATGATCCTTCATGTTCCTGCTCAGTCCAACACCCTTTTCTCTTTTTAAAAAATTAATTTTTATTGGGGTAGAGTTGCTTCACAATGTTGTGCTAGTTTCTACTGGATATCGAAGTATATCAACTCTGTGTATATATATCCCCCCTTTTTGATGTGCTTCCCACTCTGGTGACCACAGAGCACTGAGCTAACCTGCATGTTCTCAGTAGTTACCTATTTTATACATCGGAGAAGGCAATGGCACCCCGCTCCAGTACTCTTGCCTGGAAAATTTTATACATGTGTATATGTCAATTTCAACCTCCCAGTTCTTTCCACTCTTCCTTCCCCTCTTAGTATCCATAAGTTTGTTCTCTACATCTGCGTCTCCATTTCTGCTTTGCAAATAAGATCATCTGAACCAAATCTTTTTCCTTCACCCTCCCCAAATTAAGAGCAAACTTTGTGTAGACTGGCTGTTACTACCCTGTATTCTTGATCGGGGCTCTTGTTTCTCTCTACCTAGATCACTAGCCCAAAGTCCTCCATTTTCAACACCCAGTCACTTACTGATTCATATTGGATGGTTACTGATAGAAGTCCACCTTTTAATCAGTAAATTTTTATAGAACATTTACCACATAAAATGGGGAAGCCTAAGTAATATGAAAAGAGCGCTGTCTAGCTTCAGGGAAATTTGCCTCACAGGGGATTAGTATTATATTAAGAAAATGCCATTCCCTGCCAGGATCTGCTTCTGAAACCACTTAATTATATACAGAGAGAGAAGGTGCTTTGTCCAGCATGGTTAGATCTTATTGCATCATAACCAATGACTGTGTTTTGTGTATACTTTATTCAACCAAGATTCAGGTTTAAACTTCTGTTCAAGATGCTTCCCCCAGTTCCTTTCCTACTTCCTCTGCAAATTAAATCATGGGCCTCAGGTTAATGAACAGTTTTATGAAGCCAAAGTATATGTCTTTGATATCCTTTTAAAGTTGACATCCAATTAAAGTTGATGTGTTCATACCAAAAAAAGTGCATTATTAAGATGAGTGCCTTCCTTTGCTCTGAATTACAACTTTTTATTAGAAAAAATGTAAATTATTTAAATGAGAGAAAAAAAAGACCTTAATACTGTAAATTTAAGCAATCAAGTGGGTCATTTCTTACCTGACATAAATATCTGTGAATTACAGTCAAATCAAACTGATTTAACTTATACTGTCTTGAAAAGAAGTGTATCTATTGCTTCCTTTCTCATAAATTATGAGTATCTTTTCTAATAAATGGTCAGCAGTGGGCCTGGTTCAGGTATCTGAGTTTCTCAAAATTAATGTCTTTGTTTATGAGCTATTTTTAGGACCACTTAAGTTTCAGCTCTAAAGATGAATAATAATTAACTAAGAGTAATGTTGAGATGCTCCAGGACTGAAAAAATGAAGCAGTTGAGTTTTATTGCAATACTTTTTTTCACTTTTTGGTAATTAAGCTTTTTAAATAACCCTTCTGAAAATGTAAAAATGTTAGAGATACTTTTATCATTCTTCTTCCTTGAGGACAAAAGAATTTTTAAGGCACACATTTAAGCAGTTCAGTTCAGTTCAGTCGCTCAGTCGTGTCTGACTCTTTGCAACCCCATGGACTGCAGCATGCCAGGCTTCCCTGTCCATCACCAACTCCTGGAGTTTACTTAAACTCATGTTCATTGAGTTGGTAATGCCATCCAACCATCTCACCCTTTGTCATCCCCTTCTCCTCCCACCTTCAATCTTTCTCAGCATCAGGGTCTTTTCCAATGAGTCAGTTCTTCACATCAGGTGGCCAAAATATTGGAGTTTCAGCTTCAGCATTTGTCCTTCCAATGAATATTCAGGACTGATCTCCTTTAGGATGGACTGGTTGGATCTCCTTGCAGTCTAAGGGACTCTCAAGAGTCTTCTCCAACACCACAGTTCAAAAGAATCAATTCTTTGGCACTCAGCTTTCTTTATGGTCCAACTCTCACATCCATACATGACTACTGGGAAAACCACAGCTTTGACTTTGCTGGCAAAGTAATGTCTCTGCTTTTTAATATGCTGTCTAGGTTGGTCATAACTTTTCTTCCAAGGAGTAAGCATCTTTTAATTTCATGGCTGCAGTCACCATCTGCAGTGATTTTGGAGCCCAAGAAAATAAAGTCTGTCACTGTTTCCATTGTTTCCCCATCTATTTGCCATGAAGTGATGGGACTGGATGCCATGATCTTAGTTTTCTGAATGTTGAGTTTTACGCCAACTATTCCCCATCTCCTCTTTCACTTTCATCAAGAGGCTCTTTAATTCCTCTTCACTTTCTGCCATAAGGGTGGTGTCATCTGCATATCTGAGATTATTGATATTTCTCCTGGCAATCTTGATTCCAGTTTGTGCTTCTTCCAGCCCACTGTTTTTCATGATGTGCTCTGCATATGAGTTAAATAAGCAGGGTGACAATATACAGCCTTGATTCTCCTTTTCTTATTTGGAACCAGTCTATTGTTCCATGTCCAGTTCTAACTGTTGCTTCTTGACCTGCATACAGATTTCTCAGGAGGCAGATCAAGTGGTCTGGTATTTCCATCTCTTGAAGAATTTTCCACAGTTTGTTGTGATCCACACAGTCAAAGGCTTTGGAATAGTCAATAAAGCAGGAATAGATGTTTTTCTGGAACTCTCTTGCTTTTTTTGATGATCCAATGGATCTTGGCAATTTGATGTCTTGTTCCTCTGCTTTTTCTAAATCCAGCTTGAACATCTGGAAGTTCACAGTTCATGTACTGCTGAAGCCTGGCTTGGAGAATTTAGAGCATTACTTTACTAGTGTGTGAGATGAGTCCATTTGTGCAGTAGTTTGAGCATTCTTTGACATTGTCTTTCTTTGGGATTGGAATGAAAATTGACATTTTCCAGTCCTGTGTCCACTGCTGAGTTTTCCAGTTTCTTGTCAAATCTCATTGTATTTCTTATCAAAACCTCACTGTATTTTCTAACATAAGATAAATGTACTGTGATAAATTCTGTATCTTTGCCAAAGCATAGGCATTTAATACATTTTTGTTGAGTGGGTCAATTAACAAATAAATGAAATAAGGATCAAATTTTATATTTCATGAAGAGATAGAACTTTGAAAAATATTGGAACCTAATTTAAAGAAAATTCTTAATTTCAATATTAAATTTTTTTCCAAATATTTGATATTATGATAATATTGGATATGTAATTATAGATGTTTTGGGAATAAAAGCATGAAACTAAATGACTTTATATATATATATTTCTCTTATGTACTGCTCTTAGGGCAAAATGGCACCATTACTGTTTCCATAGGAACAGTTATTTTTTGAAAACCAAAAAGAATGAAGTAAAAAAATACACATGAGGAAAAATACTCATTCAAAACATGGGTTTATACCTCACAGAATACTGCATGGAAAACTCACTGCATTATTCGCCTGTATGAGAAATAATAGATAAACTGATAATACAAAGGAAAATTGCTGTAGCTTTTGTAGCTTTGTAGCTTGCATCTATTTCAAAACGTGGTGGTGGGGGGTGGTTAGGGAGTAGTGTCTGAACATAGGGGAAAATGAAAACTGAACAGCTGCTCAACATCACTCATTATTAGAGAAATGCAAATCAAAACCACAATGAGGTACCATTTCACGCCAGGCAGAATGGCTGCGATCCAAAAGTCTACAAGCAATAAATGTTGGAGAGGGTGTGGAGAAAAGGGAACCCTCTTACACTGTTGGTGGGAATGCAAACTAGTACAGCCACTATGGAGAACAGTGTGGAGATTCCTTAAAAAACTGGAAATAGAACTGCCATGCTGCTGCTGCTGCTGCTAAGTCGCCTCAGTCGTGTCCGACTCTGTGCGACCCCATAGATGGCAGCCCACCAGGCTCCGCCGTCCCTAGGATTCTCCAGGCAAGACCACTGGAGTGGGTTGCTATTTCCTTCTCCAGTGCATGAAAGTGAAAAGTGAAAGTGCAGTCGCTCAGTCGTGTCCAACTCCCAGCGACCCCATGGACTGCAGCCTACCAGGCTCCTCTGTCCATGGGGTTTTCCAGGCAAGAGTACTGGAGTGGGGTGCCATTGCCTTCTCCAGAACTGTCATACGACCCAGCAATCCAACTGCTGGACATACACACTGAGGAAACCGGAATTGAAAGAAACACGTGTACTCCAATGTTCATTGCAGCACTGTTTATAATAGCCAGGACATGGAAGCAACCTAGATGTCCATCAGCAGATGAATGGATAAGAAAGCTGTGGTACATATACACAATGGAGTATTACTCAGCCATTAAAATGAATACATTTGAATCAGTTCTAATGAGGTGGATGAAACTGGAGCCTATTATATAGAGTGAAGTAAGCCAGAAAGAAAAACACCAATACAGTATACTAACGCATATATATGGAATTTAGAAAGATGGTAATGACAACCCTGCATGCGAGACAGCAAAAAAGACACAGATGTATAGAACAGTCTTTTGGACTCTATGGGAGAGGGAGGGGGGTGATGATTTGGGAGAATGGCATTAAAACATGTATAATATCATATAAGAAACGAATCGCTAGTCCAGGTTCGATGCACGATACAGGAAGCTTGGGGCTGGTGCACTGGGATGACCCAGAGGGATGGTATGGGGAGGGAGGTGGGAGGTGGGTTCAGGATGGGGAACATGTGTACACCCATGGTGGATGCATGTTGATGTATGGCAAAACTAATACAATATTGTAAAGTAAAAAAATAAAATAAAATAAAAATAAACCAAAAAAAAAAAACTGAACAGCAATGGATTTTGTCAAATATCTTTTATATATCTATGAAAATTATATGATTTTCCCTTGCTGTTGTTCAGTCACTAAGTCATGCCCCATTCTGTGATCCCATGGACTACAGCACGCCAGGCTTCCCTGCCTTCCACTAACTCCCGGCATTTGCTCAAACTCATGTCTATCAAGTCGGTGATGCCATCGAACCATTTCATCCTCTGTCATCCCCCTCTCCTCCTGCCCTCAATCTTTCCCAGCATCAGGGTCTTTTCTAATGACTTGGCTCTTTGCATCAGGTGGCCAAAGTATTGGAGCTTCAGCATCAGTCCTTCCAATAAGTATTCAGGGTTGATTTCCTTTAGTATTGACTGGTTTGCTCTCCTTGCTTGTATGACTTTCCCTTATCTCTATTAATATGATGAATGTTATTCAGTTCAGTTCAGTTGCTCAGTCGTGTCCGACTCTTTGTGACCCCATGAATCGCAGCATGCCAGGCCTCCCTGTCCATCACCAACTCCTGGAGTTCACTCAGACTCACGTCCATTGAGTAGGTGATACCATCCAGCCATCTCATCCTCTGTTGTCCCCTTCTCCTCTTGCCCCCAATCCCTCCCAGCATCAGAGTCTTTTCCAATGAGTCAACTCTTCGCATGAGGTGGCCAAAGTACTGGAGTTTCAGCTTTAGCATCACTCCTTCCAAGAAATCCCAGGGCTGATCTCCTTCAGAATGGACTGGTTGGATCTCCTTGCAGTCCAAGGGACTCTCAAGAGTCTTCTCCAATACCACACTTCAAAAGCATCAATTCTTCAGCACTCAGCTTTCTTCACAGTCCAACTCTCACATCCATACATGACCACAGGAAAAACCATAGCCTTGACTAGACGGACTTTTGTTGGCAAAGTAATGTCTCTGCTTTTGAATATGCTATCTAGGTTGGTCATAACTTTCCTTCCAAGGAGTAAGCGTCTTTTAATTTCATGGCTGCAGTCACCATCTGCAGTGATTTTGGAGCCCAGAAAAATAAAGTCTGCCACTGTTTCCACCGTTTCCCCATCTATTTCCCATGAAGTGATGGGACCAGATGCCATGATCTTCGTTTTCTGAATGTTGAGCTTTAAGTCAACTTTTTCACTCTCCACTCTCACTTTCATCAAGAGGCTTTTGAGTTCTTCTTCACTTTCTGCCATAAGAGTGGTATCATCTGCATATCTGAGGTTACTGATATTTCTCCCGGCAATCTTGATTCCAGCTTGTGCTTCTTCCAGCCCAGAGTTTCTCATGATGTACTCTGCATAGAGGTTAAATAAGCAGAGTGACAATATACAGCCTTGGCATACTCCTTTTCCTATTTGGAACCAGTCTGTTGTTCCATGTCCAGTTCTAACTGTTGCTTCCTGACCTGCATAGAGGTTTCTCAAGAGGCAGGTCAGGTGGTCTGGTGTTCCCATCTCTTTCAGAATTTTCCACAGTTTATTGTGAATGTTATTAGTGAACTTCTAATATTAAACCACTCTTGCATTTCTTCAATGAACCTGCTTGTTCAGAGTGTACAAATTCTATTTCAAAATTTTTGCATTGAGATCTTGTGAGACTGCTATGTGCTTTTCTTTGTGGTACAACTGTTTTGTGAAAAAAAAGAGAAGTCTTTCTGGCGTGCTTTTTTGGTCTCTAGAGACATTATTTTTTATTTGTTTTTCTTATATAATTTTAAATGAAAATTTGTTGAGACTTTTTCTTCAGATTTTTTTAAAGTAAAATTGCTTTCTTTCTTTTTTTTTTTTTTTTTGAGAGATTGAACCCTCCAAAATCTAGACTTGTTTTGTGTTTTTTCCTTCCTTTCCTCTTTTATTTTGGTTTCAGGATGTGGTATCAGATATGGACTCATAGTTTCTGAGACCTTTTTCCCTCCTCTCTTTTCCTTTCTTTTATCTAGTCCTTCTTTTACGATCTCTGATCTGCTCATTTGAGCTTTTACTATAAGTGCAAAATTTTGTCCTAGAAGGTGTCTTTAGTTTTTATGTTTGATAATACCCAGGACTCTGCGACAGACCAAGACAACTACAGTGCCATTAGAACTTCCATTGCTCTGCTCATACGTTCATTGAGAGTTTTGCATCTATGAAAATATTAAAAATAAATACAGGGGGCGTCTCAAGTGAAATACCACAGATGAGTACTAAATACTCTGATATGTAAATCTTTGCAATAAGCTAATAGAATTTTGTACAATGTCGTGGATGAATATGGTCACATGCCACCAAAACGTTTCGTATAGCCATGTTGGTGGCGCTAGTGGTAAAGAACGGAGCTGCCAGTGCAGGAGACATAAGAGACCCGCGTTTGATCCCTGGGTTGAGAAGATCCCCTGGAGAAGGAAATGGCAACCCATTCCAGTATTCTTGCCTGGGAAGCCCATGGACAGAGGAGCCTGATGGGCTACAGTCCATGCGGTCACAAAGAGTTGGACATGATTGAAGTGATTTAGCATGCAAGCACCTTGCAAACAATGCAGCAAATGAAAACGTACTCACTTTTCTATAGATCTCTGTAAAAACTAAAGGGCCCGTGAAGATGACGGCCACCGCCTGTGTCCTGGCTTCGTGCTCGCGTCCTGAAGACCTGTGCTCCGCACCTTCTTTTCTTGTTCTTGTCATATTAGATTGTAATTAATACATGATGAAAGATGTTTTTTTCTTGCTTTTTTAAAAAACACATTTATTCATTTATTTTTTCTTTCTTTTGGCTAAGTCTCACACATGTGGGATCTTAGTTCCCCTACCAGGGACTGAAAGAGTCTTAACCACTGGACTGCCAAGGAAGTTCCAAAGATTTTCTAAATGAGGAAGAAATCTGAAGCCAAAGTATAACACTTTGCATGTAGAAAATGAAACCTTTACTACAAAATGTCTCCAGAAGTGATGTTGTTTGGCATCACACAAGAGTGACTTGCCAGGTTTTTATCAAGTCTTTGGAATTAGTAGTTTCATTTCAGTGAATCTGAAATCTGCTTTGTTTTACTTCATCTGCCCTGAGTTCATTGTTTGAAAGCCTTTAACAGTGCTTAGAGAGGTCTCTGTAAATAAAATGTTTATCAGATTCAAGCACTTATGCAAATGAAAGTTTTAAAAAGTCATTAATATTAAATCATAGCACTCATCAATATTTTCAAGATACATGCACTTCAGCATAAAATATGAGAAATTTTCTGACCAACACAAGTTAGCCACCACCTTGAGTCTGTGTACCTTATGTAATATTTATTTTGTTGATATATGCCTTGATGAGTGGTATAAAATTAAGGAGCAGATGGAAAGAGAGGAAACCCAGCCAGGACGTTGTCATTGTAACTCTGGAGCAAAGCAAGCGTGCAGTGTCTTGATCCAGTACATTTATTTTTCATTTTAAGTCAGCTGAGTTCATTTTATGTCACTTTACAATAAAAAATTGAAACAATGATCTGACTACTTAGTGATGGGACCTGTTTACTCAGTAAGATCCAAAAGAGACACTGATGTATAGAACAGTCTTATGGACTCTGTGGGAGAGGGAGAGGGTGGGAAGATTTGGGAGAATGGCATTGAAACATGTAAAATATCATGTATGAAACGAGTTGCCAGTCCAGGTTCGATGCACGATACTGGATGCTTGGGGCTGGTGCACTGGGACGACCCAGAGGGATGGAATGGGGAGGGAGGAGGGAGGAGGGTTCAGGATGGGGAACACATGTATATCTGTGGCGGACTCATTTTGATATTTGGCAAAACTAATACAATTATGTAAAGTTTAAAAATAAAATAAAATTAAAAAAAAGAGAATGAGGGAAAAAATAAATAAAAAGCAGAGACATTAAAAAAAAAAAAAACTCTAATTGAAGAAGAAAATACTTTGTCTTTTTTTTAACTGAGCATCTAGAGTCCGTGATACAGAGGGCAGCACCCACTTACCTGCACCTTCACCATTTACCGTCGATCTGAGGACCATGGACTCCAGAGCCCATGAGTTCTCTAGTGTAACCCTGGAGTTTGGCCTATTTTATGTAAATCACTCACATTTTTATCAGTTTGACTTTTGAGTTATTTTTAAGTGAATTATTTTTGTCTCTCAAATTGATTGTTACAAGGTGTAGTTATTGAGGCCTCAGCCTCAGTGTTTTCTGAGAAGAAAAATTTGAAAAGAATTTCTTCTTGTCAAAAGAAGCCTTTGAGAATTATAAGAAAAGTCGCCTGTGCCTGTAGCTGGTTGTGGGTTGACTTGGAGTTTAAGAAAGAAAGTCTCTGAAGGGGGCTGCCTTCACAGCCTGATTTGGGGATGGAACCCTTCTGACCTCTGTTGTACGGGAAATTGGAAAGCTGACTCCTTGTCACTCTCAAATGTGTCCCTGTTAGGATGGCAGATTAAAAGTTCACTGACCTATCAAAAGTTTACAATCTGCCTACAGTACTATGTGTAAAAACTCACAAACTACACGCATTAAATCAATATTGAGGCATCAGCCATAAAAAGTCTAGCATATCTCAGATACCCTACAAATACAATAACTCATAGTTTTGGCACGCATAATATTTTTAAGAGTACAGAAACACAGTGTTAAATCTCTTTCCTTATCCTGAGAATTGCAAAGGAGGTGGATGTCTCGCTGCTTCTGCTGCAGATTGGAATGGTCCTGCTCTCCCGTGTTCTCAGCCAGACAGATGGAAACACTATCATCAAACCCAAACAGAGGCTTTACTCTGCTTGTGATCGAATGTTCTCTCTGAAATTGCTCTAGCATTTCATCACTGTGATTCAGAACAGATCAGATCAGATCAGTCGCTCAGTCGTGTCCCACTCTTTGCGACCCCATGAATCGCAGGCAATGACTACATGAATATGTGTATTTCATTATTTCAAAAGGGAAAATGCTTTTGGTCAATGTGTCTTGTCATTTACCTTGCCACAGTACAATTTCAGCCTGAAAGGAAAATGTAAGTTGGCTAAAAGGAAGGTAGACGGTGTGAGTTTATTTTGATTCTGTCTTAGAAATTACGTTTATGTATTTAATTCTAGTGGCTAAGTACAGGTCCATATTTCCTTATCTGCAATGATAAAATCTACAAAACACTGACAAATAAAGTTTTAATGTTTTTATAGTCAAGTCAATCCTAGCAGTCAATCCTAAAGGAAATCAACCCTGAATATTCATTGTAAGGACTGATGCTGAAGCTGAAGTGCCAGTACTTTGTCATCTGATGCAAAGAGCTGACTCACTGGAAAAAGACCCTGATGCTGGGAAAGATTGAAGGCAGCAGGAGAAGGGGACGACAGAGGATGAGATGGTTGGATGGCATCACCGACTCAATGGACATGAGTTTGAGCAAACTCTGGTAGCTAGTGAAGGATAGGAGAGCCTGGCGTGCTGCAGTCCCTAGGGTTGCAGAGTTGGACACGACTTAGTGACTGAACAACAACAGTCAAGTCTGTCCTACATTAATAGGAGTCTGGTTGTAACCTTGGCCCCACACATAGAGAGATCATGAAGCAAGCACCAACTCAGACCCTCTGGGATGCCACGCAATCTGAAGCAGTTCTTAATTCTGAAGCACATCTATCCCCCCACACTGACGCCATCCATTTCCCATCAGTTTCATTTAAAGGAAGAAGGTTCATAGTGAGGAACAGATGATGCCGGACCAGGACCATGAAGTCATTAATTCTGCTTCTCCCACTGGCCATGGAGTGTTAGTGTCCCACTTTGCCATGAAGAAAAAGCAAATCAAATTTCTGCTTGGAAACTCTAGCTAAAAAAAGAAGTCCCCTCAGGGGCTGCAATGATGGTGAATTGAGAGTATTATCACCAGGATCTTTTATTTGAAAGAATAGCTGACTAATGAAACGAGTAAGAGAAAAACCCAAGTAAACTGGAAAGGGTGGCTTTCCTCCTCTCTGCGATGAGTTTAAGTAGCCGGGACTCCAGTGGCGCTGTAGGGACATACTCCCTTCTTGGCATGGAACATTTTTTTCTGCACATGTTGTTAACCAGACTGAGTCATAGCAACCCATGAAGCCAGTGCTTCTTTTGAAATGTCCAGATGTTTAATGTTAGTTGTGAGATGTTTAATGTTAGGATATGAGAGTTGGACTATAAAGAAAGCTGAGCGCAGATGAATTGATACTTCTGAACTGTGGTGTTGGAGAAGACTCTTGAGAGTCCCTTAAACTGCAGGGAGATCCAACCAGTCCATCCTAAAGATCAGTCCTGGGTGTTCATTGGAAGGACTGATGTTGAAGCTGAAACTTCAATACTTTGGCCACCATGTGAAGAGCTGACTCATTTGAAAAGACCTTGATGCTGGGAAAGATTGAGGGCAGGAAGAGAAGGGGACGACAGAGGATGAGATGGTTGGATGGCTTCACCAACTCAATGGACATGGGTTTGGGTGGATTCTGGAAGTTGGTGATGGACAGGGAGGCCTGGGGTGCTTCTGTTCCTGGGGTGGCAAAGAGCTGGACATGACTGAGCGACTGAACTGAACTGAACTTAATGTTAGTTGCCTTAAACTTTGGACACTAGTTATTTTCCACCATGTAAGTTAAAAGTAGGAATAATAATAATTATATTAGCAGCAACCTCTTGAACACTGACCCTCGTAAGTGGTGGGCAATTCACCATCATAATTAAAAGCATTTAAAAGAGCTTAAATGTGCATTCTGCTATTATTCTGAAATTAAAAGACAGTAGCTCCTTCGAAGAAAAGCTATGACAAACTTGGACAGCATATTAAAAAGCAGAGACATTACTTTGATGAAAAAGTTCTGTATAGTCAAAGGTATGGTTTTTTCCTATAATATTGTACGGACATGAGAGTTGGACCATAAAGAAGGCTGAGCACTGAAGACTTGATGCTTTCGAAATGTGCTGGAGAAGACTCTTGAGAGTCTCTTGGACAGCAAGGAGATCCAACCAGTGCATCCTAAAGGAAATCAGTCCTGAATATTCATTGGAAGGACTGATGCCGAAGCTCCAATACTTTGGCCCCCTGATGCAAAGAGCCAACTCATTGGAAAAGACCCTGATGCTGGGAAAGACTGAAGGCAGGAGGAGAAGGGGACGACAAAGGATGAGATGGTTGGATGGCATCACTGACTTGATAGACATGAGTTTGAGTAGGTTCTGGGAGCTGGTGATGGACAGGGAAGCCTACGTGTCCCTGCACGTGTGGACTGCTTGCTGCTGTCCATGGGGTCGCAAAGAGTGGAACACGACTCAGTGACTGAACAGCAACAATTTGAGACCTTTCACTACCATAGCCTGGTGCTCACGACAGACCCCCCACCCCACCTCTGTGCTCCTCTTCCCTTCCCCTGAAAACCCCCCGTTTCTTTCCTGAAGGAAACCCCTTTCCACAGTCAGGACCTGGTTCCCATATCAGCTGGTCATAGGCATCCCCTGTCTCCAGACTGAGCCAGTTATACTGTTTGCCATCCCTCAGTAACATTTTAATTTGCTGTTTTAAGGTCTTCATTTGTTCACACATTTTCAAGAAACTTTATAATAAATGAGTACAAGAAACTTTATAATAACATTTTTCAGCTTTTGTTATTTATTTTTCTCTCTTCTAGATGGTATGAATTTCTCCAGGGAAGAAAAATCTCAACATATGGATTCTGATTCTGATTTTAGCAGCAGTATAATCTTATGGTTAGAGCTTAGATATTTGAGAGGCTAAATTCAAAGCAAGGTTTGTGTCGTTTGGAAAATTAATAAGCCACTGTAAGCCTGTTTCTTGAGTTTTCCGATCTGAATAATGGGGTTAATAATAAAACGTATCCTCTAAGCTTCCAGGAGGCTTATGCAATCTGTCTATAAATGACTTGCTACTGAGTAATGTTAATAAATGTTAACTATTCATATTAGCATCCCCCGTGTCCAGTGAGGCAACCAATAGGTGTCCATAAGCTGTTACCTTAGGTCAGTGGTGTGGAGCTGAGAGCTCAGTGAAGTGCTGTGGTCACGTAACCCTAGAGTTGATGGTGGGTGATTACTGATGATGAATCAAGGCGCTGAAAGTCTCTTTTACAGTGTTAGGTACATATGGTTCTTTTCATTTTCTGACTTAATATAGAGGGGACCTAAAAACAAGAAGAAATTAGCAATGAAAGAACTATTCTGACAAACTAGTTTAGCTTAAAAGGCAGAGCTCTGGTTCACTGGTTATAGGAATCTGATACTGGAGAAAAGTAAGATCTGAGAAGGAACGGTCCCCTGAATTAGTCCTGAAATTGATACGGAGGTGGGAGGAGTCCAGGGTGAAGACTGGCGTATCTGTAACAATTTAATATTCCAGTGCACAAGGCGAACAGCTTACAGCATCGATGCCAGAAAGCGTTTCAGGGTGGGATCTGGCCAGATGTACTGTCACCGGGCCTGGGTCCAAGAGCAAGAAACCATACACTGTGAAATTCGGTGATAATCTAGCCAGCCAACTGAATGGCTTGGGGACTCCTTTTCACTCTTAAAAATCTTCAAGGATCTCAAAGTAGTTTTGTGCACATAAGTAATATCAAAAGGGACAAAGCTCCTCTAGGTAAATATCATCCACAGAGAAGAGATAAAATAAGATGTTTTTTTGCTCCAAACAGAACAAAAATGTTCAAGTTTACATTACGTAAAGGGAAACTTTGAACTGACTCTGAGATTGTCTTAGAGAAAAAGAAGTGTCTTTCCTCAAAGAAGTCTGCATTGAACCTATTTTTCTTTTCATTTCTTAAGTGTTAAGACACTGTAAATATTAAGTAGACATTTAACATATGCCTTAGAGAATGAGAATTAAAAATGTACATGCATTGATTGAATTGGACTTCCTACCAATGTCAGTGGTAGAAATGTACTAGATGGCTTGCTGTCTAGACAGTGAAGTAACTGATTTAGGAAGAACCACCTTCTGCTTGGGCTTCCCAGGGGGAACTAGTGATAAAAAACCTGCCTGCCAGTGCTGGAGACATGTGACCTGGGTTCGATTCGTGGGTTGGGGAGATCCCCTGGAGGAGGGCATGGCAACCCACTCCAGTATTCTTGCCTCTAGAATCCCATGGACTGATGAGGCTACAGAGCTGTAGTCCATGGGATTGTAAAGAGTCGGACACAACTGAAGTGACTTAGCGTGCACACACGCGCGTACTGCCTGATGACCCCACACCCATCTAATTGTGTGCTCCTAAAGACAATGTGACTTCCTCCACTGAACTTGCGGCACCATGAAAAATAAAGCAGTTGATTCATCTATCACTAAGGAAGTGAAGTCGGTTGCCAGGCATGACTGTGTTGCCATGGGAGCCATGTTTAGAGGCTACCTTGGTTATTAAGTTATATTTCCATCTGCAATTAACACTCACAGCCACGTCTGACATCAGCTGAAAGGACACTTTGCTTCTGACCAGGATCATGTTCATATGCTGTATTCACTTTTCCCTCCTTCTTCTCAATGTGGGGCTCCTTGCTGATTAAAAACAATAGTTGTTAACTGAACTTTTAAGCTATTTCCTTGTCCAAAAAGCATGCTTTTTATATTACTTCTCCTAAACACTAGAGCTTCTAAAATTTTATCTCTTCTCGACAAATTCTTTGACTTTGCTTCCATGAGGGTCTTCCAATTTTGAACTGAATGAGAATGGTAAGACATCGAAACACACACCAGTGAAAGTGTCTTGTGTTTGTAGTTCTGGTCCACACAGTTCTAAACATTCAAAGGTTGTTTTCCAAATGATTAAGTGTTTGGAGTGGGCTATGGCTGGCTGGACTTTTCTGTTCACTGGAAAGAGACATTTCTATGGAAAAGGGCCTGGAGAGCAGGCTGAGGCTGGGGGCTCTGTCCTGCCAAGAGAAGGACGGAGCAGGGATGCCACACCTTAGAGCTCAGGGGTGGGAAGGTCGCTTTTGGTTACCATATTTCAGAAAATGCTTAGAACAGCTTGAGAATGGAGCTAGGATTCACTGGTGGTAAATCTATTTTTATCTGCCTTGAAGGAAAAACCAGAGAGAACGATGATGTAGGAGACACTTAGGGGGCAGATGAAATACCACCAAGTGAATAAGCTCGCCTCCTGCATTTCTGGTGGCAGACAGGAACGTTCCCTGCAGTGGAGTTTTCTGTCTGACTTCAGTTTTTTTGTTTTTTGTTTTTTGTTGGGGGGTGGGGCTGGGGAAGATAACAGCTCTAACTGGGTCTTCCCAGGTGGCTCAGTGCCAGTGCAGAAGACTCAGGTTCAATGCCTGGGTCAGGAAGATCCCCTGGAGAAGGAAATGGCAACCAGCTCCAGTGTTCTTGCCTGAGAAATCCCGTGAACATGGGAGCCTGCAAGTCCATGGGGTCACAAAGAGTCCAACAAGACTTAGCAACTAAACCACAACAACGGCTCTAATTACACCAGCAGTTGTAGGACTGTCCCGACTCCACAATGCAAATCTCCTCCTTTCCTGGTTATAAACCAGGAAGCCGGGGATTCAGTGATACCCATGTTCATTACCAATTGTCTTTAACATGGAGTATGGAGACTCCCTGTAATGGGATCATTGTACTGCCAAGTAAATGATAATTCTGACAACTCAATAAAAGCTTTTCTCAAGTTCCATATCTTGCAGAAGGTGAGAGAAAGTCACTGATCTGTGCAGAAAAAGCTCTAAAGATTTATCACACATTGTCAGACGGTGTTGACAACCCACTGCAACAGCCCTCAGGTACACTGAAAGTTTCTCAAGATGACAACAATATTTATAGAGCAGCAAAACAAACATTTCAGGTACTGGAATGCAAAGATATGTTGTTGCTCTGACTCAAATACTGAATTCACTTGAGAAGATTGTTTTCTGTGCTGTAAACATGCCACCATTCTTTGGGCTGACTTTTATAAAGGATGCGGTAAATGTCACACAGAGGTAACTGAAGTGGGAAATGGTAAGAAAATTCAGAAAAACAGGATATTGTTTTCCTGGTTTGATTCTTTAAAAAGACTGAGTGGCCCTCACTCTTTCGGGCTTTTTAGTACCCTTTCTGCTCTTCAATTACGTTACGTTTTCTAGGAATGATTTAGGTTCACCTTGATTCATTTTACACTCATCAAAGTATCTCAGAGTTGTTCTTAGAGAGGCTTTTTATCCTTTTTCTTTTTAAAACTTTATTTATTTTTAATCGAAGAATAATTGTTTTACAGTATCGTGCCCTCAATCTTTCCCAGCATCAGGTGGCCAAAGTATTGGAGCTTCAGCTTCAGCATTAGTCCTTCCAATGAATATTCAGGATTCATTTCCTTTAGGATGGACTGGTTTGATCTCCCTGCAGTCTAAGGGGCTCTCGAGAGTCTTCTCCAACACCATAGTCCCTTAGCCTTGGGTTTGAAATTTCATTGAGATGTTTTTCAGCTGTATTAGTCTCCCAGGGCTGCAAAAACAAATTACCATAAATCTGATGGCTAGAAAATCAGAAAATTTATTTCTTCACTGTTTTGGAGGTCAAAAGTGCAAAATCCAGGAGGTGGCAGGGCTGTGTGCCTTCGGAGGGTTCCAGAGGGTCCCTCCTGCCTCTCCAGCTTCTGCTATCTTCATCTCTTGGCTTGTGATTGTGAAATTCCAGTCTCTGCCTCCATGCTCACATGGCTTCTCCTCCTCTGCTTGTCCCTCTGTGTCCTTTCCTACTCTTGTCAGTGAATTTAGGGCCACCCTGAAAGGAGGATGGTTTCCTCCTGAGATCCTTAACTGATTACATATGCAAAGACCCTACTTCTAAATATGGTCGTATTCTGAGGTTCTGGGTGGACGTGAACATTCAACCCAGCACACTATCCTATTCAACAAACTGGTGTACTTTCTTGTTTCCTTGATCCTTTTATTTTCTTACTTTTAAGAGCATCAGCAATTCTTCTTTAGTTAAGCCACCTAGACTCTGGATTTTCCCTGGTGGCTCAGATTGTAAAGAATGTGCCTGTCAATGCTGGAGACCCGGGTTTGATCCCTGGATAGGGAAGATCCCCTGGAGAAGGAAATAGGATCCCTGCATGGAGAATCCCATGCACAGAGGACCTTGGCAGCCTATAGTCCCTGGGGTCACAAAGAGTCGGACGTGACTGAGTGACTAACACTGTCACTTAGAAATCTATATCCATCCATGGCCACAGCATGCACAGCTAACAACCCCAGAACTCATTTGGAAATCACTCTGGGGGCTGTTTTGGGGGATTACAGATAAGCACACAAATTCAGAAGAAATCCCTGTGATTTCTTTCCATGGTTTCTGAAGGACATTCAAAGCCAAAATAAAAGAGGAGTAAAATTCAATGAGCCAAGCTAACACTCCCGGCACCAAATCTTCAAGGATGGTGTGTCATGACCGCTTGCAGCATATGTGGAATGCTACTTAAGGTTTAAAGTCTCTGCTACTTCAAGTTTGCAACTAGGATGTTTAAAAAGTTTAAGTTCTTTCAACTAAGATACCTAGCTCAGTAACTAGTAAAAGCAGTAAATAATTATTCTTTCTAGTGTTCTAAGGTCTATATGGGAAAAGTTTAGTATTTCCCCTTAAATACATTCTAATTTTGACTAACCTTTTACTCAATTCCAAGACCTCTTTACTTTCCTACTTTCCAAGTGGATGAACCACTCAGGTGGAGAAACAGGTGATCTGGACTCATTCACTGGTCAGATGATGACTTTGATGCTTGTTTCTGGCACTGAGCATATTTGAGAATTATCTTGGTGAACTGAGTCCTTTGGCAAGATAAACAAAGTGCCAGCTGCTGTTTGAATGGAATGAAATCCTTCATGTTTTGACAATAGAATGTCATCTGTCCTAAAGGGTTTCTTACACACAAGTAAGTGATGTTTGCCTGAAAAAGAAAGCAGACCAAATGAATACCTTTAAAATGCTTAATCAATGTTTTAGGACTTCTCTACATAAATTATTAACTAAAGCAAAGTAATTCAGAGGTATTCTAATTATCTCAAGCTAATTATAGAACAATGTTCTAAATTAATATTTCCCTATTGTCAGATAGCAGCAAAGATCAGTTCAGAAGGTTACAATCTACTGTTAAACATGGGGGCATCTCTTTATTACTATCTTACTGTGGGAATTTAGTCATGAGTAGTGACCATTATTACCCATTGCTATGGCACGAGATCACAAAGAGCAGAAGGCTCAGTGTCAAAAGTCTTCTGTATATTGATGGCAGGTCATTCAATATCCCCATGCCTCAGACTGACCCAACCTATGATCACGTTGCTTCTGCTTGTTTTGTTTTTTGACATTGGGTTGTATGAGCTATTTGTGTATTTCGGAGACTAATCCCTTGTCGATCATATCATTTGCAAGTGCCTTCTTCCATTCTGGAGGTTGTCTTTTCATTTTTTTATGGTTTCTTTTGCTGTGCAAAAACCTTTACATTTAATGAGTTTCCCTCTGTGTTTTTATTTCCATTAGGAGACAAATCTGAAACGCGGGTTGTGCTGATTTGCATTCTGGCCAGTGGCGTGTGTTCATATTTGCTGAGAGAATTCAGGGTCGTATTTGGTTTTAACTCCTAGCAGTCTGATATATGAGAAATGGGTCTCTGTTGCTGTGATGTGTGTTCCCTAGTGAAGATGCTCAACCTCGATCATAGTTCTTCAGCATCCTTGGGTTACTCTTCTCCTGGGAAGTTTTAAGTGGCTTGTGTTTAACAGTTACGTGACTCAGGCCTTCTCAGGAGCGCCCCCACCTGTTCTAACAGGGTCTCCTAGCACACAGGGTGGTGTGCCCTTTGTCCCAGGTTACCTCATCCACAGGGAGTGCCCTGGAGCAGGCACATAATGTTCAGTCGCGCAGTTCGGATTGCTGTGATTTCAGCAAACAACTTTGTGAAAAAAGCAAGGAGCGTTTATCAAACCAAATGCACATTTTGAATTAACTTCTTAAAGCTATATTACATACATTCATCTATGAAAGAGAGTCTGTAATTACTACCAATAGCAGACTTGAGGGAAAAAACCTTTTAAGAGAATGACAAAAATATTTTACTTAGCTATTGTATTAGTTTGTTTTTTAGGTCATGTTGAATTGGGAGGCAGAGAAAGGGAGCAAGTGAAACAGAAGAACTCTGAAGAAGATGGTCTTCTAAAATGATGCAGTGAGTCAGTTAGAATTACCAGTGTGGAAAATTGTAGGAAAAGCACAGGAATAAAGAGGTAATGTTTGTATCAGACACTGTTAGGCTAGTAGATGAATATAGCACTCCAATTTTAATCTGACTGTAAACAATACAAACTGTTGAGCTCTGTTTTTACTGTTTTCTGTAATTTTTAAAGGAAGACTAAAGAGAAAAACACAGGCAACAAATAACCAGAAACAAAAATTGTACCCATGGATGTGAAGCATTCATAATGTGAGCAACAATAAAGAGAAATGAAATGATGATTTGAACTTTCACTGTGGGTCAACTAATATTGCAGTGTGTTCATTGTTCTAAACCACCGAGTTTTAAGAGGGATACAAGTACACACTTCAAAGACAATAGAATCCACAATTTAGCCTTAAGAACTTACACATTACAAAGAGAAATGGAGTGGAGAAATGGACCATATGTGACTTTTTTTGTAATGAAGTATCAACTGAAAAAATAATAGTCATAACCTGGAAGTTGAGAGTTATGTTTTACTTGGTGGGAATTTTTAGGGCGTCCCTAAAAATTGGCTCAGCTGGTAAAGAATGGTGGCTTAGATGGTAAAGAGTCTGCCTGCCAATCGAGGAGACCCGGGGTTTGATCCCTGGGTTGGGAAGATTCCCTGGAGAAAGGAATGGCTCCCCACTCCAGGATTCTTGCCTGGAAAATTCCATCAACAAAGGAGCCTGGCGGGCCACAGTCCATGGGTCGCAATGAGTCCGCTATGACTGAGTGACTAACAGTTTGACTAACTTCTTTTCGGGCTTCAAGCCTGGGAGGCAGCATCTCAAGTAGCAGGAGAGAACTGTTCCAAGGATTAGAGGGGAGGAGTCAGGTTATATAGAAGTTTTAAAACAAAGGGCAGGTAATTGAAAGATTATTGTTAATTAAAGAAAAGTAGATATCCCAAGTTAAGGAATTTGGAGCTTTTCTGTGTATGGGAAGGTACAAGCGTCTGCGCTCCCTGAAACCATTCCTTTCATAAGCACTTCAGCTACCTGGGGCCCAACCTGTATTTTTCACACCCTCTCCCCAGCACCAGCTCCTCAGTGCTCCCCCTGGGGAGTGGAAGCTGCCAGAGAGCAGGCACTGTTCTTCCTGGATGCCCTCCTGGCTCAGAATTCACATTGGAGGGCTGGATGAAGCGCTCATGGCGGTGCCATCTTTGTTTGTTAATATAGCAGGAAATTCTCCATTTTTCAGATGGAATAAGGAGTGATGAATAGATGGCAACTGTTAATTTCCCTACTAAGTTATCAAAATGTTAGTGCTAGGTTGCCCCTAATCTTTGAATAAATTATGAAATGAGTGATGCTCTGGGGCAAAATGTTTGGTTTATTCTTGAGAGTGATTAAAGGGGAACTTCATCTGAAGTTTATTAGTTATAAAACAAATTTAATTTTTGTCTTACATATTGTGGGAGAGGGCAAACAGGGATAATTTAGGACAAAGAGTAGGCATCTGAGCGAGCCAGTGAGCCATGCTCCTGAATGCATAAGTGGGGCCGTTAGTGGAAAATGTTTATAGCTCTGGGCCTTGGAAAGTGGATTGGAATCCGGTGGCCCAATGATGCTGGCGGCAGGGTTCAAAGACTCTACAGCATGGCTGGCTGGAAAGCTGAGTGGGAAAAAGCTTCAGTTCAGTTCAGTCCCTCAGGCATGTCCAACTCTTTCTGACCCCATGAATCACAGCACGCCAGGCCTCCCTGTCATCACCAACTCCCGGAGTCCACCCAAACCCATGTCCATCGAGTCGGTGATGCCATCCCACCATCTCATCCTCTGTGGTCCCCTTCTCCTCCTGCTCTCAGTCTTTCCCAGCATCAGGGTCTTTTCAAATGACTCAGGTTTTCACATCAGGTAGCCAAAGTACTGGAGTTTCAGCTTCAATATCAGTCCTTCCAATGAACACCCAGGACTGATCCCCTTCAGAATGGACTGGTTGGATCTCCTTGCAGTCCAAGGGACTCTCAAGAGTCTTCTCCAACACCACTGTTCAAAAGCTTCAATTCTTTGGCTCTCAGCCTTCTTCTCAGTCCAACTCTCACATCCATACATGACCACTGGAAAAACCATAGCCTTGACTAGATGGACCTTTGTTGGCAAAGTAATGTCTCTGATTTTTAATACACTGTCTAGATTGGTCATAACTTTCCTGTGGGAAAAAAAATAAGGAGGAAGTAACGTCAGCCAGGAGACACCCAGATAAGATGTCCATGGAGTGGTGTAGAGGGCAGAGCTGGGCTTCCCCATTTGCTCAGCAGTAAGGAATCTGCCTGCAATGCAGGAGCTGTGGGAGACATGGGTTCTATCCCTGGGTCAACAAGATCCCCTGGAGGAGGGCATGGCTACCCACTTCGGTGTTCGTGCCCAGAGAGTCATGTGGACAGAGAGTTGGGCTTGACTAAGCATGGCTGTTCCCAAAGGGTGGAGCCAAAGGCTCAGGGTTTCTGTGGGGAGAGGCAAGCTCACTGCTGGCAGTGGAGTGGGGAGGGTGAAGAGGCCAGGGCACTGCTTCCACAGACCGCCTCAGCCCCAGGCTCATGCCGGTCACAGGGACAGGGACACTCAGCTCAGATATTTCTGAAAACCTCTTGTCACTTCCTTCACATCAGCTCTGGTGAAGATACAGATGTATCACAGATGACTAATGTCCTGGATAAACGTATTCATTCAGAATAAGCTGACTCATTTCAGAATCACACACTCTATCTTGCTGTTGCTCTGGACTGAACGATTCCCAGCAAAATTGTTTGTTAAAATTCCAACCCCCAAGGTGACAGAACGAGGGAAGGGGGCTGTTGGAAGGTAATAGGTCATGAGGCACTCACAAATGAGGTTCCTGCCCTTATGATGAGATGAGCTCATGGTGAGCCATAAAGAAGGCCGAGTGTTGAAGAATTTATACTTTCGAACTGTGATACTGGAGAAGACTCTTGAGAGTCCCTTGGAGAGTCCCTTGGAGACTCTTGAGAGTTCCTTGGAGTCCCAGGGAGATCCAACCAGTCCATCCTAAAGGAAATCAACCCTGAATACGCACTGGAAGGACTAATGCTGAAGCTGAAGATCCAATACTTTGACCACCTGATTCAAAGAGCCAATTCTTTGGAAAAGACCCTGATGCTGGGAAAGTTTGAAGGCATCACTGACTCAATAGACATGAGTTTGAGGAAACTCTGGGAGATAGTGAAGGATAGGGAAGTCTGGTGTGCTGCAGTCCATGGGGTCACCAAGAGTCAGACACGACTGAGCAACTGAACAACAACGACAACATGATGAGAAGCAGTGGCAGTGTCTTCCTTCAGGGAAAGGGAGCTGAGTCTTCCAGGCACACCTCACATCCTGATCCCAGTCCCACACAAGAATGAGGAGTGGTTTTCATGTTCTTAGACTGATTTGCTCCTTCTGGAAAGACTTCCATGTGGAGGAAGGATGAGTGACTTAAATCTTTGGAGGTTATCTTCACTTCAAAGTTCAGTTCAGTTCGGTCCAGTCGCTCAGTTGTGTTTGACTCTTTGAGACCCCATGGACTGCAGCACACCAGGCCTCCCTGTCCATCACCAGCTCCTGGAGTTTACTAAAACTCATGTCCATTCAGTTGATAATGCCATCCAACCATCTCATCCTCTGTTGTCCCCTTCTCCTCCCGCCTTCAAACTTTTCCAACATCAGGGTCTTTTCCAATGAATCAGTTCTTCACATCAGGTGGCCAAAGTATTGGAGTTTCAGCTTCAAATCAGTCCTTCTGATGAATATCCAGGACTGATTTCCTTTAGGATGGACTGGTTGGATCTCCTTGCAGTCCAAGGGACTCCCAGAGTCTTCACCAACACCACAATTCAAAAGCATCAATTCTTCGGTGCTCAGCTTTCTTTATAGTTCAACTCTCACATCCATACATGACCACTGGAAAAACCATAGCCTTGACTAGGTGGACCACTGTTGGCAAAGAAATGTCTCTGCTTTTTAATATGCTGTCTAGGTTGGTCATAGCTTTTCTTCCAGGAAGCTAGTGTCTTTTAATTTCATGGCTACAGTCACCATCTGCAGTGATTTTGGAGCCCCCAAAAATAAAGCCTGCCACTGTTTCCACTGTTTCCCCATCTATTTGCCATGAAGTGATGGGACCAGATGCCATGATCTTTGTTTTCTGAATGTTGAGCTTTAAGCCAACTTTTTCACTCTCCTCTTTCACGTTCATCAAGAGGCTCTTTAGTTCTTCTTTGCTTTCTGCTATAACGGTGGTGTCATCGACATAACTGAAGTTATTGATATTTCTCTCAGCAATCTTGATTCCAGCGTGTGCTTCATCCAGCCCAGCATTTCTCATGATGTACTCTGCATATAAGTTAAATAAGCAGGGTGACAATATACAGCCTTGACGAACTCCTTTCCCGATTTGGAACCAGTCTGTTGTTCCCTGTCCAGTTCTAACAGTTGCTTCCTGACCTGCATACAGATTCCTCAAGAGGCAGGTCAGGTGGTCTGGTATTCCCATCTCTTTCAGAATTTTCCACAGTTTGTTGTGATCCACACAATCAAAGGCTTTGGCATAGTCAATAAAGCAGAAATAGATGTTTTTCTGGAAGTCTCTTGCTTTTTTGATGATCCAGCAGATGTTGGCAATTTGATCTCTGGTTCCTCTGCCTTTTCTAAAACCAGCTTCAGCATCTGGAAGTTGATAGTCCACGTACTGTTGAAGCCTGGCTTGGAGAATTTATAGCGTTACTTTACTAGTGTGTGAGATGAGTGCAATTGTGCAGTAGTTTGATCATTTTTTGGCATTGCCTTTCTTTAGGATTCGAATGAAAACTGACCTTTCCCAGTCCTGTGGCCACTGCTGAATTTTCCAAATTTGCTGGCATATTGAGTGCAGCACTTTCACAGCATCATCTTTTAGGGTTTGAAATAGCTCAACTGGAATTCCATCACCTCCACTAGCTTTGTTTGTAGTGATGCTTCCTAAGACCCACTTGGCTTCACATTTCAGGATGTCTGACTCTAGGTGAGTGATCACACCATCATGATTATCTTGGTTGTGAAGATCTTTTTTGTACAGTTCTTCTGTGTAGTCTTGTTACCTCTTCTTAATATCTTCGGCTTCTGTTAGGTCCATAGTATTTCTGTCCTTTATCGAGCCCATCTTTGTATGAAATGTTTCCTTGATATATCTAATTTTCTTGAAGAGATCTCTAGTCTTTCCCATTCTGTTGTTTTCCTCTATTTCTTTGCATTGATCGCTGAGGAAGGCTTTCTTATCTCTCCTTGTTATTCTTTGGAACTCTGCATTCAAATGGACATATCTTTCCTTTTCTTCTTTGGTTTTTGCTTCTCTTCTTTTCACAGCTATTTGTAAGGCCTCCTCTGACAGCCATTTTTCTTTTTTGCATTTCTTTTTCTTGGGGATGTTCTTGCTTCCTGTCTCCTGTACAATGCCATGAACCTCCATCCATCATTCATCAGGCACTCTATCAGATCTAGTCTCTTAAATCTATTTCTCACTTCCACTGTATAATTGTAAGGGATTTGATTTAGGTCATACCTGAATGGTCTAGTGGTTTTCCTTACGTTCTTCAATTTAAGTCTGAATTTGGCAATAAGGAGTTCATGATCTGAGCCACAGTCAGCTCCTGGTCTTGTTTTTGCTGACTGTATAGAGCTTCTCCATCTTTGGCTGCAAAGAATATAATCAATCTGATTTTGGCATTGACCATCTGGTGATGTCCATGTGTAGAGTCTTCTCTTGTGTTGTTGGAAGAGGGTGTTTGTTATGACCAGTATGGTCTCTTGGCAAAATTTTATTAGCCTTTGCCCTGCTTCATTCTGTACTCCAAGGCCAAATTTGCCTGTTACTTCAGGTATCTCTTGACTTCTTACTTTTGCATTCCAGTCCCCTATAATGAAAAGGACATCTTTTTTTGGGTGTTAGTTCTAGAAGTTCTTGTAGGTCCTCATAGAACCGTTCAACTTTAGCTTCTTCAGCATTACTGGTTGGGGCGTAGACTTGGATTACTGTGATATTGAATGGTTTGCTTGGAAATGAACAGAGATCATTTTGTCATTTTTGAGACTGCACCCAAGTACTGCACTTCAGACTCTTTTGTTGACCATGATGGCTACTGCATTTCTTCTAAGGGATTCTTGCCCACAGTAGTAGATATAATGGTTATCTAAGTTAAATTCACCCATTCAGTCCATTTTAGTTTGCTGATTCCTAAAACGATGTTCACTCTTGCCATCATCTGTTTGACCACTTTCAATTTGCCTTGATTCATGGACCTGACATTCCAGATTCCTATGCAATATTGCTCTTTACAGCATCGGGCCTTGCTTCTATCACCAGTCACATCCACAACTGGGTGTTGTTTTTGCTTTGGCTCCATCTCTTCATTCTTTCTGGAGTTATTTGTCCACCAATCTCCAGTAGCATACTGGGCACCTACAGGCCTGGGGAGTTCATCTTTCAGTGTCCTATTTTTTTGCCTTTTCATGAGGCAAACTGCTCGCGGGGTTCTCAAGGGAAGAATACTGAAGTGGTTTGCCATTCCCTTCTCCAGAGGACCACATTCACTTCAAAAGACCTCAGTAAACACCCTACATTTCCTCACTGTGTCTGCAAACAAATGCATGCCCCGGAGGAAAAACACCCTGGAATGTTGCCTATGGCAGGAATAAAGCTCCAAAGGAACACTGAGGTCCCCGCTAAGGTCCTTTAGGACAGACCTGAAGTGAGTCGTCAGACGTCTGTCATCACCCCGCAGAATTCCCCCTGAATGATTTTGCATTGTCTCACCTACTCTCTGCTTATGAAACAGAGGTGCTACAGAGTCTTCTTAGCATCTTGGTAATTTCCGCGGGGGAATGTCGCTAGCTTTGCAGCCTCTGTTGGAAAGGGTCCCTAATTGACTCATCTAAAGTAAGATGTAAACAGAGCACTTAGTAAAATTATATGAGCCTTGGAGTTCATATACTTTGAAAGTAATTTAGTATTTAATCATTTGAGTGCTTATAGAAAACTTAAAACTACTTTTAACTTTTCTCATTGCTGACTAAAGCTGCTGTAGAAAACATTTTTTTTTTTTTAGGTTGAAGATGCCCTTTATCTTTGATTTTTATGAAGTTTGAGTTAAGAAAGAATGAGTGTAAAAGTGCAGGTTGCTCAGTCATGTCCAACTCTGTGGCCCCATGGGCTGTAGCCCGCCAGGCTCCTCTGTCCATGGGATTTCCCAGGCAAGAATAGTGGAGTGGTTGCCATTTCCTTCTCCAGGGGGTCTTCCCGACCCGGGGCTCAGAGTGGTCGGTAGATGGTTTCCAGGGCACAGGAGAGATGAAGAACCCAGAAACCGATCAGTGGAATGAGAGGCTCCAGAGATGAATCAGTTCATCAGTGCCTCTTCTGTTCCCTAGGAACACAGCAAACTGGACTCAACCAACCCCCTCACCAACCTTCCTGTGCCTCATAACCTGGTGATTATGATCTCATAACCGCCTCGTAGGCCTATAGTACATGGAAGTAAGGCAGGGGCCCCTAATAACCAAACGGACCCTAAATGAAGCCAGAATGGAGATCTTTCCATGAATAGATACTTCCTTTATTTGACATCAACTTTGTCCAGTTTGGGATGATGGCTTTCCTGAAATTAGATTGCGACAATATTCTGTAAGTATAATTCCTTTTAAATATGCTACAACCAATAGAATCAAACTCTTTAAATGAACAAGCATTATAGTATGTTAATTATATCTCAATAATGCTATTTTAAGAAGGTATAAGTTCAAAATTTGCCCTTTCACCCTATGAGGACAACGCTGCTGTATGCAGGGGAAATTTCTTTTTCGTGGGATCGTAAGAAAATGTGTTATGATAAAATAAAAATGCTACTTTTTTTAAATGATAATTTTCAACCATCTTTGTGATACCGTAAAACAATAGTTCTTGAGAATTTTCTTCCGTAGTCAGTATGTCTGATTTTCTTGTAGCTTTTGGAAAGTTTCTGAAAGACTGTGCATGTTCAATGATGCATCTATAATGAGCACTTTGTGACATAGCACAGCAATTCCCTTCTATCTAATGAGACGCACATCTGCCCAAGGGGCTCCTCGGTTTCCCTTCTTCTTCAATCCAGCGAGTTGCTCAGATTGACTTATTGGTTCTGTTCATTTAGCAGAACACATTTTCAGAATCTTCATTTTTAAAAGACTGATGTGTTGTGGTTTATTTGGGACTCCTTTCAGGTGTAACTCTGGTTTTTCTGATACTAAATAGAAAATTGTAGCTACCACCCAGAACTCTGAAATATCACACATTCCCATTAGCAATTTTTGATAAGGATAATGCATTTCAGAGAGAAATACTTTACACTTTATTTTTCCTCTCACCCACATCATGTCAACACTTAAAAAATATATATATTTCAAAACACACTCAGAGCTTGAAGCATTACTGTTCCTGATCACAGTGGTGATCTCGGGCAAGGAAATTGGCTGACCTCCAGAATGAAAGGCCGCTGTCGGCAGAGAAAGACACTCCAGACAGAGAGACCTCTTCAAAGTGGAGCTCCCCACGGCCTCCTGCAGGACAGCTGCACACCCAAGGGGCTGCGAGAAACAGCTGTTAAGTGGTGACTGCCTGGCCCACCTTCAAAGGAAGGTTGCTAGCAATCACTTGTGTAGACTGAGATTTCTTTCCTTGCACATGTGAGCATATATTGTATGCAAATGTACTCTTGATGCACGAATTGTTACATTCACACACAATGTATATCCACATTTCATGCAGTTTTTTATGAACATTCTCAAAAAGACAAACTCACTTACCCAACTCTTAAATACTCCTAGAATTTTTTCTAGTGGACTCTTACATTCTGAGGATCTCTTCTTTGGAATAATTGTTGGGTTCTAAGATCGTTGATTATATAAAGCTCTTCCCTGGTGGCTCAGTGGTAAAGAATCTGCCTGCAATGCAGGAGCTACAAGAGACACGGGTTCGATCCCTGTGTCAGGAAGATCCCTGGAGAAGGGCATGGCAACCCACTCCAGTATTCTTGCCTGGAGAATCCCATGGACATAGGAGCCTGGTGGGCTACAGTCCATGGGGTCGCAAAGAGTCGGACACAACTGAAGCGACTTAGCAATGGCAATGGCAAAAGATCATTGACTATAAAAAGCTTTGGTAATTTCACCAAGTACTAAATTGTTGTGATTCTATGAACAAGTTATTTTGAAGAAAAATTGCTGAAGATTGAACAAAACAGTGTTACTTAGTGTCTTGTATTAAACTGGGCTTCCCTGGTGGCTCAGATAGTAAAGAATCTGCCTGAAATGCAGGATACCTGAGTTTGATCCCTGGGTCGGGAAGATCCCCTGGAGAAGGGTATGGCTACCCGCTCCAGTATTTTTGCCTGGAGAATCCGATGGACAGAGAAGCCTGGTAGGGTATGGTCCATGGGGTTGCAAAGAGTGGGACATAACTAAAGCAACTTAGCACACATGTTGCCCAAAGGAGGCACAGAGGTTAGAGTCAGAAAGGCTTGGGGGACATGAAGCCCAGTTTCATCACAGCTGTGTGAATTGGCTGATCTTAATCCTTCAGTGTCATTATTTTTTATTTTAGAAATGTTAGTGATAATATCAGCATATTAAGATTGTTTTGAAGATTAAAAAAATCACAAGCCTTATATATTTAAAAATTAAATTTAAATTTCTTTCTTTTTCTCTTGCCATCCCTCAAAGCACTCAGATTCTCAAAATAATAATAATAACACTACTATGATGTCATCTACAGAGAACACTTCTCTGTAATCATCTTTCATTTCTTTTGGTGATATGGTCCGAGCACCTGACCTTCTCACTGAGAATGTAGCTGAACACAGCTAATTAATGTTCATTAACGTATACTTCACTTTTTGCAAATTTAAAGATTATAAAGAGTCAAAGGCAGAAATTACAGACCCTTGAGAGAATGTTTCATATTACTTGAAAAAGAGTTTAATCAGTCTTATCATGGGGATTGGAAGAAAGAAAAAAACACTGTTTTAGCAATGCAGGCTGTAGAATATTTTAAATATTGTTTACTAGAGACTAAACAAGGAGAAGAGTGGCCTGATTACTCAGGGAGTGAGGGTGAGGGTGCAGTGAGCAGAGTGTCCACAGGCGTGTGCTGATGGGTTTCTATCAGTTCAGTTCAGTTCAGTTCAGTCGCTCAGTCGTGTCTGACTCTTTGCGACCCCATGAATCGCAGCACACCAGGCCTCCCTGTCCATCACCAACTCCCGGAGTTCACTCAAACTCATGTTCATCGAGTCGGTGATGCCATCCAGCCATCTCATCCTCTGTCATCCCCTTCTCCTCATGGCCCCAATCCCTCCCAGCATCAGGGTCTTTTCCAATGAGTCAACTCTTCACATGAGGTGGCCAAACTACTGGAGTTTAAGCTTCAGCATCAGTCCTTCCAATGAACACCCAGGACTGATGTCCTTTAGGATGGACTGGTTGGGTCTCCTTGCAGTCCAAGGGACTCTCAAGAGTCTTCTCCAACACCACAGTTCAAAAGCATCAATTCTTAGGTGCTCAGCTTTCTTCACAGTCCAACTCTCACATCCATACATGACCACTGGAAAAACCATAGCCTTGACTAGATGGACCTTTGTTGGAAAGGTCTCTGCTTTTGAATATGCTATCTAGGTTGGTCATAACTTTCCTTCCAAGGAGTAAGCGTCTTTTAATTTCATGGCTGCAGTCACCATCTGCAGTGATTTTGGAGCCCCCCAAAATAAGTCTGACACTGTTTCCACTTTCTCCCCATCTATTTGCCATGAAGTGATGGGACCAGACGCCATGATCTTAGTTTCCTGAATGTTGAGCTTTAAGCCAACTTTTTCACTCTCCACTTTCACTTTCATCAAGAGGCTTTTTAGTTCCTCTTCACTTCCTGCCATAAGGGTGGTGTCATCTGCATATCTAAGGTTATTGATATTTCTCCTGGCAATCTTGATTCCAGCCCAGCATTTCTCATGATGTACTCTGCATATAAGTTAAATAAGCAGGGTGACAATATACAGCCTTAACTTAGTCCTTTCCCAATTTGGAACCAGTCTGTTGTTCCATGTCCAGTTCTAACTGTTTCTTCCTGACCTGCATATAGGTTTCTCAAGAGGCAGGTCAGGTAGTCTGGTATCCCATCTTTTTCAGAATTTTCCACAGTTTATCGTGGTTCACACAGTCAAAGGTTTTGGCATAGTCAATAAAGCAGAAATAAATGTTTTTCTGGGACTCTCTTGCTTTTTTGATGATTCAACAGATGTTGGCAATTTGATCTCTGGTTCCTCTACCTTTTCTAAAACCAGCTTGAACATCTGGACGATCATGGTTCACGTACTGCTGAAGCCTGGCTTGGAGAATTTTGAGCATTACTTTACTAGTGTGTGAGATGAGTACAATTGTGCGGTAGTTTGAGCATTCTTTGGCATTGCCTTTCTTTGGGATTGGAATGAAAACTGACCTTTTCCAGTCCTGTGGCCACTGCTGAGTTTTCCAAATTTGCTGGCATATTGAGTGTAACACTTTCACAGCATCATCTTTTAGGGTTTGAAATAGCCCAACTGGAATTCCATCACCTCCACTAGCTTTGTTTGTAGTGATGCTTTCTAAGGCCCACTTGACTTCACATTCCGGGATGTCTGCCTCTAGGTGAGTGATCACACCATCATGATTATCTGGGTCATGACGCTCTTTTGTACAGTTCTTCTGTATATTCTTGCCACCTCTTCTTAATATCTTCTGCTTCTGTTAGGTCCATACCATTTCTGTCCTTTATCAAGCCCATCTTTGCATGAAGTGTTCCCTTGGTATCTCTAATTTTCTTGAAGAGATCTCTAGTCTTTCCCATTCTGTTGTTTTCCTCTATTTCTTTGCATTGATCGCTGAGGAAGGCTTTCTTATCTCTCCTTGCTACTCTTTGGAACTCTGCATTCAGATGCTTATATCTTTCCTTTTCTCCTTTGCTTTTCGCTTCTCTTCTTTTCACAGCTATTTGTAAGGCCTCCTCAGACAACCATTTTGCTTTTTTGCATTTCTTTTCCATGGGGATGGTCTTGATCCCTGTCTCCTGCACAATGTCACGAACCTCCATCCATAGTTCATCAGGCACACTATCAGATCTAGCCCCTTAAATGTATTTCTCACTTCCACTGTATAATTGTAAGGGATTTGATTTAGGTCATACCTGAATGGTCTAGTGGTTTTCCCCACTTTCTTCAATTTAAGTCTGAATTTGGCAATAAGGAGTTGATGATCTGAGCCACAGTCAGCTCCTGGTCTTGTTTTTGCTGACTGTATAGAGCTTCTCCATCTTTGGCTGCAAAGAATATAATCAATCTGATTTTGGCATTGACCATCTGGTGATGTCCATGTGTAGAGTCTTCTCTTGTGTTGTTGGAAGAGGGTGTTTGCTATGACCAGTGCGTTCTCTTGGCAAAACTCTAATAACCTTTGCCCTGCTTCATTCCGTACTTGAAGGCCAAATTTGCCTGTTACTCCAGGTGTTTCTTGACTTCTTACTTTTGTATTCCAGTCCCCTTTAATGAAAAGGACATCTTTTGGGGGTGTTAGTTCTAAAAGGTCTTGTAGGTCTTCATAGAACCGTTCCACTTCAGCTTCTTCAGTGTTACTGGTTGGGGCATAGGCCTGGATTACCATGAAATTGAATTTTTTGCCTTGGAAATGAACAGAGGTCATTCTGTCATTTTTGAGATTGCATCCAAGTACTGCATTTTGGACTCTTTTGTGACCATGATGGCTACTCCATTTCTTCTAAGGGATTCCTGCCCACAGTAGTAGATCTAACTAAAATTCATCTGACTTAAATTCACCCATTCCAGTCCATTTTAGTTCACTGATTCCTAGAATGTCAACATTCACTCTTGCCATCTCCTGTTTGACCACTTCCAATTTGCCTTGATTCATGGATCTGACATTCCAGGTTCCTATGCAATATTGCTCTTCATAGCATCGGGCCTTGCTTCTATCACCAGTCACATCTACAACTGGATATTGTTTTTGCTTTGGCTCCATCCCTTCATTCTTTCTGGGTTTCTATAGCCATTGCTAAATACATATACTTTGTGCATTTTGCACCAATCTGTAACTAAGATGAATGTACAAGCTAAAATTAAATAAGATCTCTTTCCATGATGTGTAAAGAACATGCAGATTGCTGGAAGTAACGTTATTGTAGTTTTTTCTTAACCCAATACCTTGTTCCAGAACCATCTGACATGCTGGTTACAAATGTCAAAAGTAGACCTGCTGACCCAGAATCCCCAGAGATAGGTTAACAAGCCCCCAGGCATTTTTATGCACCTGGAAGCCTGAGGAATATTCTTTGTTGGCTCTTCTCAAGTAAGTCCCAGGAGAGGTAAGTGTGTGCATGCTAAGTCATTTCGTTCATGTCTGGCTCTTAGCGACCCCATGCACTGTAGCCCACCCAGGCTCCTCTGTCCATGGCATTATTGGCAAGAATACTGGAGTGGGTTGCCATGCCCTCCTCCAGAGGATCTCCCCAACCCAGGAATCAAACCTGTGTCTCATGTTTCTTGCATTGGCAGGTTGGTTCTTTACCACTGATGCCACCTGGGAAGCCCAATGGAATACTACTCAGCCATAAAAAAGAACAAAAACTTGCCATTTGCAGCAACATGGATAGACTTGGAGGGCATTATGCTAAGTGAAATAAATCAGACATAGAAAGACAAATGCTGTATGACCTCACTTATGTGTGGAATCTAAAAAATACAATAAGCTGAGGCTCTTAACTCTTAATTACAGTTAAAAATGCCCTATTTCATTCTCTTCATATTACTCTTAGGTTTCTGCATTCCCGATTTCAGTTTTGATAATTACTCTTTCATCATAAAAGAACAGATTGGTTTAAAATAGATGTACTTGTGTCTCTTAGAGGACACTTGCACACATTAATGCTATTTCTTAATCTCAATATTTTTATACAAGGAACCACTTTGAAATTAAAGAAAGATGAGAGACATAGCAATATTAACCTCTTTTAATCAACATCATCTTTGTTATGCCCATTTATATAGTAAGATTCCAGGATCTGATTAGTCTAACAATTTCCGCTTGTGGCTTACTTGAACAGGTGACTAAATTCTGCTCAAAAAAAAGAAGTTGATTTGTGTTTTTCTCTGGGATAGTTCAAAACTGTTCCTGACATTATGGGATCATTGTCTTTAGGCTCATAATCCGTGTTTGACCTTTAACCCCCCAGTGGATGTTAATGCTTGAATTTTGAAATGCTGACTCCTCTCTTCTTTTACCATAAAAAGCCAAGGGTCGCTGAACCAAGTGGGCTTTTGGAAAGTTTCCAGCAGCAGTTGTGGTTTTCCACTGTCGTGGTTGATGCTGCTCTGCATGTTGTTCTAGGATGTGGGCTCTGGTTGACTTCAGATGCATTTAATAATTCCTGTCCAAATGCAGATGGGCGGACCCACAGCCTCCCTTCGGAAAATGCTGCAGTGTCCCCAGCTCCAAAACAGGAAATGACCCACTGCCAGAACCACACCAACAGACCCAGGGATGACAAACCTCCGGCTGCTTATGATTCAACCTTTTAGTGCTGTTTGCATTTTGCTTTTTTTATTTTTGGCTGTGCTGGGTCTTTGTCGCTGCCCAGGCTTGCTCTAGTTGTGGGAGTGGAGGCTACTCTTCGTTGCAGGGTGCCGGCTTCTCACCGGGGTGACTTCTCTTATTGTGGAGCATGGGCTCTAGGGTGTGCTGGCTTCAGGACTTGTGGTTCCCGGGTTCTAGAGCGCAGGCTCAGTTGCGGTGGCTCACAGGCTTAGCTGCTCCACAGCAGGTGGGATCTGCCTGGATCAGGGATGGAACCCATGTCTCCTGCTCTTGCAGGCAGATTCTTTACCACTGGGCCACCAGGGAAGCCCTTCATTTCCTTGACTTTCTTACTGTCTCTCTGCAAAGAGCTGAACCTCATGTTAGTCCTTACAATGTAAACACTAACATCCTGATTGAATTCTGCCAACATTATCTGTGCTTAATTATTTTATTCATTATGCTGATTTAGGAAAGATGTGGAGCCATGCGTTATATAATCCTGAAAGCCAGACCTCTGGTGGATAAGCAGGGGTTGCTGTTATTTCTTTCCTTAGAAAATTAACATCTAGGTCAGGAAGGAGAGGCTGTGGATTGCCAATCCCAGCTGCTTCACTCTGAATGGAAAAATACATTAGTGACCGTAGTGAATCCTCATTTGACAAGTAGAAAGAAAGGGAGGTTGGATTACGGATGCATCAGTTTTTAGCAGTCAGAGAATGGATGGTTTTGCATGGCCCATATAACTCCATGTAGCTATTTTATGAGTCAAAATGCTCATTTAGTTATGAATGAAAAGTACTGTTGATATGAACATACAGCCTTGCTCCTGATCAGTTAATGAGTTGCCACTCAACAAGCTCAAATGAAGAGATAAAAGAAACAGTGATTTCCATTTAAAAACAACAGCAACTAAAAATTCCTTGACTGTTGTGTGGGCTCAGGGCAGGCCACCCCCAAGATGCCAGGAGGAATATTGATTATTTTGGATGTAAATTTCTAGAGAAACAGCTGCCTCTCATCCCCTCCATCTCTCTGAGAACAGGAAATGGGTCTCCCATGTGAAAGTCTCTCTCTCTCTCTAAAAGTGGGCAGAGAAGCACCTTTATTAGCAGAGATGGGAATTTAGGGCCAAGAAGGTTGCATAGACAAACCTGTTACTTCTTTGCTCTTTTATGACCCCAAGGCCAAACTCTTTTTTTTTTTTAATATAAATTAAGCACCCAAGCCTAAATTTCTTTGTTCTGTCAATTCCTCACACATCTCATCTTCCTTTTTCTAAAATGTAGAAAAGCTGGCTACTTTGGCCCCATCTTTGTTCTTATTTATTGGAGATCTTTGTGCACACAAATTAATGTTTTTTCTCCTGTTAATCTGTCTTTTGTCAATTTAATTATGAGAGCAGCCAAAAGAACCAAATGGGCTAGAAGGAAACATTCCCTCCCCCCAACACCATCTAAGACAGCAATGATAATAAACTGATTTATATAAAGCATTCTTTGGAAAAACCATGGGGACACCAACTCTGACTGTGCAGACACCCTGTGGGAGGTTAGGTTGACAATATTTACAAGGGCTGCAGAACAGCTAGATTTCTTAGAAAAGTCGTTAACAAGATGTTTTGGTAGATGCTAGTGAAGTAATCGCTTCAAATATAAATAGCAAATATTTTGAACCCTAATTTTTAGTATTAACTGGTATGGAGACTTTACTAAAGTACCATTTAAAGGTCTTAGAATGATGCATTACTTGACCTTAAAAGTTGGAGGAAGACGCTGCGGCTCTGCCTCGGGAGAACGCGCGTGGCCCGCGCGACCGTTTTCTGTCCTGCTCTGATGCTTTCTGCTCTAAGGCGCCGTCATCGGTTGACCTTCCCGTTAGTTTGCAAAATCACGACAGCCCATTCTTATCTGCGTTTTCATGTCCACAAATCTGATAGAAAACAACACTTGGACCCAGACACTTAACCTGGGAAAGATCTTTCTTTCTTCCAATCACTCAACAAATGTTTACCGTTGAGGTGCCCAGCACTGGGCTGTTTGCTGAGATGAGGCAGAAGGGGCAGAGGTGGACAGCGACCCAGGCCCTCCTGTGGTGATGGCGGGTGCCGGACAAGCGACAAACGATTGTGGAAATAAGCCTCAAGGCTGGATGTGGGGGAGTGACAAGGTGTCAAGGAGAGCTGAGCCGTCTCCTTACTGAGTGGCGAGGGGGCATCTTCTGGAGGGGTGACCTTGCATGGAAATATGAGATGGGAAGATAGGGGAAGGGGAAGAATTGAGGTGTTGGGCTAGGCATGCCCGCATCTCTGAAGAAGAAATGAAGTGGCCTGTCTGAGCGCGTGAAGACCGGTATGCCAGGGGGAGGGGCAGGTCGGGGAGCCGCTGGAGAGTTTGGGAGAAACTGACTGCAGAAGCTGGAGGGTCCGCCAAGGATCTGCGTCCTCAATCTGCATCATGGAGCCCGTGAAATGTAGGAAGCAGAGAAATGATGTCGGTAGGTTTTCATTAAAAAGTAAAGATCCGAGTGCTCGAAGCTTGAAAACAACCTTGGGGAAGGGACAGTCGTGTGAAAAATGCAGAGCTCTTTGTACACATCAGGGCAGAGACACAGCAGAGGAAGTGAAGACAGTGGGTGGGATTAAGAAGAAAAGGACATTATGACCTTCTAACCACAGGGAAAGAGTGGTCTAGGGTAAAAGCAAGTCACCCATCTCCTTGACACAGCCTGTCCCCACTGCAAGGTAAGAGGGAAATGCAGAAAAACAAAGGTGACATGCGCAGCCTCTCCTGGACCGGAAGCAGCCCAGGGCTGGGCTCCCCGACTCTGAGCCTGTCTTGTGCTCACCGGTTAAGTGAGAGGAGCTCACAGCTACTCCAGTGGGAGACCAGGACCCTCTGCACACCACACGCCCATCTCTTGCATCTTCCTTTCCTCTCCCCAAAAGAAGCTTACGCCAGCAGAAGCATGCTTATCTCTTATGATTGTATATCCTCCTAAGATCCAATAAAATATGTGAGGATCTAATTACCCCTAAATGAACTACTCTAACTTATTTAAGGAGAAAAACTGAATAGAATGGAACTTTGTTTGGACCAAGTAATGTTAATAACTACAGTTTGTCTTGATTTATGATATACTTGGAGCTTTGGGCTCCAAATTATTTCAAGATAAAATGACTATATCTCTGCTTTTATTCTCTAGGAAGAAGAAAAAACAAATAATGATAATGCATTATGAACATTTGCATAAATAGATTGATATCTCACCTCCCTTTTAAATCCAAATCTTGAGTTCTACATACACATAAGCATGATTTTATAAAAATTTTCATATGGGAACAAGTCAGTACATTTCTAATAGAGCTGAGTAAATTCATCCCTTCTAAATGCCCTGCAAATTTTTTGTGCCTCTGCAAACACTGTGCAACAGTTACTAATTCAGTCATTAATTTGCCAAGTCTCCACGGAGACCCCATGGCTTATTAGAAACACCCAGGGAATAATGTGTGCAACCGTACCGTTCAGCCAGCTTGTTGAGAAGGGCTCGGGGTGTTCCCTCCATGTGGCTCATTGCTCTGAGTAATGGGGATATAGATTTTAATAGGACTTAAGTCCTGCCATTAAGAACTGAACGGTCTAGCCTAGGGTTTGTTTTTTTCCTTTCTTTGAATTTTCCATGGCAAGTTGGAGGTAAATATGTTGAAAAGACATTCACTTCTCAGGCCACAGAGAACTCTTCAAAGAAACAAGACTCCAATTCAGTTCACAGGTGGCCGTAGCCTCCAAGAGTTGGTAAAGACCCCCAAACTGTGAAACTGAACACTGGGAAACAGGGAAGGGAGTGAGGGTGCTGCTGTGGGCTCTCACCTCACACTCTCACCCATGTGGCTGCCGATGCTTGAATGGAGAGTGAACCAGTCAGTCCTAAAGGAAACCAACCCTGAATAGTCACTGGAAGGACTGATGCTGAGGTTCAAGCTCCAGTACTTTGGCCACCTGATGCAAAGAGCCAACTCATTAGAAAAGATCCTGATGCTGGGAAATATTGGAGGCAGGAGAAGAAGAGGGCGGCAGAGGATGAGATGGTTGCATGGCATTGCTGACTCGATGGACATGAGTTTGATCAAGCTCCAGGAGATGGTGAAGTACAGGGAAGCCTGGTGTGCTTCAGCCCACGGGGTTGCAAAGAGTGGGACAGGACCGAGCGACTGAACAACACAACTTGAGCATTGGGGTGCCTGTCTCAGGTGGTGTGATGACTGGCCCTTTCTTTAGGAAACTTAGTCTGAGTTGCTCTGGTAGTAGATTTAGTAAAATAGAATTTAAAAGGAAGGATACACAGCAAATTCAAAATTATATCCTGGAGAAGGAGAAACTAAGGAGCTGAGCCTTTTCTCCACACTGGGCTGGTGGTATGGCTGGGCATGTGCACCAAGGCTCCCTGTGTTTCTGCACCCACGTTTGCTCTCCTGCTGGTCCTCTGGGTCGTCAGGGTCCACAGACATGTCATAGCCATGGTGAGCATCTGCACACATCTGTCAGCCAAGAGTCTGAGCCGTAGGATGGGGCCAGTGAACCGGGTTGTCCTGTCCAGGTAGGATGACTCTGATGGATGGTCTGGTCTGAGAGCCATGGGCTTAGGAGGAAAGTCCAGAGCAAGGGTAGACAGTGGTCCAGGAAGCAGGTGCATGTGATGCTAATGGTCAGATGGGATGATGGGCGGACACTGGAAGGGGATGGAAATAAACCCAGGTCTTCTGAAACAGAAAGAAGGACGACGTGGAGACCAGGGTCTGGAGAGGATGGCAGGCCGCGTCCCTCAGGGACCCCAGACCAGGATAAGACCTGTGGGCTTTATTTTATGGGCAGCAGGAGAGCCATATGTGAGGAGGGCCAATGATGTGACCGTTGATGATGGTGGTATCTTTAGAGAGCTAAGACAAAAACTATTAATTACTTAAGAAATGTTTCCAAGATCTTAGCAACCCTATGACTTTTTATAACCACTGAACACATAAAAAAGCTTTCAAGTATTTTGGTTATATTTATCTGTGAAAGTGGTCTAAAAAACTGGTGATGTGGACATTTTAACTGAGCATTTCAGACTCTGAATAAAGAGGAGGTGATTTGTCTGACAGGACCATGCTCTCAGTTCTGATTACTTGTTATGAACTCTGTTTATTTTTAAACGTTGACACTAATCTGTCGGAAAGAGAATTAAAAATAACTTTCTCATTAGATTTAAATCAGACATTTAATTTCATCATGCCTTAGCTTTATAATGAAAATAGCAAAATCCCTGTGAAGAACGCAGGAAAATAAGTTGCTACATGATCGAAGTCAAAGAAGATATGTTGTATTCACAGAAGTGTCTTTATGCAGATGCCCACCTGAAGGGAAACACTAACTTCCATCATTATTCATTGAAATCAACTGGTTGGACTGATGAGCATTTGGAAGTTCTAATTTGTTATTTTGCTACCTCATGATACAAATATTTTATGTCTTCCTGGGAATCCACACAAACTCTCTGAGCCAGAAAGGACCTTTCCCTTAACTTCTACTAGTTTTACTTACCACCCTACCACACACAGGGAAGGAAACACATTGATTAATTTGAAATTTGACACGAATATTATGTTATGTATCCAAAATTGGCAGAAAAGTTGTGTAAGATGGTTTTTTTATTCAATGTTTTGAGACAGAATTTCTCAGCTGAAAGTGTGTTAGTCACAAACACATACCTTTCACAGTCTAAGCACGTGTAACACAAGAGCCTCTCAGGAGTGGCTGGCAGCTGCCTTTCCTTGTCAGAGAGGAGTAAGAGAAGGCATCGAACTGGAGGGACACTCACACGCTTAGACCTCCCCGAGTCGTCTGGAGCTCAGTGGAAAGATGAGAATCTGGCAACCACAGCCCAGACAGCTCCTGTGTGATTCACTATAGCATATTTAAATCTCTTTAAAAGCTGAGATAAAAGATACAGGGCAGAAGAGCAGACGTCTTCTCGAAATGTCTCAAGAAAGGGCTGGTGTCTCCTCTTACCAAAAGGCAGTTCAGAGCCTTGGTCTTGGAGAAGCACCGGGTCTCACTTCACCAGGGCTCTGCGCTGTCTCTCTGCTCAAGCCAGGAATTGGGGATCCAGCTGCTGGGCAATTCCATTTGAGGTGGGAACCAGCTTCCTGGTTTGTAGATGGTGGCTTCTCTCTGGGTCTTCATACGGCAGACACACACACACACACACACACATCCATGTGATGAAGCCATGGATCCTCTTGGACCAGGGCCCCCCCTCTTATGATTCATTTGACGTCGATTGGCTCCTGAAATCCTTATCTCCGAACATAGCCACGTGGGGGTTAGAGCTTCAACAGGTGAATTTGGGGCACAATTTGGTCAATAGCAGCCTGGGACCTCAGATGAGTTGGTGACTCTGAGACTGTTGAGGGCAGGCTTTGCTTGCTGCACAGAGTGACTGAGAAGACTACATGAGAACAAAGCATGAAAATGTCCCAGGGGCCCTGACACCGGGGCAGCCTCCCAGTCCTAAAGGTTCCACCCATGACTGGGGGTGGTGCCGGGGACAGTGCCAGGGAGCCCGTGGCTCCCACTGACCTGGGATGAGATCCCCTACTTCCCATGAGGCATTGGTTTTAGTCCTTTCTTTTTTTTGCCAAATAGGCATTTAGTTTTATTCAGTCAAGACCTAACATCCTGAATGTGAAATTGCTGTAAAGTCTCAGAATCTGGCAGGATGATAACAAACATTAAGAAGTATCACATTCACAGGATCGCAGTTTGTATGTGGGAGAGAGAGAGGCACACAGTGTCCATTCACATACATCAAATGGGCAAGAAGGAAGCTCAAAATATAAAGCACAGTGGTTATACAGATCTTAGGACCAAATATCCCACTTGTTGTTTCAGCTCCATCTCTCTAAACCTGGGAGGTTCACGGACTCTGAGATTCTCTTAATGAAGTCTATTAAGTGACCACAAAAGCAGGAACCAGACTCAAGAATACAAATCTAAGAACTTAACTGCCCACAAGAGCTCACACATAGGTAAATATACCCAGGCACCGATGAGTGTGTTTGCTTTCGAGCTAGGTCTAGATGCCGGGCCAGCTGCTCTATCACTAGAGTTGCATCATTAAAGGAACTAATTGCACGACTCATCAAATGATATTTTTCCTTCTCAACTAGGTCAATTTACAGTTTAAAGAGTGTTGATAACTGTTCTGCCAAGGGATATTTTCTTTTTATAAGAGATGATTCACTCACCTGAGAGCTTTTTTCCTTTTTTTTTTTTTAAACAAGTTTTATTAAATGTCTATAATGTGAAGGGCATTTTATATTTCAATAATACTTATCACTGAATATTGACATTAATAAGATACTGTTAATGTCATCTTTAAGTTAATAATCTGACAGAAGAAAATACACACACAGCTTATACACACCAAGGGAGATGAATTACTGAAGAGAGGAATTTACAAAGGTGAAGGAAGGAGTTAGGAAGAAGCTACATCATTTATACACAATCTGGAGGCTGAAAAATATAAATGAGACAGACAGAAACAAAATGAACGCTTTTTAGATTATAGCAGAAATAAAGCTTGTGACTGACTATTCATGTGGTTAAATGCAATGGATCACCAATTATATTATGTTTATGCACAGAATAAGATCTTGCATAAAAGGAATCTGCAAACCCATTATTGCGCTCTGTTGGTAATACTGTGTGTGCAACGTTCAGTTTCTCTCCTTTGATGAGCACCTCGCTGGAATTGATACTCTATCTGAAATTCCAATAAGATGCAAAATAACGTCCATAAAGAAGAGCTCCACAGATTAGCACAATGTGACTTCACAGTTAGGGGACCCTGGATGACTCAGTGAAGCACCAGAGCGGTTGCAAACATCTTTTCCTGGGATTTCTAATTCCCTACTAATACTTAAATGCAACCTCCCAGCCAGGAATGATTAATAGTCTCTCTTCTCTTTAATGTAATAATTCTCAGAGGGAACTGAACAAGCTTTTGAAATTGAATTACAAGAGTCACATTTCTGCTCTCGATTAAACACAAGCGATGAGGGTTGTGCTGTCTCCCCCGCGGTAGGGGAGTGCTTTAGGTGGGTGGTTTAAAACACGGAGTTCTGTTTATATTTAAGTGCCTGAATATGACCCACTGCTTTCGAGGCCGTCCCAGCGGTAAGACTGTCCAATTCTATGAGAATAGAGCTGTGATATATTGTAAGAACACAAATAAAATTCATCTCAAACAACATTAGTACTGCTTGAATTGTTACAATAAGGTATCATTTAACTTGAAGAATTCTTGGATGATGTAACAGATGGACGGGTCTGGTTTATTGGATGGCTCACGTATGTGCTTTGCTTCAGTAGAAGCAAAGACAAGTTCACTCAGCTCTGAGATGAGTAGAGGTTTTTCTGAGGATGAGAACTGGACTGGTTTTGTTTGCTTATGAAAACTTAGCATCGACACCAGGGTCTGGCATGTGGCAAGTATTCGATGGAATGGATGGATGGAGGGATGATGGATGGATGGATGGATAGATGGGTGGATGGATGGATACACTCATGGATTGATGGAATAATAAGGTATCAGAAGCATGAAGATAATTCAGCAGCCAATGCAGTTTTCATTGCATCAGTGCAAGGGGTCGGTCAGGAACTGACCCAAATAGGCCTTCTTGGGACGTGAGATGCAGGTGCCCTTGTGAACCCAGGTGTGCAGGCAGGATTCTGAACCAGCGCCCTGGGAGGCTGACATCTGGGAGATCTGCCCAGAGAAATCCCTCGCCCTGAGTGGGAGTGGGGCTGCTCACCAGTCTCAGGCTAGTTTGAGAACGGGAGGAAAAGGGGTCCAAAGAAAATCTAATGTATTACACCTCTGTAAAAACTGAAGAAGCCCCTTGAACTTCATGACCAGGACCATCTTCCTCAAGGATGTGGCTCATCTCTTGGGAATTAACATCACGGTGATGAGCCCCTATCTCCCACTTTCCTGGAGGGTCAGGGAGCAGCCCAGCATCAGTGGGGCCTGACTCCAAGTTCCAGGATGACCTCCTGTCGTAAGATAAGCGTGAGAAGCTTATCTGTCCTTTCCATAAAGCTGATTCACTTGCACAGATGTTACCCTGACTACCAGATAGACTCAGGATGAACCGTATGCTGTTAGAGGCTGAGGACCAGCTGCACCCAGAGACCACGTGTGCAGTGGTCAGGTCTGCCCAGCTGGACCGGAGGGAGAGCCCGCTCTGCCTTGGCGCCACCGGACAGATGACCTGCAACATGTGTCATGCGTTGGTTTAACTCTGTCTCGATGGTAAAGCTGTTTTCTTTCTCTATTACCTTCACGGGGAGGGCTTCTGGGTTGAGAGATTCTGTTTTTAATTTGGGGCTTCCCAGGTGGCTCAGAGGCAAAGAATCCACCTGCCGGTGTAGAAGACCAGGGTTCAATCCTTGGATAGGGAAGATCCCCTGGAGAAGGGAATGGCAACCCACTCCACTACTATTGCCTGGAGGATTCCATGGACAGAGGAGCCTGGTGGGCTACAGTCCATGGGGTCAAAAAGAGTTAAATACAACTTAACTGTTTTTAATTTTATTTCCCAACTTTGCCTGCACCCTTGAACTGGTCTTAATCCTGCTTCAGGGGAAACCCACCAGGGTCAATGCCCAGGAAATGCCCTTGACTGTGCCATAGACAAGGGTGGAACCATCAGGGAAGGAGAAATGGGTTGTATGTCCAAGACAGAGGCCCCCAATGTCCACCAGCAAAGGTTGTGCCCTTTCAGTGAAAATGGTCTGTTCACTGAAAACTGACCCCTGCAAGCCCGTGCTGAGCATGACCAAGAAGAAGAAACTTGTACAGTCACTCAGTCGTGTCCGACTCTTCATGACCCCATGGACTGCAGCACGCCAAGCTTCCCTGTCCTTCACCATCTCCTGGAGCTTGCTCAAACTCATATCCACTGAGTCAGTGATGCTATCCAACAATCTCATCTTCTGTCGCCCCCTTCTCCTCCTGCCCTCAATCTTTCCCAGCATCAGGGTCTTTTCCAAAGAGTCGGTTCTTTGCATCAGGTGGCCAAAGAAGAGACTGTGCAGAACTAGCTCGCTGCCAGGCAGGTATTTCCCCAGCCTTTCTCAGCTTAATACTGGCCAATCGCAAACACTGTTTAAAGACAGCTGCGTGGGATGGATGCCTTTCGTCATTTGACATGTTCCCCTTACCTCCTAAACTTGTCACGTTAATACATCTTCCCTAACTTTTTTGTTTTCGTTTTAAACAATCTTGGGTCAATTTCTGTTCGTAGGAAGGCAGCTGGGAACCTAAGCTGAGGACTGGGAGGTGATCCAGCCCAGAATAACTCCCCGGCCCAGCGACCTGGGGGCTAGGACGGGAAATGCAGCAAATGGGCCAGAGTCTGCCCGCCCTGACGGGCAGAACCCCTTGTGGTCTTGAACTTGGGCCAGGACAGCATTGTTGCCCAGAAACCTCAGATTCCTGTCGGCTCTTCTTTTAACTAAGAGAATTCAGAGGTCAACCAAACCAGAGCTGGTTTCCCCATTAAGAATGATTCCCACGCATCCTTGCTTTACAAGATCCCTATAAATTCCAAAGGAAGCTAGGCGTGAGCTACATGAAGGCAGGATGGAGGCAGACTGTGAGCAGGTAACCTTGTAGCAGGCCAGAATCTTGGCTTTCCCTGCCCACCAAAGCCGAATGAAAAGTAGAAATAGCTGGCTTTAATTCTCAGCTGGCAGAGAGGGGAACACAGGGCTCATGTCTCAAGAACTGTGCCCCGTCCCCCATGAGGAGTCTAGGGGCTTGTGTAAGACGAGGGCTACCTCATTAGAATTTCTGCAGCCCTTCACAGAGTGCCCGCGTTAGATTCCAACCCTTCAGTGTTCACAGAAAGCCTCGTCTGTTGTGACATCCCTCTTGGATCATCTACCGCCTGCTCTGACCATCCAGATGCAAGGTGGAGCCCCCATGACAGTGGGCTGAAGGGCTGGCAGCCCTCAGCCGTGGAGGAGCCACGCACACGGGGAGCCCTTTGTCCTGGGGGTCGTACACACTCTCTTTCACTCTTGATATTTCTCCTGTGAAGCACTTTGTGCTAGAAGCACCTTTTTATAAATGTCACAGAGAAGAAAAAAGGCAAGTCATGAAATGGTGTAATGTACCAGAGGCCAACCCTGTGCTTGGCTGATGCCTGCCGAAACATCCTTCTCTGCAGACACAGCCTTAAGAAAAAAATGTTTGTGGGATATATGGAAACTGGGAAAATGTTTGTGGTCAAGGAGAAATTAAGAGAACAAACTATTAGGTGCTGTATAAAAACCAGTACAAGTTCAGTGAGGAGTATTTGTTCATTTTGTGCATTTTTCCCTTGAGAATTAATGACGGGAAATACCATCTAGTTCAACATTTCCCAGACTTTCAGAGATAGCTGTCCTCTGTCTTCTTTCATGGGTCTGGGAAATTATGTTTACGTTCTTCTTAAAAAATAGAAGAAAAAAATAGATCCAGTAGATAATTGCAGAATAAAGTCATAAACCTCAAAGCCAGTGCCAGAGTGAGAAGATTAAGGGCAGCCTGCCTCCCCTTCTCGGAGATAACTTGCAGCAGCTGTTTGAAGGTGCCCAGGGAGCTCTCAGGGGAGAATTCTGGAGGAATGGTGCATTTAGTAGGGAATCTGTGTTCTACAGCATCATTTGTTCCCTCTTTGATCTCCCCACTAAAATTGCTAGTAAAAGAATAATTTCTCAGTTGTATCTTGCAGGAGTGGATTTTCCCTTTGAAGAGGAAGAGAACTGCTGAGCTCTGCTCCCAGGCAAGTCCAGGAAGCAAACCGGATGCTCCTGTTTACATAGATGCTATCTGCATAGGAACCATTGCTTATTGCACTCGGAAATACATAAAAACCTATGTAATGGGGTAAACCCCACACCATCAGAAGGTCTGAAGAGCAACATTTCTAGAATTGGAGACTTTTGTGCAAATGTTGGAAAAATCAGTAATAGGATGACGGCTTACTTTTCATGGATCAGCAAAATTCATTTTATTTGAGAAAAGAATTCCGAGGAGTTTTTATTATAAATTGTCCTGCGTGAAAAACGCAGTTTTCTGGGTGATGTCAGCAGTGGGTTGCTACTTAAGGCTTGTTTAAAATCCGGTGTCTGGGTTCAGACGCAATCTCCGCTGCGGTCCTGGAAACAGCTCCCATAAGTGGTGCTTCTTCAGAGGTTGCGAACCACAGCTTTTGCTAAATTAATTTAGAATACTTCCTCTTTCTGTTTGCAAATCACTGTGCTTAAAAAGCGATTGAACGGCTGTCGTCAGGATCCTCGAACTGTTGGCCTGATCTTGAACTGAGTGTGGGGGGGGCTTCTCCCACGACCTCTGACACCTCGACCTCTGATAACACAAAATTCCCTAGAGTGATTTATCTCACAAATAGCAAAGTAGAGAGAAAGACAATGAAAATTACTGACTTCGGTCTAGATTTCTGACTCTACATTGGGTAAAAGCAGTGTGGCTTTGTCTAGTCAGCCACGGTTTGTGAAGTGCGGGGGCCTGGCCAGCAGTCTGGGAACGTCTACCACCCCCCGCCCAGGATGTCATCCCCCACCTGGACCCACGCTGCCCCTTCCTGCCCTTGCGAGTCAAAACTCCTGGGGGAAGTGAGCATTCCTCTGGCATCTGGGGCAAAATGTTTGAAGCGATTGCTATGGGGCCTTCACCTGGAAGAGTCTGGAAACTGCAGCCCTTGGTGTAAATACATATCAGTCCTCTTACAGAGTCTTTGATGCTTTTTCATTTGAAATGAACTCGAGAGAAAAACTCCCAATAGGTAAAAGCATGTATTTTCTTTCCTTTAGACACTATTGAAAAGACTACATTTTTGATATCTATTTTTTTAATATGTTATTTAAGGAAGTAAAATCAGGGCATAGACAGTAACCTAGGTGATGTGTTTGTTTTCCAAGAGTGAGGAAGCAGAAGTGGCCCCGTGTCTGGGGGTCGCTCGCTGGTCAGGGGCTCAGAGGGGGTTCCATGCTGCACTTCTTGTAGGAAAGGCACACGTGGGGCCTCTTTGGAGACTGGTTTCTCCATGCAATCACACAAGTCCTTCTCAGACAGCAGGACGAGATGAAAAGTGAGCTGCAGAAATCAGGAAAACAGTTGGGGAGAAAAAGCAGCAACATGAAGGTCAGGAGGACGTGTGGAGGGGGCAGTTTGCTGACCACACGGTCGGGACAGGAAGGGGGTCGTGAGAAAAGAAGAAAGAAGAAAAGCGTGTGCAGAGTAATTAAGGGAGAATGGTGGGCAGGAGAGTGGAGCCCTTACAACAGAAGCCTGTTGTGTTTCTGGACAAGGGACAAAGCAAGGCCCAAGCAAAAACGTGCAAAAGATCCATGACAGTCCTTTAAAAATGGAAGATCGGGTCACAAGATTTAAAGGACAGATGGTGCTCTAAGGAGCCAAGAGTCCAAGATCAATTCCCACTGAGCATCTTAGGAGAGCCGCTGGATGTTAAATATATGGACAGAATTCTCAGGGCTCCGAGGTAAACGAGTCCTTGATAGAGAGGAAGTAACCCAGGAAGTAACTTAAGACTCTGTAGCCTCACTAGGTCATCTGTGACCTAACAGATGCCCTGACTCACTGTTCCAGCGAGGTCCTGCACGGTCGCTAGTGCCCCTCCGGTGGACCCCTGACCTCCCCCTCACATCCCCTGGTCCCGAGGACCTCGGGTGCCCTGTGTCCATCATGAGTGGGTCTGTTTTGCTGACCCTCCTCTCAGAGTATCCCCACTCATCCTCCACCCAGACTCGTTCCGTTTTTTAAACTTTGTTATTTATTGGCTGCGTAGGATCTTAGTCGTGGCACCTTCACAGTGGGCCATCTGCACTGGGCACCCTGCTTCCCTGGGCACCTTCATGGTGTCCCGGGGGTTTGGGCGGGGTGCATGAACTCTCTGGATGTGGCTCAGGGGCTCTAGTCATTTTGGCAGGAAGGCTTCATTGCTCTGAGACATGTGGGATCTTAGTTCCCCTGAACCAGGGGTTGAACCCACATCCCCTACATTGCAAGGTGATTCTTAACCACTGAACCACCAGGGGAGCCCCCAGACCCATTCTTAAGACTCCACGTGGTTGTCCCAGGGAGTCCTCCCGACCACTCCCCTGCCCAGGCCTCCACTTGCTGGGCTGGCTCCTCAGCGTGGGCCCTGGCTCATGTTCCTGTGGACTTGCAAAGTCAGCGTTACACCTACAATAAGCCACCAGCTCAGAACATACTTTTCAAAAGCCCCTTATCATCAGTGACCCTCATGCAAGCTTTATATCACTATACGATTAGAGCATTTCAGAATTTAATTTTATTCTTTTCTTTCCTGCTGCATTAATTTGGATTTAAAGTGAGTTGACCTCTCTTTGCTCTTTGAACGTTTCCTGTCCTTACCCTCTTGCTGTGTTTAACGTGACACACGTTTGTTCTCTGGTTTTTAATATTGTCTTGACTTCTGCCTCACTGATGCTTAGAAGGCCAAACTGTGTTCATGCTTAGTACTCTTCTCTTCTAAAAACACTATTAAACACTTCATTTGATGTTCAACTGTCTTTAACAAGTCTATGTACCTGCAAGTCCACTGGACTTAAGAGGCCAGGCAGAAAGCTCAGGGTTAAGTTCAATGGCTTGTGTGGGTGGGGTTTGTGGTGCCCCAAATAATTACAACCATGGCATCAAGGATCACCGATCACAGATCACCACAGAAAATATAATAAGGAGGACAAATCTGAGAGACTGCAAGAATTACCAACCCAGAGACAGGGAGTACAGTGGTAATGAACCCATCTGCCAATGCAGGAGATGTAAGAGATGGGGGTTCAATCTCTGGGTCTGGAAGATTCCCTGGAGGAGGGTATGGCAACCCACTCCAGTATGCTTGCCTGGAGAGTCCCATGGACAGAGGAGCCTGGCAGGCTGCAGTCCATGGGGTCACAGAGAGTCGGACATGACTTAGTGACTAAATAGCAGTAAGTGATAGAATGTCAAGCTCTTGTTCCCTGAATCTTGAAGGCTTTTCTGTAGGAAGAATGTGTCAGTAAGAAAGTAGGATGAAATTACTCCAGGAGAGAGAGCAGACCATCATTCTTCAATTATGATTTGGGGAAGATCAGTTCATCTTCATGAGGACTTTTAGCTTTCAAATAAACAACAATGAAGGTATTATTTGTTGCCTGCAAGGTACGGAAAATAAGGTCAGATGTACCTGACATTTTTCTGATTTTGCAGTCTGTATTCCCACCTTACCTGTGCTTTACTTTCACTTCCTCTCTTACCTACTTGCAAGTAACTTGTTTAGACATTGGATATACAGTTCAGTTCAGTTCAGTCACTGTCGTGTCTGACTCTTTGTGACCCCATGAATTGCAGCACGTCAGGCCTCCCTGTCCATCACCAACTCCTGGAGTTTACCTAAACTCATGTCCATCAAGTCGGTGATGCCATCCAGCCATCTCATCCTCTGTTGGCCCCTTCTCCCCCTGCCCCCAATCCTTCTCGGCATCAGGCTCTTTTCCAATGAGTCAACTCTTCGCATGAGGCGGCCAAAGTATTGGAGTTCCAGCTTCAGCATCAGTCCTTCCAATGAACACCCAGGACTGATCTCCTTTAGGATGGACTGGTTGGATATCCCTGCAGTCCAAGGGACTCGCAAGAGTCTTCTCCAACACCACAGTTCAAAACCATCAATTCTTCGGTGCTTAGCTTTCTTCACAGTCCAACTCTCACATCCATACATGACCATTGAAAAAACCATAGCCTTGACTAGATGGACCTTTGTTGGCAAAGTAATGTCTCTGCTTTTTAATATGCTGTCTAGGTTGGTCATAACTTTTCTTCCAAGGAGTAAGCATCTTTTAATTTCATGGCTGCATTCACCATCTGCAGTGATTTTGGAGCCCCCCAAAATAAAGTTTGACACTGTTTCCACTGTTTCCCCATCTATTTCCCAGGAAGTGATGGGACCAGATGCCATGATCATAGTTTCCCGAATGTTGAGTTTTAAGCCAACTTTTTCACTCTCCTCCTTCACTTTCATCAAGAGGCTTTTTAGTTCCTCTTCACTTTCTGCCATAAGGGTGGTGTCATCTGCTTATCCGAGGTTATTGATACTTCTCCTGGCAATCTTGATTCCAGCTTGTGCTTCTTCCAGCCCAGCGTTTCTCATGATGTACTCTGCATATAAGTTAAATAAACAGGGTGACAATATACAGCCTTGACGAACTCCTTTTCCTATTTGGAACCAGTCTGTTGTTCCATGTCCAGTTCTAACTGTTGCTTTCTGACCTGTATGTAAATTTCTCAAGAGGCAGGTCAGGTAGTCTGGTATTCCCATCTCTTGAAGAATTTTCCACAGTTTGTTGTGATCCACACAGTCAAAGGCTTTGGCATAGTCAATAAAGCAGAAATAGATGTTTTTCTGGAACTCTCTTGCTTTTTTGATGATCCAGCAGATGTTGGCAATTTGATCTCTGGTTCCTCTGCCTTTTCTACAACCAGCTTGAACATCTGGAAGTTCACGGTTCATGTATTGCTGAAGCCTAGCATGTGAGATGAGTGCAATTTTGCATTTGAACATTCTTTGGCATTGCTGTTGGATATTAGCTTGTGCTAATTGGAAAAACTGCATAAATGTGCATTTCACTGAGACCTGAGTGGTCCTTGTTTGAACAGGAAGCAGAGATGTCTAAGTGTGCTCTGCTCCCTCCCGGCTTTGTCCTGGTCACGGGCATTGCCCTCCTTCTCACCCTTACAGGACATCACTTGTGTGATTGTCTGCAGTCACTCATATCATAGCCACCAGAGGTTCAATTTTGACCAAAAAATACCACAGACTATTCTTTATATCAGTGAGAAAGATACCTGTGTTCTGATTATACCAACAAAATACTTTCATACATGCTGTGCTATTTAAACAATGATGCTTTAGAGCCCTCTAGTCTACTTTTCCAAAGAACAAATCATTGGCATAACACGTAGGAATAATAAGATTATAGATTTAGAAGTTGATGAACTAGTCAATATCACAATGTTTCAATGCTAAACTGTATTCTTATTTTCATAAATAATTTCATAATAAAGCATGTTATGAACTTTATGATTTGATAAAGCCTTTTGTGAACATAATCCATCGTGATGATGCATGTAATGTCATGTTACAAAGCAAATTCAGTGTGACTGTTGGTGAGACCCATCTGACAGCATAAAGTATGAATCTCAAGCCATCAGTCCCGGTGATGGATTAGGAAGTGTGGGTGTGATGTTATTGAACATTTTTTTATGACATGCATTATGAATGGTCTGAATATCCTAGATCATTTCTTACAACTAAAAAACAATTTTAGTGACACCTATTAATTTTGTTGTATAAAAATTTCTGCTTGACTAACTATTCTAATCATGCGAGGCACTGATATTTGTCAGTTGAAGAGTTTACGCGTATGGAATAGTGCACTGAAAGTCTTGTGTTGATTCAGAGTTTGTTGTTTTAGAAATAAGATGGGAATACTTTTTGAATTTGTACTGTGGTCTTTCCTTGGAAGTATTATTTGATTTTACAATGGCTTTACTATTTCAGTGAAGCCTACTTGTGTAAAGCTATTAAAATCGGCACTTTTTTGAATCTGTGATTTTCTGTAAATTGGCAATAACAACAAGATTCCATCAAGAATAATACACCCCATCTTCTCATTAGAATAAGGTGTGCGCTGTGGGTTTCAGGTGATACACAGTCAAGACTGAAACATATTTCTTGCACGTGGCTAGGATTCCCAGCCTCCTAAAGGTAGGTCTCTGGGCAGTTGGGATTCACTTCCTGAGTCTTATGCCCTGTCTTTCTCGGTCACAAGACCCCCACCCTTTTCTCTTTACTGTTTAAACTTTTATAATCAGGCCTCTGGAGAGCAAGCTTGCTCTCCACCCCTAGGAATAAGAAGTCTGGGGTAATGATGGGCCAAGAACCTGTGAACCAGAGGATCCATAGAGGTTCACAGACAGCTAATGGTAGCATAACAAACAAGGAAGGATTTTGCTAAGAGCTTTCAATTATGGGCTCTGACGTTTATGGTTCTTTCAATCTTTCTCCATGTTCTGCTGAATTTCACGATTATTTTAGCTCATGTCCTCACGCAGGCCTGGCGAGAAGCTGCATGAGCTCTTAGTTTCAGTGTGATGGTTCACATCCCATCAGCAGAGGCCACAGGACTGGAAAAGGCCAGCTTTCATTCTAAACCCAAGAAGGGCAATGCCAAAGAATGTTCAAACTACTGCACAACCGCACTCATTGCACATGCTAGCGAACTAATGCCCAAAATTCTCCAAGCTCGGCTTCAACAGTACGTGAACCAAGATGTTTCAGATGTTCAAGTTGGATTTAGAAAAGGCAGAGGAACCAGAGATCAAATTACCAACATCCATTGGATCATTGAAAAAGCAAGAGAGTTCCAGAAAGACATCTATTTCTGCTTTATTGACTATGCCAAAGCTTTTGACTGTGTGGATCACAGCAAACTGTAGAAAATTCTTCAGAATACTAGACCACCTGACCTGCCTCCTGAGAAATTTGTATGCAGATTTCTGCATACAGATCAGGAAGCAACAGTTAGAACTGGACATGGAACAACAGACTGGTTTAAAATTGGGAAAGGACTAAGTCAAAGCTGTATATTGTCACTACATGATGTGAAATGCCAGGCTGGATGAAGCACAAACTGGAATCAAGATTGCTGGGAGAAATATCAATAACCTCAGATATGCAGATGACACCACCCTTATGGCAGAAAGAGAAGAAGAGCTAAAGAGCCGTTTGATGAAAGTGAAAGAGGAGAGTGAAAAAGTTGGCTTAAAGCTCAACATTCAGAAAACTAAGATCATAGCATCTGGTCCCATCGCTTAATGCCAACTAGATGGGAAACAGTGGAAACAGTGACAGATTTTATTTTCTTGTGCTCCAAAATCACTGCAGATGGTGACTGCAACCATGAAATTAAAAGACACTTGCTCCTTGTAAGAAAATCTATGACCAACCTAGGCAGCATATTAAAAAGCAGAGACATTACTTTGCCAACAAAGGTCCATCTAGTTAAAGCTTTGGATTTTCCAGTAGTCATGTATGGATGTGAGAATTGGACTATAAAGAAAGCTGAGCACTGAAGAACTGATGCTTTTGAACTGTGGTGTTGGAGAAGACTCTTGAGTCCCTTGGACTGCAAGGAGATCCAACCAGTCCATCCTAAAGGAAGTCAGTCCTGAATATTCATTGGAAGGACTCATGCTGAAGCTGAAACTCCAGTACTTTGGCCAGCTGATGTGAAGAACTGACTCCTTAGAAAAGTCCCTGATGCTGGGAAAGATTGAGGGCAGGAGGAGAAGGGGATGACAGAGGATGAGATGGCTGGATGGCATCACTGACTCAATGGACAGGAGTTTGAATAAACTCCAGGAGTTGGTGATGGACAGGGAAGCCTGGCATGCTGCAGTTCATGGGGTCACAAAGAGTCGGACACAACTGAGCAACTGCACTCACATCCCATATAAACCACATTCAGTTTGTTTAAAACGTTTCTGAATGGGAAGATGTAACAAGTGGACATATCGTGTATTGTGTTAGTTGCTCAGTCGCATCTGACTCTTTGCCACCCCATACACTGTAGCCCGCCAGGTTCCTCCATCCATGGGATTCTCCAGGCAAGAATATTGGAGTGGGTTGCTACTTCCTCCTCCAGGGGATCTGGAGGGGACCCAGAGATCAAACCCAGGTCTGCATTTCAGGCAGATCCTTTACTGTCCAAGTCACCAGGGAAGCCCAGCAAGTGGTCATACAGCACTGGAAACATTTCAAACTGTTGAGTTTACTTTTGATGCACGGAAAGGGCTTAAAGTAGGAGGTGAGGGTCGCAGTGCAGCCAGACCAGGGCTGCTGAGTTCAGAGTGAGAGTGGGGTGGTGAAGGGGAGCGTTCCTGAGGCCAAGTGCAGGGCTGAAGCGACATTAGCCTCTACCTGACACTTTGGGATCAGTTTTAGAGTCCAAATCATGGACCGTATAGTTCTTTAAATAAGAGAAGAAAAAGTGGTGTAGGAAAATACAAATAAATACAATTTTCAAAGAAGTATTATTGCAACCCCACCCCCCCTTGAATGTAACCTCGGGTGCTCGGTCAGTAAAGAAAGTACCTGCAATGGAGGAGACCTGACTTGGATCCCTGGGTTGAGAAGATCCCCTGGAGAAGGAAATGGCAACCCACTCCAGTATTCTTGCCTGGAGAATCCCATGGACAGAGGAGCCTGGATGGCTGCAGTCCATGCAGTTGTGAAGAGTCGGACATGACTGAGCAACTAACTCGTTCACTTTCATTTCCCAAAATAAGAACAAACAAAATGCGCCCCGCCCCAAACAAAAGCACAAAACAAAACATACCAAAAACCAAAAAAAGCAACTTTTTTCCTTTTGAAGTTATTATTTCTAAATCTTGGAGAAGGCAATGGCACCCCACTCCAGTACTCTTGCCTGGAAAATCCCATGGGTGGAGGAGCCTGGGAGGCTGTAGTCCATGGGGTTGCGAAGAGTTGGTCACGACTGAGTGACTTCACTTTCACTTTCCTGCATTGGAGAAGGAAATGGCAACCCACTACAGTGTTCTTGCCTGGAGAATCCCAGGGCCAGGGGAGCCTGGGGGCTGCCGTCTCTGGGGTTGCACAGAGTCGGACATGACTGAAACGACTTAGCAGCAGCAGCAGCATTTCTAATTCTTAGAGTAAGTAAACTGTCTCAGGTTCTGTGTTTATGAATTCTAGGCACTAAAAAAGAATTTGCGCTTTATCTTAAACACTTTTTTTTTTAACAACTAAAAGAAGACATATTTTAAAAAGGAAGAGTTCTCCCTTTACAGGTTTCAGAGGGCTAAAGAGAACACTCCACTAAAGTCAGACTTTGAGCCAAGGAGCCCAGAGAAGCTGGAAGCAGTGGGGATCTGGCTATATTACCAACACCTTGGAGTAAAAGTACAGCGCTTCTCTCTTACCCAGGACAAAGGCAATCCTGATTGTTAACCTATTTTGTGTTTCCAAATATAACCAGAAGAGAGACGTTTAAATTAGCAACCTCTTTTATTAAGGGAAAAAAAAAAGGTTAAAAAGATAACCACCTTAAAAAGAATGAAGGTCTGTAACTGATGAGTAGCCCCAGGGCAGGACTGAAGCTGCCTTGGAGGAGGAGTTAAACAGACCGGCCTTCAGTAGGTGCACTGGTCAGAACTCTCCTGGTGGAAGTGGTGTACCAACGGAGAGCTGCGGAGACCAGAACTTTCTGAAGAGCTGGCTCGGTGAGAGTCCAGCTCACGGCCTGTGTCCACCGCCACTGGGTGGAAACCACCGTCCAGCAAACAAAGATGAGATTAAGGAGAAGGCCCTTGTGCCAAGAGGACACAGAGCTAGAAACAGTGTTTGAGGCTGGCTCAAGGCAGGAGTGAGCTGGCAGGTTTCCTCACCAGCCAAAGACTTCTAATTGGCCCAGACGGCCTGCTCCTCTGACCAGCACTCCCCTTAGGGCAAAATAAAATAAGAGTGTTTGCAGGGCTCCAGCTGAGTAGAGACAATGACCACCCTTTGCTTTTTTGCCTCAGAAGGAGAATGGTGCTGCTGGCTTGCTGGATTTTCCATTGACCCCCAGTGACAGGAATATTTAGGTGAGGGATTGGTCAAAAGAGGGTTTATCTTTTACTAACGAGAGAGGGAGCCTGGGACTAGGAATAAGAGAGATCCGTCACTGTCATTAAAAAAGGATTCATTTTTGTGTGGCCAATTTGGTTTTAAAAACAGGGTTTGTTAAGGCCACAAGTGTTGAATAAAGTAGATTAAACCGTGATGGCCCTGTCTGCAAGTTTTGTTGCTGATTTACTGTCTGAAGCTAGACACCCATGCACATGCGGAAAATACAGTAACCTTCCTTTTTGTGGCAGGCTAAAAAGAAAAGTTTCAATTGAGGCACAACTTCAAAAGTGAGCTTCTGATGGCAAAATCAGAACGTTCTTCTTTCTATGCTTCCCTTTAAAAAGGTAAAGGTAAGTGACTTACCTTTTAAAATGACTTTTAATGCAGAAAAACTACACCTGCCAATAAGCTGTAAAAAGGCTCTAAACATGCAAAGTTATGCAGAAATGAAGAGTGAAACTGTGTGAATTCTTAGCTTTAAAAATTTAAACTCAGGTTTCTGAGTGGAGAGCCTGTGTTGCTCCCTGCGACCAGTCCAGGTCTCATTTCTGCAGGAGAGAAGGGCAGGATGGTTTTCTGATGTCTAGGTCAGTGCAAGGTTAAATGCCAAGGCTGTGAATAACTAAGGGCTTCCTATCAAAATGTTTGCTCAGTTCAGGATGAGGGGTGTCTGTCCTCTGTCTTAAGGAAGGATGCAAGGGTTTGGCTGGCACCTGGAGGAGTCTGGGGCAGGGCCAAGAGGGAGCTGGGAGGAAGGGCCGTCGCCTGCATGCTAAGTGCCAGAGCTTGATCTAGGCCGGTGCTCAGGAGCCCCAGTGCTGCCTCCCATCTGGGAGTTTGTTAGGAAGCAGCACTGGGCCTTTAAGAGCATCTTGTGTATATCTTGTCTGCTAACAGCCTGTTGATTGTTTGCTAATCCTCCTGCTGAGTTAGTTATGTCACAGATATCACTCCCTGCTACAGTGTTGAAATTAGCATTCAGAGATTAAAAAGAAAATTGTGTGTGTCACAGTGTATATATGTGTACGCGTGTGCTCAGTCATGTCTGACTCTTTGTGACCCTGTGAACCATCAGGCTCCTCTGTCCATGGGATTCTCCAGGCAAGAATACTGGCGTGGGTTGCCATTTTCTACTCCAGGGGATCTTCCCGACCCAGGGATCAAATTTGGGTCTCCTGCACTGGCAGGTGGATTCCTTACCACTGTGCCACCTGGGAAGCCCGTGCGTAGCTTTTCCCCACAAAACTAAGTGCAAAATGTCATTAACAAATGGTGACGGTTGTAAGAAGTATTTGACACAGTCATACAAATTTGCATCTGAGTTTACAAAGCCTTAGAACATTTTCAAAATGTCCGCTGGGTTTTTCTCCTGTGAACTTTAGAATCTTACTCATTTTTCTTTGCATTTAAACGTGACTGTAACAGGCAAGTCCGACGATCTCCCATCCAGCAAGTATCATTTCCTGCAAGCACAAGGATGACGATGACGAGTGTAAAACACCGCCGAGCCAGATGGCACAGACGGACGAACAGGCGCACTGCAGGGCTGCGCAGGCGTCGGCACAGCGTGGAGAGCAGCGTGAGCACCAGGACCCCGAGCTCAGACTCGCACGTGGAAGGACAGTCGGCCCTGTAAGGAAGAGTTCCTCTTCCCTTGATGGAAGGAGTGCAGCCTCTGTCCCACCGCTCTGGTGCCAGAGCTGCAGGCTGTTCTCAGGTGTGGGGAGCAGTCCGCGGGGTATCCGGGAGGGTTCAACAGGGCGTCGGGGAACAGTGACGGGAGGGCGTCCATGGGGCATCGGGGGACAGTGAGGGGAGGGCGTCTACAGGGTAACATGGGACCCTGTGGAGAGGGCGTCCACAGGGCGTGAGGGGACAGTAAGGGGAGGGCGTCCACGGGGTATTGGGGGACAGTGTGGTGAGGGCGTCCACGGGGCGTCAGGGAACAGAGAGGGGAGGGCATCCATGGGGCGTCAGGGGACAGTGTGGGGAAGGCGTCCACGGGGCGTCGGGGGACAGTGAGGGGAGGGCGTCCACGGGGCATTGGGGGACAGTGAGGGGAGGGCGTCCACAGGGTAACATGGGACCCTGTGGGGAAGGCGTCCACGGGGCGTGAGGGGACAGTGAGGGGAGGGCGTCCACGGGGCGTGAGGGGACAGAGAGGGGAGGGCATCCACGGGGTATTGGGGGACAGGGTGGTGAGGGCGTCCATGGGGCGTCAGGGGACAGTGTGGGGAAGGCATCCACGGGGCGTCGGGGGACAGTGAGGGGAGGACATCCACGGGGCTGGGGGGGACAGTGAGGGGAGGGCGTCCACGGGGCTGGGGGTCAGTGAGGGGAGGGCGTCCACGGGGCGTCGGGGGACAGTGAGGGGAGGACGTCCACGGGGCTGGGGGGACAGTGAGGGGAGGGCGTCCACGGGGCATCGGGGGACAGTGAGGGGAGGGTGTCCACGGGATACCGGAGACATGGAGTGCTTTTCCTTGGGAAAGGCCCCAAGGAGAAGGTGCCGCTCTGTCTGCGTGTGTTGTCAGGCTGTGCCACATGATGCCACCATGAAGTCATGGAGAGCATCCAGGTTCTTACTTCCCTTAGATGGTCTACTGCAAAAATGAAACCTGTGGTTCTTGGGTGTAAATCACATTCTGATTTCTGAAGTCCGTTCTTTTCAGCAAATTCATTACTTTGAACCATGCCACTGTCTGTGAGATCCGCCCCTTTGGGAATATGAGGGGCTCGTGTATGTCACAGAAGTAGTCAGTCACATCTTCAGAACGGCTCCTGTCACTCTTCTATCTCCTCGGTTCAGTTCAGTCACTCAGTCGTGTCCGACTCTTTGCGACCCCATGAGCCGCAGCATGCCAGGCCTCCCTGTCCATCACCAACTCCCAGAGTCCACCCAAACCCATGTCCATTGAGTTGGTGATACCATCCAGCCATCTCATCCTCTGTTGTCCCCTTCTTCTCCTGCCCTCAATCCCTCCCAGCATCAGGGTCTTTTCAAATGAGTCAGCTCTTCGCATCAGGTGGCCAAATATTGGAGTTTCAGCTTCATCAGTCCTTCCAGTGAACACCCAGGATTGATCTCCTTTAGGATGTACTGGTTGGATCTCCTTGCAGTCCAAGGGACTCTCATTTCTATTTCCTAGGAATGAAGATAAAGACAGGGGACCCTTTTGACACCGGAGACATCAGTCCGCATGGCCCAGTCAAATCTGGGGACACTTCTGAGACCAGCTTGGAGGAAAATTGTCTCATCTGAGGTAGCTCTATGTCATCAGGCAGTTCCACAAGAACAGCCAGTCCATTCTGGCCCAATGGTTCACGATAACGACCCTTCTTCCTCCAGGAACAAATGCACCACCTGTAAAGGGGAATAACCTTTACACCAAACACGGTCTCCAGCAATACCGCAGGTAGGGTGAGCCAAGTGCCACAAGACTGTTGTTGATCCAGCGATACCAAGATGGGTTTACAAAAGTAAAAAGGGACCAGCATGAAAATGCTTCCGGAATAGCTTCCTCCAAACAGAGCGAGTGTAAAATACATCGCTCTCCGTGACGCTACGACTCTGTGACCAGCAGGGGGCAGTGCGTGACACCGTGGGGAGCTTGTGGGCGACCTGGAGAATCTGGGCGGGGAGCGTCCCAGCCTCCGTGCAGAACCCACTGTTGACTCATCCCCTCTGGATCTTGAAATGAAGAGTTTGAGCACATCAGCTGGTACAGGGCCCAGAGAGCAGGTGAGGACAAGCTGGGAGGGTGGCAAGGGGGCCTCATGGCCACCAGGGAGCCTGGGGCACTGAGCCTGGGGAGCAGGCATTAGCAAGGACCCCAAGCTTTGCGGGGACGTAGTTCCCAGTCAGGGCACTAGGCCAAAAGATAACGGATGGATCGCCCAGGCCTGGAGTTCTGCTCGATGTGAGTGATAACAGGTCTCCAGAGCAAGAAATTGGTGAGAATCACTGTGTGTGGATTTTCACAGGGCAGAGGTACAACCATCCGAGGGCTGGGGGCTGACTGCACTTTGGAGGGTGCTCGTTCTAGTACCTTCTGCCCTGACTTCTCTCCAGTTTTGACATGTAGAGCATCAGGAGCTGTCAGAACACACGTTTAGAGGAAGTCACTGTAAGAACAGGAAGGGGCAGGACTCTGCAGAAACCGGGATGAGCAGGCAGAGCTGCGCTGGAGGGAGGGTGGAGCCTGGAGTCGGCAGGAGGCCCCCATGCTGAGGGGTGGGGGTCGTGTGTGTGAGGCCTGAGCAGTTTACTCAGGGGGTCTGCTCCTTCCTCCCAGGGGGACGTCAGCTCCAGGACCGCCGAGGCTCTCCTGCACCTTCCACTGTCTTCACACATCAGGTGCTGCTGAAGATCACCACTGGATTGAATTCCACTGGAGGAGGCTATACCTGGAGAGAGCAGGTCAAGGGAGGAGGTTTGACCAGGGAGGGGCATTTTCTGGAAGGTTATGAAAGTGAACCAAGAACCTGCAGGAAGGCGCCCTGCCTGGGAAACTCTGGGCCTCGGTGGAGGCTCACCCCCGTCTGTCACTCCCCACTGAGGGCCGTGCTGGGAGCATCTCTCAGAGCTTTCCACCAAAGAGCAGCCGCCGCCTCCTCTTTCAAAGAGGCTGTTGCTCCTTTCCCATCTTAGTCTTAGTGCTTCTGTTTCTGAAACACTTAAAATAGTCACCCATTTTTTGAGAACCCGTTTATTTTTTCTGTGGAAATGAGCATACTCAAAAATTCTAATTATGTATAGTAAAGTAGGTAAATTTTCATGTTAAGATCATAGTTTGCTTACCTAAATGCATGGGGTAAGTATGATCGCATTTTATCTGAAGTAGCTGACATTTTACATGCATAAAAACAAGAAAGAAATTGTCATCTTGGGATGGACCATTCTCAGAGCCCCGAAGCTCCTCAGACACGTGGAGCAAGAAGGCAGGTTTAAGAATCAAAACAGAAATGGCCCCACTGACTACTGTGTAGTGAATTCCGAGGACGGATTCTCGAGGCAGAACTCTGACGTCAAGTGAAGCAGAGAGAGGATTCCTCCCACCTCCTCCCCAGCTTGTCTCCCAGCTGACCCTCCTGATCTAGAGCCAGGATTTCGGGGAACACAGAACATGGAGGAGATGGAAACTGTCAGAAAGGGAGCCTCAGCCAGGTCCCCACGTGATGGAGAATTTCTCTTCCCCTTGTCACTGAGAAATGACCTTAGCATGCAGGAAAGAAAATAGACTAGAGTCTCAAAGCCCCCTGAATTGTGTCTGAGCTTTCAGTTCTCAAATGCTCAAAGAATTAGTGATTGCTTCATTGTTGGGACATGAGATCTGACCAACACATTCAAGTTCCTTGGGAAGCTCTGAGCATCTGAGGACAGTTGACTCATGCCTGCCAAAAACATAATTACTTGGGGAATCTGTTTCACCCAGTAACATCTGGCCTTTATGAATATGCATACATTGTGTTCTTTAGTGAACTTTAATGCAGAAAGTGCATGAAAAAATTTATACAAAATTTCTGATGTTTTGAATAAATTGGAAATCAAGGTCTTACAGAGAGCCAGTTCTCCATTGGTTATATATCTGTGATGTGATTGCCAACAATAAGTACAATATCTATTTATTCTATGAAAGTCTCATTATGGCTAATATGGAAAAATACAGATATAATCTCTTACATTAGACTGTAAGTCACAGGAATTATAAATAGCTAAAACCTTGCACATCTAACTCCACTTCTCAAAATGCATTTGCTGCCTGTGGGTGTGACCCGCAGTGCTAATGAAAGTTCGTGGCAAATGACAAATACAGCAAACAGGTGACGGTGAAAGTGTTAGAACCAAAATGATGCTGCTATTATTATTTTTTTTTTTTCAGAATCTAATGGGCATGACTTTGAGTGAAGAGAGCAAAGTGAACAAGTATGCTGAATAATTCCCTCCTGAACGGCCTGTAAAAGTCCTTTGAACTTGTCAGGAGAAAATAATATGCTTCTTAACAACTGCGGTAAAATGTAAGAACTTAAGACTTGATATTTTCAGAAACGACACGCCCCAGTTTCCTGTGGGTACGTTGCGAACAGAGCCCTCTCCACACAGAAGTGCTGCTTTTCTCAGTTTGAGGAACTGCAGTCTCTTCCCAGCCTTGTCCACTCCAGGGCATATTCAATCTTAGGTTCCATTTCCAGCAAATTCCTCTGCCTGGTGACCGGCATGCCATTCTTCAGCCCAGGGCTGGTGGCTCTCATCTACCTGCTGGGCCTGCTCTCCAGGGCTGGACAGGAGCCTGTCTGCACCAGCAGGGTTTGTGCTGAGCCCCAGGGCAGCCCCAGCCTCCTGCTGAGCCGAGGTCGGGGGTGGGGGTAGGGGCAGATGGGGACCTCAGAGGAAGCACCGGGAAGAGGGAGGTGGTCCTGATGCGGGGACCAGGGTTTCCTGGAGAAGCACACCCCCGACAGACATGCTGACGGTACCACCCTTTACTGTGGTCCGGCTGTGTGCCAGGCACTGCCCACACTCCGTATACATGACATTGCATCTCATCAATGAGTAACACTCCTGTTGTCCGGTTGGAACTGGGATTCACACTTGACTTGTCTGATTTCATGATGGAGGAAGCATGTCCCAGACAAAAGGAGAGGTGATCACGGAAATTTTGGACCCACTGGATGGCAGATTTGACTGGAAGGCAAGAGTACTTTTTTTTTATATAAGAAAGCATAATAATGCTTAGTGACTGCCAAATTAAAGGAAGGAAGATTGTAATTATATCTATAGGTGGCCGAAAGCATAGATTATAATTCAGCATTCATTTCTAATAAAAAGCCTGAAATAAAACAGGAGCAGAGGGAACTTGCCTGAGTGGGATGAAGGCTAAGACCAGCCAACTGTGAGCATAATATGAGACCAGCAGTTCTCACCTGAGCTTTTCCCCAGAACCAGCTAGTCTGTTTCTAGTCTATGATTATTTTAAAAATATCCCTTACGTTTCCCAGGCTAAGGGAAAGTGAATCTGGGTCTTCTGTTTCTTAAACTCATGAAAAGTTGAGAACTGTAGATGTGGAAGTAGTGAAGTGAAGTGAAGTGGCTCAGTCGTGTCTGACTCTTTGTGACCCCATGGACTGTAGCCCACCAGGCTCCTCAGTCCATGGAATTTTCCAGGCAAGGGTACTGGAGTGGGTTGCCATTTCCTTCTCCAGGGGATCTTCCCAACCCAGGGATCGAACCCGGGTCTCCCGCACTGCAGGCAGACGCTTTAGCATCTGAGCCACCAGGGAAGCCTATAGACATGGGTAGAGGGTTATAATAACACCATTGATTCTCACGGGCAATGAAGTCCATCAACTTCCCATGTCCTTCCCTCACATCCTCTTCCTCAGACCTTCTAAAACCACTGAAATTTCAAAGTCTATTAAAAGTGAATTAAGGGCTTCCCTGGTAGCTCAGACGGTAAAGCGTCTGTTTACAATGCGGGAGACCTGGGTTCCATCCCTGGGTCGGGAAGATCTGCTGGAGAAGGAAATGGCAATCCACTCCAGTACTATTGCCTGGAAAATCCCATGGACAGAGGAGCCTGGTAGGCTACAGTCCATGGGGTCGCAAAGAGTCGGACACGACTGAGCGACTTCACTTTCCAGAAGCCCAGTGGTTAGCAGTCTGTGCTTCCACTTCAGGGTGCATGGGGTCAATCCTTGACTGGTGAACTAAGATCCCATAGGCCACACAGTGCAGAAAAAAAAAAAAAAAACAGAATTAACCTTTAGATAAGCCTCAAGAGCATTCACAGCAACACTATCGATTTCTTTGTTTAAATATGCTCAGAACTTGGTTATGCTGAACTTCCAACCTCTTGTATTTCTTATAATCAGCTCACAGTGTTTGTTGATTACAAATGTAAACTCACTTTGGCTAAACCATGTGGGTGTCTGTGGTCCCTGTAATGAGGACCATGTTTGTTCTGGGATCCCCAGTTCAGGAAGTGTGTGTGTGGGAGCAGCAGGAACATCTCCTCTTGCAAATGAACTAGAACAACAGGAAACAAGTGAGAATTAAAAACACACAGGCAAAGTGCTCACTCCAGTGCCTGGGCCCCGGCGAGTAGTGGGCCCAAGTCACTTGTTCTGCAGCTGGCCCTGATGACATGGTATAAACCGTATGCATTTTGTTTTTACACAACCCTAGGATCATAAGGCAATAGCTTCTATTCTTAGATCACATTCAGTTTGTTCTGACTCTGACATGCTGTGGTTCGAGCGGTGTTCTAAGTGTCTCATAAGCAGCCCTCAGTGCTCACAGCCTTAGGAAGGGGGCCCTGATGTCATCAGGTGACTGATGTCCCCTCCCCTTTGTGGATGAAGTGAGATGCGCACAGGGGCATTAGATCACTAACGCGGGTTCAAACTCACAGCCGTGAGTCAGGACCCAGGCTCTGGCATCCTGCTTCCAAGACCATAGCTTTACCTGCTCTCCGAGGGGCCTTCTTAATGTGAGGGGATCCATAAACAGCCAGTGACAGTTAACAGAGCAGGAGTCAGCGCTGGAGCCTGGACAGGTGTGGTGGGCAGGACCTGCAGCTGGTCACCTGGAGGGAAGTCACAGAAGCCGATGAAAGGCTGATGAAGCCGGGCAAGCTTGCCTTCCGCTCTCTGACCCGGAGCCTGTTGAGACTTGTTCTGACTCCCGGTAGTTGCCATGTCAACAGTGTACCCTCCAAGCCCGCAAAGCATGTCCCGTTGCAGCCCCCGTGGACCTTCTATTAGTCAAGAGTTAGGGCACCCAGCCTGAGGAGGGGAGAGTGTGGAGAAAGGAGAAAGGCAGGTAGTCACTGACCCTTCATGTCCTGAAGGCTGAGTCTGTGTCAGTTGCAAAATTCCCAGATGTCCTGAATGCAAAGAAGACTCCTCTCTTTCCTCCTGCCTCCTTTTTCATTTTTCCCCTCATCTTTTCACTGTTTGGAAGCTGAATCCAAATGCTTTACTGAAACTCAGAATTCATTTTCTGTAGAGAAAACTCTTCTTTGTAGACCAGGGTTTAAGCTTCATGACAGCAGGAAGGAGTGAGAGGAGGCAGGCGAGGTGGCAGACGTGAGTGTCCCTAGGGGCTGCCCTGGAATTCACACTCCTCGCAAAGCTATGGCCCTTGCTGTCTCAGTTGGAGTCTTACCGCTGCCCTAGACAAGGGGGTTCCTGGACCCCACCTCAAACTTTTCTTTTCCTCCTTTGTGTAGTTGAAACAATTTGAGATGATCAAAAGAAACTGTCCTCCCAAACTAAAAGTGTAATGAAATAGCGCAGAGTCAGATGTACAACTGACAAGATTTGGCTTTATCATGTGAATTCACTTACCAGGGGCAAAGCCTCTCCTAATCAAACAGGTTTTTAAACAGAAAATGTTTCTTCTTTCCTCTCTCCTTCCTTGCTTCCTTCAGGGTTAGGAGTTGGTCTGGGAATCCCATTGACTGGACTCCTCCAGGGATGGGCACGGGGTCTGGGGGCTGGCCGTGACAAGGGAACGTCAGCGCTCCTGCGGGAGTAGCCCCTGAGCCTAGAGTGCAGGAGCCGGGCGGGTGGGGGGTCAGGAGAGCGTCCCCAGAGACCCCGCCCCCAGTGACGTCACCACACCTGCGTCTGGAGGAGGAAGGCGCCTCCACCGCGAGGGGGGCTAAGGGTCGTCATCCTGGGTTTGGGATTTTCCTTTACTTTGAGGAAACTCCCTATTTCTAAGCATTAGTTACCTTTCCGTGTGTGTGTGTGTGTGTGTGTCGCTCATTTGTGTCCCACTCTTTGAGTCCTGGATTGTAGCTCACCAGGCTCCTCTGTCCATGGGATTCTCCAGGCAAGGATACTGGTGTGGGTTGCCATTTCCTCCTCCAGGGGATCTTCCTGACCCAGGGATGGAACCCAGGTTTCCTGCATTGCAGGTGGATTCTTTACCACTGAGCCACCAGGGAAGCCCCATGAGAAGGTAGAAGTACAGATTGAGGCATTACAGATGTTTTAAGTTTTCTTTCTGTCTTTGTGATGCTCGGAGGAAGCACTTCATTACCTGTACTTCAGCTGTGTTTTTATAAAAAGGGAAGATTCCCACCTTGTCCGTGAGGACACTTCCTGGGATATATTTTGCCCTAGAATATACATTACTCACAGTTCAGTTAGCTGGCATATCACCCACCTGATTACTTAAGCCCCAAACTTAGAAATGATCTGGAGTAAAACACATCTCCAATCCATATATCTCTTCCATCCATCTCGGATCTTGAATCCACGTCTTGCATCAAATCTTTCCTCCACAGATCAGATCAGATCAGATCAGTCGCTCAGTCGTGTCCGACTCTTTTCAACCCCATGAATCGCAGCACGCCAGGCCTCCCTGTCCATCACCAACTCCCGGAGTTCACTCAGACTCAAGTCCATCAAGTCAGTGATGCCATCCAGCCATCTCATTCTCTGTCATCCCCTTCTCCTCCTGCCCCCAATCCCTCCCAGCATCAGAGTCTTTTCCAGTGAGTCAACTCTTCACATGAGGTGGCCAAAGTACTGGAGTTTCAGCTTTAGCATCATTCCTTCCAAAGAAATCCCAGGGCTGAAGTCCTTTAGAATGGACTGGTTGGATCTCCTTGCAGTCCAAGGGACTCTCAAGAGTCTTCTCCAACACCACAGTTCAAAAGCATCAATTCTTCGGCGCTCAGCCTTCTTCACAGTCCAACTCTCACATCCATACATGACCACAGGAAAAACCATAGCCTTGACTAGACAGACCTTTGTTGGCAAAGTAATGTCTCTGCTTTTGAATATGCTATCTAAATCCAACCCAAGCTGCCATCATTTCCTGTTTAGACTCTCACAACTGTCTCCTAACTCATCTCTACATTTTCTGCTCACTCCTGACCAGCCCGTTCTCTCCACAACAGCAAAGGTGATTATCTTAAAAGGTAGTATAAAACCCAGTAAGCTGCCCTTTTCCTTAAGTCTCTCCGGCGAGTCCCATCCACGTGGCGTGGACTCTAATTCGGGCATGTAGGCTTGGGGCTGCCGCCCCTCCGGGCCCAGCCGACGGGAGCAGGAGCCCCGGCCCGGCTTCCAGGCCTGTGTGGGCGGGCCTCCTGGTGCGGTCCCCTCCCATCCAGCGTCCCCGGGACTCCTGGAGGGTCCTGACGGTGCAAGGGCTCTCTCCAGACCCCCGCTAGCTCTCAGGCTAGACTCCATTCTCTCGAGTAGCCTCCGTGTGAGATGAAGGTACCAAATGACCCTCATATGCCTTCATTTTGCCTTCTCCGTTCACTCTGACCATCTGCTGAAAGCTTTCACCCCACAACAACCACATATAAGATTCTCTACGGTTCCATTTCTAATTGTGGCATTTTGGGTACAAAGATTTCCTTTTACTGACATTTTAAAACTGTTGCGTTTTTTAAAAGAAATGCATTTTTCCCTCTTCTAGATAATTGTGTTGAGTTATCTGTCATTAGACAGTTTTAGAAGAGATAATTTTTTAACATTCTATTAGGAAATGGTATTTCTAGTGAGAAAATTTTATTTCCAGGTCAAATGAAACCAACAGAGACCTATGGAACACCTTTTCTGTGATTTGTTATATATTCCAGTATTCTTGCCTGGGAAATCCCGTGGACAGGGGAACCTGGCAGGCTACAGTCCATGGGGCAGCAGAGAGTCAGACACGACTGACTAAGCACACACACACACAATCATATAAAAATACAAAGAATATTTAAGAACCTTCCTGCTGATAAAAAGATTATAATTGAGTCTAAGAAACAAGATATAAATCCATGATGAGTAAAATAACAATATATCACAAGATTCTTTTTTAGACTCACTGCCAGATGAATTACTTTGACATTAATTGCTTTAGCAATTTCTGTGGAAGGACTCTAGGAGGAGGTAGGATTTGAACTACATTTTGGGGGGCAGAGTTCAAGGAGCCAGAAGTCAGAAGAGCACCCCAGGCAGGTGACCTGGCAGGTGGGCGTGGGCAGAGGTGAGGAAGATCCAGGTGCATTTATAGGGAAGAAAGTAAACAGCCTTAGGATCAGACAAAGGGCAGAAAAATGACTCACTTGCTAGCCGAAGGAACTGGAAGGAAGTGTGGAAATCTAGAGTGAGTACCTAAGAATGCAAAATAGTGACTTTCTGGGTGGGATCTGAGGCTTAAAGAGGGGGGTAACCTGGAAGAAGAAGATGAGACCCCAAGGTCAGAGGGGGCCAATATGCAGCTGGGGAAGCTTGCTTGCTTGCTCAGTTGTGTCAGACTCTTTGTGGCCCCATCAACTGTAGACAATCATGCTCCTTTGACCATTGGATTCTCTAGGCAAGAATACTGGAGTAAGTTGTCATTTCCTTCTCCAGGGGATCTTCCTGACCCAGGGATCGAACCTGCATCTCTCACATTGCAGGCAGATTCTTTATCACTGAGCCACCAGGGAAGCCACTGTGGGTGACAAGTGGCAAATGCAAATGTTTATTCCTAATCTCTTCCCCCAGACGGTGTGTCTGTGATGACACCCACCTACCTATCACGTCTCCTCCTCAGGGTTTGTGACCCTGAAATGAAACAGTACCTGTGAAAGACGCTTTAAAAACCAGAAGTTGGCACACGTAATTATTTATCATCTGGAAACTGAGACATCAATAATATTTAAACAGGAGGACTTTGTGTTTAAATCAGTGCTGGGTAAATACACTTGGATTCCTTTTGGAAAGGCAGAAAAGAGTTTGGAAGCCCTTCTGATATTCAGTAACTCATCACAGGAGGCAAACATCTTTTTCAGCCTGGAGTTGGATACTCACAGTACTAAATGTGTCATTGCAAGAGTCAAAAATGTGGAAATGAAGTTATTGGGTGAAATATTACCATTGGGGAAGTGTGAAAACAGTTTGAAAGGCTTCTGATTACATGTTTATGCATCTTGGCATGTGTACAAATGAGATGTAGCATCAAACAGAACTGGCAGGCCTGTTCCAAGGCCATCCAAGAACACACTGCCTACAGGGAGGAGAACCTGAAATAATTCTCCCTAGTGGGGGGCGGGCGGGGTAGGTGATTTAAAAATACAGTTACCAAATGAGAAAGGTGAAGGGGAAAGAATAAATTAGGAGTTTGGGATTAACATATACACCCAACTATATTTAAAAACATAATCAGCAAGAACCTAGGGTATAGCACAGGGAACTACACTCAATATTTTGTAATAATCTGTAAGTGAAAAGAATCTGAAAAAAAGATACATATGTATGTATAATTGAATCACTTTGTGTAAACCAACTATACTTCAATAAAAGTATAATAAATAAAAATATATTTCTAGAAAACTTTTTAAAGAATCTAGAGATGAGTGGGCTTATGCATTTAGTTCCTTTCTTTTTTCGGACCTTAGAAGCACAGAATAGAGGTGACTGACTTCTCAGTCCATGACTATTACTGCCCTAACTTGCTCTGTTGTTCAAATTGCTGCCTCTGACATTTCTACTGGGTTCCTTTCATCTTCTGTCTCTCTCTTGGAGATTCTAATTTCTTTGCCGGGGCTCCTGTTCTCTGCATTTGTGTCCCCTGTGTTGCTTGCTCACGATGGCACGCCTGTGACGGCGGCTGTCAAGTCTTTGTCAGATGACTGAAGCAGCTCCCTTCTGTCTCCTTTCAGGGACTTTGAGATCTTCCTGCTTCTTGGTGCGGTACATGGGTACTGACTGGAAGCTGGGTGTTTTGAGCGTCACGGAGTAAGAATCTGGGTGTTGCTGGCCTGTCCTAGCTGACGTCACTGCACTCTCTGGGTGGTGGAGGGGCCGCTGTCCTGTGACTGGGGGACCAGGGGACAGGCGGGTGCCCACTCGTCTGGGATGACTGGCAGGTAGGGACTGTGTGTGGTGTGGCTGGAGCAGAGGTTCCTGTCTGAAAGGACTCTGTCTTGGGGCTGCTCCTGTCCTGGCCCTTTCACGAGAGAGAGGGCTTCTGCTGGGGTCTCTTAGTGGCACCTGTGGCTGCCTGTCTCTTTTTCCCTCAGCCTGAGAAGCACAGGGACCTCGCCATGTGTCATTCCTTGCATCCAGAGGCCCTTGGGGAAGCCTCCCTTCTGAGCCTGCTTATGCTTGTTTTATGTATTATGGCCAAGGTTATTAGTTATGCTTAATGAGAAGAAGAGAGGAAAAGTATGTCTACTCCATCTTCCCAGAAGGAAAATCCTCCTCATTTCTTTTTTAATTTCATTTTCACATTTCTATCCTTTCAATTGAATTGAGGTTCTAAGAGAATTATGGAAAAGGACCAAGAGCATCCAAATTGGGCCTCAGCCCAGTCGCGGCTTCAACCTGAGGGTAGAAATATAAACATCAAAGATGCCACTTCATTTGTTGCTGGGCTAATGCCCTGTAACCAAGGTAACTGTGTAATTTGTCATCTAAGCAGAGGTAGACAAGCTCAGACTTAAAAGGTGCTAAAAGGATTAAGATCATGTAATTTGAATATTTGTTTAAGAAAGAATATTATATATTCATGTACATTAAAGCAAAATATAAAAGGCTTGTTTATATTATCTGAATATTAAAAAACACTTAAGCAGAATTATTATTCTTATTCCATAGTCACTTAGTTTTAAAAATTGTTGGCTGTATCCTTGCTGATCCTATATCACTCATACTTTCTAAAAATATATGCTTTTTATAATTTCATCTTATAATTTATGTCTGTATAAAATATCTGTTTCCTTTTTAAAGTTATGTATTGTGGTTATAGGCTCTGACATTTTCAACACTTTTAATTGACCATAAGGAAAATAATTGTGATAGGGTGCAGAAATACCATGTTTATTTAAAGTAGAACTTTTTTCAATTTTGTGTTTTTCATATTGAAATTATAAATATTTTAGCTTGAATATTGTGTTGCCAGATACTTTGTCCCCATGAAAAGTACCTTTTTTTGGCACTGATTTGTATGAAGCAAAGTGCATTCAATAACTTGTCTCTAATTATAATTTTTAGTGTTTTATTAAATCTAGATATTTCAAAGTCATAGATCTTTTCAATTTTATTCCACCTAGTATAGAATCAGATCAGATCAGTCACTCAGTCGTGTCCAACTCTTTGCGACCCCATGAATCGCAGCACGCCAGGCCTCCCTGTCCATCACCAACTCCCAGAGTTCACTCAGACTCAAGTCCATCAAGTCAGTGATGCCATCCAGCCATCTCATCCTCTGTCGTCCCCTTCTCCTCCTGCCCCCAATCCCTCCCAGCATCAGAGTCTTTTCCAATGAGTCAACTCTTCGCATGAGGTGGCCAAAGTACTGGAGTTTCAGCTTTAGCATCATTCCTTCCAAAGAAATCCCAGGGCTGATCTCCTTCAGAATGGACTGGTTGGATCTCCTTGCAGTCCAAGGGGCTCTCAAGAGTCTTCTCCAACACCACAGTTAAAAAGCATCAATTCTTCAGCACTCAGCTTTCTTCACAGTCCAACTCTCACATCCACACATGACCGCTGGAAAAACCATAGCCTTGACTAGACGGACCTTTGTTGGCAAAGTAATGTCTCTGCTTTTGAATATGCTATCTAGGTTGGTCGTAACTTTCCTTCCAAGGACTAAGCATCTTTTGATTTCATGGCTGCAGTCAATAGCCATATGTAAAATTTAAGTTTTCCCATTAAAAATGAGAATTCTAGCAAAAGATGCTTTCTAGATTGGCCTATTCTGAAGCATAATTGCAGAATGTTGGGTTACATCTCGTGCAGTTGGAGCTTCGCCGTTTAATCTGCTGAGTCTCCCCAGGGCTGCTGCACAGACGTCCCGCCTTGTGCGTCATCCGGTTTCCAGGAGAAATCCTCTGGCATCTCCTGTCTGGAATGCTGGACTAAAGGTTCCTGACTACAGCAGCATTCGTGGGACCCACTTCCCGAATGTTCAAGATCACCGCAGGGCCCTGCGCGGACTAACAGGGTCAAGTCTTCCGAAGCTCAAACAGTTCTGCAGCCTGTTTGATGATGAGCTGCAGACAGAAAGCGCCAGGGTTGAGCCGCAGTGCTTCTTATTAAAGTCACCGTCGGCTCTGAACCGGTTCCTGTGTGTGTGTGTGTGTGTGTGTGTGAGAGTGTGAATTCTGACAACAGGGACACATCTATGAATTGTGTGCCCCACAACAATGTCAAATAAAACTTGAATTCATGGGTTTTATTTTAGCAAGAAGTTTGCTTTCACCATGAGACTATACTGTACCGAGTTCTACATTTGTACAATTGTCACTCAGTCTTGTAAACACTGGAGCAAGGAGCAATAAACCACACACTCGGGACCCTTCCCCCAAGCACGCGGGCCACTCACCCTCCTGAGACACAGCCCTGCGGGGCCTTCCGCCCCGGCCGCCGCCCTCTCTCCCACCAGCAGCTGTCCCCACAGCCGGACACGAACTCCAGACGCACGGTTCTGATCAACTTCAAAGTGACGCTGTAACTTCCCCGTACAGTCCGTGTCAGATAAAAACCTGACCTAGTTTTCCTATATTAGGATGCGGGACTCAAGTTGTAGCTTTATGTTTGTTCTGTATTTCTCCTTTTGATCAGCATATTTATATTTGTTTGTGTTGTACTCAGAGTTACAATGTTTACTTACACTGTCTGATGTTTAGTTCATTTTGAGTCTCAAATATTCATGTTACACCAGAACTCTTCTATGTCTGCTGCTGCTGCTAAGTCACTTCAGTCGTGTCTGACTCTCTGCGACCCCATAGGTGGCAGCCCACCAGGCTCCCCCGTCCCTGAGATTCTCCAGGCAAGAACACTGGAGTGGGCTGCCATTTCCTTCTCCAATGCATGAAAGTGAAAAGTGAAAGTGAAGTCGCTCAGTCGTGTCCGACTCTTCGCGACCCCATGGACTACAGCCTACCAGGCTCCTCTGTCCATGCGATTTTCCAGGCAAGAGTACTGGAGTGGGGTGCCATTGCATTCTCTAACTCTTCTATGTCAGATATATTTATTATTATGCTTTCTGCTGCATTTAGGTTGGCTTAGAGGAGTTCAGTGGGTAAAAGATCAGGTGAAACGTGGGCACTCTGGGGCCTGTGTGCCATCAAGCCGGGGACCAGAGCTATCTGGGGTTGTGGCGGTGTCGCCGTCACTCTCTAAGGCGCCTCTGGTCCGTCCCAGCCCCGAAGCCCTGACTCTACTGTGGTCGTTCTGAGATGCTCCCTGATCCCGGGTGGCCCCGGGCTGGTATCTCACAGAAAGTGACGCTTCACTCAGAGGTGAGGTCAGACCAACCCTGCCTTCCCGGGAGGCTCCCTCAGGTCACCAGCCCTGGAGGATTCTGGACACTTGCTGCAGGGCCTTTAATGCCGCGGAAGAAGCCGAGGACCATGACGCCATCCTGTGGCAGGATCAGATGGGGGGACAGGGACACAGTGAGAAACAGATGGAGAGGGGGAGAGAGGGGGGGAGAGAGAAGAGGAGAGTCAGAGAGAGGGGTAGAGACAGAGAGAGGGGAAGAGAGACAGAGAGAGGGGGAGACACAGAGAGAGGGGGAGAGACAGAGAGGGGGTAGAGAGAGACAGAGAGAGAGAGAGACAGATGGAGATGGGGATAGAGTGGGGGAGAGAGACAGAGAGGGGGGAGAGACAGAGAGATACAGATGGAGAGGGGGAGAGAGAGGGGGAGAGAGGAGGGGAGAGAGACAGAGAGAGGGGGAGAGAGACAGAGAGAGGGAGAGAGACGGAGGGGGGGAGAGAGACAGAGAGGGGGGGAGAGACAGAGAGGGGGAGAGAGACATAGAGACAGAGAGATGGGGGCGGGGGGTGAGGGGAGAGACAGAGAGACAGAGGGGGGGAGAGAGACAGAGAGACGGGGGGAGAGAGACAGAGAGACGGGGAGAGAGAAGGGGAGAGAGACAGAGAGTCAGTGAGGGAGATAGTTAGAGATTGTGAGAGACAGACAGAGCTGGAGAGAGAGAGTCCAGGGAGAGAAAGATCGAGAGAGAGAGAGACAGAGACGGAGTCAGAGACAAACTGAGCTCCCGCGGGAACACCGGGTCCACAGAAGCTGGGACGGACCAGCCCCGGGGTAGTTCCTCAAGCAACATTGATTGAAGTGAATTTTGCCAACTAAACAGAACTTTGTTTTTCTTAGAACATAGTTCCAGCTGTGTTCTGTCTGTCTACTCTAGTTGCTTTGTCAAACTCTTGCCCCGACTCTGATCGCTCCTGTCCTTTCCCGGCAGCCGACCCAGCTGGAGGAGCCGGCAGTGCGGACCGCAGACCTCTCGCCGGCCCCGTCGGAACCCACGGTTAAAGGCGGCCGCGCGGCCGCGGTTCTCGGGTGCCGCTCCCAGCGCCCAGCGCCCAGCGCCCGGGGCTCTGTTTCTAAGGTGGTGGGGGGGGGTGGTCTGGCTGCTCGGCGCGTCACGGGGAGTCTCTGAGAGAGGGGGATCAGGTCAGGGCGGTGCTGGGAGCTGGGCCTCAACCCTGGAGGCGACGGGTCTGGGGAGGGTGGTCCCCGGGACTCAGTCTTGGCGGTGGGGCCCCTGGGCGTTACCTTGGCTTTGGGGGGATTGTTCCCTGCGTCTGGACAACCATGAATTGACACTAGATTTCCAGCAGAATTACAGCTTTACATGCTGTCTGCATGTTCATGAGAACTCCATTGGGACATTAAGAAAAGATGAGTCAAGCAATTAATCATGCAACACAACTCAGAATTTCCTAAACTAATTTAAAATACTGATTTAAATTACTGTGTGTAAAAGAACTCGTCAAATACTCCCCTAATTTAACGATGATTCCATCTATTATGGTTCTAGTTATCTATATGTATCTATATCTATTTGTACAGAGGTCTTCCCTGGTGGCTCAGTGATAAAGAATCTGCCTGCAGTGTAAGAGATGCAGGTTTGATCCCTGGGTCAGGAAGATCCCCTGGAGAAGGAAATGGAAGCTCATTCCAGTATTCCTGCCTGGAGAATTCCCATGGACAGAGGAGCCTGGAGGGCTGCAGACCATGGGATCTCAAGACTTGGACACAACCTAGCAGCTAAACCACCATGACCATTTGTACAGAAAGACATGCACATCAATATATATGCATATAAATGTGTATAGATCCATGTAAATATCACTATCTCTCTGCATGTACAAAGAGAAACTTTTTTGGCAAATTAGTATACTGAATTTCCCAATCACTTGTGTGGAGATCACAGACTTCCTGTAACAGAAACCTGCAGGAGACAGAGAAGGAGAAATATGGTTGATATCCCTTATATTTGGAATCTAAAAAGAAATGATACAAATGAACTTTCTTACAAAACAGAGATACTCACAGGCTTAGAACCAAACTTTTGGTTGTGGCAATGGGAAGGATGGATGGTTGGGGAGTTTGGGATGGACACGTACACACTGCTAGATTTAAGATGGATGACCAATAAGGACCTACTGTACAGAACAGGGAGCTCTGCTCAGTGTTATGTGGCAGCCTGGAAGGGAGTGGGGTTTGGAGGGGAACGGATAGATGTATATATATGTATGGCTGAGTCCCTTCTCTGTTCACCTGAAACTCACAACATTGTTAATCCACTTATCTCAATACAAAATAAAAAGTTGAAACAAAAGCAGAAACACGACTGAAGTGACTTAGCGGCAGCAGCAGCAGAGGAGGCTGGTCCATACCCAGGCCGGCTCTGCCCCCTGCTGCTCCTTCCTGGAACCATCCTAGGGCACACTGCTGCTGGAGGGAGCCGGGAGGAGGCTCCACGTTCACACTTCCCTGAGGGCTAGACCCGAGAGGTATTTCTTGGTGATTTATAACAACACAATTTAGTGAGAACTGGGGAATGAGTGGGGATTTGAGGCTTTTGTTTTGCTTTTTAATAAGGAATATTGACTGTGGCTTGGCTTATATTTGATTCTTTCCCTTTTTAGTAAGAGAAGTTGTATAGGAACTGGCTGCAAGAGGCAAATGACACCATTGTTGGAAACATGGACTCCCACGCGCTCCTGCCTGGTCCCCCCACCCCTGGAACTTGGAGAAGGCACACGACCCCTCCGGGCCTTGCTGTCCTGCCTGGAAACTGGAGACAAGAACGACTAACTTTGCGGGGTTTCTGTGAGGATTAAATGCATGTAACCAGCCTGGACATGAAGAATAAACCTTAAAAAAAATTTTTTTTAGAAAAGTATAAATTTGAGCTACTATGTGTGACTGTCTGTTGTCAGTCCAAGTCATCACCTTGTGGTCAGGAGAGGTGGTCTGGCAGGGGGGGATCCCACCAGTCCCGCCCCAGGGCGGTGGACCCACTCGGGTGTGGCTGTGTGAGTGTGCATGGGTGTGGGTGCAGCCGAGCCCCGGGGACGGGGGGGATGTGTGAGCCCCTTCCAGCCAGGTGGCCTGGGCAGAGTGACATAACGGCTCTTCCTCACAGAAAGCCATCCATCCACATGGTCTGGAAAATGCAGATAGATGAGTCATGACGTAACGATGACCAAGGTGAAGCCGGTAGAGGCTTTGGGCTCTGTCTGCAGATGCCACCTGTCCTTTCCCCCCGGAATTCCTCCAGCACGAGCAGCAACCCCCAGGCTCCTCACGCACGGAAGGGATGAAGTCCATCAGCAAGAGGTACCCTGTGAGGGTGTGACACCTGCTCACAAAAGGAGGCTCTGATTGGTTGCTTAAAACAAAGATGAACCCACCTCCTTGTCCAGCTTCCTCCTGCCTGAGCATCACCCCTGGTCCACGTGGAGAGTGGTACGTGTGTTATCAGAACATGACTGTGACCAATTTGCTAGGAATAGCTGGTGATTTTCTTCCTCTGAAAAAATAACAGGACTTTCCACAGAGGACCCAAGTCCAGATTGATTTACGCCTAAACTGTCTCAGCATAAGGGGATGAGGAAGAGAACCTCAAGGAAGGGCTTTAAGTGATTGCCATGAGCCATGGAAGGTCGGGACCCCAGAACTGGGGAAGAGAACAGGGTGGGAAAGTGCCCAAGCTATGGAGACAGGTCCTGGCCAGTTATGGTCTGGCCACGTGGCCTTGGACCATTCCGTGGCCTCTTTGAGATCCTTCATCAGTAAATTGGAGATAACAATATTTACTTCCAGCCAACAGAGCACCAGGAGGACACCATGGAGCCAGTAAACTGATGCTTGTAAGGATTACTTTTTTATATATTACATTTATATAATATATGTGTTACATCTAATAAAATTTATATACTATATATAATAAGATTTCACCAATGTAAAATCACATAAAGAAGGGTAATAAAGAAGTGAATTCAGCCATGGAACTATTAATAATAATCTTCTCTTTCCAGTATTTTTACAAAGTATATTTTCAATGTTTTCTAGTATAAATGAAAATCGGGAACCCAGAACTTTAGAACCAAAAATCTACTTGATGAGCAAGCCATTCCTAGTCCTTAGGATCAGATGAGTTCCCTCTACTAAATCTTGAGCTTTCTTCCATTGTGGTCCAGACATGACAGCAGCCGTCAGCCAGGGTGTCCTCAGACTGGCCTGTGTGTGTGAACGTAACTGAGGCCAACACAGGCGGCGGGGAAGCGCCCCGGCTGTCACGGGTCACCTCCCGGCAGCTCTGCAATGACCAGGGTCTGGGAGCTACCGTTTCCTTCCACTCTTGAGGCTCACTCTGCTTTGGGAGTATGACGGTCCTGTAGTTTGCAGAGCCTGTTCTCGTTTATTTTAATTTACATAGTCCACTTTATCGAGGTTTGGAGGAGTTGGCATTTATCAAAGCACAAATTCAAAACAGTTTTGTTTTTAAGCATTCATCTTGTGAGCGCTGCCAAGGTCACTAACAGGGAGCGGTTGTCTAAACAGAGCCATGGGTGGGGACAGTTCACGTCCCCAGTTCCCTTTCCATCAGCCTCTGAGTGATCCTGGGCTTGGGGCACTTCACAGACGTGAAAACCCTACAGAAGCACACCGCTGAGCCTCCCTTCATCCCCAGCAACTTTTTTGACTTGCAGGAAGCCCTGGCCCCTCAGACAGAGCAGCAGTGGCCGCCAGGCTTCTAATGGGTGGACACATTCCGAGTTTGGGGTGCGCATCCCTCCACTCTGGTCCACTCAGACCCGCGTTACCCTTTCTCCTGCAGGGCTGGGGATGGCACTCAGAACAGGGTGGTGTGACTCAGATTATTTTCCTAATTTTGTAGGCTCTGCTGTGCATTCCTGCAAATCCATCATTTCAGAAAATGTACTATCTAGATCTCTCAAAGAGCCAGTGCCACGGAGCTCGGCTCAGGGGTGGAGGAGAGAGTAATCTTCTTGGTGGGGCGTCTCCTTTTCCTATTTCTCTCTGTGCATTCACACTGAGGACTGCGTGAAACAGAGAATTTTCATATTTCATTAGGAGGATCAAAGTGGAATAAACCCAGGACAGAGGCTGGGAAGAGGTGATATTATAACGTGTCTTATTCTCTACTCTTCTGCCTGTTGAACATGCATGGAGAGTAGGTATTTTCATTTTGAAATAACTGCAGATTTTTGCTCCTTCATCTGCAAGATTTTTCCTTCCCTCTCCTCTCACTGATACTAAGTTACTAAGATACTGGTTTCTGAAGGAGCATAATATATGGTCTTGTAAGGCGGCTATCGGAGAAGGCAATGGCACCCCACTCCAGTACTCTTGCCTGGAAAATCCCATGGACGGAGGAGCCTGGTAGGCTGCGGTCCATGGGGTCGTGAAGAGTCGGACACGACTGAGCGACTTCACTTTGACTTTTCAACTTCATGCATTGAAGAAGGAAATGGCAACCCACTCCAGTGTTCTTGCCTGGAGAATCCCAGGGATGGGGGAGCCTGGTGGGCTGCCGTCTATGGGGTTGCATAGAGTCGGACACGACTGAAGTGACTTAGCAGCAGCAGCAGCAGCAGCAAGGCGGCTATAATGTCAGGTAAGAGAAGCCCCTCTAGGCTGGCAGAAGAAGTGAGCTGCCTCCTTCTGGCTGACCAGAGGTCGTGAGAGGTCACACAGCAGGTCAGAGCCAGCTCCCTGACTCTAGCGTGGCGTCTGGGGAGGCTGCCTGAAGCTTGGTCCTCACTCTCAACCTGGTCACAAGGCCAAATGCCTCTCTCATTCTCTCTTTTCTTTTTCATACAGCTGCTATTTTTTAAAATTTTATTTTAAATTCAGCTTTATTAAGGAATGGTTGACATAAACCATGGCAGAGTCAGACATGACTGAGTGACTTCCCTTTCACTTTTCACTTTCATGCATTGGAGAAGGAAATGGCAACCCACTCCAGGGTTCTTGCCTGGAGAATCCCAAGGACAGGGGAGGCTGGTGGGCTTCCATCTACGGGGTCGCACAGAGTCAGACACGACTGAAGTGACTTAGCAGCAGCAGCAGGATAATTGAAACCTGTTAGGAGAGCAGACAACTCAATCCTAAAAGAAATCAACCCTGAATACTCATTAGAAAGACTGATGCTGAAGCTCCAGTTCTTTGGCCACCTGATGCAAAGAGCCAACTCACTGGAAAAGACCCTCATGCTGGGAAAGATTGAAGGCAGGAGGAGAAGGGGACGACAGAGGATGAGATGGTTGGATGGCATCACTGACTCAATTGACATGAATTTGAGCAAAGTCTGGGAGATGGTGAAGGACAGGGAAGCCTAGCGTGCTGCCGTCCTTGGGGTAGCAATGAGTCGGACACGACTAAGCGACTGAACAACAACAAAGCCCACCCACAGATGCTTCTGAGAATTTGGAGCTCAGGTTAACAATCCTGTGAGTAGTAGGAAAGACAGGGATTGCTACTGTTCCCACCAATCGTGATGACGGTCGTATGAAGTTACATAAATCCGTCCCCTGATGGTAGATGAGACACATTCTGGGTGTGCCCAAGTTCACATTCACGACTATTTCTGCATGAGATCTGACCTATGTTTGTGTTTTACTGTGAGGCGGTTGCGTTTATCGAGAAGGTTTTCTGTGCTGCTGATGTAAATCCTATTACACATCTATAAATATTGATGAGTGTCAACATGAATGTCCTCTGACACCCACAGAGCTTACATCAAAGCAAAAATGCATTGTTCCTGAAGCCTTTGGGCATTTAGATGTATCATCGTAAACTACAAGAATTACAAATTTTTATTATTAAATTGACATAAATATACAACATGTGACTCTTGACTGCATCTCCTGGCTGGCTTTGTCTTCATGTCTAAAAGGATATTCTGATGCTTGGCCACTGTATCTGGTACCCACAGCTGCAAATATCACATAATAGACATTAATGTTATGAGCATCCTTAGACACTCAGTGGCTTCACCAGCCATCACCCCATGGGGCTCAGAACTGGGCTGGACTCTGACATTTGCTCCAGCTCAAGCATCTGGGGGTCAGACTGAGGGTCCCCAGGGCCCCAGAGGCCAGCACAGCATCCTCTCTTCCAGATGAAGATGAAGGTCAGAGAGCAGAGTCCACGGCTCATGCTTCTCCAGGCTTGGGGTCTTGTCTCACCCAGAAATTTACCAGAGCAGATCACTGGTCAAGCTCAAAGCTAAGAAATGGGGAAGCACATTGCTTTTCTTCAGTGGGAGGAATTGCAAGGTTAGGGAGCGGGGACACTGGCGGGCGTGGAACATTGGAGCAGCAAACTCTTCAGCTGCAGTTACTCACCTACATGCATCCTGTCCACCAGGAGCAGAAAGCCAGTCCTTCCACGGAGAGCTGGTGTCTGCAAGGTGGTGGGCAGCACCCTGCTCTACACGAGGACTGCTTCACCTGGGTCACTTGGCATTCGCTGACACCTGTTACCCTCTCTCATGTTCATCCTCTGTGTCTCTCCCTATATTTCTCTGAAATAGTTATAAGCCAAAGTTATTCCTGGATTCATTTTGAGACACCTGTTATGATCAAAACAAATTAACTGGTTCTCTCTGAGAAGCCTGAGAAAGTTCACCTGTGCATCATGATTTCACAACAACAGTAAGGGTCTGTCCTAACATGCATGGTTCAAAACTGAATCTGAGAGGCTTCATTTTAAAGACAAGTTCTTTATTACATTAGTTGTTTCCAGTTTTTTAGTAAGCACAAATTTTTACTCATGGGCTCAATCATCGAATAATGATGAAAACCATTTAATGTCTGGATTTAAATATGTTAAATGTTTCCTGGTTTTCATTGAGATTATGAACTAAAGAGCCTCTTGATGAAGGTAAAGAGGAGCATGAAAAAGTTGGCTTAAAACTCAACCTTCAAAAGACTAAGATCATGGTATGCAGTCCCATGATGATGAAATGCCATCATTTCATGGCAAATAGATGGGGAAACAATGGAAACAGTGTCAGACTTTATTTTCTTGGGCTCCAAAATCATGGCAGATGGTGACTTTAGCCATGGAATTAAAAGACTTTTCTCCTTGGAAAAAAAGCTATGACCAACCCAGACAGCATATTAAAAAGCAGAGACATTACTTTGCCAACAAAGGTCCATCTAGTTAAAGCTATGGTTTTTCCAGTAGTCATGTGTGGATGTGAGAGTTGGACCATACAGAAGGCTGAGCACCGAAGAATTGATGCTTTTGAATTGTGGTGTTGGAGAAGGCTCTTGAGAGTCCGTTGGACTGCAAGGAGATCCAACCAGTCCATCCTAAATGAAATCAGTCCTTAATATTCATTGGAAGGACTGATGCTGAAGCTCCAATACTTTGGCCACCTAATGAGAAGAACTGATTCATTGGAAAAGGCCCTGATGCTGGGAAACATTGAAGGTGGGAGGAGAAGGGGATGACAGAGAAGAGAACATACGGATGGATGGCATCACCAACTCCATGGACATGAGTCTGAGCAAACTCTGGGAGCTAGTGATGGACAGGGAGGCCTGGCATGCTGTGGTCCATGGGGTCACAAAGAGTCAGACACGACTGAGTGCCTGAACAACAACAAGAGGAAAAGCGTGTGAGGCCTAAGTCACCTGGAGCCTCCCGAAACTTCGCCCAGAGTGCTCCTGCCATATAGACAACGCTGGGCTTGTGCTTGCGCCCCGCCTGTCCTCCGCCTGCAGTCAGCATCCGAGCCCGGCTCAGAGTGGCCTGGGCGGGTCTCTGGGTCGTTGACGGGTGAGGAGGTGAGTGCGCAGGAATCCTCGGTGAGTGTCTTCGGCGCTGTCAGTGCTGAGACCGAGCCACAGATCACATGGCAGGGAAGGGTGCTCTTTCCATCGGAGTCTCCTCCGCGTTGCAGAAGGCCTTGCTCCACCTGCAGCCCGACCCCACGTTCCGTTTCCCCTGATCGCCATCACTGCTCAGCCCCCTGTCTTCTGCGCCGCGCCTCCCATGTCTGTGTTCTTCTGTCTCTGCTCTTTCTCCATAAACACGCTGCTCTGAAAATCAGCCCAATAAGATTTTGACTGGTCTTTCTAAGCCTAGCTCAGGCCCAGGTTGCCGTTAACTGCCCCGGAGAATGGGAGCTGAGTTTCCCCTCACTGACCACTCCCACGGGGTCAGGAACGTGGGGCTTAATTCCACGTGTGTCCATCTCTCTGCGAGGCTTCGAGTCCTGGAAGGTTAGGAAACCAGACGTGGTCCTTCACTGTCATGGGAGCCGCATACATGGCACGCTGCCCTCACGCACATGTCTACTCCTGTTCAGCGGCTTTTCAGCTTGCGTCAGCATCACTGTCTGCCTGCCCTCTCAGCTCCCAGGGAGCAGCTCCCCCGGCCGGTCAGCCCCAGGGCCTCCTGCCCTTCTGCCCTTACTGTGTCCTATTCTTTCCGACCAATCCCTGCTGAGGGGATCGAGGGCTTGGGACCCCTCTTCTCTCTCTTTTCTTGACCAGGTCCTTCAGTCACTTGATTTTAAGTATCACCTGTGCATTAATTGACTCTGAAATTCTCTATCCGGAAAGGTCGCCATTCCCGAGTTCTGGGCTAACATATCCAACGGCCCTAATGCTTGGACATCAAGTAAAGTCCTCGGTCTCAACGTGGCCAACACAACTATCGATGCCCTCAGCTCCCCTGTCCACACGTCCCCTTTCCTGTCCAGTGAGGGGCAGCGCTGTGCATGCTCTTGCTCCGACCATAAACAACTTCTGATCTCTGCTTATCTTACCTCCCATTCAGTCTGTAGGTAGTTTCTCTTAGCTCTGACTTTACCATATATCCTGGTTTCCACTGATCTTTATCACCTCGACTGCAAACGAAGCCACCCCCAGCTTGCTCCTTACTCCTCTAGAGCAGCTTCGTGATGCTTCTCCCTGCCTCCCTGGGGTCCTTCTGGAGCCCCCTTCTTCAGCAGGGTGGCGGCAGAGAAGGCCATGTAGCACACGCAGGGATGAGGCCATATGGCACCAATTGTGAGCACTCCACTTCACAGAAGTGACTCTTTCTATGTGATGCCTTGAGTGTGTCCTCTGCTTTCCCACGTCTGTCCCTGTTGCTTTTACAATCACTCTTCTCTCGCTTTGCAAAAGAAAGCCACAGCTCCACCCTCCCCAGATCTCATCGCCAAACATTATCCCACCATGAAAGCCCTCAAAAAAACCAAACAAAGGAACAATTGTAAAAAGAATTTTTCCTGGGAGAGTTTCAAGAAAGCAAAGTCAAAACTAGCTGCAGTGAGAAATCCCAAGAAAACCTTATTTGGCCCATGTTATAAACTTACAGCAAGGTTTCTATTGTACCCACAAGTAGACAGATTGATAGGTATGGCAAACTATCTGTCAATGTATCTATGGAGCCATCTATTCATCATAGAGCAAACTATTAACCAGAAGCAAGCATGCAGCAATGCATGTTCATCTGGGCTAAGAAAACAAAGGGAGGCTTCATCTTGAGAAATCAACAAAGACCTTCCAAGTGAGAGAAAGAGAAGGCTGCTCATTCAGAACTCAAGTAACTATCCTGGTTATGAAAATGAGAAAAGATGCAGAGTGAGGTCCAGTATCTCCCTCAGGCCAGGTAGCTGTAACTTATAAACTTGAGACCTGCACAAAAGTCCATGTGTGCACTCTAAGTCAGCCGTGTCTGACTCTTTGCGACCCTATGGACTGAAACCTGCCAGGCTCCTCTGTCCGTGGGATTCTCCAGGCAACAATACTGGAGTGGGTTGCCATGCCTTCCTTCAGGGGATCTTCCTGACCCAGGGATCGAACCTGAGTCTCCTGCATTGGCAGGTGGATTCTTTACTGTCTGAATTACAAGGAAAGCCCCATGCTTGCCATCTTTTAAAACTCGAAGTAAGTAGCAGGGAAAGTGCCTGGACATAGCTGGCTGCTAACAGGCAGGGAACATTCCAGCCTCTACCCCCCACAAATTACTGCTAAATATCAGCTATCGACAGAAATCTACTTCAACTATGGCATAAAGATTGGAACAATCAAAACCTCACACCCTTGAAAAGCATCTTGCAGGTGCTGAAAAGACAGAATTAAAAGTTGTCTCCCACATAAATCACAGCAGTTGTTCTTAAAGATTAAGTAAATGTGCTTTTTTAGTGACAAAGAGTGTAGCATGTGCATTAAATAAATAGTGAAGGAAAGGGTTTAGCACATTTCTCCTGAAAGTAAATGAAAAGTCATCCCCTTCATGTTTATTTGGGTGTTTTCATGACAAAGGAAGATGACCATACAGTATCGTGTTCTAAAGAAAATTGTAATGGCCTCTTGTTTAAGTAAGAATAATGTGCCCCACGAATATCAATCCATTTCACCGGACACAATAATTGGGCGTTTGGAGACACATTCTTTAAACTTTATCTCCTGTCCCTACTCCCCATCCATACAAAGTTTCAGAAGAAATACTTGAACAGAAAGTCAAGACTCCATTAAAATCCAAAGAAAAGAGAAAGAGTAACCCTATTTCAGCATTCCCTAAACTCTGAGACAATGCTATTACCTGGAGGACAACGTGATAAACCCAATCTGCTTTTCAATTACCACCTTTAAATAGCTGCATTATAAATAACCTCCTCCAATCAGTGCCATGAGAAGTGACTTACATGGTATTTATAGCCACTTAGATTAGTTCATCTTTAAGAGAAGAGACAAGGAACAAGCATATAATACTTTCTTATAAACATTTTTATTTTTAAGTGTTTATTTGTATGTTATTTGAAGGGTTTCCTTTGCTGTTTTTTTGCCTAATATTCTTATCGTTTAAGGTAATATAATGTAAAAGCATAAATAGCCTAGGAAAATCCTTTAACTTTTAAAGACTTGATTTGTATAATGGATCCATATTTGCTATGTCAGCTATCATAAATTTAATCATAAATATCATGATATTCTTTAATACTTTATTAATTAAAAAGTGCCCATTACTTTTGCCTGTGTAATTTGCATCACAATGGACCAAAAAACCAAGTAGAGCAGAGGTTGGCCAACTGAATGATTAAAGTGACAAATGTTTTATTTGCTGAAATAAACATGAAGGAAAAGAACTTGTTTATAAAAGAAATCTTGTTGGATAAGATGGGTCATTTGGAGCACATCTTTTTCCTATTAACAACACATCTCTGCCCTAGGGCATTACCTGCCCCCCTGACTTACAGGCTGTGAAGTCCTGGGGACACTTTGAGGATGTCCCATTAACTGCCCATCTATAGATTCATTTTATTACAGACATAGACAAGGCAGTGTCTGCATCTGTGTGGACTGAAGCCTCGGTGTGGACATACAGTCAGCACGCAAAGCGCTCAGAACAACAGAAGGGAAGAAAGTGTAAGGACTAAGCCTCGGGGTCACCTGTGAGGGTGAGAGACGTGGCTCTGTCACCACTGAGGCGTCTTCTTTGTTTATAGACTTAGCGCTCTGGACAAGGAGCTGCTCTGCTCGGTCAGGGCCTCCTGCCCCTGACACAGAGCACAGAGCTGACCCCTTCCCACATCCCCAGAGCTGGTGGACAAGACCACGTCGCTCAGCTCTGGACTAGGGAAGTCTGGCCCCGAGGCTGCTGGAACCTCCCCCACCTCCTCTGCGTGTTCTGTTTCCTGACCTGCTGGATGCACAGGCCCGTGGGAGGACTTGGGGTGACCCAGTGGAGCTGGGATCACTAAGTGAAAGACCCTGGAGTGGCTGGGTGGAGGAGAATGGCCCCTCTTCCTCCTCTTCCTACCAACAGTGCTGGATGGATATGAACTAGAAATCAGAATTGTGTTGTGTTTAGCCATTGAGAACCAGGAAATTATTTTAACAGCACAGAGCCTGTCTGGCCTGACACGCATGCTATCTAATTGTTCTCCAGGTATTTTCATTATTATGCTCACGTCCTATCAACGGGCTTTGAAATGAATGATTGCCTGACACACACTCTCGCCAAGGCTGCATACTATTGAACTTATACAAACGTGCCATACTTGTCAAACCAGGGCTGTCGCTGAGGCATACTGTGGATCTAGTTAGGGCTGATTTCCAGCATCCTTCCTTGTGCTTACTGCCCATTAGACAGTCCTCTGTGAATTGTCTGCTTGCATGTTCCAGGGGTGATGCTGGGATGCTGGTAAGCTGGACATGGAGACACAGGTTCCCCGGACACTGGTTCTGTTATGTCCCCTCTGTGGACCGGCCACTGCAGAGGCTAAGGCAGGTTTAAGGACCAGAGGAGCAGCCCTTTGAGCAGAAGGGAGGGGACCACTAGAACATCTTCCAGTTGTCAGGATCCTGCTGAGGGCTCACTGGAGTGGCCATGGCCGGTGGCAGCTTTGCCAGGCAGAGAATCACAGTGAAAAGAGAAGCCAGCCAGACACACGGACCCCGTGGGTCCTGCGGCTCGGCCGAGGAAGGCAGGACGCTCAGGCACATCTGTCTATGCTTCCCTCCCACCCTACCTGATGGGTGCTCCTCCTGGATGGCTCATCCCTCCTCACTGATCAGAATATAATTTAATCTGTGAAAATTATTGACACTAAACTGTCTAAAATCCTGAAATATATTCCTGCAGGCTATGAACAGAAAGAAAGTGGAGACATCGCCCAGATTAATAATATGCTTTGAGCCTGTCATTGGAAAAATGATCATAGTCAGACTTTCAAGCACTGTCCAAGTGCTCCTGGAAACTCACATATAAAAGAAATGCTTCCATTAACTTTTGCTCCAAAACCAGCCAGTGTAACGCTCTTCATGGGTGTGTTCTTTACAAGGAATATTCGTTTTCAATTATCTTCTCTAACAAGTTGAGAGGCTTTTGCTGTGACTTAATGTGTGTATTTATTTTAGGTTATTCAGATGTGTTTAATATCCACCTAACAGCTTGGGGAGAATGTGCTCTATTCTGACAAATACCATGTCACACTGAAGGTCAGGTCCTCAACCCCTGAAGTACAGGGGCAAGGTTTGAAGAGGAATCGGTCCACAGCGTCTGTTGCCCATGGCGTCTCTCCCCTCCTGGATGGAGGCGAGGGTCTGGGCACTGCGGTTGGTCAGGACACAGGTCCCTAAACGGAAGTTATCCAGATCTTGACATATGCTCTTGCCACTGCCCCACCCTCCTGGAGGAACCAGGAGCAGATGTGTTCTCTCTTTTCACCCCACTCCATCTAATCCACCAACAATTTCTAGGACCCTCACCCCCAGATGCATCAAAGCCACCCAGGTGCCTCCATCTCCTCCTTCTTCCATCCTTGTTCAGGCCCCGCTCCCCAGGTCCAAACCACAGTGACCCAGTGATCTCCGACCTTGTTCTCCGACCGGAGTGGTCTTGCCTCCACTCAGCAACCAGAACTTTTTTTTTATAGAAAATTTGTCCACTGGGACATTGCCAGAGACTTCAGCACTTTTCATCCCTCTTAGAACAAACTCCAAACAATTCCACATTTCAGAGTCCCCGCAATGTGGCCCCTCCTCCTAGCTGACGTCATTGTGGACCGCCTCCCGCTTCTCACGGACTCAGCGGCCCAGCTCTTGCTGGACTGAAAGGACTCAGCTCCTGACTGGTCCAGGCCATGATGCTGGTCTCCCCAGGGCTCTGTGCCTCCTTCCTGCTTCAGCATCAAGGCTTTCATTCCATCTTTTTTTTTTTTTTTTTCCAGAGGGAGGGTGCTAACCACACAATGTAAAATAACTTCCCCACCACTGCCCGGTCACACTGTTCACCTTCTCTACAGCACCTAAGGGCGCTCCCATGTTAACTTACATTACTATTTACTGTTGATTTGTTTACTGTCATTCTGCATTCCCCGAAGGGGTTCCTTAGCTCTCCATAGGGAAGGGCCTCGCCAGTCTGAAGCTTCTGTCTCAGTGGCTTGCAGTGTATTAAACTCCTGGCACCATTTCATAAATGGGCAGCACGTAAATGAACAATCAACCCCGTCGGCCTGGGGGGTTGCTTTCTTTGAGAGAGTTCAGACATTCTCAGGAATATGTTATATTTGGGCTGAGAAACATTATATCCAACGAATACAGTGAATAAGAATGAGATACGCTTATTTACTTTGTGTTTATCTCATATGGGCGAGAGCTGCAATCATTCAAGATAGGTCTGTAGCTTGCAGCCGGTGATGGAGAGATCCTTTCTGTCACTGGCTGGATTCTTGAGGAGAAAAATCCGTCTCAAGTCATCTGTGTTTTAATTGTCTTGGTGGCAGCGTTTTCTCCACTTTCCTTGTGCATGTGCTAAGTCGCTCCAGTGGTGTCCGACTCTCTGTGACCCCGTGGACTGTAGCCCACTGAGCTCTCTGTCTGTGGGATTCTCCAGGCAAGAACACGGCTGTTGTCTGCCATCCATGCCCTTCTCTGGGGATCTTCCGGGCCCAGGGTTGAACCCGCATCTCCTGCGTTGGCAGGTGATGCTTTACCACCAGCGCCACCTGGGAAGCCCATTCTCCACCTTCTGCCTCTCGTAAATGTGCCGTGTGCCCACATGGGATCACCTAAGTGTGGGTGATAAAGTAAAACATGATTTTTAGATCAGAGTAGGGAGATGGCCAAGGTTTCCCGAATTTCTCTGGAGAGGCTTCGTGCTTTCTTAAAGAGGTGTATGTTACACAGTTATGAAAACAGAGAGTTTTCTTGAGATTTCACCTGCAGAGTGTGACAGCAAGGGAAGTGGACAGGAGGATATTCAGAGAAAGAAAATAACACGACTGTTTCCTTGGGAACTGACAGAGGTGTGCTTTGAATTCCTCTGGAGAATAGCAACTGTAAGTAAACTGTCAGTCTCCCAAGTTTACCTGAAGGTCGTTGCTAAAAGCCCCCAGCAGACAGCCCACGAGAGTCTGGCTCTCCGCACTGGCCATGTCAATGGTGATCAATACCCATTGTGAGCGGCCTGACGTGCCAGATGGGTGAGAGCATCACTCGATAAGCTTTCAGAGGGAGACACAATCCAAATCGGAGGGTGGTATTTCAAACCGATTAATAATTAAATATCCACTGGACTTTGTGTCCAAAGGATTGACGAACATGTAAAAGAATAAGCCCTTCCAGAGCGTAGGACAGTCACAGATGTCAAGATTTTTAATATACTTCCTAGGTTGGCTTTTATTCATTTAAAAATTATTAATTAGAAAAAGAACAGGATAAAATTCTGCACCATGGTGGTGGAACATCCATGGATGTTAAACGTCTGTGTATCTTATTGAGAGAATTGTATGCGCTCATCTGGCATTTTAACTAGGTCTTTTATATGTAGCTATAATAAATTTTTCTCAAAAATTTTTATTTCTTTTGCAATTCACTATGCACACACACACACACACACACCTCTATATATCTCGTAATATATATATTATACACACACACACACTCCCCTATATACCTCGGAATACACTATGATAGGCACTAACCATATTGCAGTGAAAAAACAGAGAGAGTTCCTGCACTCAGGGGGTAAACTTCAGTGATTGTATTTAATTAGTTGTCTTTCTTACAGCTGTCTCCTTTTTTATTTCAAAGAACTCCATTTGTTTCTTTTCCATCCCAAATACCACCTCTTGTAATTGTTCTCTAATTTCCCATAGAAAAGACGATTAGCTCTCTGAATACGGTGGACAGTACACTTTTGGCAGGTAAATAGTTACAATGCAACAATCAACACTGAGCCACGTATCAGAACATTTATCTGTATTATTTCTATTATTATTCTGTGTCTTCTCTCCCACAAACTTGCAAGGAAAATCAGTGAATCGAATTGCTATCATCTTTACAATGAGAAAGAGCTATCTCATACTCTTTCTCAGAAGGTGGCTGTGAGTTTCAACAAGATGCTCTGCGGTGGTGCCTTGGGAGCTACAGTGGTGCTCACACGCATCCTTGTAACGCACACAGTTACACTCGCTCACCCTGCGTGACACCCAGCATGGGCGGAACCCAGAGCCTGGGACCGGTGACACCAGCAGAGCTCCTGTGAACCTTGTGGGGCTTCTCCTTTGAACCGACATTTCGCAGACCCCCCAGGGCAGCTGCGCAAAGTCTTACTTGAGGGTCTATTTCTTGGCTTATATTTGCCTTTTCTCCTCACCTGCATCTATGTTGACTCTGAGCTCCTGCTGCAGTTAAATATGCGGCAGGTTGCAAAACAGAAAGAGCAAGGTTTTTGGTATTTGTTCTCCAAAAATGTCCATCACGAAGAAGGAGATTAAAAAGCGTTATTAAATTCCCTGGTCAACAGTTTGAAGGAGACCAGGGTTTCACTGAGACTGAATGAACGATGTGATGTTTACTCCCAGACAGCTCGTGGTGGCATTTGAGTGAAAAAAATTTGACTTACAAAAATAAATATTCATTGCATACCTCTCAGCAATAAACATGAACAAATTGTGGACGAATCTCCAGGGAATTACACTAAGTGAAGAAAGCCAATCACAGAAGTTAACACTCTATATGATTCTGTTCGCATAGTATCTTGAAAGGACCACATTATAGATATGGGAACACATGTGTGGTTTCAGAGGTTCCAGAATGGGGAGCGGGGAGGAAAGTTGGAATGGCTACAGAAGGGCACCCTTGTAGGCACAATAATGTTCTGGATTTTGCCTGAGCTAGAGTCAGTCTTGCATTGTGATGTTGACCACAGCTTTGCAAGACTTCACCGGTGTGGGGGAGGGGTGGTGTCTCCCCATAGTATTCCTTGTAACTGCATCTGAATCTGCAGTCATCTAGAAATAAAAAGTTTTTGAAGTATTTCTTGCACAATTTGCATCCATACCCTTGATATGGCTTTCCACTAACTCGTTATGCAGATGTAATAAAAATAGCAAAACTAATAATAACGGCTTACCGAGGCAGCTAATATCCTCTCCTCACTTTTTCTTCTGCATTCCTATTGTAGGCAGCGGTCTAGAACGCTCCCCCAAATTTCCATCGCCATGTGCAGTGTACACATCCGGCCTGCATTTGCTGGGGTTGGTACCGTGCTTAGATGTCATCCCCAAGTTCAAGTTACATCGAAAGGCACGGTTGGCTGTAAAACAAGGAGAGGACCTGGGTGGGCCTGACCTTGTGGCAAGAGCCTCTTAGGAGAAGTTTTCTCTGTCTGATTGCAGAAGGGGAAGCCAGAGATGCAAAGTGTGGGAGGGACCCATGTGCCAGGCTTGAAGACGGAGGGGGAGGAGTTGGGTGGTAAGGGGTGGGGGAACCCCTTTTCCCTGGCAGTCAGTCAGGGAATGGGGACATTGGTCTTAAAGCCATAAAGAATGAATTCTTGCAACAGTTGTGAGGGTTAGGTGAGAGCTGCAGCTGAGGGTGAGACGTGGCCCCAGAGGCCTCTTCTCTCAACCTTGCAATGCACTGCTCAGAGAACCCAGCTGGATGTACGTCCCACCGAACTGCGAGCTCTTCAGTGCTGTGGTTGCAAACTGCTTTGTGGGTGATTTGTTGTTCAGTCATGTCTGACTCTTTGCAACTACACGGCCTCTGGCCCACCAGGCTCCTCTGTCCATGGGGTTTCCCAGGCAAGAATACTGGAGTGGGTTGCCATTTCCTCCTTCAGGAGATCTTCTGGATCTGGGGATCGAACCCATGTCTTCTCCATTGCAGGTACTTTCTTTACTGCTGAGCCACTGGGGAAAGTCTTAGTGGGTGATAATTTGTTACAAAACAAAAGAAAACCGATGCAATTCTACTGCACTTGGCAACTGCTGGAAACCACCGGGAGGAAGGCGTGCGATGGTGCCCCGAGATTCTCTGACTGTCGGGGACCCTGATCTCCTTGAACAAAGCTCTGCAGCAGAGCAGAAGGGGTTCTCAGTTTGGGAGATTTGATTCTTCACAGATGTGGTTCATAACCTCACAGTGGCAGAGACCAGGGGTGGGAAGCAGAGACTCTTCTGGGTTCAGGAGTATTGCCCTTGAAGGCACTCTGGGGATGCATGCAGGTTTCATTGGAGACCATCTCAGGTCTACAGGATGCCAGGTGATGGGTAGAAACACACCCCTAGGGGGCTAGTGTTCCAAGGGTTGATGGAAGAACCCAGCATAGATCTTGTCTGCCAGGCTCCTTGTTCACTTATGAGTGGACTGAAGAAAAGCACATTCAGCCAACCTTACTGCCAGGAAGTAAAGTTAGCACCACCCGAAGGCCGAGAAAGCCCAGGGGATGACTGACTGCACTCACCAACCCTCTGTCAAACGGAACCCGATAAGACGCAGCAGGAGGCTGAGCGGGAAGCCAAGAGGTAGGACCAGAGATGGTTCATGGAGATGAAATAAGACAGCAAATGGCGGTTGTAAACGTGGCTCTCATTTCCATCAGATTAACCTTAATTAAAATCTGTAATCATTAAAAGAGTGCAGTATTGATGCAAACTTCGTTCAATGGAGCCAATCAGAGAACCAGAAATTAATCTCAGAGTACGGAAGGATTTAGTGCCTTATTAAGGAGACACAGACATGAAAGATCGGATATTAGCTTTTCAAGAAGGGATATAATTGACTATATTTATGGATAAGGTTGGGATTCCCTGGTGATGCACATAGTAAAGAACCGCCTGCCAATGCAGGAGAAGCAAGAGATGGATTCGATTCCTGGGTTGGGAAAACCCCTTGGAAAAGGAAAGCACAACTCACTCCAGCATTCTTGCCTGGAAAATTCCATGGACAAAGGAGCCTGGAGGGCTACAGTCAATGGGACTGCAAAGAGGTGGACATGACTGAGTACAGTCCTGACTAACTAGGGCCAAGGTTTGATTCTCGCTCTTACAGAAACACTGTAAAATCACAGATCTGCAAAGAAATGCAGGTTAATCTTTCAGCTTCAACAATTAACAAACATTTTGGCAAGCTTGTTTATCTAGCCCCTCACTTGTGTATTGTGTTTTTTCCAACAAATCTCTCATGCAATTTTCACCCCTAAATATGTCTCCAATGTGCATCTCTAACTGATAATGAAGGAGGAAACAGACAGAACAGGCTCCATCTTGAAAGCAGGACTCCATCTTGGGCTGGACCGTGGACTTTGAGCTGTATGCCCTGTATCTATGGAAACGACATACCAACTGGGAAACCAGTATCCCCCACCCCCCAACCCGACCATGGAGAGTCCCATACCTAGATCGTATCTAGACTCTCCATAGCCTAAAAGAATACCCTAATTATCTGTGTAACATTTATTATGCTTACTGGGGTATGATCACAGGCCTATTGATAATTGTCCACTGCAGCAACTGCCTAGGCTTAAGGCATATGAATCACAGGTTAACTTTGATTGTATCTTTCTTTTCCTTTGTTCAGACTAGTTTCAGGGAATTTGGGGAGGTGGGTTTGGGCACGTACACTTAGGGTATATAAGGTTTTCACAAAAAAATTGGTCGGGGTTCTCGGCTAAGAGGAGACTCTGCCTTGGGCCCACCGGTGTAATAAACTGCACTCCACTATCTGCATTGTCCTTCTGAGTGAGTTTAGGTAGAATAGGGAAAAGGAGTCCAAAATGGCAGTGGCTAAAAGACAAAGAAGGGAAAAGCCCGTGAAAATAGAATAAAAGAAGGTCCGAGGACCCCAGTGAGGACCTCAGGTAAAACAAACAACACTCCTGGCTGGCCCAATTTACATAGGACAGGCCCAGGGAGAGATAAACATATAAAAAGAGGAGCCAAAGCTAGCTCTCTCTCTCTCTCTCTCTCGTGCACTGGGGTGCTCTTCTCTTCGCGTCTTTGGATCAATGTGCCCTCACGCCTCGAAGATGGATTTTCCTGCTATCTTCTAAATAAAATAGAGCTGTAACACTGAGCTGTAGCACTGATTTGTCTAAGAGCTATAACACGGTCCTTTCGTGACCTGAGAGCTATAACACGGTCTATCCAAGACCCGAGAGCTGTGACATGCTGAGGGGGTTTAAGTCCGTCATTCCAAATCTTTGTTGTGATGAGACAAAGACTGAGGAACATACACTCGCATGACAGTTTGTTTCCAGGAATGCATGGCTACAACAATAAGAACTTTCCAAGTTGAACCCTCCACCATCATTTTACCTAACAAAGTAAAATAGGCAAATCTTTTATACTGAGATACTGGAGAATCATTTAAAAATGCTTTCTAATAACAGTGCAAAATATTCATGATGAGTGAAATAAAAACATACAATTTACTCTTGTATCTCAGAATCACAATATCATTAAGATACATACATATTTGCACAAAAAAATAGGGATTGGAAGAAATGAAAATGCTAATAATGGTTCAGTTCAGTTCAGTTCAGTCACTCAGTTGTGTCTGACTCTTTGCAACCCCATGAATCGCAGCACGCCAGGCCTCCCTGTCCATCACCAACTCCCGGAGTTCACTCAGACTCACGTCCATCGAGTCAGTGATGCCATCCAGCCATCTCATCCTCTGTCATCCCCTTCTCCTCCTGCCCCAATCCCTCCCAGCATCAGAGTCTTTTCCAATGAGTCAACTCTTCGCATGAGGTGGCCAATGTACTGGAGTTTCAGCTTTAGCATCATTCCTTCCAAAGAAATCCCAGGGCTGATCTCCTTCAGAATGGACTGGTTGGATCTCCTTGCAGTCCAAGGGACTCTCAAGACTCTTCTCCAACACCACAGTTCAAAAGCATCAATTCTTCGGCGCTCAGCCTTCTTCACAGTCCAACTCTCACATCCATACAACCTTGACTAGACGAACCTTTGTTGGCAAAGTAATGTCTCTGCTTTTGAATATGCTATCTAGGTTGGTCATAACTTTCCTTCCAAGGAGTAAGCGTCTTTTAATTTCATGGCTGCAGTCACCATCTGCAGTGATTTTGGAGCCCAGAAAAATAAAGTCTGCCACTGTTTCCACTGTTTCCCCATCTATTTCCCATGAAGTGATGGGACCGGATGCCATGATCTTTGTTTTCTGAATGTTGAGCTTTAAGCCAACTTTTTCACTCTCCACTTTCACTTTCATCAAGAGGCTTTTGAGTTCCTCTTCACTTTCTGCCATAAGGGTGGTGCCATCTGCATATCTGAGGTTATTGATATTTCTCCTGGCAATCTTGATTCCAGCTTGTGCTTCTTCCAGCCCAGCATTTCTTGTGATGTACTCTGCATAGAAGTTAAATTAGCAGGGTGACAATATGAAGTGAGTAATGGTTAACAGAAGTAAAATTGTTGGTCAAGTATTTTTCTTCTCACCTGATCTGCCTCTTGAGAAATTTGTATGCAGGTTAGGAAGCAAGAGTTAGAACTGGACATGGAACAACAGACTGGTTCCAAATAGGAAAAGGAGTTTGTCAAGGCTGTATATTGTCACCCTGTTTATTTAACTTCTATGCAGAGTACATCATGAGAAACGCTGGGCTGGAAGAAACACAAGCTGGAATCAAGTCTGAGTGAACTCTGGGAGTTGGTGATGGACAGGGAGGCCTGGCGTGCTGCGATTCATGGGGTTGCAAAGAGTCCGACACGACTGAGCGACTGATCTGATCTGAAGGTTTTCTAAATTTCTGGAAATAAACATACTTATTTTGTTAAAAGATTATTCATAGAAAGGACTTTTCAATAAATTCAAATATTCCATCCACAACAGCATTACCAATGGCACAGACAAGGCATTTAAAAATATTTAGCAATTGACATGAATATCCTTATATTTCCCTGAATTTCTATATCCTTTAGACATTTTTATTGTGTTAATTTTGCCTTAATTTTGTGGGTGCATTCACTGGCAAGATTCTGTACCTGACATTGGCATGGGAGAGATGTAAGCGTTTTCAAGCTACATTAATTTAGTCTTTGCTTAGTGACATGTCCGCAAGAGCAAGGGGCTCAGTGCTGCTCAGTAAGTAAATGAAGAGAGGATGGGAGGGGTTCACAGCTGCTCTCTGCTGTTTAGAGGAAAAAGGGACGATTGATTGGGGTTTTCCATGGCGCAGGTTCACTGGAAGTAATAATGGAAACAAACTGGCCAGAGGAGGCATCTTCAGGCACCAGGGTGACACTCAGAAGCTTTGCTTCCCTGGAGGAGGTCAGCACGTTACTGGACACCCGTGCTCAGTCCTCCTAACTTACTGTCATGTTGCCACCCGCATCAGCATCAGGGTCCAAGCCGGCCACTCCCAGAACTTTGCGTGCAGGCTTTGAATCAATTTAGATTTGTAACTGATTTTGTTTAATCTGCAAACATCTATACCTGACTTTGCTTCCAGCTTACTGATTTTCTCATCACTGCTGAAAATCCATATTTAATTCTGAAAAAGCATCACTTCAGTTTTCCTGATAACATTTGCTCCTATTCAATTTGGTTTATGGGGCAGAACAAATAAAATCTTAACTCCTAATAAAAAAGTAGGAGTCTAAGCCCAGAAAACTTCCAAAACTGCATGAAGTGCTGGCAGGCAGGACTGAAGATTTTAAATGATTTTATTGTAGCCACACGTTCCAGGAAACAAACTCACTCAGAAGGGCAATGCAGACAGTGGACTGCAGTTTATTACACCGGCGGAGCCAAGTCAGAGTCTCCTCTTAGCCAAAGACCCCGACCAGTTTTTGTGAAAACCTTATATACCCTAAGTGTATGTGTCCAAACCCACCTCCCCAGATTCCCTGAAACTAGTCTGAACAAAGGAAAAAGAAAGATTCAATCAAAGTTAACCCGTGATTCATATGTCTTAAGCCTAGGTAGTTAACAGCGGACAATTATCAATAGGCCTGTGGTCATACCCCAATAAGCATAATAGAATGTTTGATTCTAATCGGTTACACAGATAATTAGTGTATTCTTTTAGGCTACAGAGAGCCCTGGGGCTCTTCCATCCGGGGGCCTGGTTTTCCAGTTGGTATGTCGTTTCCATAGATACTGGGCATATAACATTAAGTCCACAGTCCGGCCCAGGATGGAGCTTGTTCTGTTTCCTCCTTCAATCTGGGTTGTCTTTCAAATAGTTTAACATAGCATTTTGTGATATGATTTTCTTTAAAATCTTAATTATATCTTGGGTGGTTTTTCTTCAGATCTCAAAGAAAGCCTTATGAAGAGAGTTTTATCTATAAATTTAGAATGTAATATCCTAATAAGGCTGGATACACAAAGTAACACTCTAGGTAAAGCAAGTTACTTTTGTCCGTTTTATCAACTTTGGATCATAATTGGAAAATACAAGGAAATGATAAATTTTTTATTCTATTAAATGTGTTTAGAAATGATTTTGATCTTATTAATCCTCAAGTGTATGAGGTAACCTCTAGTCTTGATGTTGCTGTCTGCATATAAGTGGGTTCTGTGCTTGGAAAGTTAGTCTCTCAGTCATGTCTGACTTTTTGTGATCCCATGGATTGCAGCCCGCCAGGCTCCTCTGTCCATGGAATGCTCCAGGCAGGAACACTGGAGTGGGTTGCGATGCCCTTGTCCAAAGGATCATCCCCACCCAGGGATCAAACCCAGGTCTCCTGCATTGGTAGGCAGATTCTTCACCACTGAGCCACCAGGGAAGCCCACTCATTAGAAGAGACCTTGATGCTGGGAAAGATGGAAGGTGGGAGAAGGGGACGACAGAGGATGAGATGGTTGGATGGCATCACCGACTCAATGGACATGAGTTTGAGCAAACTCTGGGAGATGGTGAAGGACAGAGAAGCCTGGCATGCTGCAGTCCATGGGGTCACAGAGTCAGACACGACGGAGTAATGATACAACAACAGGGAAGCCCTCCTGGCCCCCCAGACACTTACCCTGAACCCGGTTTTTAGTGTCAAGTTACTTCCTCCTCTGCCTGCTCAGCGTCCTCCTGTCTCTAACCCTGGGAATTACACTCTTTGCCGGAGCCAAAGTCAGAGGCAAAATAGAAACTGGAGGCTGACTTTGGCACATGGTCCCCTCGGGATTGAAGTGCAAAGAACCCTTGTTGATGTGGGTGTGAGGGTGTTGGGTAGGATGGACTCGAAGGACTGGAAGATGAGACACCTGGGTTTCTAGTACACGTTCATTTGAAAGTGATGACGCTAGTGTTTTCTCTGTTTACCTCTGATAACTAAACACTGTTGTGAGCACAGTTTCAGCCTGCCCTCTAGTTCCAAAGTATCAACATGGCAGAGTTTTGCTACATTTTGAAGGGGGAACCAAACATTTCTAAAGCATTAGACATTATAATCTTTTTTTCTTCTCATCTGAAGTTTAAATTCCTTCCTAAACGAAGAACGTTTTGAGATGATTAGCACCCAAATGGATGAGCAACTTGACGGGGGAAGACTAATACCAGGGGGAAAATGATATTCAAGCTCATTACTCTCAGAGCATCCCGCAAATCACCACTCGTCTCCCCAAGCTACAGATCCGAGGACGCGTGGCGATGAGAACGTGGCCTCGAACCGATTCAAGGAGCCCTAATGCGGTTCTCCAGTTTTCCACAACAGCACTGCTTCTCTGAGGAGCAAGCAACCAGCTCGTTGGCGCCACAGCGTTGATTTGTGACCTCAGGCAAGTCGCATTTTTTCTACCGTAAATTTCTTCTCCGTAAAATGATAATGCTGTTTCTTCACATCTACACACAAATGACTGTCTGCATGGCTGCAAGGCACCATTACACTAAGCAGCATCAAAGACGGAAAAAAGACCATTCAGAACAAAAATAAAACGCCAACTTCATGTCTCCCCTGGCGATTGTGCTTTAGGATTGCTAACTTCTGTCACTTCCTCCCCAAACCATCCTCAGAGTCAGCAGGAAAACGCAGCGAGTGGGTGGAGCCTCCGGCTCCTTGACCGCCTCTCAGGTGTGGGCGGGGCCTCGGTGACGGGCACACCCTCCTGAGTGCCAGGCTTTCCTGCCCTCCCCCAGGGCTGCTCCAGCCCCAGCTCCTTCCCTGGTGGGGTCCACAAGCTGAGCCAGGTCTCTGTGAAAACACCTGCCTCGTCGAAGTGCGTGGTTCTGTACAAAGGCCCCCCAGGGTCTCACGCCCGTGACCACATGCAAGCAGGTAACGGTGGAGAAGGGGTAACTGAAAACGTGCCACAGGCTTTCTTTCCCACTGCGGCCCCAGGGTCACCCGGTGAAGGGACATGAACACAGAATCTCAGGAGATGCAAGAGCAGCCGAAGAGAAGACCAGTGTGGGCCCAGCCCCTTCTCAGGAGCCCGTCCTGTCCACTCACCTTCCGCGGTCTCCGATGTCGTGACAGTTCCTGACTGGGTAACACGCCCACTTCATAGGCATCAGGGCTGTCAGTCCTGGAGGACTGCAGATCATGTCCCATTCATTGAGTGTGTCCTTGAAACGTTCTGCTGCAAGCACCTCCTTTGGTTGAGCGTGTCAAAATCCCTGCTGTGTGAGGGCACGTTTCCCCTGTGGACCATCTGTGAGGTAAGACGTGCGCACCGTCGGGGGCAGCAGCGTCACAACGTGCTTACCTTTCTGGACCCACCTGTCTGATTGGAGCCCCATCTCGGTGTGGACCACGCAGACTTGAATTTGTTAGCCTTCCTCTTCCGTCTGTGGACTAGAGGTTGGGTGTAACTGCCTCTCGGATTGTTGTAAACACTACATGTAGGATTGCAACTTAGAACAAACCGGACGCATAATCAACTCCTGCCTGAAAATTATAATCGTTGTCACGAACCTCAGAATGGGAAAAGGCATTCCTCCAGTCTCCGGCGGGGTCTCTTCCAGAGACTGAGACTTGGTGACTAATCAGAACCACCCAATCAGCCTCCATGTCTTGTATTTGCTGTGTAGACGTGTGTCTTTTCAGCTCTGAGGGACCCTGGCTCTTCTCGCTGCACCACGAGTGACCTCCCCTTCTTAGTAAGATCATTCTCAACATTCAGGCAGCAGACCAAGGTCTCTGAAGCACTAAAGTTCTGTTGGTTCTGAGTCACCTCCTCCTTGTTAGCCAGTGGCATAGCTCAGCTAGTTGGAAAGATCCAGTGCAAATTCTACCTTTCTTTTACATTTTGTTATTTAAATCTGAGTAAAGATTAAAGGTTGATCATCAGAGACATAAATGACAAACCTCAAAGCCCTCCCAGGTGAGCCAGTGAGCCCTGAAGGAGCTCAGGAAGGAAAGAACACCAGCCATCTAGCAGCCCCCAGGATGCAGCGGCTCCCTGAAGTGAGCCCAGCTACAGCTCAGGAGGCAGGACACAAGATGCTGGTCCGAGAGCAGAGGAGCATCTCGAAGAAATGGCTTCAGAGAGCCCAGCCCTTGTGTCTTCCCTGCGGAGAAGAGCTCTAAATTCCTTAGCTTGGGATGTCTAGTTCTCTCTAATTTATAGTAATCTTTTGATGGTCAGACTACCAGCCCTTTGCTGTAACACTTCTATAAAACCTGGCCCCTCTTCTCCCCATACCTCCACAGAGCAGTTCTCTCAGGGTCAGTAGACATGCTGCCTCTGGGCTTGAAGCCCTAAAAATTCCCACTAAATGAAGCGTAGCTCTCAAGTTTTAGGTTGTGGCATTTTTTTTTCTTTTAGTTGACCCTACTCCTCTGCCCTGTGTCGACCAGTTCTTCTTCCCGCCTGTTCCTACTGTGCCTCAAGGAGCCCCGTGGCATGGTGGGCACTCTCAATACTGAATGCCAGCCCGACGGGGGAGGGTGCACAAGTGCAATGGCTTGTTTTGATAGATAATGTGATTTCATGCAGACTCTTACAGTAAATATTGCAAAGTTAGGAGATTAGTGGGTTTTAATCATTTAATTTTATTTCCAGATAATGGAAAATGAAGAAAAAATGGACAACCATGCAGTTTGATTGGTGGCTTGTCTAGAATGTATCACTAAATGAATATGTTAGGAGAATGCACTGCAGTACAAATAATACTGAAGCTTGCTGGGAGAGGGCAGCCTCGGTTCAGATCTGATCACAGGTGGAGGTGGCCGCCTTTGCTCCAGGATTGTATGGAACTGCTGCCATCCGGTGGCTCAGAACAGCTGAAACAGCCCCGTTTAGGTTTTAGTGTGCTTCCAGAAAAATCGAACCACAGTCACAAACTGGGTGGCCTGAATTTACTTTTCCAAGACTGTGAACTTATAATGTATCAGAGGACATCCTAAAATTCACACATATATTGACTATACCTGCAATTTACTGATGACGGAGAAGGTACTTAGGGTGTTTCTGTGGACTCAAGATCACCATTATGAAACCCCTACTATCATAAAACAGCCTGAAACGTATTATAAGAAATGACATTTGATGCAATATATTGAAATGTCTTTAATATAAAGTATTCTGCTCATTGAGTGCTTAATGTTTTATTTTTTTTTAATTTAAAGTTTTTTTAATGTGAACCATTTTTAAAGTCTTTATTGAATTTGTTACAATATTGCTCCTGTTTTATTTATTTATTGGCTGCAAGGTGTGTGACTCCCTGATTGGACCCACAGCCCCTGCGTTGGAACTCAGTCTTAACCATTGAATGGCCAGGGAAGTTCCCCCTGCCTCAACATGATTTAAACCTTATGGTTAAATATTGTGAAGTATAACAGGACTCGTCAAGCACAGTCCACGTCCTTGTTGTTGAGAGAAGAGGGCTGGGAGCTGGGGCTCAGCCTGAGACCTCCGGAGGTGCTCAGGTGGGGCACCTGGCATCCTCGGGAGGGGCCTCAGTCACAGCAGAGGGCCGGCCCGGCAGGGCTCACAAGAGCAGGGCACAGCGCATAGAGGCTCCGCATTGGGTGCAGGTAGGGAAGTTGCTAGGAGTAAAACCAGGAAGGTGGGGTGGGGTAAAGCAGAGAGGAGCCCGAGGAGCCCCCTGGGGAGTTCAGGCTGCTGGAAGCTTCTGCGGTGAGACGGGGGTTCATCTGGACAGAGAGGAGCAGGGTCACAAACTGAACCGTTGGGGGAGGCAGCCCTGGTCAGTTGGGAAGACTTTTGCCGTTGCGTTCAGCAGTTTCCACAAGCCAGGTGATGTTCTCGGTGGAAGGAAAGAGGAGGAGTAAGTGGCCTCTGCTGCCCTCTGGGGCTCACCTCCCCGGGCAGAGGTGTGATAGATCAGCTACAGGACAGCACAGGAGCAGAGCGGGCGCAGGGACCAAAGAGGGGCCCCCGGGTTCAACTGGGGACGCCAGGGACCCTGACGGGGACGGGAGCTGGACAAGGTGGTGGAGACGGAGCACAAGAGTTTCTGGCACAGGGGCGGGGGGATGGCAGACAGGGCCCAGGGCCCGGATAGCACCCTGCAGTCCTCAAGGGAGAGCCTGCGAAATAGCCTTGGCTGCTAGTTTGTTGTCACCGCGCCAGCCTGCTCCGCTGCTTCTGCTCCACGGACGGACTCAGACAGGCGGCAGCTGTGGATGTTCTCTGGCCGGGCAGCCCTCGAGCCAGGGCCTTCTCTGAGCCCCACCCCAAACCACCCGGTGCAAACCCTGTGATGAGCCCCATCCCAGTCTTACTGGGACCCCTCATGTTCTCAGGATGCACTCGCCCCTCGTGACTGTAAATCAGTGACCTCAGCTTGAGAGCCAGCCCTGTGCCGGTCCAGCGGTCATTCCACGTGAGACCTGGCGGAGGGCCCGGGCCTGCAGCCCCCTGAGAACCCAGAGTTTCAGTGGTGAGTGGGGAAATGCTGGACTCAGTTTAGTGGGTGTGAATGCTTAGGAGGGACGAGAGGAAGAAAACATTTCAGCAGCTGTAGAGGCGACGGTACGGTTGCTGCTGACGGAGGCGAAGGCAGAGAAACACAAAGCAACAGGCCTGGATGGATGACTTGGCAGCCCTCTGGCCACTGCGTCTGTCTGCGTGTTTCCTCTCCCAACGCCAGCCTTCCATGGGTGATAATTCTCAGGTTCATAGTATTAATACATCATGACCTCATCTCAGAGCTACAGAAATGGGCATGTTGCACTACCTCAGTGACATTTCCACTTTCAAGACTCAAAGCAACCTTGGATTCAACACTCCTGAAGCTGAATTCAGTCTTTCCACCTTATTTCAGTGACCAGTGCGTCACCTGTCCAGTTGTTCGGTCTGGGGAGTTAGCGAGCATCCTTGACACCTGCTCTGCTCCGACCCTCACACCTGCTCAGCCCTGATTGAGCTAATTTTTGCCTCCAAGAACTCAGAATCCATCTGCTGCCTCTGCTCCCCACCACACCTGATGGACATGGGCTGTAACCCCCTTTTAGTTGTCCTGACCTGGTCCCTGACCTGCTCTCTCCCTTTCTACTTACCTCCAATCCACTTTGCATTCTGCAGCTGTACTGATCGTTATAAAATGAAATCTAATTGACTGTATTAGCCAGCATCCGTTGGAGGAAATGTAAACATCTAAGCTAAAAAAAAAAAGAAAACAAAACCTACAAAACCCCCTTAATACAGAGATTAAGAGCTTTTAAGAATGTCGCAGACACTTGGGTCATTCCACTGCAGCTGTGACCCAGATGTCAGAAAGCAGCTGCCCCCCACCCCCAACAACCTGCAGGGACCAGAGTCAGGTCCCCTGAGCTGAGAACTGCAGGAAGTGCCCAGCAGCTGGAGCCTGGGGTCCAGTCTTTGCAAGAGCTGACCTCCACAGCCCCACACACATGTGTCCCCGAACCCCTGGCTAACAGGCAAGACTAGGAAACGTGATTTCTTGGTTCTGACCTCAGAGAAGAACATGGAAGGAAGAAGAAGGGGATGGTGATTGCAACAGAAATGGCCCAGCACAAGCTCTTTGCTGCTCAGAATAACCCCCCACCTAGCAAAGAACGGGGGACATTCTGGTGACCTTGACCAGAGTGCTTGCTTGGACGTTCCCAGTGACCCGGCTCACTTGGACCCCAGCCCTCTCACATGCGCCTGTGCTTCTCTCTGGGTCCCCGTCCAAGGGACCTTCTTCCCCTGGGGCTGCTTCCAGAGCAGAGCTCTGAGGACCCGGTTCCTGTGGGTGCCGGGAAGATGGTCCTGTTCACCCCGCCCACACCGGACCTGGTGTCCCCCTGCGTGAGGTCAAAATGTGTCCCTTTCCCCAGGAGCATCCCCACCGCTGTCACTCGCTGCTGTTGTTCAGTTGCTAAGTCGTGTCCGACTCTTCGTGACCCCATGGACCGCAGACACCAGGCTGCCCCGTCCTTTGCCTTCTCCCGGGGTTTGCTCCAACTCCAGTACACTGAGTCAGTGACGCCATCCAACCATCTCATCCTTCGTCATCCCCTTCTCCTTTTGCCTTCAATCTTCCCCAGCATGGGGGTCTTTCCCAATGAATTTTCACTTTACATTGTTCTTGGTCATGTTGCATCTTCCTCTCACTGAGAAAGAGGAAAAGGGGTGGGGGCTGCCTCGAGAACCTCGGCCAGGACTCCCGGTAGGAGAGGACGTCGTGTGACCAGGAGTAAGAGTTGGGCTTTGTCGGGGCGGGCGGGTGCTGGATGGAGGGCGAGTTTGGAGAAGCAGCCGGGCCAACCCTGGAGCCTCATAGGCTCGGCGCTGTGACACGTGGACCAAATGGTGAGAACCGCGGGGTCCTGATGAGAGTGGGAGGACAACTTTGAAGTGTTCGAGCTGGGGCATAGTTTAAGTGAGAAAAAGAATTCCAGCCGCATCAAAGACAGTAAATAAAATAGGGCACCACCAGTGATGGGCCATCAAGTAACACGCTTTTTTTTTTTTTTTTTGACAACCCCGAGGAGAGTTATGAACTTAAACTAAGACAGCGACAGGGAAGCGGGGGAGGGAGAAGGTGGGGCAGTTTGGAAAGAATCTGGGGAAATAAAATAGGACTTAGTGCGTATGAAAGTGAAGGAGGGTGAGAAGTGAGCTGATGGTCAGTGCTTCCCTTTGACTAATACCTGATAACGCAGGTGAGTGACAGCTGGAACATGGAAAGGAGGTAAGCTGGAGAGAAACGTATGCTTGGCGTGAAAACACCTGGGTGGATATTTGGAAAGCAGTTTTGCTCTGATTGCCTCTGCATTGACCCGGCCACTAACAGGAGCCCTTAGTTATTGGGCCCTCGGGGGCCACCATTCCTCAGCTTGTTCAATTCAGCGTTGACAGTACTTCTAGAAACTCCTGGCAAAATATTTCTAAAACCCAGTATACTTAAACCTTACTTCCAACAATTACGATAATATCCAATTTTCCCCGTGTTTCAGACAGCAGAGCATGGAGGAGAGAGGAGCGGATATGTTTTCAGTAGTGAGTTTCTGAGAAACTCCAGCAGGACTGCAAATTAACATAGAGTGAGAAGTGGGTGGAGGTGTAGATGAAGCAGTTAGCCTGTGAGCTGTTAACTGTTGAAGCTGCGGGATGGATCCAAGGAATTTGGGTGTTCACTGGAGATTTTCCATGATAATGGGTCAAAAATAAATACAGGAAAAAAAATAGGGCAAAGCTTTAAGCAGGCAATTCAAATATTTGTTCAATAATTTTTAAAGGATTAGAACGTATATGAGCTGAAGCTGAAGCTCCAATACTTTGACTACCTGATATGAAGACCTTGATGCTGGGAAAGGTTGAAGGCAAAGGGAGAAGGGGGTGACAGAGGATGAGATGGTTAGATAGCATCACTGACTCAGAGGACACGAATTTTGGTGAACTCTCGAGACAGCGAAGGGCAGGGGAGCCTGGAGTGCTGCAGTCGGTGAAGTCGTCAAGAGTGGGACACTTCCAACAACAAATGTGTGTCACTCAGTAACGCAGGAGACTGCCTGTGTGCCCCCGTGTCACTCATAGCCTTCACCTTAAGAACGAAGCGCCCTCAGCAGACAGCAGCTTAAAAATATATAAGAAAACTGAAGATGGAAACTGAATAGTTTTTAAAAGACCTTTGTCATTATATGTCCATGAGCTATATCCACAGTATCTCATTCAAAATTAAACCCATTTCTATGTCATTTACTCAGATTGGCATCAAATTCTTTGCTGAGCAAATATATATTTGATAAGGAAGATCCTGGGGGAGGTCTCCCAAGCCCAGATTTTATGTTCAGAAGAAGTAAACTGGAGATTTCTAAAGTCTGGTAATTTTTTCCTGCAGATTCAGTTTTGGTATCTTTGTTTCCACTAGGGGGCTCTGTGGATAAGAGAAAAACATTTAAATCATAGCTTTTGAAGCCATTTAAAATGTGTTGTCATTTTATCAGTCATAATCTTTTGGTAATTTCGGCCTAATATGCAGAGATAACTTATTTGAATAGAACTATGAGGTAGTATAATATGAATACCTGCAGACATTATTTTTCTCTGATTATTTGCCTGTGTCTATAGTTGCTCTGAGAAATATTCATACTACATAAATCCTTGTTGTTTTCTTTTTTTATTAGGAGTTATAGCTGGCACCAGGGCTTCCCTGGTGGCTCACACGGTAAGAATCTGCTTGCAATGCGGAAGACCTGAGTTTGATTCCTGGGTTGGGAAGATCCCCTGGAGAAGGGCAACCCTTCCAGTATTCTTGCCTGGAGAATCTCCACGGACAGAGGAACCTGGCAGACTATAGTCCATGGGGTCATAAAGAGTTGGACAGAACTGAGTGACTAAGCATAGCACATAGTTGGCACTAATCATTTCTGGATGTAAAGTTCTCTGATTAGCCAATGGTCTAGTTGGTAATCCAGAAGTCTGCCATCTCATAATTTAATGCTCCACAGTTATTTTGAAAAAGTAAAAATCATTGCTAACAGTATCATAACACAAAAGGGTATACGTTTTAGATGGGATCTCACTCAGACAAGTTTCAACAATTTTAAAAGGCAGTTTTGAGGTTCATAGATACTAACCTTTTACATAAACATCAGCATATCTTTATAAACATCCATGCATCTGAAACAATCAGGACTTATAGGTTTTACTTGAGGAGTTACAGTTCCATAGAGAGAGGAAGGACAGTTGGTATCCAGTGTGACCACATACATTATCAATCAAAAAAAAAAAAATGAGATGTGCAAAGAGACAGCTGGGTATAACCTAGACGTAGGAAAAATGCAAGTAACAGATACTGAGAGCAACCTGGTTTCAGATCTGAGAACAAAGATTTCACAGCAGGACTTATAAATGTACTCAAAGAATTAAAGGAATCCATGGTGAAAGAGGTCAACAAAGAAGGTGTGATCGCAAAGCTGGCAATCAAGTGGAGAAGATCAGTGTAAAGAGATAGAAATGATATAAAACACAGACTGATGAAAATACTGGATTTCAAAAGCACCGTAGCTAATATTAAAATTTCACTAAAGGATTTAATGATTTAATTTGACTTAGAAAAAGAATCAGCAAACTTGAAGAGAGGTCAATCCAGAGAACAGAGAGGAAACATGAGAATGTGGGCCCATTACACGCCCCGGTCAGGTCTAACAGCGTTCAGAGGAGAGGAGCAGCGAGCAGGAAAAAGTTTATAAGTGTAGCTGAAAGCTTCTTGATTTTGATGAAAAACATTAACCCGTGCATTGAGGAAGCTGAATGAACTTTACATAGACATATCAGAGTAAAATACTGAAAGTCATACACAAAGACAAAATCTTGAAAGAAGCAAAAGAAAAATGACTTGTCATATACAAAGGAACCTGGATAAGATTAAGAAACGTTAGAGGTCAGAAAGCAGTAAGCTGGGAAGACGGTAGAACAGGAAGTTCCTAACTTTGGTCTCCACTCCCTTACCCTCAATCCTAAAGGAAATCAACCCTGAATATTCATTGGAAGGACAGATGCTGAAGCTGAAGCTCCAAAACTTTGGCCACCTGATGCGAAGAGCTGACTAATTGGAAAAGACCCTGATGCTGGGAAAAATTGAGGGCAGGTGGAGAAGGGGATGATAGAAGATGAACTGGCTGGATGGCATCATCAACTCAATGGACATGAGTTTGAACAAGCTCCGGAGATAGTGAAGGACAGGGAAGCCTGGTGTGCTGCAGTGCATGGGGTTGCAAAGAGCTGGACACAACTGAGTGACCGAACAACAGCAGCTCCCCCACCCGAGACAGAGCAACTAGTCATTCTCGGTAGACAATAAACCTTTGTGAAGATCCCAGAATGGAGTGTGGAGGAGGAAGTTCCCCTGGGCCACAGAAACTGGGAAAACCAGGTGAGAAGGGTAAGGGGAGCAGATTTGCTTTGAGCCTATTGCCCCTCCCCCAGGACATGCATGGCCACTCTGGGGGCGTCCTGGCCTGCAGTTCTCCACTGGGAAAGGGAGGTCCAGCTGGGACATCCAGAGTCCCCAGGGGTGCAGGACGCCTGCTGGGATCCCCACTTAAGTTGTGCCTCACAGAGACCCTGGGAAATCAGCTAGAACTGGGGGAAGGGTGGGGGTCACGGTGGTAAGAGCTGGGATCCTTGCAGACCACGTTCCTGAGGGCAGAGGTGCCCTCGTGGAGGATTCTCAATCAGGGGCTGTGCTCCCTGGTGCCTGTCTTGCCGGGGATCTGGGCAGGCAGTCCTGGTCCCACCTGACTGTTGAGCCCGGCTTCCAGCGCTGCCCCACCAGCGAGCCTGGCCAGACACGCCGGGCGGCCGTGGATCACACCCTACAGCCACCAGGACAAGTAACCAGGCACAGGCTCACCCAGCTTCTGAGAAATCCTGGAGAGGAGCCCAGAAGAGTCCTAGGGCTGAGACCTACCATGACTGAGCCGAGAAACAGCAGAAGACCGAGGGGCAGCCTGGACTGCCCAGAGAGAGTCTGGTAAGCCAGAGACAGCCCATTTGAGGTTGTTGGAGAAGCAAAAAGAATGAAAAAGAATTACGACAGCCAAAGTGAATTGCAGGGCACAACTAATAGAAACTGGGGTCCCAGAAGGAGAAGAGGGGTAGACAGGGGCAGAAAGCTTATTTAAAGAAATAATTGTCGAGAAATAATCACAGTGAGATTTGGACATCCAAGCTTATGAAGTTTCTAGGATCTCAAAACGTTTCAACCCCAAAAGATGTACTTCTCTAAGACACATTATAGTGAAACTGTCTAAAAAAAAAATCATTTTAAAATCAACAAGAGAAAAATAAATTTCTCACCCTCAAGGGAACCACCATAACAATATTGATGGATTTCTTGGCAGAAATCATACAGGCTATGTTCAAAGTGCTGAAAGGAAAAAAAAATAGCCCTCAGTCAGGAACATTTTCCCTGACAGAGTTATCCTGAGGGAGCTCCCCACTGCTGGACCAGCCTTACAGGAAATTCTGGGTGGTTCTTCAAACTGGAATGAAAAGATGCTTAGCAGTAACATGGAGGCACATTAAATATAAAACGCAGTGATAAAAATAGTACATAGTCAAATTTAGAATATTCAAAAACTGTAATATGGTGGCATGTTGATCATTTATCTCTAGTGTAAAGGTTAAACAGTGAAAGTATGAAAAGTAACTACGTTCGTTGTTGTTCAGTTGTTAAGTTGTGTCCCACATTTCACACCCCCATGGACTGCAGCACGCCAGGCCTCCCTGGCCATCACCAACTCCCGGAGCTTGCTCAAACTCATGTCCATAAGGGCCAGTGATGTCATCCAACCCTCTCATCCTCTGTCATCCCCTTCTCCTCCTGTCTTCAATCTTTCCCAGCATCAGGGTCTTTTGCAATGAGTTAGTTCTTCACATCAGGTAGCCAAAGTGTTGGAGTTTCAGTTTTAGCATCAGTCCTAATGAATATTCAGGACTGGTTTCCTTTAGGATTGACTGCAGTCCAAGGCACTCTCAAGAGTCTTCGCTAGCACAGATACCATTCAAAAGCATCAATTCTTTGGCGCTCAGCCTTCATTATGGTCCCCTTCATGGATGACAGCCTTGTCATGGTGAAGGGGATGGCATAACTCAATGAAGCTATAAGTCATGCCATGCAGGGCCATCTAAGATGAACAGGTCATTGTGAAGAGTTCTGACCAAAAATGTGGTCTACTGGAGGTGAGAATGGCAAACCACTCCAGTATTCTTGCAATGAAAACTCCATGATTAGTGTGAGCAGGCAAAAGTAACTATAGCTGCAATAATTTTGTTCATGAATACACAATGTAAAAGTATATAAATTGGGTCTGGTGTCAGACGAATGTATTATAGTCTGTTCTAACTACGACTCATCTGTGCAAATGACTTCAGTTTCTCTGAATCCCTGTGATCTTGTCTGTAAGACACCGAACATATTTATGTCTCATTGTGCATTAGATGAAACAATGTTTGTGAAATATGTTGTCTGCATATAAAGCAAATAGAAATGTCCTTCTATTGCCACGTTAATTTCTTCAAAGTTCTCCACTTTTCATCATTCCTGTTTGCATGTTGACATTTAATTTTTATAATTCTGTCCCTGTTTCTCTCTCATTCTCTATCTCCTTCATAGCCTTTCCTTCTCTTTCTCTTACAGGTTGTCTTCTTTTTGAGAGTCTTGGGACAGAGTGCCAACTAGATATTTTCTCCAGAAAGCATCATCCTCTTACCATCCGCCTTTAGAAAGTTCTAATGTCCACATACTCATGTTACATCCATTGCATAAGCAATGACTGGGAGACAGAGTCAGTTTCTTTCAAACCTCTTGGGACTATCATATAACCAAACACTGCTTAGTTATTTTTTGTTCAATAGCAGCAATAATCTTCTGTGTTACTGCTTTCTGAAAACCACTGATTATCTTCACTGCACCATTACATCTACTTTTCAGTACCGTCTAAGAATTATTCTTCCATTTCTTCTGATTTCAATGAAAATGTATATCTAGCAAACACTTGAACATTTCTTATGTGGTGGGGACTCTACTGGAAGATTATGCCTAATATTTCATTCTTCCCTCCAGAGAGAAAAAGTTACCGTCATTCACATATGATTCATAGGAGGAAGCTGGGCTCTGAGAATCTTGGCAACTGTCATGAGTGGTCATGGACCAAGACAGGAGTCTGGTCACCTGATTCCAGGATGGCTCTTTCCCTCTTAGGAGGTGATCACACAAGAGATGGAAAGTTGGCAGGAAAATGTAGTATTTCTAACAGTAAAGAGTAACCACAGGTAAATATAGACACTGATCTTCAGTGAGGTCATATGCAATCCTTTAGAGTATATGGAACACAAAGATGATACATATATTTTAATGTACTGGCCATTACTGACCTCTGAGTAAGGTGGCACGTATCATTGGTGACCAGGTGCTTAGCATTGTCAGTTCTTCCCTCCTTGTGGTGGGTATTATAGATCACTGGATCTCAAGTAATTACCCATGAAATTGCCGTGTTCTCTCTCATGACAGGTACTCAATAAAAGCACTTTGGTTTCCTGGAAGATGATTAACCTCTTCATGGAACCACCTGAATGTGATATTTAATATATGTGACATAATATATACATGTGTAACTTTAATACCTGACGTCTAGAAGTATTTTATTTGTAGGTCAGAATTTGTCCAGTTGGCCATCATGGGCCAACTGCGTTACTTGAAAATTTCAGCCCAAATTAAAAAATAAAATAAATAAATAAATAAAATCGTTGTCTAGGATCATGTAGCTTTACCCAGTGTACGGCACGGATATTCACACCACCCTCTACGAATGTTTGGTCCCAATCTTTTTCCGTTTAATGAAGTTTGACAATTTGTGACAGGATAGAAGGGAAATTCATTATATTTAGTAATAGAAAACCTATTTCTCATTTTTCACGAACCAAGCAGCTCCGATGAAATTGCCTAAACCACTACATCACAATTCTCCACCTTTGTGGTTCTTAAGGTCACCCTCAAAGGTCTTCAATTTCCTTATGTTCACAGCTTGGCATCTGGTAATTTTCAGTATCAGAAAATATAAGGGGGCTATACGTTTTTTTCTGAGGAGAAATATTTCTGATTTGAGAAGAAATAAATCTGTCAAGAGGAAAATATTAAAAATAAAAAGCGCGACTGTAATAATCACATTGGTGTCACAGGCAATTTCGCTCCTCCAGCTCGGTGAAGGAGACTCACTGCCCCCGAAAGAGCTGCCGGCGTAAGAGAGATGGATTCTTTATTTCAATAACCACTGTGGTTTAAGGGTAATTTATGTATACGGAAGCACAACAGCTTCAAGAATCAAATTTCCTTAAAATATTATTTTGCATTCTCTCTGCTACAAAGCTTAGTGAAATTGATAGATCAGAGGGAAGAATGACTAAATTTGCTTCTCCAAGTTATAATTTAACACACACTGTACATGACTCAAATCACCTGCAAAGGGTAGTGTTTCACATTTCGTATGGGAATGAATTACACTTTTAAAGTGATATTTCTTCAAATAATTCTTACAGTTTTAATATTAAACATAGAGGAAATATGAATAATATTAAAAATAGAAGAAAAAATATTTGTTTGATCTCAGGAGGGGCAGCAAACCTTCCACTACCTATCCCCCTCATATACATCAGATCTTACTTCAGTCTCTCTCATTTTCATCAATAATCAATAAACCATTACACATCATTTAAATTCTTTTTAAGTGAACATCTTCCCAGAGAGGGTAGAAAAAAATGCTCGAACATTTAACTAAGCAATTTAAATCCTTATTTCTGTCTAAAATGCTCTATGGCTACAGCCACCACCATCTGTATTTAGGATTTAAAAAAGTAAAGAAAAAAGAACATATGAAACAACTAAACCAAAGTCTTCCTATTTATTCAGCTTCATACAGGAGATATTTATCACTCTCCGAATAGCAGTTCTTCCCCCAGCACGTCTGCTCACGTAGGACGGGTTCGCTGCATTTGTGGCTGCGAGCGTTTGATGGGTCCGCACGTGCGCCTGCCGCTTGGTGCCGCTCCATCTTCCTTGCGAGGCGCTCGGCTGGCCTTCTTGCTGTCAGATCACAGGGCTCTTTCTCTCTCTCTCTGTACATGGAATACTTTTCCATGACAAATACCATTATTCAAAGTTATTGAAGACTGGTAACTATCTCAACATAACATATTTCCCAGAAAGTATCCATACTTGTACAAAGTTGATTAGACTTATAAGTATACTTATAATCATACTTATACAAAGTCAGCTTATACAAAAGAAAAGAATAGGCATTTGTCAATTTCCAGATGCCTGATCCCACGTAGAGGATATGCAATCTTAATTCTAGAGCAGACACTGTGTAAAAAACAACTTTCTAAAGAAAAGAAAGTAACAGCTTTAAAAAGAAGAAAAAAAGACTTCAAACTTCAATTATGACCACTTTAGTTACTATTGGAAATAAATATTTGATTATATTTTGGGTTTGGGAGGATACATGAAATAAGGAAGTAAAGTCGCATCCAAATCTTTGCAACCCCAAGGACTATACAGGGAATGGAATTCTCCAGGCCAGAATACTGGAGTGGGTGGCCTTTCCCTTCCCAACCCAGGGATTGAACCCAGGCAAGCAGATTCTTTACCGGCTGAGCCACAGGGGAAGCCCAAGAATACTGGAGTGGGTAGCCTATCCCTTCTCCAGGGGATCTTCCCCACCCAGGAATCAAAAGCCACATGGAATATGGATACATGGAAAAATATCTGTCATCATAAACATTTATTTAAAATATCCGCATCCCCATGCATAACTTGGAGAAGTGAATTTAGTCATTCTTCCCTCTGATCTATCTGTTTCACTAAGCTTTGTAGCAGAAAGAACACAACATAATATTTTAAGGAAATTTGAGAATGGCTGAGCTTCCCAGCTGGGCAGACAGATCTCATCTTGAGCTGCCTTCTACTCTCCTAGAAACGCTTCCACCATGTGTGATGCTCTGAGTCAATATTCATCACCGTATGAAGCTTCATCAGAATATTAACTTGCATCATTCCTACTGAAAGAAATACACTTACCTAAAATTATATTCTAGAATAATCCATTGCTGCAGAAGCCCATAATCATTTTAAAGGTAGAAAGGTATAATTAGCACACCAAGATAATCTTTTGGGAAAATGACAGCATGTAATTTGAAATTGTTTTATTAACATGATGGGTTAGTAACCTATCAAACACAATGGCTTTTAATTATGGATCAGGTGTTCTGAAACTATAACCAAAACTCTAGAGAAAAGTGCTATAGCTTGTTCACTTTAAAAATAACACTAATTTTCATTGCATGGTAACCATAACAACCTTTCTTTCTTATCGAAATAATAAGTAAATGATTTCCTAAGTGTGGAGAGAAAAAGGCATTGCACTTAGGAAACAAACGTTGATTGATATTTTTATAAGTTGATGTTTAAACATTGTCAGTAGGAATAATTTTATGGCAGGAGTATATTTTCTCTTCAGCTTTTATATTGGTATCAAGATTTAAATATTTTCTTTAGATTGAATAGTCTAAATATTTGTAATCGAAATGTATTCCTTAAAACTAGGTATTATTTTTAGATACAAAAACAAGCTTCAGTTGGGCAACTTAGAGGCAAATAACTCAGAATTATATCTGATATCTTTGATAATAAAATTTCAAATGTTAATTCTTCTTTCACTCAATTAAAGTACTGTCCATTTATAGCATTAGAAAATAGGTTTCCATCTAAATGATACTGGATGTCTTTTTTACTATAAATTTTAGCAAACAGTAGTTCCATCTGGATAAAAGGTTAAAAAAGTAAAATTCTCTACCTAATAAAAACAAACCAAAAAATCCTTCAGTACAGTTTTAGAATGCTTTGTAGAATAGTGCACAGGCTTCCCAAGTGGTACAGAACCCTCCTGGGTCAGGAAAATCCCCTGGAGGAGGAAATGACACCCCACTCCAGTATTCTTGCCTGGAGAGTTCTATGGACAGAGGAGCTTGGCATGCTACAGTCCATGGGGTCACAAAAGAGTTGGACACGACCGAGTGACTAACAGCCGCAGCAACAAGAATAGAGCACAGCAGTTCTGGTGACCACATCACTTTTTTGAGGAGGAGGAGGAGGAGGGTTTTAGATAATCTGATATTGAGAATGCTGGGAAATTGCTGTGTGCTGGTAGGTCCTGGCAGGTCCTAAATTTCACTACCAGTGCCACCTGGGAAGCCCACTTTAGAATATACTAAGTTCTTTTTTGTGTGCTCGTTTACCCTTTTTGTAATTTCCTTACCCCCTCACCTAGATTCCTTGCAGTTTCCATGTTCTCTTCTATTTTCATCCTGAAAATGTCTGATAGACTTCATGTGTGATTTTTTCCAATAGCGTGTCAATTTCAGCAGAATGCATGTCCTATTAAAGCCTCTTTTTATAGAATTTCAATCTTCAATAAGATACAGGGGGAGATTTTGAGACAATGTCATCTTCAAGGATGACACTTGGGAGGCGGCCTGCTCCCTACTCTGTCAAACTCACTTTCATCATGTAGCATCCATACACATCTGGTGAATGTCTAATTTGTCAATAATTACAGATAGCAGAGATTTACAAATGCACAAACTGTGTTTTAGTTAATTATTTTGTACTTGGAAGACATTTCCATCAGTCTGAGAAGTCACCGAATCACTGAGTCTCCAGAGTTAGGAGTTAAGATGTGGTGGGGGATGAGAATGGATGGGACCCAATGGCCTGTCTTGGATGCCCTGGTCCACAGTTGTCATGGAGACCTGGGAGGCACAGATGCTAGAGCTACACTTGGGAATCTTTTCTGAAGTACAGTCAGGACCTGGAGCCCAAAGGCATCAGCCAGCAGGGTGTCAGGTGTCCCAGGCTAAAAGGGGCGCCCTGACCAGTAGAGGGTAACTTGCATGTGTCGCCTCTCCCCACACAGGCCATTTGGTATGGAGAGAGGATCAATACGAGAAAGTAGAGAAACACTGACAGCCCAGCATTCAGTGCTTCAATTATTTATTTATTTATTTATTTTACTTCAATTATTTATTAGTTTCTTTCATCGAGGTTCTCATTAATGAGCATGGTAAAGGTAATCAACGTATGAGTGTTGATCTAGTTATCATTCACTCAAATTGTGTGAATGATATTAAAAGCTCTATTAATTAACCCAGGAAACTCAAATTTCAAAGAACAATGGATGCCCCTGGTCCTTGACACAGGAAAGCCACCTGCTGTTCTGGACACACTGAGTTCCTTAGCTTTTAGACAACCTCCGTGAGACCTACATACTTTAGAGCTGTCTAATGCAATCAATTTGTATTTGAGAAAATAATTCATACATAGGAAGGCTTAGGTTTGAAAATCAGTTGAAGAATAATTTTCAAAATGTAAACCATTACCAATGCTGGGGTATCACGACCTTTAGCATTTTCTTTTTCTCTTTACATATTTCTTTTCTAATTTAATGTTTATTTTATATTGAGGTATAGTTGACAGTGTTGCGTTAGTTCCAGGTGTGCAGCAAAGTGATTCAGTTGTGTATATATACATAACACCTATTCTTTTTCAGATTCTTTCCTCATATAGTTATTACAGTGTATTAAGGAGAGTTCCCTGTATTGAGGAGGTCTTGTTGTTTATCTGCCTTATATATAGGAGTGTGTGTATGTTAATCCCAAACTCCTAAAATGTTTTCCTCTTTGTTTTATTTTATAGTAGCTGATTTATGACCCAATATGGTCCTGAGCTGGAGAAGGCGATGGCTCCCCACTCCAGTACTCTTGCCTGGAAAATTCCATGGATGGAGGAGCCTGGTAGGCTGCAGTCCATGGGGTTGCGAAGAGTCGGAAATGACTGAGCGACTTCACTTTGACTTTTCACTTTCACGCATCGGAGAAGGAAATGGCAACCCACTCCAGTGTTCTTGCCTGGAGAATCCCAGGGACGGGGGAGCCTGGTGGGCTGCCGTCTATGGGGTTGCATAGAGTCAGACATGACTGAAGCGACTTAGCAGCAGCAGCATGGTCCTGAGCACACTGCGGGCTTCCATTAAATCAGAAGACAGAGGTCTTGAAGGCTTAGAGTGTGCTTAGTCGCTCAGTTTTGTCCGACTCTTTGCGGCTCCATGGACTGTAGCCCACCAGGCTCCTCTGTCCATGGGGTTTTCTCCAGGCAGGAATACGGGCGTGGATTGCCATGGCGTCCTCCGAGGGATCTTCCCAACCCAGGCCTACCTAGAATACATGTGCTTTTTTTGCAGCTTTGAAAATCTGGACTGTCGTGTGTGTATGATACTCGATTCAGTGAAAAAAATATTTTTCAATAGGTCTTTTTAAAAACCCGTTTATTACTGGACGTGTGGACTCCTTTGTTCATTTATCATTTTCACAAGCAAAAGCACAATATAGTGTATATTAAAATATACTACCAATAGTGTATATTAAAATACATTTGCTTTTCCTACTCTTTCACAGAATATCACCCATTTTGCTAAAAACACAAAGAAAACTAATCTCCATCCCAAACGCTGTCAAGATTGTTCAGGGTGTGAGAAATGTGGGAAGTAACTTTTTCCCTTCTTCTCACCCGACCTTATCACGAGCCCAGCAGCGCAGGACTGCGATCGTCAACACAATCCCCAGTTCCTGCTGCCGATAATTGTATTTTTCTAGAATTGACATCTGCTCTCTTCTGCAAACTTTGCCAAGTCTCCTGGGGCCACAGGGGAGCGGCCCCACATGTCCTGTGACTGAGCTGGAGTCGGGGCCCCGGGGATGCCTGACTCCCCGGGACGTGGTGCTTCTGGTCACCTCCTCCTGCTCCAGGAGCTGCTCCTTCACAGCTGAGCTCGGTTCCACTCACTTTTCAGCCCAAACTTAAAAAATAACACTTAAAAAAATTAGCTGCTCTAAAAAATAAAGCCCATTAATGGAAAAAGCAAAACGCATCTTGTCTCTGGGGCTTCCTAAACTGGTGACTTGACACCAGGTAAGTCAAGTGCCCCTCGTTTAAGCAAGAGTCTGCATATCTCAACTTCTCTGCATCCAGCAGACAGGAGAACAATATCCTATATTTTTAAAATAAAAGTAGAAAAGAATGCCTGTTTAAGAAAGAAAAAAACAAGTCTGTATTAATCTTAAAATTGCTGTCAGTTGATTTACAAAACAGTGTTAAATTAGAAATTGCTAGAGATCACACTTTCAAAACTACCTTATATTTTGAAGATGTTTTATTATCAAATATAAACATCATATTTTACAGGTACACTTTTGTTTGCCTGCAAGTGTTCTCTAATATGGGCTCCCTGGTGACACAGTGGTAAAGAATTCGCCTGCCAGAGCAGGAGATGCTGGGTCAATCTCTGGATCAGGAAGTTCCCCTGGAGAAGAAAAAGGCAACCCACTTCAGTGTTCTTGCCTGGAGAATCCCATGGACAGAGGAGGCTGGCGGGTTATTCTCCAAGTGGTCGCAAAGAGTCAGACATGACTGAGCTACTAACACACACACAGACAATTATATTCAACTTGTGCATTTAACTTGTACAATGTGCAGATTCGATGCTTTAATATGCAAAAATATGATCACCACTTTAAGATTAGCTGACGTGTCTGCCATATCACTTAATTACCATTTCTTTTTTGTAATAGAAACAAGATCTAATCTCTTAGCAAGTTTGAAGTTTATAGCACAGTATGAATAATAGGTTTTTCCTTCGATATCCCTTTCATAGATTTTGAAAAATATGGAAATGTATGACCAAAGTATATCAGGACAGTGAAGCAAGACTGTATCTTAAAATGTTGTCTAAGAACTTAAGCAATTAAGTATCCCTTTAGTAAGTAAAAACATTCATGGTATTAGTGAAAAATCAGAAGTTTAAACTGTATTGTTGACATATTCACTAATTTTCCACATGGAATTTCTCTACCTGATTTAAACCAAAGCTGGTTGTCATGGTGATTTTTTGGCACTGGTTTACCTTGTCCACAGTCTTGATGGAAACAAAAGAAATATTTCCTTTAAAACCAGAAAAGATCGTTAATTGTGGCAGCTAGTTCTCCATTGGTCAATAAAAGTACGTGTATAAGCGAAAGTTAAACCCAGAGGGGACCAGTTATGGATGCTTCACCAGGCACCTTGTACCAAACAGCCAAGCGTCTACACAGCCAAGGAATGGATGTATCAGAGCACACCCTCCATCTGTCCATTTAACTCTTTAAAAAATTTTTTTATTTTACATTGAAATATAGTTGATTTACAAAATGTTGTGTTAATCTTAAGTGTGCACCATGGTGGTTCAGTTATACATCTGCATGTATCTATTCTTTTTCAGTTTCTTTTCCCTTTTAGGTTATTGTAGAATATTGAGCAGAGTTCCCTGTGCTATACAGTAGGTCCTAGTTGATTGTCTATTTTATATATAGTAGTGTGTATATTTATTTTATATTAACCTCAAACTCCTAATTTATCCCTCCTCCCTTTTCTCCTTTGTAATTGTATGTTTTTTTTTCTTTTTTTTTTTAAATTTTATTTTATTTTTAAACTTTACATAACTGTATTAGTTTTGCCAAATATCAAAATGAATCTGCCACAGGTATACATGTGTTCCCCATCCTGAACCCTCCTCCCTCCTCCCTCCCCATTCCATCCCTCTGGGTTGTCCCAGTGCACCAGCCCCAAGGATCCAGTAGCGTGCATCGAACCTGGACTGGCAACTCATTTCATACATGATATTTTATATGTTTCAATGTTTTTTTTTTCTTTATCTATGACTCTGTTTGTGTTTTGTAAGTAAGTACATTTCTATCATTTTTTGGATTTCACATATAGGTGATATCACATGATATTTATCTTTCTGACTTACTTAATATGATAATCTTTAGGTCCTTCCATTTTGCTGCAAATGGCATTATTTCATTCTTTTTTAATGTCTGAGTAATATTCTATTATATATTTACATATATATGTATATATGTGTGTGTGTATATATATGTATGTATGTATATCTACCACATCTTCTTTTGTGAAATATTTGTAGGGTGAAGATGGAACCTTAGAGTTAGCTGATTTTTAAAGTCAAAGTAAGCAGAGATGTTTTAGGACCCAATCACTCTGAACCTGGAAATAGAGAATGAAAGCTTCAGTAAATAACTCATTACTGATTTTCATAACAACCTCATGACTGACAGCATCTCATCTATGTTGTGGGTGGCACTACAGGAGGGTGGATTTACTCCCTCTCAAAGTGAGATCTTGTTGTAAACGTCTCAGTTTCTATAAGAGACTTTTCAACAATAAGTTCTCATGTGTTTTCCCAGTGTCCCCCCACACATTTTGAGAAAGCTTGCTGACACACAGCCATGGTTTATTTGATAGAAGGAGTTGCTCCCCATAGTTCTCTTTCTCTCCCTCACACACACACACACACACACACACCACACACACCACACACACACACACACACACACTCTCTCTTACACTCCCTCACACACACACACGCTTACACTCCCTCACACACATACACACAGTTGTACTCACACACACATACTTACACTCCCCCCACACATACACACAGTTGCACTCACACACACATAGTTACACTCCCTCCACACATACACACAGTTGCACTCACACACACATAGTTACACTCCCCCCACACAAGCACACAGTTGCACTCTCACACACATACACTTACACTCTCTCACACACATACACTCCCCCCACACATACACACACTTACACTCCCTCACACACACTGTTACACTCTCTCATATACACACACACTCTTACACTCCCTCATACACACATACACTCTTATGCCCCCTCACACACTCTTACACCCTTGAACTTGCATGCACACCCTTACACTCCCTGGCATGCATGTGCACATCCTTACACCCCCTTGCACACGTGTGCACATTCTTACACTCTCACATGTGCACACATACTCTTACACTCCCTCACACACACTCTTACACTCCCTCACACATGCACACATGCTCTTACATTCCCTCACATGCACGCAAATGCTCTTATACTCCCTTGCACTTTCTTACATTCCCTTGCACATGCTCACATGCTCTTACACTCCCTTACACACACATACACTCTTACACTCCCTTGCACACATGCACATGCTCTTATACTATAGTACTATTTGCACTATATTTGAGATATGGAGACAAATAAACTGGTCATGAAAATCAGCCTTGGGGCTGCTGGCCCGTCAGCACAAGCATTTGCTCAGCATTTTGTAATTTTCACAGACGTCACTCCCATCAGCTTTGAGCAACTGCAGGGCGGAGGGTCAATCATTGTTCCTGTTCACCAATGTGAACTTACAAAGCCTTGAGGTGGTATGGTTCTCCCTCCATCCCCCTTACTAAGATCTTGTGACCACTGTCCCCTCTCCCACCACTGAGGTCCTATGACCACTGTCCCCTCTCTCACCACTGAGGTCCTGTGGCCGCTGTCCCCTCTCTCACCACTGAGGTCCTGTGACCACTGTCCCCTCTCTCACCACTGAGGTCCTGTGACCACTGCCCCCTCTCCCACCACTAAGGACGTGTGACCACTGTTCCCTCTCCCACCACTGAGGTCCTGTGACCACTGTCCCCTCTCCCACCACTGAGGTCCTGTGGCCACTGTCCCCTCTCCCACCACTGAGGTCCTGTGGCCACTGTCCCCTCTCCCACCACTAAGGACGTGTGACCACTGTCCCCTCTCCTCATCACGAAGGTCCTGTGGCCTCTGCAGGGCAACATGGGCTTGGAACCCTGGGCATCATGTGCCCACTGCCCCATCTGCACAGGAACCACTTGCCAGCAGCATCTGGACCCAAGTGCAGCAGGAGCAGAGCCCCCGGCGCAAGGATAAAGGAAGAGATGCTCTGACCATCCCAGACTGGGTGACCCCGAGTGCTGGGAGCTATAGTGTCCTCTGCCCACCTTGGCACCCAGGCCGCCACAGCTGTATTGAAATGTAGGGGAAAAGCGTCAGAGCAGCACCTTCTGATCTTCTGATTTAATTTTGCCTTCCCTCCCTTATGGGAGTAACATTAATGAAACCATTCATTTAAATAAATTACCAGTCTTATCTACTTGTTCTGTGCAAATTATTATTCGTTTGAGACAACAGATAAGTGGCCTTGTCCAAAGTTGATTGTGTGCAGTAAATGCCACGTTAATATTAATAATGTCATAGTAATGCAGTATTCATAGAATGCATAAGAACGAGGGCAAACTCTTTTTAAATGATCTTGACAAGGATGGGAAAGACCTGGGAGCAAGACTGATCCTGATTGTAATTGCATTGAGAAAGGGGAATACAGGAAGTGACGAGCAGGATGTGAACCTCCCTATCAGCCTGGAAGAGCAGCAGCAAGGAGCCATCCAGGAGTGACTCGGAATCAGCTCCCAGAGGAGCTGAGGGTGCTGCCGTCAGCCATCAGGCTCTTAGAGACCTCTTTCCAGCTCTGCACTGAGCAGGTAGAAAACGCCTAATCTGTTGCATAAGGGAAGCTAGCAGCTGGGCGCATTACACAGTTTGGTTGGGTCCCTGTGATCAGCCTGGAGGACTTAAGAGTAGCTTTTTCAGATCAAAATGTCTACAGAAATCAGGCAGAGAACAAAGTGAGACAGGAACCTTCTAGAGGAGCAGTACTGCTACTCAACATTTTATTTTTTTTGAATTATGGTTAATTTACAATGTTGTGTGAGTTTCGTGTGTACAGTACAGTGATTCAGTTATACACACACACATATATGTTATTTTTCGAGTTCTTTTCCATTATAGCTTATTACAGGATATTGAGTAGAGTTCCCTGTATTATACACTGGGTCCTTGTCGGTTATCTGTTTCATATATAGTAGTGCGTATATGTTAATCCCAAACTCCTATTCATCCCTTCCCTTCTTCCCCTTTGCTAACTATAAGTTCATTTCCTATGTCTGTTAGTCCATTTCTACCCTGTAAATAAGTTCACTTGTACGTCACTTCTTTAGATTTAACAATTACCTGATTTTTTATAAAGAATACAGGAATCCAAATTGTCCTGTGTCTTCTTTGTCTTTTTAAAGCATTGCCCCCAGCGTTACTGAGATACAATTGATGTGAAACATTGTATAGGTGTAAGCTGTGCAGACAATGACCTTATACAGTAACTGACCCCACAATAAGGTCAGTTAAACATCCATCGCCTCATATGGTTACTTAGTTATCTTATAACTGAAGTTCGTACCTTTTCACCACTTTTACCTGTTTTCCCCATCCCCAGCCTCTGCCAACCACCAAGGATGCTGGGGAGGAGGGGCTCTCACGGGCGCCACACGTGGCGGACAAAGGAATTCCAGACCCCTCCAAGTCCTACAGATATGAGGTCCCCATGCCACTCCCAAACTGGGAGCAGGGGCACATTCAGATGGTAACCGTATTCCCCAGCAAGGTCAGCTGCAGGGACCTGTGTGTGTAACAGAAGCTGTGTCTATACCTGGGATGGAGTCACTGTATTTCAATGACTAGTTAAATGAGAAAATACCGCAGTCGATTGATTGATTGGCGTCCCCGGGCCTGTGTCTGAATTGACTGAGTTCATTTAAACGCTGCACTGAGGGCTCTGTGTAGGCACCATCTGTGCAGAGTTGTGTGTTTTGACCTTTGGAGAGGCTAGTCCTCCTTAACTGTTCTAGAAAACTGAGAGCGTAGAACACGCAGGGAGCAGGGTCCTACATTCTGAACTGTTCACTCACAGGTGAAAACGGAGCAGAATCGGGAGAAGAAATGCCCAGAAGAGCATCTTTCGCCAAGGTTTCTGTGTAGCAAGAATGAGAAAAATCGGATTCACCAGCAAAATGGTTTTTAACCTTTATTCTTAGCATAAATCAAGAGGCTCATTTTTCAGTCTCTAGAATTCAATTAAAGGTCAGATTTGTAATGGAGATCCTAATTATTAATGTGTTGCTATTTTAATTATTAATAGGTTGAAATATTTGCATAATGGATAAAGAAGTAGCCCAAGAAAACTATGGTAGCGTCGAAGACTCTTCAAAATGTTTTATCAATATCCCTTTTGTTATGAGCTTATACAATTCATTTAAAACTCACACATTTATTTAAAATATCACGAGGGTGAAGCTGCTGTTAGTACCATTCAGTTAAATGGATCAAATTATACTGATTATGGTTCTGAAATATTTAAAAGAGATGATTTGTATAGAAATCACCAAGGAAAATTGTAAAGATAGCATTTATTTTCTTATAATCCTAACATTAATTTCTAAAAATAATTTGGTTTAAGATATATTAACCACACCCAACATTATTCTCCTTCATCCTGAAAATGTCTAGACTCTAAACAACTTAATAAGGCAGAAACATGTCACATATGTGAGGTTTTTAACTATATTCTGTTGAATTAGTTTTTCTGAATGGGATATGTCAGAACCTAGAAATATCTGTTTCTGTTATTAATAATAAATCTCCTGACAAAATTAGGTAGCAAATGTTTTAACAGATGATTGATATTATAATGCTATCTATAAATTAATTAAAGGAAAGAGTTTGCCTAGTAGTTTTTATTTAAATTATGGTATTATGAAAAAATACAGATTTTCTTTTAAATTTGAAGTGTCATTTAAAATTTATTATCAGTATAATCTGATTCATATAATTATAACTATGTAATCCCAAATATTGAGAATAATATTTTGTTATTAATATAAGCATGTAAAAACTATTGGCCCAAGGAACCAATGAATTTCCTTTTTTAAAGAAGGAAATAACAAGAATATTTTAGCTTCAGATAAATAATTTATCTAGGGATGTTTGAGGGCAGAATTAGTGATACTGACCAAAATGAACTTTTCAGTAGCTAATGTGATATTTATTAGGGTTCAGTTTAACCAATGTTAGTAATTATAAGAGACACAAAATTCACTATTAATTAGCTCATCATCAATTATTTAAATATGCCTTTAAAGGATGGTCACTTTCAAGCCTGTTTTTCTATGTTTGGTGTGGATTTCATTCCTGCATTTCTTCACTTCAGTTCCTTTTCACCTGGTAAAAATTTTACCTTCCTTGTCTATTACAGCTATTAGTTTGAAAGTGTTTTGTTCTGAAAACTGATATCAACCTATGACTTCTTATTTGGGGAAACATGATTCAAAATTTATGCAGAAGAGACTTTAAAAAAAAAAGAAAGATTTTTTTTTTAATTTGAACTGCTAAGTCACTTCAGTCGTGTCCGACTCTGTGCGACCCCATAGACAGCAGCCCACCAGGCTTCCCCGTCCCTGGGATTCTCCAGTCAAGAACACTGGAGTGGGTTGCCATTTCCTTCTCCAATGCATGAAAGTGAAAAGTGAAAGTGAAGTCGCTCAGTCGTGTCCAATTCTCAGCCACCTCATGGACTGCAGCCTTCCAGGCTCCTCCATCCATGGGACTTTCCAGGCAAAAGTGAACAGCTCCTAGTTAAAAATATCTTTCTTCTGATGAAAACAGAGAACGTGATTTCAGGAGAAAGAATCACCAGCAAAGCATCCCCTTTCAAAAAATTCAACTCATAAGGAAGTAGCAGTTAGCACAATTAACTCATGGGTGGTGCTGAAGCACATATTTAGAGATTTTTCTTTCTTGTTAATTAGTTTAAAAATAGGCTAGTGTGTCCATCACAAGGGCATCTGTTTGATTGACCATGTTTATACAGCCTTTTCCCCCATTCTCTCCAGTTTAACCAGGATAAAACTGGCATATAACAATTTATTCATCAACATAATGATTTGATATATGTATATTTTGTGAAAGGATTGCCACAATATTTCCTTAAAATCCACCAGCTCTCATAGTCACAATTATTTTTTCTTTTGGTGAGAACTTCCAAGATCTACTCTCTGCCTACTTCTAAATATACAACAGATTACTGTGAACGATAGTCACATGCTCTACATCACATCTCTAGGACTAACTCGTCTTGTAACCGGAAGATTCTGCCTTTTGACCGGCTTAATTTTCCTTCCATCAGCCCCTTACCTGCCTCTCACAGCCACCTATTTGTTCTCTGTTCCTAGGACTTTATTTGTTTAAAAAATTTTAGATTCCACATACAGGTGAGAACATACAGTATTTGTCTTCCTCTGTTTGATTTCACTTAGTATAAGGCCCTCAAGTTCTGTCTGGTGTGTTACTTGCTCAGTCCTGTCTGACTCTTTGAAACCCCATGGACTGTAGCCCACCAGGATCCTCTGTCCATGGGATTCTCCAGGAAAGGATATTGGAGTGGGTTGTCATTTCCTTCTCCAGGGGATCTCCCCAACCCAGGGATTGAACCCTGGTCTCCCGCATTGCAGGCAGATTCTTTACCATCTGAGTCACCAGGTAAGCCCATCTATGTTGTTGCAAATTGCAAAATTTCCTTCTTTTTTATGAGTGAAAAAGTTGGCTTAAAGCTCAACATTCAGAAAATGAAGATCATGGCATCTGGTCCCATCACTTCATGGGAAATAGATGGGGAAATAGTAGAAACAGTGTCAGACTTTCTTTTTTGGGGCTCCAAAATCACTGCGGATGGTGACTGCAGCTAGGTTGGTCATAACTTTCCTTGGAAGGAAAGTTATGACCAACCTAGATAGCATACTCAAAAGCAGAGACATTACTTTGTCAACAAAGGTCTGTCTAGTCAAGGCTATGGTTTTTCCTGTGGTCATGTATGGATGTGAGAGTTGGACTGTGAAGAAGGCTAAGTGCCAAAGAATTGATGCTTTTGAACTGTGGTGTTGGAGAAGACTCTTGAGAGTCCCTTGGACTGCAAGGAGATCCAACCAGTCCATTCTGAAGGAGATCAGCCCTGGGAATTCTTTGGAAGGAATGATGCTAAAGCTGAAACTCCAGTACTTTGGCCACCTCATGCGAAGAGTTGACTCATTGGAAAAGACTCTGATGCTGGGAGGGATTGGGGGCAGGAGGAGAAGGGGACGACAGAGGATGAGATGGCTGGACGGCATCACTGACTCGATGGATGTGAGTCTAAGTGAACTCCGGGAGTTGGTGATGGACAGGGAGGCCTGGTGTGCTGCGATTCATGGGGTCGCAAAGAGTCGGACACGACTGAGCGACTGAACTGAACTGAATTGAACGTTGTCGTATCTGTGTCTATATCTTAAGCTATTGTAATATGTAGATCTACTGGACAGCTCTGGTGGCTCAGAAGGTAAAGCATCTGGCTGCCTACAATGCGGGAGACCCAGGTTCAGTCCCTGGGTGGGGAAGATCTCCTGGGGAAGGAAATGGCAACCCAGCCCAGTATTCTTGCCTGGGCAATCCCATGGACGGAGGAGCCTGGTGGGCTACAGTCCATGGGGTCCCAAAGAGTCGGACATGACTGAGCGACTTCACTTTCACTTTCACTGGATAGTTCTAATAACTCAATCTAGATCTAGATCGATCCATCCTACATTTTAAAAATATATTCATTTATGGATGGACTCTTCAGATTATTTCCATGCCTTGGCTATTATAGGTAGTGTTGCGATAATCACTGGGGATACACATATTCCTTCGAGATAGTGACTTTGCTTCCTTTAGCTGAACGCACAGAAGGGAGCTGCTGGGTCACATGGTAGCTCTATTCATTTGTTCCCACAGTGATTCCCACCAACATGTGTGCTTACATAGCTTGAAATCTAGATCATCTATTGCAGCAACTTCCCCCGGCTTCTTCACTCACCCCTCCGCCCAGGCGTTACCCAGCATCTGCCATATGTGCACTCCAATGTGTCACAGTGCCCTTGACAACAATACACTATACAGAAACACACAATCAATGACAACCACACAATTAGACGCTACTGTTTCAGTTGCAAGGACAAAATGCAACAGGAAGGGATAAGGTCATCATAATGAGTAGAAAATGCTAGTGATTAAAATAAAATGCAGTCTTTTCATTTTAGGCTTTTAACTGATTGAATTTATTAATCTGCTTATTTATTGAAAGATCTTAGACTTATTCAGATAGATTTTTAAAATTCAGTAATATGTCATGCTCAGTCAGTCAGTCAGTCAGTTCAGTCGCTCAGCTGTGTCTGACTCTTTGCGACCCTATGAATCGCAGCACGCCAGGGCTCTCTGTCCATCACCAACTCCCAGAGTTCACTCAAACTTATATCCATCGAGTCGGTGATGCCATCCAGCTGTCTCATCCTCTGTCATCCCCTTCTCCTCCTGCCCCTAATCCCTCCCAGCATCAGAGTCTTTTCCAATGAGTCAACTCTTCGCATGAGGTGGCCAAAGTACTGGAGTTTCAGCTTTAGCATCATTCCTTCCAAAGAAATCCCAGGGCTGATCCCCTTTAGAATGGACTGATTGGATCTCCTTGCAGTCCAAGGGACTCTCAGCTAAACATTCAGAAAATGAAGATCATGGCATCTGGTCCCATCACTTCATGGGAAATAGGTGGGGAAACAGTGGAAACGGTGTCAAACTTTATTTTTTGGGGCTCCAAAATCACTGCAGATGGTGATTGCAGCCATGAAATTAAAAGACGCTTACTCCTTGGAAGAAAAGTTATGACCAACCTAGATAGCATATTCAAAAACAGAGACATTACTTTGCCAACAATGGTCCGTCTAGCCAAGGCTATGGTTTTTCCAGTGGTCATGTATGGATGTGAGAGTTGGACTGTGAAGAAGGCTGAATGCCGAAGAATTGATGCTTTTGAACTGTGGTGTTGGAGAAGACTCTTGAGAGTCCCTTGGACTGCAAGGAGACCCAACCAGTCCATGGACTGATTGGATCTCCTTGCAGTCCAAAGGACTCTAAGCTAAACATTCAGAAAATGAAGATCATGGCATCTGGTCCCATCACTTCATGGGAAATAGGTGGGGAAACAGTGGAAACAGTGTCAAACTTTATTTTTTGGGGAGATCAGCCTTGGGTGTTCTTTGGAAGGAATGATGCTCAGGCGTACGTATATTGGAAAACATAAGCCAATTAAATTAGCATGGCCTCAATGATTCTTCTCTTCTGATTAAGTCCACGTTTTCCGTCTAGCATTCACCATGTATGCTGCTCTTGAACCATTTCTTAACATGTGTCCCAGCAATGTCTCTGAATATTGCCTCAAAAGTCACTGATGTGTACATGTTCCTCAGTGTTAAAATACAAAATGACTTAATTTCAGCTACCTTAAAAACAAACAAACAAACAAAAATCCCCAAATCCATGTCAGAAGTCCAACTGATACTGAACAATTCTTTTTTTTTTTTTTTTGCAGGTTATTTGGAGTCTTGTTAATCATCTTCTCACTCCACCCAAGGAGCCAGAGAATAATTCCTGTGGCATTCTGCATTCCTCCATTTAGTCCCTCTTGGAAATCCACCACCAAGCTTGGGGACTTCACCCCAGTGAAATTGCAAGCCTTGTTAGGTTTTCATGTGAGACTCTTGCTATAGCGTGGGTAGCTGTGATTGCTGAGTCAACTGTCTATGGCTACCAGCTTCACCAAGATTGTAACAGCGTTTTTATTTTCCATGCAACAAAAAAGCTTTGTTAGTAAAATCTTAATATTAAAAAAGAGGCTTTATTTCAAATAGTCAACTCTGAATAACTGAAAACAAGAGATGGAATTATCTTAAAGCAACAGTCTTTCTTTGTGTTATTCCTTAATGGCATTTTCACCATGTTTTAAGCTGAACCTTTCCATGTATCACAAATAGGGGATCATACACATCTGAATACTAGGATGAAGCTCCTTTGACATCATAGTTCGATTTCGGTCTACTCGCTTTTTCTTATTCACATTAACAAAAATGCAAAGCGAATGGCTGTGTAATGCATATCCGTTATGATTCCAAGCAAGCCATTAGCTTTGGAGAAACGCGGCTTAAGCCACTCAAGGGATCGGATTCCGTGGTGAGCACAACCGCAGACCACCAGTGTCCTGAGATGCCAAGGTCTGTGCAGAGGTCAAGGTCAGGGAGAGAAGCAATAGTTTCAGAAGGCAAGAAACTCTTATCCAAAGAGGAAAGTTTATTGATAGCAGTTCTTGGTTGGTTTAATAGCAGCTGTAAAGCTCAGCAAATTCAATTTAGTGTTGTTTGGAGGAAATGAGAAAACAATATGAAAAACACAAAACCAGAGGGTTTAGAGTCTCAGATGACAATGCAGTTTTGTCAATCGTATGAATCAATTTAAACATGTTTACTTCAATTTTAAAAAGTCATTTCAAGGAATAAAGACATGAAAGGTGCTCTCAAAATTCTCATTCCTACTGTTACAGCAAGCAATAAATCTACCTTCCTCCGTCCTAAGACACCCTTCTATACATTTCAGATTCTGAAATCTGGATTTGTCTGATAATCAAGGTCGCAATGGTTGTAATATTTCCTCCTACCACAACCCCTATTATTTACTTAATGACATATCTTATACACAAGTGTTACTTAAATTTCATGAAATACAAAAATAGCAGACAGTTTTGTTGATACTTGGGACATTTCAACTTGACTTTTTATTTTTTTATTTTTTAGATTTCTTTTTTAAAATTTATTTATTTTTTGATTGAAGGATAATTGCTTTACAGAATTTTGTTTTTTCAGTCAAAGATCAACATGAATCAGTGATAGGTGTACACATGTAATTCAGAGAGTATATACAGGTGTGAAGCATTGAAATAGGTGTACACATGTAATTCAGAGAGTATTTACAGGTGTGAAGCATTGAAATAGGTGTATACATGTAATTCAGAGAGTATACACAGGTGGAAGCATTGAAAGCACTTTGTGTTCATTATTGTGATAACCTTTATTGTACTTTCCATTTGTTCTTGTCACAGTTTGTTGGTTGTAAGATGCAGAAAGCAGTGCCCCTCAGCTGGTGTTTAAAGCTAGAATAAGCAAAGCAATGCATTGGGGTGGGGGGGGTGGGGGGGTGGGGGGCGGTGGGGGGGTGGGGAGTGGGGGTTGGGGGGGGACAGTGGGCGGGCAGTGTCCGGGACTCCAAACAGGAAGCTCAGTGGCCCGCAGGCCTGGAATTCAGGCAGCCTGTCCCTCTGCTTCCAGGCACCTTATTCCCCGCTCTGCATCCATTTCTCTTTACCTTCTGTGCAGCTCCTTTTAAAGAAAGTCTCAAAGTCTGCGCAAGTCTCCTCTGTCTTCTCTGACTTGGGGTCTCTGTAGCCTTTCTTCTTGTCACATAAAAGAATCGAGGAAACCAGATATGTGGCTGGGACATACCAGGATGGTGTGAAAACTGACTATGCAAATTCTCAGAATTCGGGAAGACTTTGTAAATCACCTGGATAGCCTCTGGTCTGTTCTGGTTGATGAAAAAAGGGCCAGGATGCTTAAAAGATAAGATCCAGAAAACTGCTGTGAGGTCAGTGGTCACCCAGCGGTCACTGGGTGAGGATGAATATTTAATTGAGAATGGAGAAAGCATGGTGAATTAAATTCATCTTCACAACAAAACATGAAGAAAAATGGTCTCGAATTAGGAGGTCTAAGTAATAGGAAGGTTTTAATAATAGCTGTTTTATTGTTTTCCAGTATAAACAGAAATCATGCTAACTACTTGCAACTTGGTAGCTGGTGGCTCAGACAGTAAAGAATCTGCCTACAATGTGGTAGACCCAGGTTCGATCCCCGGGTGGGGAAGATCCCCTGGAGAAGGGAATGGCAACACACTCCAGGATGTTTGGAAAATTCTGGAAAATTCCATGGACAGAGGAGCCTGACAGGCTACAGTCCATGGGGTCACAAGAGTCGGACATGGCTGAGCAACTAACACACACATTAGTGAATATTTAAACAATAATTAATTTGCACACTTTTATTCACTCTGCTTCTAAAGCTCTTTGGAGTACCTGAAAACAAAGCACTTTCTTGTGTGTTAAATAAAATTACTTTCTTGTGCTATAATAGCATAGCACCAGGCTGAGCTCCCTGTATACAGCAGTTTCCCACCAGCTGTCTATTTTGCACGTGGTAATGTATATATTTCAATGCTTATCTCTCAGTTCATCCCCACTCTCCTTCTCCACTGTGACCACAAGTCCTTTCTCAGTGTCTGTGTCTCTGTTCCTGCCCTGTGATAAGCTAGAGGGGTGCGACATGGGGGCAGGGAGGGAGGCTGTTTATGCGTGCTCACGGCTGATACGCATTGTCATATGGCAGAAATCGACACAACAGTGTAAAGCAGTTATCCCCCAATTAAAAATTTAAAAAAATGTGATCCGTCAGTTCAGTCCCTCAGTCGTGTCCGACTCTTTGTGACCCCATGGACTGCAGCATGCCAGGCCTCCCTGTCCATCACCAACTCCTGAAGCTTGCTTAAACTCATGTCCATCGAGTCAGTGATGCCACCCAACCATCTCATCCTCTGTTGTTCCCTTCTCCTCCTGCCCTCAATCTTTCCCAGCATCAGGGTCTTTTCCAATGAGTCAGTTCTTTGCATCAGGTGGCCAAAAATGTAATAACATAGTTTAAAATACCAGCAGGCATTATAAATGAGTATCGGCTTTGCTTAGTTAAGAGGTGAGCAAGTTCCAAATGAATGGTGCTCCATTTTGCCAAGGAAATGTATTTAATTGCTCATCCTTTTCTGGTGGAGCTCTTTCATCAGATACAATATAAACAGAAAGGGGGGCATTTTTTCCTCCATGTGTGTCCATGTTTATATGTGTGTGCGAATGCCTGCACGGCTTGAATTCTCACAGGTTTAAATTCTGCAGTTTCACTCTTAAAATATTCCAGTGGAAAGCTTAATTCTGTGACTGCCTTTGAAAAGTGACCAAGTCTCTTAGCCTCTAGCTTCTCAGTAGTAAAGCTTCTCAAAGCCCTGCTGAGAACACAAACGGCCAGTTGTGTTTCACAGCTGGAGCTTTCGGAAGATAAGTACCAATTCAAGATATTTTGTCTAGTGTGAGGTGTAATACCATTTATGATCCCTGGAGAATAATCTCTAAAGCAAAGAAGAAGGCATATTCTTGCATATTCCATGAAGAGCTTATCTCATGAGTAAATTAACATAGAGGTAGCATTAGTGTCTAGGAAACAACTGAATGTTCTAGAAAATTTTAATATAAAAAGTCAATGTCATTTTCACAGAGATTGATGCTCAGGGAAAATTAGATGTTGTCAAACATTTATAGCCACTGGTATCACTGCACATTGCCTGCGTAGCTCAGGATTCTTAAAAAATGTCTGTGTTTTGTGAACATTTTCATCTCAACAGAGCCAATAAAACACATTGAAAAAGGCAAAACTGGAAAAAATAAAAAAATAAATTAGACATGTTAGCGAAAGCTGTGCATTTAGTGTAGCAGATTGAGTAAATTTATTATTTTCCCTCCAGACTAACCTCCATTTAATTAACTGAATAAAATCAAAGTGGTTTTTAAAGATAAATACTGATTTTTAAAAGTGGAAAATTATTTGATTTCAACTTTGACAAAGTACATGGAAATTGAGATCAATAATAAACCTATCCATAACAGGAAAAAAGATTATGAACTCTTCAGATAACTTTGGAATATTTTTCTATTTTATTTCAGCAATGGCACAGTCTCCTAAGAAAAACATCATTGGCAAAGAAAGAAGGTAAAACAATAAATAAAATAATAAAGAAAAGGCATTTTTATTTAAAAATAAATTAAAAAGTGAAATAGCACCCTGAAATCTTTCATCATATGCTTTTCTTCGATAAAATATGCTTAGAGTTTCATCATATAATAATAAAAAGGTATTAATACATTGTGTGAAGTAATCAAAATGTATCTCCTTAAAATATTTGTAAAATTAACTAACTGTGGCTTTTGTTGCATAAATTAAAGGGATTTAAAAATCTTTCGTCCCTTGAAGTTAGAAATGAGGACACTTGTAAGACCATTCTCAAAGGTGAACATGGAATTTAAAGAATTTTAAGGTATTTTTGGAAATTAACTTATTTAAATCTACTAAGCATTGCAGAGTAGACAATGCTTAGAGTAGAGTCTGATGTCTCACAATCAGAGACATCAGACTCTAAATATTAGTATTATCTAACTATGCATCAATGGAATATGATTACCATATAGCAACATTTTGGGGATGATTATCATATAACAAAATTTTGGGCAAGGTATGGGAAGCTGATGGTAGTTAACTTTTTTTTTTTTCCATTTCTACAAATAAGTCAATTTAAAAAGTATAGTTTGAATTGACAGGGGAAAAATAAAACAATGTTATTTGGGTTAAGAACTTCTTATATTACATTACATTTTTTGCAAAGATATAAGGCCCCTGATTCCTATGGAAATAAAATAAAATAAAATGAAAAGAAACTCCTCAAAAAAGGTGATGACTTTCATGGACTGAATTGTCGATGACTTGGTGAATGATTTTAACCACATGAACAAATCACTTCCAGAGCTGGTTCTCACCTGTCAATTAGCATGTTTTGATTGACTTAAGAAATGAAAAGTTCTAAAGCATGTATTTTGGTGTAAATCAAGGGCATTAAATTACAAGGTTGAGGAAGGAGTCATCCAAGTGTCCTGATGGAGCAGGAATTGAAGGACGTGAATGTACATCTCCAAGAATAGAAGCTGCTTCTCAAGAATGGAAAGACACCAACACGGTGCCCAGTCTTAAGGAAAGACCTCCGTAATTACAGACGGCAGCGCCGGGAAACTGACACAGTGCAATTAAGGACAGACTCATCTAACTCTTGCATAAAGTGCACATTAATAGGGCCACGTCCCCCAAACACAGCTAAGACAGAGCCCCAGAGAAGGTCAGTGGAGGATGCTGAAGGAATCGCCGGGAAGAAGTTTCATTTTACTTGAAAACAAATAGCCTATGAAGGGCGGCGAGATGATGAAAACGTGCATTTAACGTTAAATGGAAACTGTCAAGTCACAATCAGAGACATCAGACTCTAAATATTAGTATTATCTAACTATGCATTAAACATGCATTAATGTTATTTCATCCTCTTGTTAGAGGCACCTGGAACTCACGGAATAAATACTTCATGAGGAAAGTGAAGCAGGCCTTCCTTTGTCCCAAGGAAGACATTGTCAATGGAATTTTTAAAGTCACAATTTCAATATAACAAACTTAGGACATGAATTTCAGTGTGAGAAATGAATCGTTCATAGGATAACTGACCAGCCATAGATAGGTCTGCACCGTTAATCTGGAACATAGATCTTGACATGGATAAAATGTGATTGATGGGTATGAGAACATATCAGATTCCATTAAGCTAATCGGCTGGGAGCACTCAGATCACAGTGAAGTGCCTGACCGATCCAATATGCTATTTGAAACAGTTTTTATTTAGCTAGCAGGAACATGCCTTTTTAGTGTATAATGTAAAACTGTATTTTTGTCTGGACTTATGAATATTGGATTGTTACACCGTTTTTTCTTGTCAACAAGTTGAAAAAAGTTAATAAAAAAAGAACCGTGTGTCCCCAAGATAGCTAAAAGAGCTCATCATAAATAGCTTCCATTTTGAGCAGTAAAAATGCAATGATTTTCCTAATAAAAACCTCAAGTAAAGATAGCTTTTGGTAGTGTCTGTTCCCTCTTAGAAAGGTCTTATCTTCTCATAAACATATCGTCATTACAGAGCTGACTCTCAGCTTTCTTAAAATCAGTTGGGAAGTGACTGATGAAACTGTAAGAACACTCTCCATACTCCTAATCCACTGAGATACTAGCTCAGACCTTACACCTGCATTTTCATGATGTGGAGTTTTCCCTTGTGTCTTTAGTCCTTTACCGATTTTTATGTAAACATGACCTGAATTGTTTTCATCCAAATTATTAAAAGCAATATATGAGAATACTTTTCTTCAGAGGAAATAGGGCTCACTAAATTTAAGGGGAAAAGCTTAGGGAATAGAGTCACAGTATCTTCAAAGGAACATACATTTTGAAGCTGATCTTTGATGTTTGGGGAAAACAGTCATTGATAACAGAGACCTAAACCAATGCCAAAGAACGCTCAAACTACCACACAATTGCACTCATCTCACACGCTAGTAAAGTAATGCTCAAAATTCTCCAAGCCAGGCTTCAGCAATACGTGAACCGTGAAATTCCAGATGTTCAAGCTGGTTTTAGGAAAGGCAGAGGAACCAGAGATCAAATTGCCAACATCCACTGGATCATGGAAAAAGCAAGAGAGTTCCAGAAAAACATCTATTTCTGCTTTATTGACTATGCCAAAGCCTTTGACTGTGTGGATCACAATAAACTGTGGAAAATTCTGAAAGAGATGGGAATACCAGACCACCTGACCTGCCTCTTGAGAAACCTATATGTAGGTCAGGAAGCAACAGTCAGAACTGGACATGGAACAACAGACTGGTTCCAAATAGGAAAAGGAGTACGTCAAGGCTGTATATTGTCACCCTGCTTATTTAACTTATATGCAGAGTACATCATGAGAAACGCTGGGCTAGAAGAAGCACAAGCTGGAATCAAGATTGCCGGGAGAAATATCAATAACCTCAGATATGCAGATGACACTACCCTTATGGCAGAAAGTGAAGAGGAACTAAAAAGCCTCTGGATGAAAGTGAAAGAGGGAGTGAAAAAGTTGGCTTAAATCTCAACATTCAGAAAACTAAGATCATGGCATCTGGTCCCATCACTTCATGGGAAATAGATGGGGAAACAGTGGAAACTGTGTCAGACTTTATTTTTCTGGGCTCCAAAATCACTGCAGATGGTGATTGCAGCCATGAAATTAAAAGACACTTACTCCTTGGAAGGAAAGTTATGACCAGCCTAGATAGCATATTAAAAAGCAGAGACATTACTTTGCCAGCAAAGGTCCGTCTAGTCAAGGCTATGGTTTTTCCAGTGGTCATGTATGGACTGTGAAGAAAGCTGAGTGCAGAAGAATTGATGCTGTGAATTGAACTGTGGTGTTGGAGAAGACTCTTGAGAGTCCCCTGGACTGGAGATCCAACCAGTCCATTCTGAAGGAGATCAGTCCTGGGTGTTCTTTGGAAGGAATGATGCTAAAGCTGAAACTCCAATACTTTGGCCACCTCATGCGAAGAGTTGACTCATTGGAAAAGACTCTGATGCTGGGAGGGATGGGGGCAGGAGGAGAAGGGACGACAGAGGATGAGATGGCTGGATGGCAACCCGGACTTGATGGACATGAGTTTGAGTGAATTCCGGGAGTTGGTGACGGACAGGGAGGCCTGGCGTGCTGCAATTCATGGGGTCGTAAAGAGTTGGGCATGACTGAGTGACTGAACTGAACTGAACTGAAACCAAATTTTAAAAGTAAGTTCAAAGTGAAAGTTGCTCAGTTGTGTCTGATTCTGTGCAACCCAGGAATTCTCCAGGCCAGAATACTAGAGTGGGTAGCCTTTCCCTTCTCCAGGGGACCTTCCCAACCCAGGAATCGAACGGAGGTCTCTTGCATTGCAGGCAGATTCTTTGCCAGCTGAGCCACAAGGGAAGCCCAAGAATACTGGAGTGGGTAGCCTATCCCTTCTGCAGTGGATCTTCCTGACCCAGGAATCGAACCAGGGTCTCTTGCACTGCAGGTGGATTCTTTACCAACAGAGCTACTAAGGGAGTCCAAATTAAGGAAAACTAAAATAATGATAATAACTTACGCTTGGTTGAAATCCTCATTAATATAAACAAAAATTTGGAAAATGGAAACAAAGAAGACTCCCTCTGGCACACTCTCTGCCTGCTTCATTAGCTCCGTGAAGGTACCGATTGTGCCTGTATAAACAAGTAAAATCCAGATCCTGTAACTCAAACACGGAATCTCCCGGTGAAGGTGAGACTGAGAGGGCCCTGCCAGAGTCATCCCTCTTGTTCTCCTCCTAAGAACTAATTTAGTTCAAAGTTTTCCTTTTTTTAAAATTCATTGTGTAAATAGAAGTATGACTTAAAGAGCTGGCAGAAAAATAATTGGCGGCAACTTATAAAGACGGTGAGCATGGAAAAGGCGTTTGCAGATGTAAGAGAAGTTGTAAATTTTGAAAATGATAAGAATTGGACAACCGTTTTATTCCATCAGTGGCTCTGGAATTTTAGCAAGTGCCATTAAAGTGAACAAGGAAATTAGCATAAACAAAACACAGAAGTAGCAACAGCTAAGAAAAGATGAACTGGCCCCAAATTACCAAATTGACCATAAATGAAGCCTGGAGGCAGGAGGCCGGGTCCTGAGAGAGAAACACTTTAACACTGATGTTTAACTGTCAAAGAGTTAAGGCATTTTAAATTGCACACCATCCAGAAGCTACTTTGTTTGGGGAGATAATTTTGCCTTTTGCTTCTCATGCAAGAAGGGCTCACACATATGGAAAGGAAAATGACACTGATCGACAGAGGCACCTGCTTCTCATGTGCTCGTGGAAGCAGAAGTCCACTGATGCATACATTTCAGAGGTCACAGAGACTGATAAATACACTTTCTTGACCTTATCACTGAGATCTTGTAGGTGAAAGACAATTGACTTCTTGACAAAAATTATTCTATCAGATCAGTTCAATCTGATTTGAACCTGGAAGGTATTTACAACCTCCCAGCCAGCTCTTGAACTTGGGCTCTGCCTCTGTGGTGGAGGACCTAGCAGTGGTGAGGGAAAGCCTGGGACTTCTTCAGCATCACCTCATCCTACCGCCTGGACAGGTGTCATCAGTGTCTGTGGGGCCATCAGGGCAGGAGAGACGGCAGGAACACTGCAGGGCTGCCTTTCTGCAAGTGACTGGTTAAAAATTTAATTCTTGAATGCATCTTCAGAAGAAAACAAAATCCTGCAAAAAGCATAACATATTACACCTATTCTACACAAGGTAAGGTTCAGTAATCCTGAAGGGTAATGAGATGTTCACCAGCGTCTCTTTTAGATCCAAGCGCATGCATGTGCCTTTGATGTGAAAGGAGAGAATTCAAGGGTTGTAACATTGTTTCTGGATTTAACATGAAAGGTACAGTTGAATATTTGGGGTTTGTGGGCAAGGTATATATAAAGGGATCATGCCTGCATGCTCAGCTGCTTCAGTCTTGTCCAGATCTCTGTGACCGCATGGACTATAACCTGCCAGGGTCCTCTGTCCATGGGATTCTCCAGGCAAGAGTACTGGAGTGGGGTGCCATGCCCTCCTCCAGGAAAGAGATCATATTTTTCTCTTAAAATACACAAACACTCTGCTACATTAATGAGGGTACCAGAAAATTTTAAAACTAAGTATACAGAAGTCCTCCTTATTGACAGTTTCAGTTTGCACAGCCTCGGGTACCTGAGGTCACCCGAGGTCAACAGCAGTCCAAACATATGAAATGGAAAATTCCAGAAATAAACAATTCATAAATCTTAAGTTGCACGATGTTCCGAGTTGCATGATAAAATCTCACCCAGCCCTGCTCTGTCCCACCTGGATCAGGAGTCATTGTTTCCCACCCTGTACCTCCGCCCCTCCCATTGGTGAAGGACACAACAGCGTGTGCACAGGATGTGGTACTATCTGTGGTTTCAAGCATCCACTGCGAATCTTACAGTGCGCCCTCCATGGATAAGAGGGAACTACATCATAGAAGTAGCATTTAGAGGCTTCCCTGGTGGCTCAGACCGTAAAGAATCCACCTGCAATGTGGGAGACCTGGGTTTGATTTCTGGGTTGGGAAGATCCCCTGGAGAAGGGCATGGCAACCACTCCAGTGTTCTTGCATGGAGAATCCCATGGACAGAGGAACCTGGAGGGCTATAGTCTATGGGGTCGCAAGAGTTGGACACGACTTAGCAACTAAACCACCACCACAACAAAGACCTGAGGAAATCAGTCCTGAATATTCACTGTAAGGACTGATGCTGAAGCTGAAACTCCAAGACTTTGGCCACCTAATGTGAAGAACTGACTCATTAGAAAAGACCCTGATGCTGGGAAAGATTGAAGGCAGGAGGGGAAGGGGATGTCAGAGGATGAGATGGTTGGATGGCATCATCGACTTGATGGACATGAGTCTGAACAAGCTCTGGGAGTTGGTGATGGACAGGAAGGCCTGGTGTGCTGCAGCCCGTGGGGTCGCAAAGAGTCGGATACAACTGAGCAACTGAATTGAACTGAGCAAGGACCACTGTCCTGAGATCCTTGCATCATCTGTGGATCAGTGCTAATGTAGAGTGACTCTGATTAATTAAAGATGCATACTGTAACATCTAGCCAATTTTTGAATCTTTAAAAGAAAGAAGTATAAATAATGTCAGGGTTGGAGATAAAATAGAATCATAACTCAAGTGAAGGCAGAAAAAGAGAAGAGAAACGCATGATAGATGGAACAGAAATGCCAGCAAGATGGTAGATTTTACTCAAATTGCATCATCAATTACATCAGAGTGAATATCTCATCATAACTGTTAACAGACTGAAATCATCAGCTTGTATTAAAAGGCAAAACCTGGCTATCAGCTTCTGCAGGAATCTCACTTGAGATACAAGAAAGAAATAGTTTAAAAGTAGGAGGATGAGGGAAGGCGGGCTGTGTGGACATTAGCAAAGGCTGGCGTGGGGACTTCGGTGTCAGTGTAGACTTGGGAACAAGGAAGATTCTCCGGGACAAGAGAGGACAATGTGTATTGAGAACAGCGTCTAGTCCCCAAGAAGACTGAGCATGAGCATCCGTGCAGGTCCGTGCCAGGACTGGACCACCGCCCACATCCAGAGCCCCTCACTGCCCCGTCCTGACCACAGCCCGGGCTTTCCTGCGTGGAGGGTGGGGCTGCTCCCCCCACCCCCAGAACTCGGTCCTTTGCTTCAGAGAGCCAATCTCAGAGGGCAGTTATTCACTGTGGGGGAGATTATTACTTAAGTGAACTTTTCATCAATGCTTTCTTCAACTACTGGCAGGATGACATCAACTTGCCTATTGATCACACACTTAACATGTATTTTAAACACGCTTCTTACACGGAAAGGTGCTAGTGGAGAATCAAATACCTTGGTATTTGTATAGAAACAGCAGGAATATAAACACCTCCCTTAAAGAACTGCAGGCTGGTGAGTGACATGAGTGATTTTAGGAGAGTGTGAAGATGCTTCCAGGGAGCCCAGGGGCTGGGGGCCAGAAGAACTCCAGCAGGATGGAGTGGGTGGGGGAGTGCTCCAGCAGGATGGTGGGGCGGAGGGGAGTGCTCCAGCAGGATGGGGGAGGAGTGCTCCAGCAAGATGGAGGGGCGGAGGGGAGTGCTCCAGCAGGATGGGGGCGGGTGGTGCTCCCCAGGGGAGGGTACCCTGAGCGGAGCTGTCAGCTCTGCGCAGACAACAGCAAGTCCAAGACGGGAGGAAGGACACTGCTGGAATAGGGAGGGGCACGTTGACGGAAAAGAGCGCAGGGCACGTTGACGGAAAAGAGGACTGAGGAAAAACAGGAACCAGGACTGACGGACTGAGAGCTCTCTATGTTTCCTGGGCTCTGTCAGGCTCCCAGGTTGCAAACCGTGATGGACTCGTCAGGGGAACAAGCATCGTTGCTCCATGCAAACAGAGTCTTCCGCAGCAGGCGTGGAGGGTCCCCTCTCTGTCAGGCAAGGCATTCATGTAGCTTCCACCAGGGTTACTGAGGGCCCCATCTCAGGAGCCAGAGACGTGAGCCTGCCTTGGACACTGGGACGCGCTGTGCAGCCCTGGGCGGGCTTGTTTCTTGTGTCAAATCCATCTCGTGCCCGTCGGCAATGGCAGTGCCTCTGGACCTGACTCATGGAAGAGGCGGCGTCCCTGCACTAGAGGGGCCTGAACAACCACAGAATGCCCAGGGCCGAATACGGAGGTGAAGAAACTCCACATTTTTAAACAGAACTTCAAAAGATTGGTGGGTTCATTTGCTCGTTTAGATAATATTTATTGACATAGATTCTGGCAAGAAACTCCCTAAATTCTGTTGGTGCAAATTTGAACCCAAGTCTCTTTAAATATGCATCATTGCTAGTGTTTTCTTCTCATTTTCTGGGCCAAATCCTGAATTAAGTCATCCATCTCATCTCCTCTTAGCAACAAAGTGCCCAGCATTCTGGTGGCCCGAGAAACCCTCACTTCTCGTCCTGAAGCAGTTGTCTTTGTATGTCATTTCATATGAATTACAGAGGACAGTAATGTTTTTACAGAAACGTAATGATTAGTCAAAGTTTCGAACAGAAAGCCATTTGAAATGTATCATAGTCTAATCACTACTAACTTCTTTTGTCATTTTGCAAACTGTGATTATTTTTCATGGGTCAACATGTATTGCATTTTTAATATTTTCCCCAGCATCGTTTATGGAATTAAACCTAACTAATTAAACATAGTTATGCAACATACAAGAATAATTCTTTTGCTGAAAGCATTATCTCAATACAATTGTGGTATTAATATCATTCTTGACACTTCTCAGCTGAAAGACAATATTCTCTGTGCAAGTGTCCAAATCTACATGTAAGAGAAAGGAAGATGAAATCAACTTTTATAGAGAAGACATAGAACTCAGAGGAAAAGCTAGGCAGAGGAGACAAGGCTCAGAGCTGAGGGGGGCCCAGCTCTTTCTGACCTGGATGTAGGGAACCCCGGGCTGCACCTCAAGGAACATCCACCAGAGGGCAGTGGACCCAAGATCAGAGAAGACAGGATTTCAAACCAGGACACGGGTAAATACTTAGGACCCTTTATACTGATCTTTACCAGGGAGCAGATCTACTATTTAAAAAGATAAAAATTACCACAAATAATTTCTTTATTCTTTTTTCAAAATTCTTGAAGAGGGACCACTAAATACCTGTTTGATTTTTTTAAATGATTGCATTTGAGGCGGTGGGCAGCTACACGTGGGTTTTAATTTTTTATTATTTCTAAAATTATTTATTTTTGTCAAGCATTACCTTTTCATTTTGTGTTGAGGTATAGCCGATTAACATGTTGTGATAGTTTCAGGGACTCGGCCATACATGTCCATGTATCCATGCCCCCATCCCTCCCCTCCCATCCAGGCTGCCACATAGCACTGAGCAGAGCTCCCTGTGCTCTACAGCAGGTCCTTGTTGTTATCCATGTTAAATACAGCAGTGTGTATACATGTGCCTTTTTAGACATAAAGTTATTTTTGTATGCACTGATTCCTATAAAGAGAAAAAAGAACACACAAACTGTGTCTTCCTAGGAACGGTTGTACGCGTATGTTGATGGAGGCTTATAGATGTTGTTTTCCCACTCTTGAATCACCTAAATAGAAATGCAGACCGAAACAAAGGAATGCGCAGGCCTAAATGAAGCAGCCCACGTGTGCCTTGCAATCAGTGCACAAATGGCTCGGCAAGGGCCCTGGCACCTTTGTGCCCGCTCCTTCCCTCTGCTGTTTGGGGCTGGGCTGCTGGACCACTCACAGCAGGGGTGGACGGGAATTAGGAACGCTGATGAATGCTCACTTCATTTTCCCAGTGGTCTGGCGCTAAGTTATTATTTAATATTTATCGCTGGTGTGTCTGCAATTGTCGAGCCCTGCAGAAAGAGCTGGACGTGCAGCGGCCCTCCTGGGCCCAGCTGTGCGGCGCTGGCCGGAATGCAGACCCTGGGAGGTGACTGTGCCCCTGCAGCACTCGGGCGGTGGCTGGGCTGGTGGCTGTGGCTCAGGGAGCCCATTTCCCAAGCATCTTCCCCGTGAGGCTGAGCAAAAGCCGGGAAAATGGACCAAAGACGGCATCGACTCAGAGGCGAGGGAGACCAGACAAGCAGAAGCCCCAGTGCCACATGAAAGCCAAATCAGGCAGGGAAATTGCTAGAGGGGCTTTTAATTAATTGGACATTTTTTTTTCTTATTGAAAGCAATTCTTACTCCTTACGAAAGATTTGGAACACAGAGATGAGCCAAAAGATGAAAATAAAAATCATGAATGACTTCAGCCCTCAGAGATAACCATCCTAAAACATGTTCTAAATTCTTCTATTCCTCAGATGTTTTAAAATTAATATTTGAGTTCAATATCTAACAATATGGATGACAGTTTCATGGCAGTCAGGCACCAGTGGAAAAACATCCCTGTTCTCTAAACAAATACTGTAAACAGAAGAAAGAGGTCTGACCTGGAGGAGGGAGTTTCAGCCCTGAAGACCAGGTTCTGAAACCTGGCCTCCCTGGTCAATAACTCTGTCCCCTCGCTAGAGATGCTGAGCTTCTGAATGCTCTTTCTTTGCAGAGAGGAGATGAGTTATTTCCATATCAAAGTGCTTTTTCTTTTTTTGGCTGTACTTGATGGCTTGCAGGATCTTGTTCCTTGACCCGGGACTGAACCCGGGCCGCGGGGGTGAAAGTGTTGAGTCCTGACCACTGGGCCACTGGGAGAATTCCCAGCAGTGCCTCTGAATGGACTGAGACACAGCTGATGTAAAGTGCGGCAACGTCTTGCTTATACATGTTATCACTGAACTCAGATATTATATTTCTTCCTATGGGGAATACAAGGTAAAATTCAGGCCTAACTTATAAAGTGAAATGCAAATGTTTTTCTTTTTATTTCTATTTGAAAAAAAATGCCTTTCTAATCAATGAAATCTATGTCATAAATATTTTTTTTTCACAGTGGCCATATAGGGGAGGAGTTTTCTTGATGTATTTGAGGTTAAAATTTGCTAATATGGGGCAAGAATGGAAAAAGGGCAATCTGCAGTGCTAGTAACATTATTCATTAACTGGTTTTAATGGGCTCTTTGGGGACACTTTATCTGCAATATGTAACAGCCAACAGGGCTCCTGCTAAAGAATTTCAAGCAAGGTCAAGTGAAAGTGTTAGTCGATCAGTCATGTCTGAGCCTTTACAGCCTGTGGACTGTGGCCCGCCAGGCTTCTCTGTCCATGGGATTTCCCAGGCAATCCTGGAGTGGGTTGTAATTCCCTTTTCCAGGGGATCTTCCCAACCTAGGGATCTATCCTGGGCCTCCGGCATTGCAGGCAGATTCTTTACCGTCTGAGCCACGAGGAATACAAGCAAGGTCACCCTACGGAAATGGTATACACTTTGTGGGGTGCTGGCCAGTATGCCCTTTTGAGTTGATGCTTCATTTGTTCTGCTGGACAAGACCTTAAAAGCACAAGAGAAGAGAAATTCACAAACCCACACAAGTGGAAGAAGCAAGCAAGCATCTCAGCATGAACACCGAACACACGAGAAAGCCGAGGCTGTGAGAGCTGGAACTTAAGGAGGCCTAGGACTCCCGTCAGGGGTAAACAGTGTCACCCCAGGTTCACGTCCCTCCATAGCCCTGTGAGCTTATGTGGAAACACGGTCTTTGCAGATGTGATTGAGTCAAGATGAGGTCACCATGGATTGTGGTGGGCTCTGGTCTGAAGACTGGTGTCCTCCGACCAGACAGGATGGGGGAGGACACGCTGGGAGCAGGACGCAGGCCAGGGCACACGGAACAGGATCTGCAGGCTTGTCCACATGCTGAGGACACATGGAGGTGAAAAGACGTGGGACGGATGGCCCTCAGGGTCTCTGAAGGGAACCAGCCCCTGGACACCTTGAAGCGTCTTTTGGCCTCGGAGCTGTGGAGGATGGATTTCTGTCCATGGAGGATGGATGTTGTAAGCCACTCGGTGTGTGGATTTGCTAAACAGCCACGGGAATCCACCACAGATGCTGCAGCTAGTCTCCCAGGGAGAGAGTCTGTCTACACCTGAGGTACCAGGTTGCTCACTAACCCCGGGAACCGGAGAAGATGAATTCAGTGTCGTCCATGTAGAAGCTGCTGAAACAGTTGTCAGCAGCTGAATGCTGTTTGAAAAGCATTTCAAAGTTACCCCTCTGTAACTAACAGGTTCTTGACAACAGCCAACAAACTGGGTGATAGGAATTGCCAGAGAAGTCAGTGTGGACAGATTCCTGGATCTCCCAGAGCAGAAGTGTGCTCTGGAGGAGAAGCAGCAAAGAAACGGGGAGTAAGGGAGCCACGGGGTCTAACGTTTCTTTGCGGGTAGATGGAGTCATGTGTGTGTCCCTGGACTCTGTAGCTTGAAAAGAGCTGCCACATTCTCCTGGCGCACGTGAAGTGGAGCCCTCTTGACCTTGGTTGAGGAATGATGATGTTGACCTTATGACATGTTTCTCCAGTGGTCATGTACAGATGTGCAAGTTGGACCATAAAGAAGGCTGAGTGCAGAAGAATTGAAGCTTTTGAGCTGTGGTATTGGAGAAGACTCTTGAGAGTCCCTTGGACTGCAAGGAGATCCAACCAGTCTGTCTAAAGGAAATTGGTCCTGAATATTCACTGGAAGGACTGATGCTGAAGCTGAAGCTCCAATACTTTGGCCACCTGATGCAAAGAGCTGACTCATTGGAAAAGACCCTGATGCTGGGAAAGATTGAGGGCAGGAGGAGAAGGAGATGACAGAGGATGAGATGGCTGGATGGCATCACCGACTCAATGGACATGAGTTTGAGCAAGCTCCGGGAGAGGGTGAAGGACAGGGAAGCCTGGTGTGCTGCAGTCCACGGGGTCGCAAAGAGTCAGACACGACTTAGTGACTGAACAGCAACACAATATGACAGCATATCCTGTAGTTAATTCACTTTCGCTCTTTTATTCTTTGTAATAAAGGTATTTTGGAAATGGCATCCTGGCTCTGCTATACTAAGAAAAAGGAAGTTTTCCCCCCTTGTGTTCAGACTGTAGTCGAAAGAGCAGCATCTAGAGAGTTGGGCTCAGAGGAGCTCCTCGTGGATGAGGAGGGGAGGACAGCAGAGGTCACGGCGGAGAAAGGACCCCTCCGTCCTTATTCTGTGTCCTCCCCATACATCCTCACCCATGTGGCTGCTATGACTTGAGTTTTCTTACCTGTGAGTAGAGAATAGCGTACAATCCTTCTGAAATGCAACAGTGCATGCTTTCTTACACTTAGGAAAGATAGAAGAAAACACCTGGGTAGCTGGTAACTAGCTGTGTTTTAAAGCTTCGGTATGAGTATTGAAGGTAAAGTAGCTAATTAAACCCCTTCATTCTACAAAAATGTAAAAAAATGAGAGTGTGTTCTTTAGTGCTATGGTCATGGAAAAATGGAACCATGCCTGGCAGCCTAGAGACACAGAAATTTCTCTCTAAAATTAGTGGGTGAGATTGCATTAATAAAACTATTTTGAAAGGAAAAACTGGATATTTTATTTAAGAGATTTAAGTAAAAGAATAAATGGAGAAACAGAAATAGCAAATAAAGAATAAAAATAAATGATATTTATTTCTTGATGACCTACAATACCTAAGATGATAGAAATATTAATAAGTGCTCCTCTGGGAGGATTTTGAGAATTGCTGGAGGAAGTGGTTCAATAACAATTTAGGTATGAGTTTTAAATGGCTTGGGTTTCTTTCTCTTAGTAGCTTGAGTGCATTTTTAGGATATTAGGAACAGTGGCAGATACATTTCCTAGGGTGAGTTTTCAGGAACTTTGATACAAATGTGCCTGTGACCAGCCCCTGAGGCTCCCATCTCTGCCCAGTTGGCGGATTCTGGGCCTGTGATGCTCGGCCTCCTGTAGGGCCCAGCACCCCAGGGACCACCTCACTGGGTGTCAGGGCCCTGGAGCCACTTGGCTCATCTTCTCCTCTATCTGAGTCTGATCCTTGCTTTAATGCATCTGCTTTGCACTAATACTGTGGACTCACAAGGAAGAGTCTTTATTTTTTGCATTGGCAAATATTTTACATTGAATGTTGGGCATTTTTTAATTAGCCTTGCTTACTGTGAGCAAAAGCAAAGACGCACCATGGGATGCTGACTACTTTAAACAAATAATAATAATAATAGAGGCAGTGATAAAATCAGCATGCTACAGCCTCAAAGATTCATGTCTAAATGAGCCAAGAGAGTGGCTACTTTGTGTCTGAATCAGGAGCGTGGAACTGTTTGCTTGGAGGAATGGTGGACATGGTCCAGGACATCAGGAAACCTTATGTATGTTTGCAATAGAGATGGTCCAGGATGCTCATCCTCCATGTAAGTCAGTTCACAGTGCCCACCATGTGAAGGAGAGGGCGCTCATCCTCCGTGTAACTCGGTTCGCAGCGCCCACCATGTGAAGGAGAGGGCGCTCATCCTCCGTGTAACTCGGTTCGCAGCGCCCGTTACGTGAGGGATACTTTCCTGTACGTCTCAGGATTGCAGCTGTGAGTGCACCGCTGGCTCTGACCCGTGGAAAATAACGAAGTGTAGAGCCCACACGACCACACTGGACAGACACCTCCACAGCCTTCCTCCAAACTTGGCGGGGAGCTGCCCGCGTTCCATTCAAGGGAAACCACCATCCTGCTTTAGTGGAACAAAATACAAGCTGTGTTTGAAGAGGCAGCTTTTAGCTCTTCAAAATTATGCCTGCTAATTAGAGGCATGTGACCAGTGAATTATCTTCCAGCTATAAATTTTAATCCATATTCATAGCTACGTGAATTTCACCTTCTATGGAGCAGCCGTTATGCAAACAGTCATAGTTGGTGTGTCATTAGAGCATATCGGCAATTAATTCTCAAAATGATCAATGCGAAGGATGTCCTTTCCCCCATCTCTGGTTTATTTATGGGTTCCCATTAATTATGCCTAATTTTCTGTTGGCACTTCTCTTCCTAATGTAATTCAATTTAAGCATATCTTTCTAGAGACTTATTAATAGGTAGGGTCATTTATATTGTGTAGCACAAATATTTTATAATCCACTAATCTTGACAAAAAGGCAATGCCTTCCTGATAAAAAATGTATGAGAAGTAATGGTTCCCTATTAATAACTTATTAGGTCAGATCACACAGTTTGAAGTGTCTATTACACTTTAATTTTATAAGATTTCCTCCTCTGGAATTTGTCACACTTTCTTTATCTTTTGATTTTGATTGTTTTTAGCATCCCCCTGCCTCGGTGACCCCAAACAGTGCTCCTCTGCGGCTTTACAAAGGCAGAGGTGAGTGAAGGTTCTCAGGCTGTGCCAGAGGGTGTCCTGGGGAGGGAAACAGCCCTACTTGTCTTAAATGGGGCTTTCTTCCTTTTGAGACATGTTAATAATCAATGGACTCTGAGTTATCTTTGGTTCACACACCTTTTCAAACTTCTGATGATAGCAAACAACCTTCTTTCAGAAAAGACACACTTAAACAGAAAATTCAAGTCTAATTTCAGAGGATTTATAGAAATCCTAAAATTAATCCATATACTTTTTAAGGATCAAAGAAACACAGCTTAGGAACTTTCCTTTGGCTAAAGTTCACCATGTTAATTATATCTAGATACTTTGACTAACACAGGCTTCCCAGGTGGCGCTAGTGGTAAAGAATCCACCTGCCAATGCAGGAGACGCAAAAGATGTGGGTTCCATCCCTGGGTTGAGAAGATCCCCTGGAGGAGGAAATGGCAACCCACTCCAGTATTCTTGTCTGGAAAATCCCATGGACAGAGGAACCTGTTAGGCTTCATAGGGTCACAAAGAGACAGGACTGAGCACACAGCATTTTCACTAATAACATGAGCTGGATAGACATGATTTTCCCAAACCTGCCTGTCATTCATTGCCATGGTGTGATGGAATGATATTTGATTTGCCCTTTTAAATTCTCCCACCTCTACTGAAAATATTTTGTGGAATTGAAAAGGCTTTTGTGAGGTCCTGCAGGGGTATCTGCCCTCAGGTAACTATATCGGGAGAGAAAGATGAAATGTCTACAGGAAAACAGCAACTAGTGATGGATTTTCTCAGACAAGATGTTAGACTTGACTAGACTTCTGTCATCTCCTCTGTAAAATTACTTAAATAAGAGCTCTTCTGATGCTGATAAAATTATACAAATGTGCAAAAGCAAAAAAAACAAGTCGTGATCAGTGTACATGAGTAGAAATAATTGATGGTGAAGAGATGACCCAAGTCCTCCACAGGGAGGAGCAGAGAGGGTGGCCACTGGGCGGGCACGTTTCTGGTGGCCTGAGTCCCACTGGGGCATGAAACAGTATTTGCACCATAACCCTGTTACATTATGGACTTAGAGTCTGTGCGTGTTAGTTCAGGAGTCAGTTATTTAAAAATACAATGTCAATGCAAATTATCATCTGGATAAAATGTGGTCCAGATTATTTTGCTCACCATGAGATTCCTCACTGGCAAGCAGGTGCCCTGGGAACTGCTTTTAAACATACCTGCGTGGGGCTACTAGCATCTTCAGTGACCTTCCACGTTTTTGTAAGAAAGATGAAAAAGAACAGCCAAATTAGTTTAAAATGAAAATATCAGATCTGCACATCTAATTAATAGCTCTTTGATAAATACTATTAATTTGAAGGAATGTATTTATTAAATTTCCTTAAGAATATGGATTCAACTGATGCCATTACTAGATTAGCTTTGCATTTTAAAAAATCATCAGGAAATTTTACCCTTAGACGAAATTCTCCATTCTTTAAATATATTTTACTTTTGGCTGTTTTAGAAAACTTCTTCTAATATTTTCATTATTAATGTTTTTACTAGAAATATCAACATTTATCTCTAAATTTCACGGTGTCTTGATATTCACATGAATAAAACAAATTTGGATAATACTATATTAGGTAACAATATTATTCATTGCTGCTGTTCTTGCTTATCTGCGCTGAGGTGATGGTTTTAACCTTCAGGGTAAACCATTTCTCTCCTACAAAGAGAGAGAAGAACATGAATGAATGAATTTTGAGGAATGTACTCACTGGAGAATAAGAGGAAGGGAAGGCAGCTTGGGAGCAGGGACCCACAGACCCTGAGCAGGAGGGTGTCTCCGATGGGACAGAGGGACCTGGGGGTCAGGGAGGGACAGAAGTGTGTCGAGGGCTCCAAGGAGTCACCAGGAGTCATCGAGGACTGTTACTGTGCTCATGATGAGATTTCTGGTGACCTCGGCAGGAGACTTGAAGAGAAAGACCAAGAGCCAGTTGGCTTGAGGTTAAGGACTGTTGGCTGGTGTGTAAATAAAAGCAACAAATGCGGCCCTTCTGTCTAGGATGACTGCTATCAGAGGGGTGGGCAGCTGGTAGCAGCAGGGTCAGTGAGGACCGGCGATGCATGCTCTGTGTCTCCCCACCGTCTAGTCCGGAGGACGCAGAGCTGCAAAGGCAAACATGGAGGGAGACGGTGAGGAGAGCACTGGAGACAGAGCTATCAGCATCGTGCCGAGGATGCAGGGAGATCACAAGCTTGTGAGTTTCTCTGCCTAATAGGGACCACCACTCCACTGAGGCTGATAGAGGGTGGGGTGACCCGGGTGGTGTCTGGTGTGACTTTCACAGGAGCTGGGATAACCGTGGGCTCAGCCTGGTTTCCTGTCCAGCGAGGGGAGAGGGCTGGCATGCGGAAGGCTTGGAGGAGCTGCGTTCCCTGATGAGCGCAGACCCACTGGACAGGGGAGAGGTCTCGCCGCGAGGGTGCGGGTCTGGAGAGCTGTGCTCTGGGACTCCGAGGCCCGCGGTGTGCAGCAAGCCGACGCAGCCCGGGTTTGCACTGTGGTCCAGGGCGGAGTGGAGCCGTGGGAGGCGAAACGCTGGGTGGTTGTTGGGGGCCTCGATTTAGTTAACAGGACTAAAGTCCAGTGGGCCCCAGGGCCGGGCCATTATCTAGGGTATTATTTAAGTAGTTGATTACAGCATCTGATTGGTGGAGAATCTATTACTTCTAGTGAGTGCTTGAGATTATAAAGCACTTATGATATCCTTTATTATCTTGGAAAGTCAGATGTACCTACAAAGACGCTAGTAGGCTGGGTGAAGTTAGCTGGGTTAGGTCATCTGAGATTCCAGAAAAACAGACGATTCCCAAGACAAGTTGGCTAAGGCTGTGGTCGGAGGTGGGAAGCGCTGGTTTGAGGTGTGGGCGGGCTGATGAGTCCAGTTCAGCGCGGCAGCCGGTGAACCGGCCAAGCTGGAGTCCTCGGGGCCCTGCTGTAGGGCGCCTGCCCGCGGCTGAGGAAGGGGTTGCTAGGCAGCCGCGGGCAAGTGCCTCCTGGAGTGTGGGCAGGGAGGGGCGTGAGGGTCAGCCCGACCTCCTTGGACCCGGCCCTGAGGGTGGGTGCGAGTGTGAAGCGAGGCTGACTCAAGAATCCGCCAGGCAGATGGGCGAGGCCGTCAGGGGTTGAGGGGGGAGAGTCCATCACGAGCCCCCCGCTCCTGCCCGGCGGCCCTAGGGCCAGAGCTGGACCCCCTAGCACCTGCAGGGTGCCCGTCTCCCCCAGCCTCTGCCCTGAGCCGGGAGTGGGTGGCCACTGAGGGCAGCCCCACAGTGACCCCCGGAAGGAGTGGCCGCCCGGGGATGAGGAGCGGGGCGGGTGCTGGGACCCCCGAGGGACCCTGAAGCAGTGGATGCGGCGGCAGGGCCTTTCCTCGGACCCGGACCTCATGACGCACGACACTAAACCGAAAGCCATCGAAGGCTGGAACTGGCCGAAACGTGTGCTTCAGTCTTGATTTATTTCACTCTTGCTCACATCTGTGGTCTGAACAGAGAAGCGCTGTAGTGCTCCTCCAAATCATTTTATTTTGTAAAAATTTTATTTACTTTTATTTTTGGCTCTGTGGGTCTTCCTTACTGTGCAGGCTGGTTCCTAGTTGTGGCATGTGGCGGGACGGCTCTCTGGTTGCGGTGCTTGGGCTCTTCGTGGCGGGGCTTCTCCTTACAGAGCAGGCACTCCGGGGCCCGCGGGCTCAGCAGTCCGGCTCCAGGGCCCTAGGGTACCGGCTGAGTAGGTGCGGCGCTCAGGCTTAGTTGCGGGATCCCACGGCATGTGGGGTCTCCCTGTATCAGGGACCAAACCTGTGTCTTTTGCATTGGCGGGCAGATTCTTCACCACTGAGCCACGAGGCAAGCCCCAAGTCATTTAAAATAATGATCATGTTAGAGAAGCAGAAAAGAAACGGTGAGGATAGACGTGGAAAACAGAACGCCTGCTCTGGAAGCCTCCACCTCAGTGTCTAAAAGGCTCGGCCTGGAGTGGGTGGGATCTCACGCATCCATCCATGTCCTTGAGGACGGTCTTCCAAATGATGGTCATTGATTTTCCAAATCCATGAATTTTTTATTCAAATTAATGACCATAAAAATATAATCCATGATTCTTGATTGCATCCTTCCCTGATCATGTTTAACAGCAAAAGAAGGGAACTTCCTCTTCTCATTAGGAATCTCATTCTGGGTTATCTTGTTAAATATATGTATTTTAAATTAAAGTTTACTCATTCCATTTATTTTTAATTTTAATTAAAATTTAAGAACATGGGTTTACAATATGAAAATGACTTCCTCACGTGTTATGGGGCCCTGTCATTTTCCTAATATTTTTATGATTAATCATTTTATTGGATTAATTTCTGCCTATAAAAATGCTTGCCAATTTCCACTAGACGGATTTTAAACTCAAACATATGCATGCTTGAATTGTGAAACAAAATTTTAAAATATAGGGCAAACTGTTGCCTGAGAAAGCTCCGTGGGACCAAGCATGGCTCAGCCCCTCCGCTTCCATGGAGTGCAGCTCACTGTATGGAAATGTTCCCCCATGGTCTGCTGTTAATTATGAAATCTCAAGCGTGTTGTTGGAGCATGTACGTTACATGTACACAACACTGTTCCCTCTGTGACTCCCTGACCCCCTCCTCCCCATCCAGACACCAGCTCCCCAAGAAGGACCTGCCAGGACATCCTTCTGTCAAACACCAGCCCTTCTTCCCCATTGTAAGAACATCAGACAGAAAATGGAAACAAGCTGGAAATGATGGAACAAAATGGCCCTCCCATGGCTCCGTAGGTGGAACAAAAGCCCCTTTTTGGCGTTTGCAGCCTCAGCAGCTGCAGGCTGATGCACTTGGCTTTCTGTTAAGTAGAGGCTGGAGTGTAAAAATAGGCACTGGCACTGACTGAGAGTGCAAGCCTGTTGCAGTTTTACAGATTTAGAAAGTTCACTAATCGCTATCAATTAAAATCTCTGCCTTCTTGTTGCATGCATTATTCACAATAGTGCACACCGTTGTAGGGCTTCTGGAAAAATTTATTGCAGCCAAATGCAGAAATAGTGAAATTCAACCTGATAAAGATAAAAAATGTGTTTTAACCTGTAAATACAAAGTGGCCATTTTAGCATAAGTATTGGAATATATATCATGTGATCATTGATAGGTGTATGCTGTACAAATACTTCTGATCCCTGATGGATCAAAAAAATTTTTTGATCAATTTCTTTTAGACTTCACTTTAAAATATCAAAGAAATAGTACCTAAATTAAAAAACCATCTAGTCAGCCATAAGTGTGCAGATATATGCATCCATATATACAAATACACAAGGGCATGATTAGAGCAGTGACTTCCTGTTTATTAATTCCTTCCTTTATGAAATCTGCATGCTCTTCCAAAAATGAGAATCGAAATGTCAAAATGAACTGACTGCTTTTTCTGAAGCTGACTCTTATTGTTGTTATGTTTGTAATTTTTTGCAGGCCTGTTGCGTTTGGTCACCATTTGTGAAGTGTCATTCGTGTTGTGTTGGGCTCGGCCTCGCTCAGCGCCCTCCCCCCAGCAACATCTCTGAGTCTTCCTTGGGGACTGGCCGCGAGTCGGCCCCATGTGGCACCACCAGAGAAGCTGGGTTCAGGGTGGCTGCGTGTTGCTTGTACCTGTTTCAATAGGAAGCTCAGATCTTGCCTTTCTTTAACCTTCACACCAACCAGCATCAGTGAAGTGGTAAAAATTGCTCTGAAAGGGGAAAGGCAAATGGAAGAGAGCATTCAACAATGATAATCACGCTGTCATTAAAGATTGATGAGAACTTTCAATTAGGCCCCATTCCCAATCTGGAGCCGCTCAAGCCAGCCCTGCCTACTATGATCTAAAGCTTTGCAATAAAGATAAAAGGTCATTACAATCTATTGAATTCAATCATGACAAGTACATTTACCTGACGGCAGCATGTATTACATACAAAAAACTAAATTAAAATAACATTATGGGCTGACTCAAATCCACATGAAAAAGGAAATTTAGAATGAAGGACAGATCAAATCACAGGCTGAGAATAATTTGATTTATCGTCCCTTTTTGTTGCAGAAAAATACTTACTCTGTTGCCCACCCTGATTGACACTATAGCTCTGGAGAAAGAGGACACTTTCTTACTAACCGATGCTGTTCTTCAATAGAACAATTATAATATCTGATATCTAATGATAGACTGAGAGACATACCATTTATCAAAACAATTCAGTAATTCTTGTATAAGAAGAAATAGACACATATAATTATACACATACATGGTGAACATTATTATTTCATGAATTTTAAGAGTAGTCTTGAAGTTTGTATAAATATTCAGTATAAGACAAAATATTTTATAAATATACTACCACTGATTTTTATCCCTTACATATTGTATTTTTGACTGGAAAATTAAACATTTATGTTTAAAAACATAGGCCACATGTAAGAGGATATATTTTAGAACTAATATATGTATTTCTACATAAATCTATATGGTCACTGAAAGATATATTTTCTGTGCTAATACCATTTACATCCATCCTATTTCTTAAGAGTCCCAAATCTAAGTTATCAATAACTGATAGAGTTTTTAACTTGTCACTAATTGCACGTCACTTACAAAGTTAATTAATAAGGTTCTTGACTCCACAGTTGAGAGTTCTGTAACAAAATAAATTCTACAATGTGAAGAGATAGCAGCTTCAGTAATACAATGTATCACTGTTTTTTTAAAGTAGGTTTAGGTTATCTTTTCTACATAACAAAAGAAGTTATTGTCCACTTTTGTTAAAGATTATTTTGAAAACTTTGCGTTTGTGAATATAAACAGGATGATCAGGGTCGTTTGATCTGTTGTCACAAACGAGTCTCACTGTCACAATGTAAACCACCTTTTGAAACACAAAAGGTTCCAGCACTGCTGATAAATGCAGGTACCTATGCTTCACTCTTTTACAAGCCCAAAGCACATTTTAACTAACTTGGCTGTTGATGATGAAGAAAATCACTAAAATAATTTTCCAAGCGTATTCTACCTTACAAGCAATGATTTATTTCTGTCCTCATTAAGGACATTGTTGCTATTGTTGTCTTGACTCGCAGCTTCCATTCTAAGCTTCTGCCCAAAGCCCTGGAGGGTACAACTTTGAGTACTGAGTTCCCCTAGAAATCTCTTTCAGTGCAAACTTAGTAGCAACTGATGTTTGCTCAATTTTGGCTTACTCTGCGATCATTTGAGAAAATGGTAACATTATATGTGCATACACAAGAAATAGCTTAACCTGTTCAAATATTGCCTTTCCTGGCAGCTCATATACACAGGGGAAGTGCTCTCACTGACATGATGGTCTTCTCCCTGCAGAAGACAAAACATGTGCTTGCGGGTGTATGCCTCTGTATCTTTGGACCTGAAATATCCCTTTCGTATAAGAAATGAATCTCTTTGAGCGCACATTACTAACCGCTCTGTGTAGTGACCTCTGCTCTCCACGGGGTGGCAGCATTGCGCTGGTGCAGAAGGCTGGGCTATGAGCTGGGCTATGACTTGCTTTTGAAACGGCAGAGATGAAAGTCAGCTAGGATTTCTCAGAAAGCATCACTGGTACACGCGGGACAATGCCATAAAACATGTGCAGAGCTAAGTCCATAGTGTTTTTACAACATAAATTTAGTCATCAAAATATGATTTAACTTAGGAGTCTATTCTTAATCACTAAAAAAAAAATTTAGCATGAGCTATGCTATTAACAAAAAGATCACAATTTTATTCATATTCACCTCTCCTTACTCATAGATTATTTTTTATATTTTGAATATCTTATTGATGTACAGACAGGATAAAAATATAACGGCTCTCCCATCTTTATTGCTTAGTTTATTCTAAGGACTAAAGTCATAACCAACATAGAGTTTCAATAATATCAAATTTGCATTTTAGAAATCCTCGACCTCAGTTTTGCTGCTCATCAGGAATAATATATATCGACTGGGAATCAGCTTTATATTGAAGAATAAAGACTTCATAACAACTTAACCTTGCACATCTTACAAGTAAAAGTGAAGTTTTGTTACCTAAATTGCAATGCTAAATTCCTTCTTGAAATAGAGACTTTTGGTTAAAGATGTGCAGGTTGGGAAGATCCCCTGGAGGAGGAAATGGGAACCCACTCCAGTATTCCTGCTTGGAGAATTCTATGGACAGAGGAGCCTGGTGGGCTACAGTCCATGGAGCTGCAGAGTCAGACGTAACTCAGTGACTGAGCACAAATGCTTCATGATATAACTTGACAAAAAATGTCTCTTAAGAGTTTTCCTCAGTGTATGATTTCTATTCTTTAGGCAGAATTGAGGGAAAAATAGTTATTACTAAAATAGTAAGTCTAATATGTACCATGTAAGTACAATAAGTACCACGAAGTTATCTTGACTGTACATAATCTATTGTAATAAAAAATTTTTCTCAGTGTCAGTTATAATTGCCCATTATAAATAATTAAACCCAGATGGAAGTTATTTTTCACCTAGAGCAAACTGACTAATCCAAGGATGAGATCCATACAAGACACATAACTGGCCCGGGTTAACACTAAGGGGGGGGGGTGCCTCTCAGTCTATTTCAGTTCTGCTTCAGAGCACACCTCTGGACCACCTGAGATACAGGTATGGAGATGCTGGTGGGGCCAGATCACAGCACCTACCTGCAGCAGCTCTGACATTCCCCTCAGCTTCCGTCTCCTTCTTTCTCTACACATTCACCAGCTTTTCCAGTTTCTTGGTAAAAGGAGAATAAAGAAACAGAAAATTCTTCAAAGTAAAATTCTTCAAACAATGCCTTGTCTTGAATAAGCCTGATGACAGTGAGAGGCATTGTATGGGAGAAAAGTAATCCAGACTTCCAAAATCTTTCAGCCTTTCAGTCTCTAGAATATCTTGCATTTTCACATTTCACATTTCAATGTGATTTCATCTGAAAAGGACATTTATTCACAGATTTACTCACTATTTCTTTCAAAAACACATATTGGGTACCATATTTTAACCAGATATAATTCCAGTCAAAAGGAAGAAAGTTTGGTTCCTTTGAAAAGTAACAGATTTGTGTTTCAGTGGAATATTGTCATGTTTTGAGTATTAAAATGATATAAAGTATAAACATAATTGGAAGGAAAAAAAGCATTTTGAATTAGCATCTGATATAAAAAATACTTTTACAAATTCCAAGTCCTTGATCCACTTACTGCGGTTTATAACTAAGCCAAATAATTTTAATAGTAACTTACAGTGAATTCTTGTGGGATTGATCTGTATAAAAATACAAGCCCTTTTAGCCGTAGGGACAAAGTGCTGGTTAAGAGTGCAGAAAATCAAAGCAAATGCAGAAACATTTTTGTTCTTGTTTTGGTCTCTGTTGCTCTACACGATGGCTGAAAGACAGGCAGGGGAGATGCCCACGGAGAAGGGGTGGGGATGAGGGGTGCTGCCGGCGGTCAGGGCCTCACCTGGGCCACGCATGAGACCCCGCCCCTTGTGACCCCGCCCCCATCACCTCTTCGGGCGTCCTCATGCCTTGGCATCCTTACGCGGTGGAATCCTTAAGCCGTGGCATCCTTGCTCAGGGGGCCCTTGACTCTATCTGGCTGTTCGGTGGAATTAGATGAGCTAAGAAGTCAGTCAGGCTCTCACAATAATTGCAGAGTTAACTACTGCAGCATTTTTCAGGAAAAACAGAAGGCTTTGACATTTTCTAAATTTCATATGAACTTTGCATTTTTCTTTTGGCTGTGGAGGCCCTCAGTGGCCTAAACAGTCCTCTGATATATTTAGATTGTTTGTATGTTTGTGTATAAATGAGTTCCATCTTTTTTTTTTAATGTTATTGAAGTTTAATTGACTTATAGTGTTGTGTTAATTTCTGCTGAACAGCAAAGTGACTCAGTTACACACACATACACACACATTTCCGTATTCTTTTCCATGATGGTTTATCACAGATACTGAATACAGTATCTGTGTTATACAGCACGGCCTTGTTTATCTCTTCTATATATGCCAGTTTGCATCTGCTAATCCCAAACTCTCTCTCCTTCCTCCCCAACCCTCACCCCTGCCCAGGCAAACACAAGTCTGTTCTCTAGTCTATGAGCTTGTTTGTTTCATAGATAAATTCATTTGTGTTGTATTTTAGATTCCACATATAAGTGACATCATATGGTATTTGTCTTTCTGACTTACTTCACTTAGTATAATCATCTATAGGTCTATCTGTGTTGCTTCAAATGGCATTATTTCATTTTTTTTTTACAGCTGAGAATTACTTCTATCTTGAGTGGTCTGAAGAAAAAAATTACTGGCTATGTATTATCATGCCTGATAATTTTTTATACTCTCTTTTGGCTGCATAAAAACTCCTTTACCTGTCAGTTTTGCAAATGCACATTTGTTAGCTTGTGTAAAAAGTAAGTAAAAGTATAGATAAATAAAAATCAATCATGTTTACATAAAGAGAATATGCTATGTATATAGGCATGGACATATATTATAGGTTATATCTGGTCCTTGTGTTAGAAGCTAGAGATAAAGTAATAAACAAAATGGTCCCTGAACTCATGGAGTTGAAACCTTAGAGAAACAATTATCAAATAAGTCCACAAAGAATATTTAAATATAATCTTGTATTTTTTATAATTAGCACAATGTATCTGTAGGCTTCCCTGGTAGCTTAGTGATACAGAATCCACCTGCAATGCAAGAGACACAGGTTTGATCCCTGGGTTGGGAAGATCCCCTAGAGAAGGAAATGGCAACCCACTTCAGTATTCTTGCTTGGGAAATCTCACGGACATAGGAACCTGGTAGGCTACAGTCCAGGGGGTCCCAGAAGAGTTGGACCCAACTGAATGACTAAACAACAGCAATATATACAATATATAGATAAGAATCCTTTCTGATCAGTATCATATTGGAAACACAAACAATATATGCAGTTTGCTTTCTTTATTAAATACTTTGCATTACACTTTTAAGAAGAAGTACTTGGATTAGGTCAGTTTAAAAAAATACATTTGCAATAAGACTACATGATTTTAATTTTTAATTAAATTTTAAACTTTCAGACAGATTTAAATAATATTGGGTGGACTAGAGCTTAAGAAGTGTCATGATTGGAATGTTCTGTTTTGTGGGTATTTGACATTATATTGTTAAAATGGATTATTTAGAAAACAATTTTAAAAATCATAGTTTGGTAAGCCTGCAATGTCCCTTCCTACTCACTTACTAAGATCTTTTCCTATTTTCTTCTTTATTTCCTTCCTACCTGTGTTGACCAGAGGAAAGATCTTATGCAGAGGTAGGACATTTAAGGGCTTAATCTTCACAGGTTCTTAGCATTAAAATCATGTTGACCCGAATTCTAAATTACTGTTATCTTTCCTGACACACCAAATTCCCTTTTGAGAACTATTTTTTCGGTGGTGTGTTGTTCCTTGTGTCCAGATCCTTAATTGCATGACCATCAAGAGAGTGATATACAGTATATTTAAAGATCACACGTTGTTGTAAATCTGGGGCTCAGTGATGTGGTTTATAAGGCAAATTACAACTCCACTGGAGTCCTCTAAAGTGAATAAAATTGCTCTTTTTGTTGAATCCTTTTGGTCACAGTAGGCAATGAGGAAAAAAATGTGTGGGCAAAAAACAAGCAGTGATGAAATAAAAGAAGTTCCAAGATTCAGAGATGCATGCATCTTGGATTTTGGTGACTTGACATAGGAAATAAGTAAGATTCTTAACTGAGATTTCAACTATTGTACTCCTGACTTCTTGCCTTTTATAAATAGGATGGAGCAGAAGCAAAGCCCTTTTTACACCTGGCGCTTGTGTTTCCTGAAGGGTTTGGTGACCTCTGCGTTCCCGACAGCCTGGATGGGGTGGACACCGTCCTGCCACTGCCTGACCTTCACCGCCCCCCTCCACCACAGACCACTATCTATCCATCACAGAGCCTTGGTTTGTTTCTTCAAACATTAGGTCTCAAAAGCAAATTTTATGGCCACTGGAAAACCCTGGGCGTATTTATTTTTTCTATCCCTGTGTTGCACTGTCTTCCATGAGCGCCTTACACGGACCTGTCGTGATAGACACAAATTCAGGACACGAAACTGACAACTGCCCACACGTGGACGTCACTTTGTAGATCACAACAAATTATCTAACACCCCCTGATCTATGTTGTCACAGGGCACTCTGCTAGACTGGAAAAGACCAGAAGGGTTTCCCGCGTGTGTGGCAAACACAGTTTGGTTGCTCCCACATCCTAAAATTCAGCCTCTCTCCACCTTGACAGTCAGGTGACACCTGATCTTTCTGGATTGCCTACATTTTTCTGGGCTATGTATGTTGTAAAGCTTGTTATTTCCATCACTAGTATATAGCCTATAGGAGATTTTACTTCACATTGTTACCTGTCAGAAAAATAATCCATTTTGTGAATGGATTATCTTGAGACCAATAAATGCATTTTGTTTTTAAAAAGGTTACTTCATTTTTGAAAATTTGAAATGATTACGTGTACTTTTTATCAACAGGTATTTTAAAATCTGGCTTATGAAATCAGAGTTAGAATATTGACATTTAATGGTAATCAGCATTCTAACTATGGAAGAGGCAATTAGAATTTTAAGACAGACAGATTTGTGTTGGTCCTATTCTGTTTCTTGATAAAAAGGGGCAATTAATTTTGATTAACTGAAATGGTAATGATAACATTGATTCTTTAAAAGATATGTTCTTATAAAATGAGCAATGAATGTGCAGTGTTTGTAATATTAAAACATGTCCTCTTTACTTCATTAGTAAAATGTTCTACAAAATTTCCTGATTTCTGTTAATTTTCCATTTCAATTCAAGATGAAAACTTCGATGATAATTGATGAGCTCAATAAACAATGGACAGGAGATTTCAGAGCATCAGTCAATACTAACAGTCCTCTCCCTCAGTTTTCCTTAAGACCTCTGTAGAATAACTGATACAATTCATCATTGAAGGGATGCCACACACTTTTATAATGGACAAGGACCTTCAGAACTCAGTGGCATTTCTCAGGGCGAGTGTTTACGCTATGAGCTTAATAATACCTCCTGCTGCTGCTGCTGCTGCTGCTGCTAAGTCGCTTCAGTCGTGTCCGACTCTGTGCAGCCCCATAGACGGCAGCCCACCAGGCTCCCCCGTCCCTGGGATTCTCCAGGCAAGAACACTGGAGTGGGTTGCCATTTCCTTCTCCGATGCATGAAAGTGAAAAGTGAAAGTGAAGTTGCTCAGTTGTGTCCAACTCTTCGAGACCCCATGGACTGCAGCCCACCAGGCTCCTCCGCCCATGGGATTTTCCAGGCAAGAGTACTGGAGTGGGGTGCCATTGCCTTCTCCACCTGCCGCTGACTGCCAGCCTCCAACTGAATAGTTTTTTCTAGAATTTCACCTCTTGTTCCATTGATTCCAGTAATATCAAGAGATTGAAATCATTATGGGTGTATATATGTGTAGGATTTCCCAGTGGCACAGTGGTAAAGAATCCACCTGCCAATGAAGGAGATGTGGGTTTGATTCCTGAAAGCCATGACCAGCAGGTTGATTCTCTGTATCTATTTGAATGTTAGAATATATATTTTTGAATGTATTTTCTTAAGAAGTACTCATTTTCTTATTTTTTCAGACATTCATTCAAGAGCTATGTTATTGGGTACCTCTTTTGTTTCTGGAACTAGTTTATATCTTATATGTCTATATAAAGAAAATCCTCAGGAATTCCCTGGCAGTCCATGGTTAGGACTCTGTGCTTCCACTGCAAGGAGCACAAGTTCCATCCCTGATCAGGGAACTAAGATCCCACAGGCCACATGGCGTGGCCAAAAAAAATAAATAAAAGAGAAGGAACTCCTCATAAATTTATAATTTATTTTTTATTTTGACAGCTAGAAACAGATGGAAGTATATATATATATATATATATATATATATATATAGTTAGTGAGGTTTCCGTATTGCTAAATTCAGACTTAAAATGAAGAAAGTAGGGAGAACCACCAGACCATTCAGGTATGACCTAAATCAAATCCCTTATGATTATACAGTAGAAGTGACAAACATATTGAAGGAATTAGATCTAATAGAGTGCCTGAAGAACTATGGATGGAGGTTCGTGACATTGTACAGGAGGCAGGGATCAAGACCATCCCCATGGAAAAGAAATGCAAAAAGGCAAAATGGTTGTCTGAGGAGGCCTTACAAAGAGCTGTGAAAAGAAAAGAAGTGAAAGGCAAAGGAGAAAAGGAAAGATATACCCATTTGAATGCAGAGTTCCAAAGAATAGCAAAGAGAGACAAGTCTTCCCCAGTGATCAATGCAAAGAAATAGAGGAAACAACAGAATGGGAAAGACTAGAGATCTCTTCAAGAAAATTAGAGATACCAAGGGAATATTTTATGCAAATATGGGCACAATAAAGGACAGAAATGGTATGGACCTAACAGAAGCAGAAGATATTAAGAAGAGGTGGCAAGAATACACAGAAGAACTGTACAAAAAAGATCTTCACGACCCAGATAATCATGATGGTGTGGTCACTGACCTAGAGTCAGACATCCTAGAATGTGAAGTCAAGTGGGCCTTAGGAAGCATCACTATGAACAAAGCTAGTGGAGGTGATGGAATTCCAGTTGAGCAATTTCAAATCCTAAAATATGATGCTGTGAAAGTGTTGCACTCAATATGCCAGCAAATGTGGAAAGCTCAGCAATGGCCACAGGACTGGAAAAGGTCAGTTTTCATTCCACTCCCAAAGAAAGGCAATGCCAAAGAATGCTCAAACTACCACACAATTGCACTCATCTCACACACTGGGAAGGTAATGCTCAAAATTCTCCAAGCCAGGCTTCAACAGTACATGAATCATGAACTTCCAGATGTTCAAGCTGGATTTAGAAAAGGCAGAGGAACCAGAAATCAAATTGCCAACATGTGGTGGATCATCAAAAAACAAGTGAGTTCCAGAAAAACATCTACTTCTGCTTTATTGACTATGCCAAAGCCTTTGACTGTGTGGATCACAATAAACTGTGGAAAATTCTGAAAGAGATGGGAATACCAGACCACCTGACCTGCCTCCTGAGAAATCTGTATGCAGGTAAGGAAGCAACAGTTAGAACTGGACCTGAAACAATGGACTGGCTCCAAATTGGGAAAGGAGTGTGTCAAGGCTGTATATTGTCACCCTGCTTTTTTAACTTCTATGCAGAGTACATGATGAGAAATGCTGGGCTGGAAGAAGCACAAGCTAGAGTCAAGATTGCCGGGAGAAATATCAATAACCTCAGATATGCAGATGACACCACCCTTATGGCAGAAAGTGGAAAAGAACTAAAGAGCCTCTTGCTGAAAGTGAAAGAGAAGAGCAAAAAATTTGGCTTAAAACTCAACATTCAGAAAACTAAGACCATGGCATCTGGTCCCATCACTTCATGGCAAATAGATGGAGAAGCAATGGAAACAGTGAGAGAATATTTTTTTGGCTGGGGGTTGGGGGGTCTCCAAAATCACTGCAGATGGTGACTGCAGCCATGAAATTAAAAGATGCTTGCTCCTTGGAAGAAAAGTTATGACCAACCTAGACAGCATATTAAAAAGCAGAGGCACTACTTTGCCAGCAAAGGTCCATATAGTGAAAGCTATGGTTTTTCCAGTGGTCATGTATGGATGTGAGAGTTGGACCATAAAGAAGGCTGAGCATCAAAGAATTGATGCTTTTGAACTGTGGTGTTGGAGAAGACTCTTGAGAGTCCCTTGGTCTGCAAGGAGATCCAACCAGTCCATCCTAAAGGAAATTAGTCCTAAATATTCATTGGAAGGACTGATGCTGAAGCTGAAACTCCAATATTTTGGCCACCTGATGGGAAGAACTGACTCATTTGGAAAGATCCTGATACTGGGAAAGATTGAAAGTGGGAGGAGAAGGCAACGACAGAGGATGAGATAGTTGGATGGCATCACCGACTCGATGGACATGATTTTTGAACAAGCTCTGGGAGTTGGTGATGGACAGGGAGGCCTGGCGTACTGCAGTGCATGGGGTCACAGAGTCCAATATGACTGAGCAACTGAACTGAACTGAGATTTCCTTACTAGTTTTGGCTATGGAAACTATGCTGATCTCTTAAAAAACAAGGGGATAGACAGCTACTCTAACTGGTCAGGGAGGAGAAGGAGGTTATGTTAATCTCTCGGTAGCTGAAATGCGTGGTTTGGCTGGTTGCCATCTTCAGGACTACTACTGACCTCTGATCGGTCTTCCCACCCCTGGAAACCTTGGGCTGCACACCAGCATTGGTCACTAGCATGTCTACCCTTGAGATCCAAACTCCAAAGCTTCTGAAATGTTCATTCTTCCTTCCCATGGACTTACGAGAACTAGTTGGACAAGCTGTATTCATTCTGCTTGTAATTAGCTTATTAAATGCAGCATCATTTGCTCTGAATGAGCCCCTGAGATTCTGCATTGATGACTGTCTTGTAGTCAACGGCAGGGAACACAGCCCAGGCTGTATCCATTTCGGTGTTCACTGATGGGACTCTAGGAACTGGGAGTGAGCGTTAAAGACCCAGGTCTCCTTCATAAAGGAAAAGTGAGCGTATCACTGACTATTCTGAGTCAAGTACTCTGCAGAATGAGAACAGCAGCGGCACGTGGCTTTGCCTGGTGCGTGGAGTCCTGGCTCTATCGCACCCAGAGCGGGACGGCACCGCGGCTCCCTCTCCTGCACCAGCGGAGCCCGCGCTGGGCTCGCTGGCCGGGTTCCTGCTTTGGCCGGCTCGTCCCACAAAGGGCCCCTTTCGCAGAGAAAGTGAGTGTTTTCTTCCTTCTGCGTAGAGGTCTGAATTTATAAATACCAGAACCACAACTCTCCATTTTGTCATGTAAACTTCAGAGCAAATGACAGGGTCTGTTAATACAGGATGTTAGACCCTAGCTACACCTGCTTTCTGCTTCACAAGATGTGTTTCCATTTCAAATTCTTATGGATTGTACCTTTGGTGAGTCCTTGTTTTACGTCAATTTATTTATCTCTTTTCTTTCCCTTGTCATTTCCTACTGCTTTGATCATTGAAAATGAGATAGGAGTTGCACAATAATGGGAATGTACTTGGTTTCACCAAACTGTACAATTAAGTGTGATTGAAATAGTATGTTTTATATTATATGACTTTTACCACAATAAAAAGCATTAAAAATATATAGATCAACAACAAAAAAGAAAAGTAGATAGGAATACTTCTGTACAGATTAATTCCATACAGATTTAATCCAAAACCTAGACCCCAAGACAACTCCTATACATTCAGTTCGGTCGCTCAGTCATGTCTGACTCTTTGCATTATAGATCCATATCAATAGCTCTATCTGTATCCATGCTCAGTGTATCTGTATGTCTAGATCTCTGTGCTTAGTTGCTCAGTCATGTCTGACTCTTTGCAACCTCATGAACTGTAGCCCACCAGGCTCCTCTGTCCATGGGATTCTCCAGGTGAGGATGCTGGAGTGGGTAGCCATTCCCTTCTCTAGGGACCTTCCCAACCCAGAGATCAAACCCAGGTCTCCCACATTGCAGGCAGATTCTTTACCATCTGAGCCATCAGGGAAGCCCATCTAGATCTCTATCTGTATTCATAAATTTATCTTTGTTTTAGTAGTGTAAAGTTGACACAGAGGACTTGATAAATTTTGTGAACTCTTTTATTAAATTCCCATGTATGCAAAGATTTTATTATTTTTATTGTTTTAGTATTTCATGAGATTCAATATCATTTTACTATATATTCTCATAAAATTATTTCTGTCTTAGATAATGGCTTAAATCTTCATCTTTGAGTTAGATTTTTGTTTGCTTGTTTTTTTGCTTTCAATTTCAATTATCACCAGCTTGTGTCTGTGTGCATTCCCCATTCCTGGTTAACCACAACGTGATCCCCAAAACTAACTGAAGAAAAGGCTCCTGTTTCAGGAAGGGAGGAATCTGGGTGGCTTGTGAACTCCAGCAACAAGAAGGGAGGAAACAAGCTGGACTTGCTCAGCCAGGCGGTGTGCTGGCGTCAGGGCGTATCACCCCTCCCCTCACTGACACGAAGCTCATGCCCTTAGGTGCCCTCTGCCTGCACATCCACAGTTCTATTCACACTGCTGCCCCATGCCACAAGGCTTCCAGATTGCCCCGCAGCCTGCATTTTAATTCACATCACTTACCTCACTGATGACCTCAGCAATGATGCAAGTACTGTTTTCAAAGAACTCACCACCTCTTTGCATGGTGGGAAGACTGAATGAAGTATAAAAACAAATATGCAAGTTGGAACATGGTGAATCCATAGGCACCACCTAGTCTATGAGAATCCAATGGATGACAATGCTTCCAGCTTGAAACCTGAATGAAGGAGGTGGAGACAGTGCCAGGTCCTCAAGGAAAACTGTGAATGAATCACTCGAAGACGGGAGATGATGGGGAAGATAGCTGAAGCAGACAGGTAACCTCAGAGTATCCAAATTATACACAAAGAAGTGAGTAAAAGCCTGATGTATCAAAAAATTGCAAAGAAGTTATGGCGGCTGTAATGCAAAGTGAATGTGATGAGCCAACAGTCAAAGATATGAGGGTGGAGAGGAGCTGGACTGGTCATGTGTGGTCTTGGCCATGAGTGTGTGCTTGACTCCTGTAGGACATTTGGAGAGTGAGCTGGTGTGTTCTCGCCTGCATAGATTCTCCTGGCTGTATGTGGGCTGTTTCAGGAATCCCCAAGTTAATCATGGTTTAAACTGGGATGGTGCCAGGGGAAGAAAGAACAAGGCAGACAGGTTAAAAATTCAGGAAGTAACACCTGGAGGACTGACTTACTAATTGTCTCCAGGTAATGGAAGTTAACGGCAGTTTTCAAGTATGAGAGAACAGGTTGGTTGCAGATTCCAACCAAGAAGAGTGGAGCAGAGAAGAAGACCAACGGAGGGGAAAACCAGCTCATACAAGGGAAAGCAGGTTCAGGTTGAATTCTTTGAGCTTGAAGTAGTTGAAAAATCCAGATGACAGTGACAACCCAGGAAACAGGAGGGGGAGCCTGATGCTTGGAGGAGGGTCCCAGCTGACTCTGTCGGCAATCACCTAAATGGAGACAACAGACCCTGAGAGACAGACCCCAAAGAAGAACATCCAGTAGGAGTGGGTCAAGGGACAGGAAAGCTCATGAGTGGAGAACCAGGGAACCATGGCAGACTCAAGGTCAAGAAAATGGAATTACAAGGAAAGGTTACTAATATCATCAAACCACAGACATCGTGGGAGATGATATTTCAGAGTAAGTGTTGGGGTTGAGGATAATTGGCCACCATGGTGAGAATAACCTTAGTCACATGGTGGAACTGAAAGTCAGTTACAGGATGTTGAGAAGTGAATGAGCAGCCTGGGGAGCTGGTGAGGGCTCAGCCTTGGAGAAGGTGGGATGGAAAAGGAGGACAGAGGTTGGCAGGCAGAGTACCAGTCATGGGGTGGTTTTCCTTGGGGAGAGATCAGAACATACAGGCTGAAATTAAGGACCCAGGGGAAGGCACCATGGGCATTCTAGAGAGTTCTCATTTAGGGCCCAGGTTTGGAAAAGATGGGATAAAGGACACAGGAGAAGGGTCAGCCTTGCAGTGAGAGTGATACCAGGAGGGGGTATTTTAGATGAGGGTGTCTTTGTGGGTGGGAGTCTGAATGCATGGTTGCCTAATGCCTTCACTTCCCCCAATTCAATAAGCGGCAAATAATTTTCTAAAACTGAGTGATGGGTGGGTAGCATATGGGCTTCTGGAGAATTTTGGATTAGTCCTGAGAGAAACTGAGCAAGCTTGCCAAGCAAGGAATCCTGAAAGAATTAGCCTAAAATTGAAAGCTTGTGGACATGGGTGAGCCAGTCACAGTTGGTGCAAATTGCCTGTGGCTCCAGACAACGTCCAGCAGAAGGCTATTCCATTGTGGGGACAGATTTGAGTCCCTCTAGAGGACGTCTTCCCTGGTGGACTTCCTGGTGGCTCAGACGGTAAAGCGTCTGTCTACGATGCAGGAGACCCGTGTTTGATCCCTGGGTTGGGAAGATCCCTTGGAGAAGAAATGGCAATCCACTCCAGTACTATTGCCTGGAAAATCCCATGGACAGAGGAGCTGTCCTCTGGTAGGCTACAGTCCATGGGGTCGCAAAGAGTTGGACACAACTGAGTGACTTCACCTTCACATTCATGTTCAGAGGAGGTCACGCCCTATTTTCCCATGTGAAGAAAAACTATGCCTGCGAATAGGGATTTTGAAGACACCATTGAGGTGGTGACCAGTTAACCTGAAAATGGGAGATTTTCCTGGATTATGTGGATGGGCTGAATGGAGCCACACAAACTCATAAAGTCAAGACAGAAAATAAAGTCCGAGCATTTTGAAGTAGAAGGCAGATTTGACACTGATTTCTAGGTGGTGGAGACCACAGACCAAAGAATGCAGGAATCTCTAGAAGCTATAGATGAGTCCAGTGGACCTGAGTCCACATCCACCTAGACACAAACACTGCCCACAGCCTGAGCCCGGGAACAGGTTCTTCTCTAGAAACCCCAGGCTCCTGGCCAACACTGTGGCTCTGTGTCCATGAGACCCTGAGCAGAGACTCTGCCTGTCCACCCTGGACTGTGGACACATAGAAACTATAGGATTGTCAAGAAGAGATGTGGTTCTGCATGACTCCGCTTGTGCTGACTTGTTATAGCAGCAACAGACAACTAACACCTGCCTTTTGTGGAAATTTGGGACTATTATGTATGGTGGAGTTTTTAGGGGCAGGTCCAGTAGCATCCAGATGTTGCAAAGAGTCGGACATGACTGAATGACTTTCGCTTTCCCATATTGGGCTTTCCTTGGGGATCAGCTGGTAAAGAATCTACCTGCAATGTGGGAGACCTGGGTTTGATCCTTGGGTTGGGAAGATCCCCTGGAGAAGGGAAAGGCTACCCATTCCAGTATTCTGGCCTGGAGAATTCCATGAACTATACAGTCCATGGGGTCGCAAAAAGTTAGACACAACTGAGCAACTTTCACTTTCTTTTCCCAGCAGATAAGCAGGTTCAGATAAACTGAAAGTGCAGCTGAGTGAGGTAAGGATACCCAGACTGTTGTCCGAATTGTGTAGCAAAGAAAGATAAGGTCATCTGGGAAGGTGGAGGACCTGGACATCCCAGGGCAGCTGGCACCTGTTTTAGTGGAATTCAGGTCATCTTTCTGGTTTAATTAGCCCACTCTCCTAAGCCAACTGACACCTGAAGATCTTCACTGACTCCATTTCACCAAATCCTGTTTTTATTATTTATTCAAATACTGAAGGTTTTACAACATTTGCTTTTAAACTATCTCAGAGACAGTATCAGAGACAGGATGAGAGGCAACCGACTTAAGTACTCTTGCCTGGAAAATCCCATGGATGGAGGAGCCTGGTGGGCTGCAGTCCATGGGGTCGCAAAGAGTCAGACACGACTGAGCGACTTCACTTTGACTTTTCACTTTCACGCATTGGAGAAGGAAATGGCAACCCACTCCAGTGTTCTTGCCTGGAGAGTCCCAGGGATGGAGGAGCCTGGTGGGCTGCCGTCTCTGGGGTCGCACAGAGTTGGACTCGACTGAAGCGACTTAGCAGCAGCAGCAGCAGCAGGGACAGTATACTTACCATTTCCTGTGTTGACCTCCCCCCGGCCAAGGCATCTGTGGCAGATAGAACTTGTTTCTGATTCTTTACTCCTCTCTAATGCACTGTGGGTTGACATGATTGCCTTGGTCCCATGACAGCAGAATGCATTTCAGGCTCGGCCATGTGACTGGATTTGGCCCTTGGGATTGGTGGGTTTCTGGAGAAGGGAATGGCAACCCACTCCAGTATTCTTGTCTGGACAATCGCATGGTCAGAGGAGCCTGGCAGGCTATAGTCCAGAGGGTCACAGAGTCGGACATGACTGAGACTAACACACACACTCATTGGTGGATTTAACTGCACAGGTGGAAGCTTGAAATGTGTCTCCACGGTTGGCTGCCTTCTCGAACTTCTGCATTTGCAATGAGAAGGAAATCCTTGAGCTGCCACAGCCAACCCCTCTAAACACGGAGTCCAGGGTCAGACTTGTGAAGAGAGCCACCCCAACTAACTGTTGGATGAGTGAACAAGAAATAATTCTTGCAAGTGCATGCTGCTGAAATTTGCTTGCTTCCTAGCAAAGCGTTCTAATCTACTGAAAACACTTTAAGTACCTTCCTTCACGTTTAGTCTTGCTTGTGACATCCTCACCCTCCTGTGTGGTCTGAATGTTTGTGCCCCCAAACTCACGTGCTGAAATCCCAGTCCCAGCGGAATGGTACTGGAGCTTGTGCCTCTGGCGGGTGCTCAGGTCACAAGGGAGAAACCCCTGTGAATGGAATCAGTGCTCTTATAAAGGAGCCTTGGAGCAAAAAGGGGCTCATCCATGAGCCAGGAAGCAGGTTCCCACCAATGAGAGCACCTTGATCTTAGAGTTCCCAGCCTCCACAACCGTGGGGCTGTCGATGAGCAATCCAGGTTACAGCAGTTTGTTTTAGCAGCCCCAATGGACTGACGCCTCTTCTGTGCACAGGAGACTTTTCAGCTAGAAAAATCTTACCATCCTTCATGTACAGATCACACCTCTTATCACCCTCCTGAAAGCCATTTTATCACCAGAAGCCAGAGAAAATACTTTTGACTGCATATGTTGTTTCTCCAATAAAATTAATCCTTATGCATTATCTCATTTGACCATGAGACCGATTCTATGTGGATAAGCGGATAGATAACATTAGCTCCACTTTGTAAATAATGAGAAAATTAGCGCTCACAGAAGTTGAGTCACTAAATCTTATTGGCGCAACCAACGAGGGGCACAGAGAGAGAGTTCAGTCCAGAACCGGAGCCTTCGTTCTGCGCTCTCGCACACGTTTTGGAGTCTGAGCCAAATCTCGAATTCCTGAAAGGCTTGGTCTAAACAAGCTGATTTCTCCTCATGTTCAGCATGGGGCTCTGCCCGGAACAGCTGTGGATTAGGTGTTCATTTACTGAAATAACATGAAAGAAAGTGAATTTAATTAGATGCAAATAGCTCTACAGAGGATTTTTATCACCTCTACCCAACGTGGGTCTAAGACTGGGTTACCTGACCCCTACCTGTGCAGACTGGACCTTGATTCTCTCCTTCCTGATGGAACTGCTCCCAACCTTTCCCCCCAAAAGGTTTGCTTTGGATTTTCACAAAGTTGTGTTATTCCCAACAGTGAAGGGCCTGAGGTTTGGTGACTTCTGTCGACCTGCTTCCACACTATGAACTACACAGATTCATTGTAATCAGTGCGGTGTCGTGAATTCCTATCTGAATGACACATACTCAGTGATCACCCAGTGACTATTACCTATTGGCTGATAGACTGACCAGCTGAATGACTGACTGACTGACTCCTGAATTCCGGGGCCACAAGGACCTTTCCCTGTGACTGGTGGAGCAATGATAGAAAAGAAACTGAGAGACACCTGAGCCAGCACTAAACGTTGGTGCTCCTTGAGCACAAATGCTCATTGATGTTGTGCCTATTCATGCCACTAAAGTGTTTTATTTTGTCCTTAATTTTTTAAAATTTATTACTTTATTAAAATATAGTTCATATACTGTAAAATCCACTCATTTGAAGTGTACAGTTCAGTGATAGTATATTCAGAGTTTTTCAATCATTTGCTTTGCTAAGTCACTTCAGTCGTGTCCGACTCTGTGAGACCCCCATAGACGGCAGCCCATCAGGCTCCCCCGTCCCTGGGATTTTCCAGGCAAGAACACTGGAGTGGGTTCCATTTCCTTCTCCAATGCAGGAAAGTGAAAAGTGAAAGTGAAGTCGCTCAGTCGTGTCTGACTCTTAGCGACCCCATGGACTGCAGCCCACCAGGCTCCCCCGTCCCTGGGATTTTCCAGGCGAGAGCACTGGAGTGGGCGCCATTTCTAATTCCAAAACATTGTCATCACTACTCCCCCCCCCGCCATAAGAAACCACTTTATCTGTGAATTGTTAGTCTCTGTTCTCACCTCCTTGTTGTCCCAGGCAACCATTATTCTACCTCTGTCTTTAGGATTTGCCTATTTTGGACACTACATGAGAGTGGAACCATACTACATGTGACTTTTGTCCAGTTTTTCTCAATCAGTATAATGTTTTCAAAGTTCATCACATTGTAACATGTGTCAATATTTCATTCCTTTTTATTACTGAAAACACATCCCATTGTATGGAGAAGCCACATTCTCTTTATCCATCCATTAATGGGTGGACATTTGGGTTTCTACTTTGAGGCCCCTATAAATAATGCTACTGTGAATATCTGTGTACAAGATTTGTGTAAATGTATGTCTTCATTTCTCTTCGGTAGATACGTAGGAGTGGGATTGCTGGGTCACGTGTTAACTCTGTTTAATATTTTGAGAAACTGCCAAACTGCTTTTCAAAGTAGCTGCACTTTTCCAAAATTCTACATTCCCTTCAGCAATGTATGAGGGTCCTCAGTCACTTTTTTCTTCAGTTTTGCTGACTTCTTTTGGCAATCAAATGTTTTCATTGTTGAGTATTCAGCTGATAAATGATTGGATTTGTTCATTTATCCTAAGAGCGTGGGGTAAATGCATGAACAACAGTGAGGGAACCTTCAGAACCCACCTGTCTGCCTGGCGGTTCTGTTCCGATGCGGAATGCAGTTATCTTAGGCTTGTGAAATGATTCATATGACAGGTGGGATATGGAGTCTGATTGCAAGAAGACTTATTTAGTGGTTTCTTTTCCTGAAAAAAAATCCAAGAGTGAGAGTCATTCTTGTGGGTCTTTTGAGGTTCTAGATGCTACATTTGAAACCTGGTGAAACTGCCCTTGTTAATTACAGAATCGCTTCCCTAAGAACACAGAGGGAGTGACACGGCATAGACCTCACACCTGTCACCTTCATTACATCACTGGCATCAGAAAGATAGAAAAGGACAGTGGGACCAAGCTGCAGGGTGTGAAAAGCAAACCTCCCAGGGGTTCCACAAGAGGACCCCTTGTTGGCAAATATCTTAGTATAAATATGATTTAAAAGACCATCAGCTATAAATCACATTTTAAGGTAATCTCCCCCCTACATTCTTAACTTTCAGGGTTTCAGGTTCAAGAGGAAGTGAATACATTTTACACTGCAGGAGAAATTTGACAGTGGTATCAAATTTATATGAGTTCAGAGGGATGAAATTTAGCCATTGATTGTTAAAAATAAAAGAGAGAGAGATGTGTATAATAGAGGCTTTTTTTTTTAAACTGAAAAGAAGTCATCTCAAGGAATAAAAGAGGCAGACACGCAAACGTCCTTGAGATGGGTCTATAGGACCTGATAGGTTACTCCATTGGATTCATGAAATCCAAACTGGTAAGAAACCTAAACGGGTGGTCATCCAGTTCAATTTCCCCTGGAAACATTCTTAAGGGTGTAACAACATTTGAAAAGCACATCAGGATCCATCAGGATCAAAGGTTTTCGTCAATGGGAAACGTTAGAATCGCTCTCCATGTATCTGTTAGCAACACGGCTCCCGCCTTCCATCTTCTCGTTCCTACTGACTGTCTTGCCTTTTCCCCCACCTGTTTCCCTCTTTAACTCATCTTTCCATGCCGTGCTTCCTGGGATGCCATTTAACTGAACTGATGCTGGTAAACAGCATTGAATTCCTTCACATTGGCAAGGATTTTCTTGCAAAAGAGTTCTTCCTGAAATGGCTGGCCCTGTTTCTCACTTAATAGAATGAATTTGCTTCTTCTGTTTTCCTTGTGGGCACCCAGAATGCAAAAGGGAACAAGTTTTGCTGTATTCGCCTGCCACCGGAGGCATTCTTTCCTCTTCCTCGTGGATGGCCCACAGCACTTTTGGTGCCATTAAAGAGAGAACCGCAGCTCACAAAGGAGCAGGATGCTTTTCAGGAGCATGGAGAAGGACCTTGCTCATCGCTCTCTTCAGCCCAGCACTGCCCTGGCAGGTCCTTCTCCCCTTGGAGGAGACAGGAAGGTAACATTTGATATAATACTTTCTTAAAAATCCTGAGTGAAGAAAGGAGTCTTGAGAGAAAGTTCCCAGATATGGATTACCTATAAAAAGAATAAAAGGGATGAACATGGAAGATTTTTCATCACTGTAAACAAATAATTTGTGATCGCTCTGCACTCGAACCACAAATAAGACCAGGAATTAGAAGTGCCCCTAGCTGGCTGGTATATACATATATCATTGGTCTGGGGTAATGAAGATTACCTGATAAAGATCACAATATGACAGGTTTCCTTTTGCATTGCCCGCTGAACAGCCAGAAACGGTTTTCTGCGGCCGGCCAGCTATTGATCCAGCTCTTTCTTGTCAGTGATGCAGTTAATGGGAATTCCACAGGCAAATAAAAGCTACATTTTGTCTTCATTTTCATCTGAAATATGAGCTGGTCCTTTGTACTCTAGACAGTCATTTATTACTCATTTTCCTTTATTGATGTTTATGAGCTGAAGCATAAAATGATTCTCAAATGTAGTTTAATTGAGGCGGCAGTTGACACGGTAACCGTGATTACCGATGCGCCGTCGGAGGCATGAAGTCCATGAATCAAGGTTTGCTTTTCATTGGTCTTGGAGGCAGCGCAGGGGCGAGAATATCCTTAAAAAGCAACTGGGCTGGAGCTGCAGAAATATGTCGATTTATCTTCATAGGTGGTTGGGGGGGAGAAGCCAGCGCCCCATCCTTAGCAGCAGCCCCCGAGGTTTTCTCGTACTTGACATTCAAGGGCTGGCTGGCTTTCCTAGCAGAGGGGAAACTTCTCCTAAACCATTTTATCATTTTAAAAAGTGTTTGAGCAGATCCTTCTTTTGAAAATATTGAAGCTCAATGATTAGCTCTCCGAAGTGTCGGTGGAGGGGGCGGCGGGACAGGCCATCTACAGCCACACACCGCACCGGGCAGCCCAGTTAGTCAATTCATTCGTAAAATGGGAAGAACAATCAATACCGCGGAGAAGTATTTTTTTATATGCAGTTATTAACTCATAAGCTACAGTATATCTCATCTCATTTCGACAACAGCTGAGGTCTCCATCTCCCCCTGGAGACCCCTGCAGGTCCCATTATGAGAATCATAAATAATATGTGCTAATGAGATATGAATTGATTATGTTGGAAAAGCTGACATTTTCATCCATCATTCTAAATGATGTTTAACAATGGATTACCAGCCAGTAATTCCTCTGATATGAGATTAAATAAAATAGCCGGCTGTTTCAGCAGACTAGCTCAAGGAGATGGCAATAAATCTGCTCAATTACTGTATTACCAATCCGTTTTTCACTGCTAAGGATATTATTATTTCATTTAGACTTGTTCATGCATCATAGATTATTTTATTTCAGGCAGTCAATGGCAGGAACCGCAGCGTACTCTCCACCGAGCAGTGGAGCGGTGGTCTTGGCCGAGCGCAGTAACTGCCCCTCTGTGTGCCCCAAATGCCCCCCAGGAGAGGCTGCCCTGCCGCCCCCCGGGGCAGAGCCTCCGCATGCAAGCCGCATTTCAGAGAGACGCATTTTGCTTTCAACCTAATTTTCTTTACTTATCTGAAAAGTCCCAACCAAAGGATACCGCCTCAGAAACCGATCGATCGAAACGAGATTATTAGATCCTCTAAGATGATTTGGTCTTCATCTCAGTCCTGTAGTAGATTGAGAATTAGATCACAGAGACCATTCTTTGGCCTCGCAAATTAGATTCCCAGCCCCTGCAATACAAAGGTGGCCTTTCCCCCTCATGCCAAACACACAGACGACTTATACACTTTATTGATGTGAAAATGGGATCGGTGGGAAGAATCCCATGGCACCCCTGGCATCGCTTGTCATCTCGACGAATCTGAATAAAGTTTGGAGCCTGAGCCCCACGACTGTCTGTATAGAAAAATAACAGTGGGATGGGTGGCCTTGTGAACCCTTGGCTTCCTTCTCATAATCACCTATGTGTCAGTCAACTTGAAGAGAAGATAGGCAGGGGCTTGAGGCCCAAGCCCTGTGCCTGGCAGTTCACATGGAAGAGGGAGGCCAAGGGTGTCCGCACAGGCTCCATGGACACCTCCATGCACACCCCGGGCCCCGCCCACCCGCCCGGCTCCGTGCCTTCCCTGGCCCCGCAGATGGCCAGCAGCAGACGGCCCTGCGTGGCCCGTGGCTCTTCCCGTGAGCGCAGACATGCAGGTGCTCACACCTCTTGCCTCCAGGAATCTTGGGTGACATAGAGGCATGAGGTGGACCACCAAGGCACATGCAGCCAGCCCAGAAAAGCCAGGGAATTTATGGCACAGGTGACAAAGCTCTGAAGGCAGTGGGTCAGATTCTTCTCTCTTCTTACCCCTTCTGAAGAGGACACACCTCCTCCATCTCTCCAGGAGATGGCTGAGCAAATCAGCGTAAGTAGTGACCGCACCCAGCATGGAGCAGCTGGATGAAGAGCTCTTCCGTCACCTTTCCTCTTTCCTGGTCTTATTGCCACCATCCCTTCCTCCTGTCCCCCAGGACTGCAGCCCTGAAGAAGTTGCAGAGGAGGCCTTTGATGTGGTTTCTGGGGAACCCAGACAAAAACAATGTGTGACATAGGAAAGCAGAACCCAGGGCACTCAGCTCTGACCCTCATCCAGCAGGGATGGAGAACCTGTTGGTGGTGCTAAGCACCTTCCATAACAGTGCTGTAGGGCCATTTCTAAGGGTGCTCCCATGCAAGTCAGGATAAAACACCAGAAGGTGAGGTGCTTGGCCATGTGGTAGCTGTGGTTCTTGCATAGGACGGATCACTGATAATTCCTGGATCAAGGACTGTGGAATGGATGGCCTTTGAATGTCTCAGCAAATGGAAATGAGAGGCTCAAAGGAGCCCAATGACACTCAGACTCTATGGAAGCCAGAGGCTTCCATGGTGGTGCTCCAGAAAGCTCATCTCCAGCCTAGAGCTATCTCCCTTTCCCACGGACTCCAGGGTGGCCTCACCTGTGAAGGTGTCTCACAGAAGACCTTGTTCTCCTCCAGCTCTGCCAATTTGCTCAGCCACAGCCTCCAGAGCCACAGGAAGGAGGTCGTAACTCAACACTGTCTGTGTGAGGAAGCCCTGCCCCAGCTCCAGGAGGAAGAGCTCAGGTGCTGAAGGACTGAGCCTACAAACCAGGTGCTCCCACGTGGTACCAAGTTGGTCCTGGCACTGGCTCAGGCTTCCTAAGAGAATGGTAATCTGTTTGGTTCCTATCAGTGCTTATGTGACTGTAGAATATGGTCCTACTTGGTCCTATCCAAATGTAACAACATGGTGTCAGTAAGTGCAAAAAAAAAGAGAAAGAGAGAGAAATCATATGTAATTGAATAGCTGTCTTTAGAGATAAGAAATTTCTTAGTCTTATTCTATAAAGTTCATAAAAAGAGAGAAATGGACACTAATTCTGTTCATCAGATAGGCTTTAGGATCAGAGAGCACTAACTTTTCTTCCCTGGTAGCTCAGTTGGTAAAGAATCTGCCTGCAATGCAGGAGACCTGGCTTCGATCCCTGGGTTGGGAAGATCCCCTGGAGAAGGGAAATGCTACCCACTCCACTATTCTGGCCTGGAGAATTCCATGGACTGTATAGTCCATGGGGTTGCAAAGAGCTGGACACAACTGAGCAACTTTGACTATCTTCCCACAGGTACCAAATTATGGCACGGGTGGAATTGGATGTTTTAGTTTTAATTTATGTTGAGCAACAATGAGTCATCTCTAGTATCAATAACAACAAGAATTGCATTACCATTATATAACTGTTATTAAAATAATCAGGAATTCCAATAAACATAACCCTATGAACATGAATCAGCCTGAGAGACACATTGGTGAATGAAATGCATAGAATGTAGCTTGTGTCAGGAGGATGCAAAAGAGCCTTTGTCCTAGAGGAAAATCTTGCAATCAAGTCCCAAGGTATTTCTTGAAGTCTATAAAAAATAGATAATCATAGTTTCTAATCTTCTGGTATAATATAAAGAGAGAACTGGTACAATCTAGGGACCTCATCTTCCTTCTAGAGTCTAATGTACTAGAGAATAAGTGATAAGACATGATTACTAATAGAAAATTCTACTCGAAGGCAGTCTATTAGCTCTGGCAAGTGGATTCATTGTAGGCAATGAAGAGAAAGGAGAGGAAAACTTTGTAGCTGTTGTCTAGTGAAAGGAACGTGGAAAAGAGATTTTTACCAAAATTGGGTACCTGACTCCAGAGCATCCTGAGTTTGCACTGTTGTCGTGAGCTAATGGGTGGCAGTCCTTAGCTCCACAATCTTCATCAGTGTTGCTGTTGATGATGACCATGAGCTAAGTGCCATCTTTGTAACAAGGAGCAAGAAAATCTAACATGCTGTAAGCTACTAATTCAAGGATGTGTTTCACCTGAGTCAGTGAAGAAAAGACCATGATTTTCATATCAGCTTTTCCCCCAGAGATATCTGTATTAATTAAAGACCAAATGGTCACCTTCATAAATGAATAAATGGTGGTTTATTTCTATTTAAGCCCACAAAACCCCACACACAATATACGTTTCTAAAAAATATACTGGACAATGTTGAGACAAAAATGAGATAAACTTTATGGTAAAACTTATCATTTGTACAAATCCAGATGTTCAATATAAATCCAATTGTATCATTTTATATTGCCATAGTACTTGAAGAGATCCAATCTTTCAAATGATGGAATAATATGGTAATAATCACAATTAAATCAATGGAAAACTTTACTGAATTTTACACTATAAAGTAGTCACTGTTACTACCCTGATTTTAAAGATGGAAGCCCCTGAGGATAAGAGAACTTCAGTAATTTAAGATCACACAGGCATTAGGTAGTGGAGATAAAGTTGAAATTCATGTGTTTCTGGTTCAAAAGTCTGCTGTTAACAAGTAGTGTTTATAAGCTATTAGGTTTGGGAAATCTCTGTTTCCACTCAGTCTTAGTCTCTGACTTTATCTTAATTCACCCCAAAATCAAATAGTTCAAATCAAAGCAAACCACAGAGAGTTCATTTACATCTGTGTGCAAATTGATTGTAGAAATCAATGCAGCCAAAGGGATTGAACACTTACAGTATATCAGTTACTCTCCTAGGTGCAAAAGGGAAGGAACAGTGAGGCGAGGTGCCCAGTCCTGAGAAGGTCAGACGGGAGGAGGACACTTCTGGGAAGGGACCATCATGGCAGGATTCCAGGGAGCTGAGGGCTAGAGGATCACAACTGCCATCCCATCCTGTGATGGGCGCTGTCTTTCTTGCCTCAGGTCTCTGGGACCAGCAAGGTGCAGGGGGAGAGAGCGGTGAGGAGGAATGTTGTAGATAAAAGGGAAATGACGTGCATTCCAGAAACTGAAAGTGTTTGTATGTACAGCAAACACAGGGGTCAGCATCACTCCTTTTGCACTGTTTAGGTGATCCTTGTGGACCCAACAAAGGTCCGTCTAGTCAAGGCTATGGTTTTTCCAGTGGTCATGTATGGATGTGAGAGTTGGACTGTGAAGAAAGCTGAGTGCCAAAGAATTGATGCTTTTGAACTGTGGTGTTGGAGAAGACTCTTGAGAGTCCCTTGGACTGCAAGGAGATCCAACCAGTCCATCGTAAAGGAGATCAGCACTGGGATTTCTTTGGAAGGAATGATGCTGAAGCTGAAACTCCAGTACTTTGGCCACCTCATGCGAAGAGTTGACTCATTGGAAAAGACTCCGATGCTGGGAGGGAGTGGGGGCAGGAGGAGAAGGGGACGACAGAGGATGAGATGGCTGGATGGCATCACTGACTCAATGGACGTGAGTCTGAGTGAACTCCGGGAGTTGGTGATGGACAGGGAGGCCTGGCGTGCTGCGATTCATGGGATCACAAAGAGTCAGACACAATTGAGTGACTGAACTGAACTGTGGAGTAGAGAGAAAATAAATATTAAATATACTTTCTGGATTTTATAGTCTGTTTTGAGTTACTCCTGTATGAAATATAGATTTAGATCAAGGTTCATATTTTTGCCTATGGCCATCAAATTGCTCCAACACCATGTATTTAAAGGCTGTCCTCTCTCCTTCAAATCACTTTTTGATCTTTGACAAGAATCAGTTGGGCATGTTTGCATCATATATGTACAATTTTTCTATCAAGAAGATACTGCCTTACAAGGTGAGTTGGAAAACCTCCTTCCATTCTGTTTTTGGTAGATTGGATAAAATTGCTATTAATTCTTTATTCAGTAAAGATCTCCAGTGTAACCATATGGACATGGAGTTTCTTTTCAAAAGGCTTTCAATTACATTTAAGAAGGGCTTCCCTGGTGGCTCAGATGGTAAAGAATCTGTCTGCAGTGAAAGAGACCTGAGTTCAACCCCTGGGTCAGGAATTCCCTCGAGTACGAAATGGCAACCCTCTTCAGTATTCTTGCCTGGAGAATCCCATGGACAGAGGAGCTTGGTGGGCTACAGTCCCTGGGGTGGCAAAGAGCTGGACACGACTGAGCAACTGATGCTTGCTTGGTTATAGGTCTCTTCTGGTTCACAGTTCTTTCTGAGTGGGGTTTGGTGATCTATAGTTGAGGAAGAATTGATCATCTTCTTCTATGCTGTTGAATTTATGAGCATAAGGTTGTTCATAGTAATCCTGTGATAGCCTTTTATTGTTGGCAGGATCTGTGGTGATTATCTTTTACTTCATTCCGATATCAATAATTTGTATCTTTTCTCTTTTTATTTTTGTCAGCCTTCCTAAAGATTGATTTCACTGATATTTTATTTTTATAAGGAGCCAGCTTTTTGTTTTAATTGATTCTCTATTACTTCTGTTTTTAATTTTATTAATTTTTTAAAATCTTTCTCATATTCTGTGATGCTCTGTGATTCCACACTTTGCCATCTCTACTACACTATTTAGACCATTTACTGAGCTTCAGTTTTGATCAATGTATTTTTCAATTCCATAATTTCTTTATGGGTCCTCTTTCAAATTATATTTATTAATATTTGCCATAATTTTTTTTACTTTTTAATTTGATTGAAGATAGTTGTAATTATGTGTGTAACAATTTTACAATGACTGTTTAAATTATTGTTGGATGATGCCAGCATATGACTCACCTCAATGTTGGGCTCCTTTGATTTTCTTGTCCCATTTGAGTTGCATTTTTCCTGTTTGTTTGTATCACTAGTCATTTTTCAATATGCTAAATATTTTAGATATATTAGCAGACTTCTGATTCTATTTAAGTCTTCCATCTTACAGTACTCTATTTGGGCCCTGGATTATTTCTGTGATCTGCAGTTCCAATGGGAGTTTAGGATTATTTTCAGAGCCCTTTCAGTGTTATTCGGGTCAGCTTCATTCTCCTGGTGACTCTGAAGCTCCAGAAACCCTGCCAGTGCAGCCTGGCTGCTGGTTCCAATGGGTCTGAGAGCACACCAGCCCTGGGTGGCTCTCTGTCCCTGGGTGGAGGACCAGGAACTCCTGGGCCAGTTCCAGCAGATGAAGCCCCTGTCGCCCGGGGCTGGAGGCTGGGTCTCCCCTGGACTCTGCCGACGCTGGGTCTGGGGGTTTGGGCAGCTCTGGGTCCCAGGCTGGGCTCCGCTAACTCTGCTGCTGACCCCGTGTGACAGAGGGGCGGGGTGGAGGAGGCTTGCCATGTCACCGCTGCCCGGCTGGGCATCAGACTTCTGCAGGGCTGACCCTTCCCCAACCCTGGGCTAGAGAAAGCAGGCCTTTCCTGGTTTTGCTGTCTGCTGATTTTCTGTATCAGTTCGTGGCTCTCAGTTGGAGGCCTTTCCAACACACTCCAGAAAACAGCAACATCCAGGAATGTTCCTTCTCTGTCCATCCTCAACTCTTGAGGCCTCTGCCAGTCTATCTTCTCCCTCCTTGCAGGGTTTTCTGATGATTTATTCCAAAGGGACTCATAGTATTTAGAGGAGGGTGAGTCTGTGCCCTCTTGTCTCAGACAAGAGATGGTTCTCACCTTAAAAGTTCGGAACGCTCTTCCTTCATCCTGAGATTCTGTTCTATTTTGTGTTTTGTATCAGACGTTAACAAGCCTTTAGCACCCTGTAAAGGGCCCAGCTTCAGAGAGGAGGGGGAGCTCAGAATGCTCGAGCTCTCTGTCCTCTGCTGGAGTGTGCAAGGTGGGCGAACCCAAGGCAAGGACAGCAGCCTGGCTTCACTGGCTGGTCCATGTCCAAGCCAACTAGAGAAGCCAAAATTGCAGCATGGAGACCCCGGAGCAGAGGCTAGGGCTTGGGGGAGTTGAATGTCCACCAGAGCTTGCACACTCTCCTCTGACACAGAGGTGCAGTTCTCTTTCATAGGAAACTTAACAATCTTTTCATATTATGTTAGTTAAAAGTAACTGCCTTTTAGAGTCCCAAAGGCAACCGATTAAAAAATAATGATATGAAGTAATAAAGTGGAAACCACCATGAAATTGTCACGGCTGGATACCAAAAATCAACATGTACCACTGAGTAAAAGTTAATCAGTGGCAAAGTTATTGGAATCAAAACAAAGCCAATACTTCTGCAGTGAGCCTAACTGGTCATGACGCAGATAAAAAATATTTAGGTGATGGGATCATTTAGCACTTGCTTTGATTAGTCTGACAGCTCTCACAACTGCTATTTCATTTTCCAGAGACATTTTTCAAGGTAAGTTAGGCTTCGCCACGTTATTTTTTGATGCTTTAAAACTGTGGTGTTGGAGAAGACTCTTGAGAGTCCCTTGGACTGCAAGGAGATCAAGCCAGTTAATCCTAAAGGAAATCAGTCCTGAATATTCTTTGGAAGGACTGACATTGAAGCTGAAGCTCCAGTACTTTGACCACCTGATGTGAAGAGCTGACTCACCAGAAAAGACCCTGATGCTGGGAAAGATTGAAGACAGGAGGAGAAGGGGACAGCAGAGGATGAGATGGTTGGATGGCATCAAAGACTCTATGGACATGAACTTGAGCAAACTCCAGGAGATAGTGAAAAACAGGAAAGTCTAGCATGCTCCACTCAATGGGGTCACAAACGGTCAGACACGACTGAGGGACTGAACAATAAAAACGCTATTTTTATCTTATTTTGATAACCACACAAGTTGCCCCAAGACCAGTGGGCTGGTATTGCCTGATGGATGGGACAAGTGGTACCCAGGGCAACAGGGTTCAAATTCCTTGTTAGCTTCTCTGGAGGTCACGACACGGCACTATGCATCTTTAGGGGTCAGTGTGATGGCCATATTGCTGGAAAACTGTTGGTTTTAGCCTGAAATCTATGAGAACTTATCCAAGTATACTGACTTTCTTTTAAAATAAAAAAAGTCATTCTTGAAGGTATAAACAGAGGACATCCAGACTCCAGTCACCTGAAGAGCTAAAGGAAAGAAAAATAAAGTCCAAGTTTAGAGCCCCTGAAGCCACATTTATTAGCAGCTAATATTGATGCAAGATTAAATATTGGTTTGGCAGATTGGAGACTATGGAAAATTTCAAGAATACTGGATATTCGAAAAGACTAGCTGATCTCTCTGAGTCCCACACCTGAATGAATAAAGTTTCTTTTTCATGTTGACATGTGACTGCAGAACCTACTAACTATTCAGGCTGCCAGATTTCATGGGCTATTCCAAGCAGATGAATATATGGCCAGCAGAGAGCCAGGGAGAAGGAACTTAAGTCACCTCCAAATAAAAATAGAGTAAAAACTAAGTGACAAGCATGTGGGTGAGAGTTTCTCCAAGAATGATTTCTCCCATGAATTCTATTGAACTAAAAGGAAATGTTTAGGTACATTTCATATTTGGACTTTTCCCTCTTGTATTCTGAGTTCAGTTTCCCAAAGTTTTGGGAGTCATCCAATACTTATGACGGAGAAGGCAATGGCACCCCACTCCAGGATTCTTGCCTGGAGAATCCCAGGGACAGAGGAGCCTAGTGAGCTGCCGTCTATGGGGTTGCACAGAGTCGGACACGACTGAAGCGACTTAGCAGCAGCAGCAGCAGCAGCAATACTTATGAAAATTTCTATATCCTCAAATTTGGCAAACCAATATTCACCTTTTACCTTAGATTTTGAAAATAATGGTTTGCCCCCAGTTCAACTGGTCTTTAGAGTTGCGTGATGAGGTCTACGTGAACCTTTCAGTTCAATACAGATCAGCATTTTAAATGCCTCTCTAGAGACTGCAGCTTTGAGAAAGCTATGGTTTTGAAAATTTGGACTTCACACAGCACATGATTTTCTCTGCAAAACTACAAGGACTATTAAAACTGAAAAAAGAATACAGCCTCAAAATTTGCATTGCACTGGGTAAGCCAGTGTTCTTCCGCACACCTAGATAATTGAATAGGTGTCTGCTGCTGAATTGCTCCTGCACTCCAACCTAATTGGGACTCTGTATTGCCCCTGCCTATAAATTAATTTGGGTGGAACTTGACAAGTTAAAGTGCTACCAGCTGTAAGATTATGCCAGCTAACCACGCCAAGACCAGCGCCAAACTGAAAAGAACACACACGCATTGGGCAATTTCATCTGTCGTAAGTGTGGTCCTGAATCTATCCAGCACACCGAAAGAGAGATTGAGTGAGTTACTGTGGGCTGTAGGAGATGAAAATTGGTTCCTAGGTAGCTACAAATAAAGCTCGAAAAGAAGGGCTTCTTTGAAAAACATGCAGAAAATAGGGAAAATCAGAAAGGCAGCTCAATCAAATGGTCATAAATGTCCAAAAATCAAAAGCAAACTCCACATATATGCAGAAGCAGTGAAAAAAGGAGGCTTAGATCTTGCCCTATCACCTCCTATGCATCTATTTCATTTTTTTCAAATAGTTTTTATCATGAATAGGTGTTTAATTTTGCCACATTCTTTTTCTTTTTTGATATTTGATTTTTCTCACTTAACCTAATTTTTCTTTCTTTTAATATGGTTGATTATATTGATTATATATTTCCAAACACTGGATCTACTTTGCATCTCTTGACACACACACTCAGGGTATGTAATTCTTTTTAATGTACTGCTGATTTTTTTTTATAATATTTTGTCAGTGTTTTTTTTCATCTATGATTATTGTAATTTTCTTTTGTTCATCTCTCTCTCTCTCTCTTTTTCTTTCTTCCTCCTTCTCTCTGTCCCTTCCTTCCTTTGCTTTACTGTCTTTTGGTATCAGGGTAACAGCAGCATCATAAAATGAATTTGGATCTCCCCTACCTCTTCCCTGGTAAAGAGCTTGGGCTTCCCATGTGGCTCAGCTGGTAAAGAATCTGTCTGCAATTCAGGAGACCTGGGTTTTTTCCCTGGGTTGGGAAAATCCCCTGGAGAAGGAAATGGCTACCCACTCCAGTATTCTGGCCTGGAGAATTCTACAGACTGTATAGTCCATGGGGTTGCAAAGAGTCACATATGACTGAGTGACTTTCATGACCTCTTCCAGTTCTTAGAAGACATTGTGTAGAACTGGTGTTAGAATTCTCATCTTGGTCAGGAGATTTTTTTCTTGGGAACTTGTAAATCATGAATTCCTTTTTCTTAATAAATATAAGCTATTTAGATGATCTTCACTGACTAAAGTCTTTGACTGTGTGGATCACAACAAACTGGAAAATTCTTCAAGAGATGGGAATACCAGACCACCTGACCTGCCTCCTGAGAAATCTATATGGAGGTCAAGAAGCAACAGTTAGAATTGGACATGGAACAACAGACTGGTTCCAAATAGGAAAAGGAGTACATCAAGGCTGTATATTGTCATGCTGCTTATTTAACTTATATACAGGGTACATCATGTGAAATGCTAGGCTGGATGAAGTACAAGCTGGAATCAAGATTGCTGGGGGAAATATCAATGATCTCAGATATGCAGATGACACCACCCTTATGGCAGAAAGCAAAAAAGAACTAAAGAGCCTCTTGATGAAAAAGAATACATTTGAATCAGTTCTAATGAGGTGGATGAAACTGGAGCCGATTATATAGAGTGAAGTAAGCCATAAAGAAAAACACCAATACAGTATACTAACATATATATATATATATGGAATTTAGAAAGATGGTAACGAAAACCCTGTATGGGAGACAGCAAAAGAGACACAGATGTATAGAACAGTCTTTTGGACTCTGTGGGAGAGTGTGGGGGGATGATTTGGGAGAATGACATTGAAACATGTATAATATCATATAAGAAACGAATTGCCAGTCCAGGTTCGATGCAGGATACAGGAAGCTTGGGGCTGGTGCACTGGGATGACCCAGAGGGATGGTATGGGGAGGGAGGTGGGAGGGGGGTTCAGGATTGGGAACACGTGTACACCCGTGGTGGATTCATGTTGATGTATGGCAAAACCAATACAATATTGTAAAGTAATTAGCCTCTAATTAAAATAAATAAATTTAATTAAAAAAAAAAAAGAAAGTGGAAGAGGAGAGTGAAAAATCTGGCTTAAAACTCAAATTCAAAAAACTAAGATCATGGCATCTGGTCCCATCACTTCATGGCAAATAGATAGGGAAGCAATGGAAACAGTGACAGACTTGATTTTTTTTGGGGGGGGTTCCAAAAATCACTGCAGATGGTGACTGTAGCCATGAAATTAAGACACTTGCTCCTTGGAAGAAAAGCTATAAAAAACCTAGACTGTGCATTAAAAAGCAGAGACATCACTTTGCCAACAAAGGTCCATATAGTCAGAGCTATGGTTTTTCCAGTAGTCACATATGGATGTGAGAAATGGACCATAAAGAAGGCTGAACACCAAAGAATTGATACTTTTGCACTGTGGTATTGGAGAAAATTCTTGAACCCTTGACTGCAAGGAGATCTAACCAGTCCATCCTAAAGGAAATCAGTCCTGAATATTCATTGGAAAGACTGATGCTGAAGCTAAAACTCCAATACTTTGGCCACCTGATGCAAAGAACTGACTCATTGGAAAAGACCCTGATGCTGGAAAAGATTGAAGGCAGGAGGAGAAGGGAACGACAGAGGATGAAATGGTTGGATGGCATCACTGACTCGATGGACATGAGATTGAGCAAGCTCTGGGAGATAGTGAAGGGGAAGCCTGGTGTGCTGCTGTCCAAGGGGTGCCAAAGAGTCGGGCACAACTGAGTGACTGAACAACAAGAAATAAATGATCTTTTTCACATTGGGTGAGTTGGGGTCGCTTGTATCATGAGAGACATTGGTCCATGTCACCCAAGTTGTTGTGGCCTGGCAGGGGTGTAGGTTGTCACTCAGCCCTTGGCCTTCCCTGACAACACTGCAAAAGGAGTGGGGTACCCTATTACTGTCCAGGAGGTGGACGTCTGGGTTGCCCCTCAGCTTGGCAGCTCAGGCTTCAGTTTTCCTGTGGTGTTGGGTTGCCATGGAACCATTATTATCTAAATGGCTTCTGTCTGGCTGTGTTCCCTCTTCCCTGGTCCTTTGGCCAGAGATTTATTTATTTTCTCATTTTAAATTTTTTGCACTTTTTGGACTTTCCAGGTGACAGCTTCTGCACCAACCAGCCTGGGACACAGGGAATAGAATATGTTTGCATCACGGTTTAACCATTGCACAGGCCTATTCCTACCTGTCTTTCTTCGAACCCAGCTTTTCAGGATGAACCTCTCTTTAATAGCAAACTCAGTCTCCTTTACAACAGGGACCAAAAGTATCCAGCTACAGTTACATGTGATGGAAATAGTTCCAGCATCAAGAACTTGGAAGATTTGAAAGTGATCCTGCCTGCTCTGCTGCGAGCTTGATAATGTCAGAAACCCACTGTGTTTTATCCTGCCACCTCCCTCCCCTGCTCCCAGCTACAATTACCCCTTGGGAAGCCAAGTTGCTTACCTGGTTTTTTTCTGCGGGTTTTGGGCAGGTACTGGGTATTACCTTCCTGCCTGATGTAGGGTGCCGGCGTTGGACCACGTCTGCCTCGCCCCTGCTAAGGAGGCTCAGCCCACATCTCTTCATCTGCCTGCCCCTGGTTCCTCACAGCTTTAACTCCACTCGCCCTGGCTTTGAGCCACTTTCAGTCCCAGCGTGGGGTGTTCTTACCTCTGCTGAGAGCGGGTGCTAATTATCCAGGTGCCTACTATTAAAGGAGCTCCAGTGGAAATTTCTTTTTACTCTATCAAATGAAGCAAATCTTCTTCCAGCTTTGCCTGTCATTCCCTATTAAATTCATTTTGTAAGTGTGCATAACATAGTGGGTTCGTAAAGTGTGCTCCCCTGACAATTTTGGTTAAAAGTTGAAGGAGCGGGGCGGGGGGCCCTGGAGAAGTGTCCTCTTTACGTTCCTTTACCTTGTTTTCTTGATCTGCGGTTCCTGCACAGTCACACAGGAGAGGCACCTGCGAGGCCGACTGAGTGATGCCAAGCCCGCTGCCTCCCAATTAAATCAGAATCTCTTGGAGGTGGCATCTGGCAAAGGACAGAATCCTCTCTATCAATTCATGGCTCAGAAATGAGAGCCTGTGCCTACACTTTGCCTATGAACTAGTAGGATTTAAGATACTCCTGGACTTTTAATGGGATTTGGCATTTCAACAACTAAAATACAAAAACATCTTGATTATATGTGTCTAGGATCACCAATACATTATTTGGACTTATGGTGTTGACCTCATCAGCAAGATAGTGAAGAAGAATGATCTCATTGCTCTTCATGGGGAACTCAGCTGGACTCATGTTCTGCTGAGTCCTCGGTGCCCTTGTGTTAGGTAATTGGGGGTTTCTGTTCAGGTGGAGTGGTCCATCCTGAAGACACCCCTACTCCTCACAGACTTCCTCTTTTAAAGAACCAAGTGGATAGGAGGGTTGTTGTAGAGGCAGGCGATCAACCCCCCAAGACCCCGAGAAGAGAGAGGGAGTTGCTTTCCGAATCTGTGAGCCCTGGATCTTTCACTTTGGTACCCAAGGGAAGATGCTGAATTCTGCACTGGGGAAATTGGCACCGTTGGTGGAGATTTCTGTCTTCCATTTACTACAAAGAGGGCTTGGACATGGGATTCAGTGATGCATCCTAGACAACCTGGAGGCCTTTCATCATTCCCTGCAGTGGTTGAGGCCCTGGCTTTGGATCCCTGGGAGACAACTGTGCTTCTCCTAGGTCTTGCTGAATAGACTCAGAATCAAAGTTGTTTTGAGTTATACAAATAAAGAACAACTCCTGCATGTTGGATACCATTACACATGCCTTATCGCCTCGTAGTCTAAGGCTTGTGTAGTCATGAATGGATGTGAGAGTTGGACTATAAAGAAAGCTGAGTGCTTTTTCTTCAGAAAGCTGAAGAGTCGATGCTTTTGAACTGTGGTGTTGGAGATCAACACCAACAGAGAGTCCCTTGGACTGCAAAGAGATCAAACCAATTCATCTTAAAGGAAATCAGTCCTGAGTATTCATTGGCAGGACTGATGCTGAAGCTGAAACTCCAATACTTTGGCCACCTGATGCGAAGAACTGACTCACTGTAAAAGACCTGATGCTGGGAAAGATTGAAGGCGGGAGGAGAAGGGATGACAGAGGATGAGATGACTGGATGGCATCACTGACTCAATCACTGGTGGTTCAGACGGTAAAGCATCCGCCTACAATGCAGGAGACCTGGGTTCAGTCCCTGGGTCGGGAAGATCCTCTGGAGAAGGAAATGGTAACCCATTCCAGTACTTTTGCCTGGAAAATCCCATGGACAGAGGAGCCTGGTAGGCTACAGCTTATGGGGTCTCAAAGAGTCAGACACGACTGAGCAACTTCACTTCACTTCACTTTGAGTAAGCTCTGGGAGTTGGTGATGGACAGGGAAGACTGGCGTGCTGCAGTCCATGGGGTCACAAAGAGTCGGACATGACTAAGTGACTGAACTGAACTGCTTGACCAAAGAAGTATGGGGTGAAATGAGATGCCATGGACATGGGGTTCTGCACCCTACCCAGACACTCTCCCATTATTTTTCTCATCTCTTCATCCCTGGGCAGGATAGTGGCTCCAGTGTGTCTGACACCAGGTCTGAGCCCTCAGTCCCTGTCCAGGCAGATGCACACCTGTGATTCTTGGGTTTCCAGCAGGTGAGATCTGATCAGCATCCTGCCCCCTCTCATGAGTAGGGTTAGAGTAAAGGATGAAGCTGCTGGGGGCATGTCCACGAGCCTTAGACTATGATTCCATGAGCCTCCACTGCTATTGAGAAGCAGGGCTTCCCAGGTGGCACAGTAGTAAAAACCTTCCTGCCAATGAAGGAGATGAAGGAGATCCAGGTTTGATCCCTGGGTCAGGAAGATCCCCTGAAGGAGGAAATGGCAACCTAGTCCAGTATCCCTGCCTGGAGAATCCCATGGACTGAGGAGCCTGGTGGGCTACAGTCCACGTGGTCGCAAAGAGATTGCACAACTGAGCAACTGAGCACACATACTGAAGGTTAAAAACATCAGCTGTTAGAGGAAGTACTGAAATGTTACTAATGGCGATGATTTGTTTCTTTGCTTATTATCTGTAACGTCTCTTGATATTAGGTTTGGTATTTACATTTTAATTAAAAGATTTAAAACGTGAAAGTGTTCAGTGGGTCCGAAAGTCCTTTTGAGTGGCTGATGGCCGCCTGTCGGCCCCGAGTGACGGAGCTGGGGAGGCAGGGCCCCCGAGCTGGGAGAGGAGCAGGGGCTGCTCATTTCCTCACATTGTCGGTGTGTGGGTGGGGGGAGAGGAGCCTCTCAAATGCCATCCAGAAAGAAGCTTGTTGTTTTTCCACCGCTTCCTGTGGTTTTAATTAAAACCCCAAACCTTTTGTTCATCTATTTAAACGAAAAAAATAAATAAAAAGAAAGAAAATCTGGGCTCCCAGTTTTAATATGGTTGTGCCTTCTCTCAGGCGGCCCATCATTCACGCTCACTTTGGGGTCGGTTGGAATAAATTAAAACACACACATGCACACACACACACACTCAGGATGAAAAAACAACAAAACTAAGTGCATAATGACTGAGCCCTTGAGTTCCCGTTTCTGTCAGTGACAACACAGTAGCAGCCAAGCATGACAGCCAACGCGTGTGCCTGACACCCGCTGTAAACTCTTGTCTTCCTTTACAGCTGTTTCTGTAAACACATATGAATAATAGTTCTCTTGTGCCTTAAGCCGGAGCAGGAGTTGCTTTTCTTGGAGACTGGCCAGCTGCTAATGGAAGTTCACTCCCTGTGCAGAGATATGCTTTTCTTGCCCTCAGCATGGCCCGTGGCTCCATCCCATGCTACACACTCTCTCTTGGGCATCCATAGGGGTTAATGATTTTTCCTCATGGGGGACTGGAAGATTTTCACTGGGAAAGTGGGGGAAAATAGCAAATATTGCAATCAATCCAGGATTCTTTATTCATTCATTTATTCATGCACCAATTACTGACTACCTACCATGTGCAGAGGAGGTTAGAGGACAATGAGCAAGCAACATACTAAGTAAGATGATACAGTTCCAGGAATGTAAAGTGTCAAGGAAAAAAAGCAAACAGTACAGTGAGATAGGAGACACCTACAGCTGGGAGCAGGAAGCAGGTATTTTAATGCTGTTGAGCTGTTGGGATTATATTCTTTGCAGCCAAAGATGGAGAAGCTCTATACAGTCAGCAAAAACAAGACCAGGAGCTGACTGTGGCTCAGATCATGAGCTCCTTATTGCCAAATTCAGACTGAAATTGAAGAAAGTAGGGAAAACCACTAGACCATTCAGGTACAAACTAAATCAAATCCCTTATACAGTGGAAGTGAGAAATAGATTTAAGGGACTAGATCTGATAGACAGAGTGCCTGATGAACTATGGACAGAGGTTTGTGACATTGTATGGGAGACAGGGATCAAGACCATCCCCATGGAAAAGAAATGCAAAAAAGCAAAATGGCTGTCTGGGGAGGCCTTACAAATAGCTGTGAAAAGAAGAGAAGCAAAAAGCAAAGCAGAAAAGGAAAGATATAAACATCTGAATGCAGAGTTCCAAAGAATAGCCAGAAGAGATAAGAAAGCCTTCCTCAGCTATCAATGCAAAGAAATAGAGGAAAACAACAGAATGGGAAAGACTAGAGATCTCGTCAAGAAAATTAGAGATACCAAGGGAACATTTCATGCAAAGATGGGCTCGATAAAGGACAGAAATGGTATGGACCTAACAGAAGCAGAAGATGTTAAGAAGAGGTGGCAAGAATACACAGAAGAACTGTACAAAAAAGATCTTCATGACCAAGATAATCACAATGGTATGATCACTCACCTAGAGCCAGACATTCTGGAAGCCAAGTGGACCTTAGAAAGTATCACAACAAACAAAGCTAGTGGAGGTGATGGAATTCCAGTTGAGCTCTTTCAAATCCTGAAAGATGATGCTGTGAAAGTGCTGCACTCAATATGTCAGCAAATTTGGAAAACTCAGCAGTGGCCACAGGACTGGAAAAGGTCAGTTTTCATTCCACTCCCAAAGAAAGGCAATGCCAAAGAATGCTCAAACTATTGCACAATTGCAGTTATCTCACACGCTAGTAAAGTAATGCTCAAAATTCTCCAAGCCAGGCTTCAGCAATATGTGAACCATGAACTTCCAGATGTTCAAGCTGGTTGTAGAAAAGGCAGAGGAACCAGAGATCAAATTGCCAACATGTGTTGGATCATTGAAAAAGTAAGAGAGTTCCAGAAAAACATCTATTTCAGCTTTATTGACTATGCCAAAGCCTTTGACTGTGTGGATCACAATAAACTGCAGAAAATTCTGAAAGAGATGGGAATACCAGACCACCTGACTTGCTGCCTCTTGAGGAACCTATATGCAGGTCAGGAAGCAACAGTTAGAACTGGACATGGAACAACAGACTGGTTCCAAATAGGAAAAGGAGTACGTCAAGGCTGTATGTTGTCACCCTGCTTATTTAACTTATATGCAGGGTACATCATGAGAAACGCAGGACTGGAAGAAACACAAAGTGGAATCAAGATTGCCGGGAGAAATATCAATAACCTCAGATATGCAGATGACACCACCCTTATGGCAGAAAGTGAAGAGGAACTAAAAAGCCTCTTGATGAAAGTGAAAGAGGAGAGTGCAAATGTTGGCTTAAAGCTCAACATTCAGAAAACGAAGATCATGGCATCTGGTCCCATGACTTAATGGGAAGTAGATGGGAAACCAGTGGAAACAGTGGCAGACTTGATTTTTTTGGGCTCCAAAATCACTGCAGATGGTGACTGCAGCCATGAAATTAAAAGACGCTTACTCCTTGGAAGAAAAGTTATGACCAACCTAGATAGCATATTGAAAAGCAGAGACATTAGTTTGCCAACAAAGGTCCGTCTAATCAAGGCTATGGTTTTTCCAGGGGTCATGTATGGATATGATAGTTGGACTGTGAAGAAAGCTGAGCGCCGAAGAATTGATGCTTTTGAACTGTGGTATTGGAGAAGACTCTTAAGAGTCCCTTGGACTGCAAGGAGATCCAACCAGTCCATTCTAAAGGAGATCAGTCCTGGGTGTTCTTTGGAAGGAATGATGCTAAAGCTTAAACTCCAGTACTTTGGCCACCTCATGTGAAGAGTTGACTCACTGGAAAAGACTCTGATGCTGGGAGGGATTGGGGGCAGGAGGAAAAGCGAATGACAGAGGATGAGATGGCTGGATGGCATCGACTCGATGGACGTGAGTGTGAGTGAACTCCGGGAGATGGTGATAGACAGGGAGGCCTGGCGTGCTGCGATTCATGGGGTCGTGAAGAGTTGGACACGACTGAGCAACTGAACTGAACTGAACTGAGCTGAGCTATTGGGATGGTTTTGCACTTCCTGCCAGGTCCAGGAGGAGTCACTTTCGTCCAGTTCCCTTGCGAGTCGGCGGTGAGAGTCATGGCGGGTGAGGCAAGTCTGTTTGTTTCATCTCGTTAACACTGTTGTTGATTTTCCCTATTCTTCATTCCATCAATGTCATAGAATCAAATGCAACTCCCAAAAAGGCTAATTTAAAGAACAAATCCACCCTAAAAAGTAAAAATCAATTCTCCTTTTCACATAGCAAACCCAAGGGAATGGACATGTATGGATCGTGGACATTGGTGTATTAGGTTTTGAATATGTTCTAATGGGAAAAGATCCATTGTTTTCCCTTGAGAATGGATTAATGTAAGGACTAAGTAGCTAGAGGTTATAGACTGTTTATGTATTGGAAGCAGGGCAGAAGTCACGGGGACAGCCTGACACACACCATGCAGCCTGTTGGGCTGTCTGTTCCTTCTTTCCTAGGAAGCTCCAAGAAGAAAAGGAAAAACAGCTGGTGATGATGCCTTCTGATGGACAGAAGCTAGTCCTCTGAATTTGCTACAAGCATTCAGAATCGGTGACATAGATTAATCATTCTTGAGAACTTCCGAGGGCAAGAGTCTGAGATGAGCTTAGTTTTCTTCCCATGCCTGAGTCATTTTGCCAACATGTTTCCTTAAATACCTATTTCCTTGCAAGAAACTGCAATACAAACCATTCTTCATTAAAGTTTAGATGTATATGTATTTTTCTTTTCTATTGTACTAACTCAAGACTTACCACTTGACCCTTGAATTTAAGGTCAGTCCCCACTCCTGTGTTCTTGCCTGGAGAATCCCAGGGACGGGGGAGCCTGGTGGGCTGCCGTCTGTGGGGTCTCACAGAGTCAGATACGAATGAAGTGACTTAGCAGCTCCTCAGAGACCCAGTCACCTTAAAACTTTCTGTCCACTTTCCACATCACTACAAGATAATCCACTGGCTTCACCAATTAGTACATTCACCATATTGTTAGCCTTCTTGGATGGGGTTCTCTCCTATCAGCTTTTGAGAAATACTTGTACAGATTTCCATGTTTATTCACTAATATGTACCCTGAAAACATATAAAAAACTAAATATGTACATAAACCACATAAAGGAACTATTTCTAGAATGGAGATTATCAAAGGACTGTTTTTGAGTTTGTTTCCCAAAGTGTTCCAGTGAGAAAGGATCCTGACCAGGGCTCTTTTAGAACCTGGTTTATTTGACAGGTGTATTCCCAAAGTATACATGAATGTATTGGTCTCTTTGAGAAATTTCTCTATCTTTATTGATCATTACTCAGTACACATATCCAAAAGGTATCATGAAAGAAAATATATTATGCAGTTTTTAGTGTCTACTACTTAGCTCTGAGTCTCAAGTACCTTAAATGTTCTTTCAAGTAACTTAAATATTAATTTTTAATGAACTGTTTCATATTTTTAATACTTACTAGTTTTATAATTATTGAAAAGTATTAGTTCACTTAACGGATACATCTTGACATAGTTTAAACAAAAAAATTTGTTTTAAGTACCATATTATCTGGTAAAGATACAAAGACTTATGAAGCATAATAGCTGCTTCATGACTTCATTATCTAGTAGAGAAAACACAGCTGTAAGTAAAGAGATACATGGGATTTACAAATTTATAAACAGACATACAAAGTGGGTATAGTACCTCTCTTATTTCTATGATCACTGAGCATAAAACAATTTGACATTCCAAGCACAAAAATAATGTAGTGCTTGTTTCATTAACAGTTTAGTGACTTATTGACTTAAGATATGCAAATATGTCAATGAGCACCATAAATTTAAAAATATGAATGTTTTTACAGAAGAATTTCACTTCTAGAAATTCATCTTAGGTACATAATCAGAGATATTAAATATATATATAAATAAAATATACACAAACATATACACACACACACACATCCAAACATTATTTAAAACAAATAAAACTCTGAATCATCTAAAAGTCTAACTAATCTTTTTTTTTACTATAGTTATGATGAACAATTATGTAGCCATTGAAAGTCATTTGTAGGGAACTTTTGATTGGTGTGTGAAAATGATCCCAATATATTGCATGTCTTAAAACAATTGTAAATAATATTTATCAGTATTTTAAAAGAAATACTATGATGGAGTTTTTTTTTCTGTGTGTGTGTGCATGTTTTTTCTATTACCTAAGAGTGCATAACTCAAATTTACAAGTAAAATCATCTGATCATATTAATTGATGCAGTAAAAGCTTTTGACAAAATTTAACACCCGTTTGTGGTAATAAAACAACTCTCAGAAAAATAGGAACAGAGGAAGAATTTCACCAGTGTGGTAGAGAACATCTACAGAACACCTACTGGTAACATTATACTTATGATAAGAGATTTATCGCTTTGCCCTACAACTGAGAACAAGTCAGGAATGCTCGTTCTCCCTACTGCTATTCCACATGGTGCTAGAAGTTCTATCCATTGCAAGGAGGTGATAAAAGCCATTCTGATCAGAAAGAAGTCGAGGTAACTTCCCCTATTTGTTGATATAATAATTGTCTATTTAGAAAACTCCAAAGATTTAAAATAACTTAAAAGTGGGTTTCCCAAGGTTGCAAGATACAAGATAAACATACAAAAATCAATTGTATATATAGCAATGAACATATGGATATCAAACTTAAAACTAAAATAACATTCACATCAGTCAAAAATGAAAAAATATCTAGGCATAAATTCAGTTAAAACATGTGCATGATTTGTGTGCTCAAAACGAAAAACACATAAACAAATGGAGAAACATACTGTGTTCACAGGTTGGAAGACACAACACAGCAAATATATCAGTACTTTCCGAATTGAAATGCAAGTTTGATAGAATTCTTACCAAAATTCCAGCAAGCAATTTTGTAGATATAGACAAGATTATTCTAAAACTTACATGGAAAGGTAGAGAACTAGAAAAGCTGAAGTAATTTTGAAAGAAAAGAATAAGATGAGAGAGTTTATATACCCAATTTCAAGACTAATCACAAAATCAAGATTCTGTGTATTCACAAAAAAATAGACACAAATATCAACTGATTGTAATAGAGAACAAAGAAATAGAAGCTTACAATATGCCCAACTGATGTCCGACAAAGGTGCACAAGCAACTCAACAAAGGCGAGATGGCCCGGTAACAAACAATGCTACAACAGCCAGACGTTCAGAGGCAACAAAAAAACCTCAACTGAAGTTTTGCACCTAATGCAACAGTTAACTCAAAGTGAGCTATTTCAAATCCTGAAAGATGATGCTGTGAAAGTGATGCACTCAATAGGCCAGCAAATTTGGAAAACTCAGCAGTGGCCACAGGACTGGAAAAAGTCAGTTTTCATTCCAATCCCAAAGAAAGGCAATGCCAAAGAATGTTCAAACTACCACACAATTCCACTCATCTCACACGTTAGTAAAGTAATGCTCAAAATTCTCCAAGCCAGGCTTCAGCAGTACATGAACCATGAACTTCCAGATGTTCAAGCTGGATTTAGAAAAGGCAGAGGAACCAGAGATCAAATTGCCAACATCTGTTGGATCATCAAAAAAGCAAGAGAGTTCCAGAAAAATATCTGTTTCTCCTTTATTGACTATGCCAAAGCCTTTGACTGTGTGGATCATAATAAACTGTGGAATATTCTTAGAGATGGGAATACCAGACCACCTGACCTGCCTCTTGAGAAATCTGTATGCAGGTCAAGAAGCAACAGTTAGAACTGGACATGAAACAATGGACTGGTTCCAAATCGGGAAAGGAGTATGTCAAGGCTGTATATTATCATGCTGCTTATTTAACTTATATACAGAGTACATCATGAGAGATGCTGGGCTGGATGAAGCACAAGCTGGAATCAAGATTGCCAGAAGAAATATCAATAATCTCAGATATGCAGATGACACCACCCTTATGGCAGAAAGTGAAGAACTGAAGAGCCTCTTGATGAAAGCCAAAGAGGAGAGTGAAAAAGCTGGCTTAAAACTCAATATTCAAAAAACTAAGATCATGGCATCTGGTCCCATCACTTCATGGCAAATAGATGGGGAAACAGTGGAAACAGTGACAGACTATTTTTTGGAGCTCCAAAATCACTGTAGATAGTGACTGCAGCCATGAAATTAAAAGACATTTGCTCCTTGGAAGGAAAGTTATGACCAACCTAGACAGCATATTAAAAAGCAGAGACATTACTTTGCCAACAAAGGTCCATCTAGTCAAGGCTATGGTTTTTCCAATAGTCACATATGGATGTGAGAGTTGGACTATAAAGAAAGCTGAGAGCTGAAGAATTGATGCTTTTGAACTGTGGTGTTGGAGATGACTCTTGAGAGTCCCTTGGACTGCAAGGAGATGCAACCAGTCAATCCTAAAGGAAATCAGTCCTAAATAGTCACTGGAAGGACTGATGCTGACGTTGAAACTCCAACACTTTGGCCACCTGATGTGAAGAACTGACGCTTTTGAAAAAATCCTGATGCTGGGAAAGATTGAAGGTGGGAGAAGGGGATGACAGAGGATGAGATGGTTGGATGGCATCACTGATGTGATGGACATGAGTTTGAGGAAATTCTGAGAGTTGGTGATGGACAGGGAGGCCTGGTGTACTGCAGTCCATGGGGTCGCAAAGAGTCAGACACAACTTAGTGACTGAATAATATCCTTATGTGTAAAACATGAAGCGATAAAACTTTTAGAATAAAAGTTATACAGGAGGCTGACCATGTACCGAGGAATGAGTACACTCGTTTGCTACTGGAAAGAATTTTAATTTTTCTCTGTAATCATTCTTAATGGCAATTTGGTAATATGTCAGTGCCTTAAAAATATTTATTGTATAGGACAGTGACCTACTTAAACTGGCTGAAGTAAATCGGGTTTGTTGCAAAGGAAGGCTACTATTATTGAAGGTTTAATCATAAAATCTTTACTGAATATGTATTAGGTACTGAGACTTCTCTGTCTTCAGCATTAACACACTGATTACTAATTTTAAATAAATGATCAGACAGGTACTATACCTATTTAGATTTTACAGATTAAAATACAAAGTCACTTATTTGCATTCACACAGCTGGTAAGTGTTTCATATATCCAGGAGTAATAATAAAAAATGAGTGACAGTGTTAATCGATCAATTGTGTCCAACTGTTTGCAACCCTATGGAATGTAGCCCACCAGGCTCCTCTGTCCATGAATTCTCCAGGCAATAATACTGGAGTGGGTAGCCGTTTCCTTCTCCATGGGATCTTCCCAACCCAGTGATTGAACTCAGGTCTCCTTCATTGCTGGTGGATTCTTTACCGTCTGAGCCACCAGGGAAGTCCTAGGAGTAAAAATAGGAGACTGTATTTTATTGAACTCTTCTATTTGAATTCTTGATCCTATATGTCCTGATTCTTGTGGAAAACATAATCATTTTCTGATTTGCTGTTTCTTCAATTATCTCTTCTCTCTGTTCTGAGATGGTCCGTCTCCTCTAAGGTACAGACATGTTGGAATTTCACAGATCACAGCCTGCTGATATACTTTACCATGACATCCCTTAAATATATCTATAACAAAATTCAATCTCTTTTACTCCAAATCAGCTCCACCTCTGAATTTATTGATTAATATGGTTGCCTTTTTCCTGATAGGCTTACAATGGAAAAGTATGTTTGATTTTTCCCATTATTTCTCCACCACATCCAATCAGTCACCATAATCACTCATTTCTTCTTTTGTTGTCTTTCAACCTCTTCTATTTGTCGTCTGAGGGGACCAACATGGGCTCTAGCTGGTTCACATGGCTGCCAAGCTGGTACCTGACTTCTATAACTCTAATCTTTTATCAATGAACACAGAACTGCCAAATACATTTAACTAAAACTCTAATCTTACAGTTCAAATGATTGCCAAAAAAAGAAAAATGTGTAAACTAACATTCTTTACTGGGCTTTCCCAAGTCATTTGACTTCAAATTTTTTTTTCCAATAGTTTACTTCCTCAAAGTATTAAATGCAATTGAGATAGAGTCAAATGCAATTTCTTTAACGTCACTGCATGTGTCTGCACCTCTATTTCTTTGACTCACATGCACTAAAAATACCATTTTGAACTCAGTATTGTCAGGGGCTGTTGGTATAGAGATGAACAGAATAGACCAGATCACTGGCTTTGTGGAGCTTGCACTTTAGTAAGACCACACGGATCTGAAAAATTACTATTCAAATTAACAATTGCTATGAAGAAAAAGTGGTGGTCAAGAAAGCTCTTTTTGGGCAAATACATATATGTAGCATTGATACCTGAGTGAGTTTCCTGAGTGAAGAGTCACATTAAAGGTCATAGATGAGCTTAGAGAACCCTGAAAGAGCATCAGTAGACATGGATTTTGGTGAGCAAGGGTGGGTTTGGGTAGACAGTGCAAGATGAGAGGGGAGAATAAGGATTTTTAGGCAATGCTAAGGGTTTTCAGTTTTGTTAAGTGCAAGAGAAATCCAGGAAATGTAACAAGGTTTACTTTAACCACAGGTATTGGGACCAGCCTAGGGGGAGATGGTCATGGAGACAGGATCAGCTTTGGGAGATTTTTACAGGCGTCCAGGTGAGATATGGGGTTACAATCTAATGGGTAATTACAGCTGTCAAGATGGTTCCTAGGAAGGAGTACAGGATCCCACAAAGACCTGATATCAGATTGATCTAAATTACATTGGAGATTAAGAAAAAGTGGTCCCACAGAAGTGAGGTTTAATCTGAGACATAAATAATGAACCAAAATTAGCAAAGCAAAAAGATAGAGCCACCGTAAGGATCTAAGACTGAGCAGGTCTGGGCTCTAAGGACCTGAATAAAGCCCTGCAGGGCTGAAGTGTGTGACACAAAGAGGAGACAGGCAGGCTCAGGGTTGGAGAGGTATGCGGGCCAGGTCATGGCAAGTCTTCCTGACGTGCTGAGGTATGGGGATGTTATCTCAGGGGCAAACAGGAGCTTGTTGTTCAGTTGCTCAGTTGTGTCTGACTCTTTGCAACCCATGGACTGTAGCACACCTTCCCAGTCCATCACCATCTCCCTGGGCTTGCTCAAACTCATGTCCATTGAGTCGCTGATGCCATCCAACCATCTCATTCTCTGTCGTCCCCTTCTCCTCCTGTCTTCAGTCTTTCCCAGCATCCGGGTCTTTTCCAATGAGTTGGCTCTTTGCATCAGGTGGCCAAAGTACTGGAGCTTCAGCTTCACCATCAGTCCTTCCAATGAATATTCAGGGTTGATTTCCTTTAGGATGGACTGGTTTGGTCTCCTTGCAGGCCAAGGGACTCTCAAGAGGAGCATTATGTAATCAGAAAGCAAACCAGAAGCCCATCAGTCCACATGCTCGTCCTTAGAAGTGCCGACTCACCCCCCGGGCAGCACCCTTCACCTCTGGAGCGCTGGAGGAGGTGTGAGGAGAGGGCGCAGGGCAGTGGGCGTGCTAGTCATGGCTGGTCAGTGCTCACTGCCCTGTGCGCTTCACCGCCTCTCCCCGGGGGGCGCGGCCAGCCTGGGGGTCAAGGTCAAGGAAGAGGTCAGAGGGCTGTGTGCCGTCCCACAGCTTGGACTTTAATCTGCTCCGCCCGGGATAGAGATCTTCAGCTTTCAGCCCCACCGGTCTCTTCAGCACACAATCAACTGACAAGCACAAGTAATTTCCCACTGTGATCCCTTCAGTGATATCCTGAAAAGAGAGGAACATAAAAAAAGGGGGAAGAAAACCAACAACAAACAAAAAAATATCCCTGAAGTGCACTGCCTGGAAAGTGAGTGAAAATTTTAGTTACCACATGTTAAACACTTTCCGCTACTGTTCCCTTCCACTTAGAAATTACTTATTTATTCCTTCTAATTCTCTGAAGCAGCCTTTCCCCCAAATTGCACATGTGTGACCTATTACATCTTTGCTGTTTTACTTTTATTGCATAGAACAAAAAAAAATGAACGAGGTTTTCTCTCTTTATTCACCTCAGAAATCTCTAGCCATTTCATATTGACTGACAAATTAATGGATGGAACCACACAAATGAGGCTGAGACTGTTCTCTGGGAAGGAGCTCCGGGCTCCGCACCGTGCTTGGGGCCACCCACTTTTGCCCATTAAATAAGCTGTGTGCTCAGTGAGGACTTGGAGAATATGCCATCAGAAGAAATGATAGCCCCATAACATCAAGCAGAGTTCCCCGTGCTGTACAGAAGGTCCTTGCTGGTTATCCACTTTAAATCTAGCTGTGTGTGCATGTCAATCCCAAACTCCCTAACTATTCCCTTCTCTCCCATCCCCCCTGGCAACCATAAGTTCATTCACTAAGTCTGTGAGTTTGTTTTGTAAATAACTTCATTTGTGTCATTTTTTTTTCTAGATTCCAGGTAGAAGTGATATCATATTTTTCTCTGAGAATAGATACATGTATATGTGTAACTGAATCATTTTTCTGTACACTTGAAACTAACACAGCATTGTTAATCAACTAATACTCAAGGCTTGGACTCTGACTCGAAATACTGATGAATAAAGGTATACTTATGTTTTAGTTAAAGTAAAATGTATAAAGTACTTACAAAAAAAAAAGGGGAAAAAAGAAACAACAGTGTGTAGCAATTTTCCACCTGCCCATCATCAGCATCACCATTTGATGGTGGAGTTGGGGCATGGGTTCCTCGTCACTGTTTAAACTCTGGCTCTATTTAGGAAGAGTGAACAATACAAAAAAAAAAAATTCTTTATTTTGCCTCTGATTCTCCCAACCTGAGGTGATTTTTAAGATGCCACATTCAACATAATTTCAATCTAAGTAGTAAATAGTATAAGTGTCTGCTGGTGCTTCTTGGGAAAAGCTCAGAGGACCGGCTTGAATATTCAGCAGAAGTCCAGTGATCAGACCGCTGGTCCCTGCCTTAGTGACAATTAAGCCGAGTGTGAGAAAATTCCGGAAATTGCTGGAGACCACACTAATTTTCTATTCTACTGTATCTCTGTATATCTCTAATTCCTGTCTGATTCCATCAAGTTCCAGCTCTCCTATATTGTCGGTGCCCCTGGGAAAGCAATCCCCAGCCAAAGGACTGGCTCTTTCAAAGCTATTTCCTGAATATTGAGAGACACTTGATCATCCTGCCCTCAACTACTACCACCAAAAAATAAAGAAATAAGGTGAAGGGATGTGTCTCTGGTGAGGGAATCTTATGCTGTGAGTGTGACAAATGAGGGAGTGCCTGTAACCTGAACCTTTTCAATAATTCACAAAAAGCATCCAGGGGGTTATCTTTCTAGGACTGTGGGGTTTTGCCAGTTTCTTTCCTTGTTTGCTGTGGATCATCCACGTGCGTCACTATAAGCCTCTGTAGTCATTTTTTACCTGCAGACTTACACAACAACAACCATGAATCATTTAGCTAGATGGGGCATCCTACATAAAAGAAAAAGCAACAATAACACCAATCCAAACCGAAGGGAATTAGAGGAAAGAAGAGGAACCATTAGAAATGCACCAGCATTTAAGAGGATTAAACAAGAAATCAGTGTCAAGGCTAACATATCTGATGGTTAGAGTTAATGTGGAAGAAAATAAAAACCTTATAAAAATATCATTGGTAACTATCAATAAAATATCACTGGGAGTTGGTAACTCCAAGGATCTAGAAGAAACAAAAAATGATCAAAGAAAGCTCAGATGCAGGAGCTCAATGGACTAGAAATGGTTTGTCACTTAGCACTATAATGACATTTTATTTTATAGACCATAATATTTCATGTTGGATTTTATAGTACAATAAAACACCACGAAAATAAGAATAATACTATTTAAGAATATATACATCTCTCAGAGAACCAGGTCATTATTATGTGCCAGTTTTGTAATCAAACACAATAGGTCTTATTTTTTATCTGATTAAGTACCTATTCAGCGAGGCGCACAGCCATGCCCCAGGAACCAATGCAGTGTGTATGATGGAGCACAGAGCTCGTGGACTCTTGCCTGGAAGAAAACTCGATATAATTATACCAAGAGAGAGCAGGATCAGAATTCTACTTTCAGTTGCAGAAAATGCAGAAATGTACGTGTTTCCGCACAGAACCCTTTGAGTGATTCTTGGAATTAGAAGGTTAGATTCAGTGAAGTCAGTGGATTCATGAATATTAAGAAGCTGTTTTCCCTTAGAAGACAATAGTGACTTTGCCCAGTGAAAAGGCTGGAATCGGAGCTATTAGTCCATGGGGTCGCTAAGAGTCGGACACGACTGAGCGACTTCACTTTCACTTTCACTTTCCAGGTCAAAAGACCCATGGGTGGAATTTGGACCCCAGTCTCTGACACCTAGTTGAGCAGAGTAGTCGCAAGATGTCCTACCATTTAAAAAGCGATTGACCCGTAGGTTTTCTCCTTTGGTGTTACATCATTTGTTGGTCTACACAGAAACAGAAGTGGATTTGCATGGGTTGTTTGGAGGTGAAGGACACCCCGACTGTTAACTAAAGTTTAGCATTCTGATTTGCAAATCAATTGTACAGCTCTGAAAGGAAAACTGAGATCAGGTCAAAATGTAGTACTTTTGTTTGATTTTGTTTTGATGTTTGTTTTCTAGTAGATTCACTACCCTGTCCTGAATCTGTGTGTCTTCTATTTTTGCCTTCATAAACTAATCTCCGATCTTCTCTTATTTCCAACTCCACCAGGATCTTGACTGACAGTTTCTAAAGAACTGGAAAAGTTCTTTTGTTGGGGCCATGTTGGGGGCTGTGAATATGAATAAAGAAATCGTACATAAGTAAAAATAGGGTCATTGATATTTCTCTGGAGGAAAGGATGGTATTTCTGCCAAGGGTCCCTGATTAGGGAGCTTCATTGTTACACGTTATTAACTCAGATGAAATCAATATATTCCCCCAGACCCGAGGGTTTTCTTGGACATTGTTCCTTGAAGCACTATTGTGTTTATATCAGGGCAAAGTGGGGCATCCTCTAATGTAACATTCAGCCGTGATGGATCAAATTACCTTTTATTTAAAAAAATCAAAATTTCCCTTTTGGACATTTCATGAATGGCAGGCTTGACCTTTACTGGTTTGTTTTCTGCCTCATTGTAGTCAGGACCCTGCTGGCAATGAAAAGTGTATTTCCTTTTTGCTCTCACAACCTAACCTGACCTCTCTATGATAAAATTGAGACAATACAACTTCAGAAGGTGTCTTTTGTGCAAACTAGGATTCAGAATCACCCTGAACAATTTTCACGTGTATCATGTACCATATCTATCAGGGAAGTGGCTTTTTAATTCCACCTGGATTATATCATTCACATAAATTTTCATCATCACATAAATTTTTCATCCCCAAATCATCAAATTAATTACAGCTATAATTTTTAGAGTTAGAATGAGCAGCTCCTTTTCTCATTTTGTTTGCTGTTTATTTTTTCCTGAAGACTTTAATTCGTAACATTGGTCTCTGGTTTTCAGTCGAGTCACATAGAGGCATGAAAACTCTTTAGTGTGTATTTTACACCTCAACTTTAACATGTATTTGTTCACCAGGAAAACCCACCAACCTCCAATGTTGCAAAAGCTTTTGTTGACTTTTCCCATCATGTACGCAGCATTCTTATCCCTCTAACTTTCCAGCAGGTGTCATTCAGACACCAATGTGTTAGAGCTATTTTCCCATGGAACTCTTTTTGGCTGCATTGTAGAGATTCTTGTCAAAAGCTTCTGATTGAGAAACAGAGGAGGGCATTCTCATTTTGCACACACGTTGGGGGGGATGGTGTGCAACGATGTATATTTTCAGTCTCAGGATGAGCAATCATCAACGCAGCGTGTACTTCCTTTCATCTGGGCAACGTGTGATAGGTTCCTGCGTAAATTTGTTGACACTGTAAATGGCACATGTCAACAAATTCCAAATAAAGTCAGATACATAAGCGAGTGTAAGGAAGGCAGCTTCCGCAAATCAAAAGGTGGTTATTGTGAGGTGGTGGGCCCTGGGGCTGTAGTGACTGGTGAATTCCCATCTGCTAGGAGTCCTCCCGCCCACACGATGGGTGTCAAGATGAGGCTGTCATCTCCCTGGCTTATCAGAGCATCTTCCAGTAGCTGTTTAAGGTCGGTGAATCCAACCTCTAATGTTACAGATGAAGACACACAGATTCGACAGGACTATGACTTAGACGATGATTAGTAAGAAATGGCTCTGGGACTAGGAATAGTGATTTTGAAATTCATTGCCTGTTCCGCAAGAGAACCCACTGTTGGCTTAGACATATAAATATAAGTGATATCATAAAGCAAAGTGTAAAGACACCACTTGTAATACTAAAAAGTGCTTTAGCATATGGCAAATTTGTTCATCTCCAAATGATATGCTTATTTGTGTTAATGGATGAGATTTACTTTGTTTCAGTTATCATGTTGAAATTCTTCTGTAGACCCCAAGCTATCAGAGATTTGCCCACAATTCTTTGGGGGAATGCCAAGATATACAGAGGATATGGGTATGTAAAGACATAATTTCAAAGGCCTTAAAAAGTTGTAAAATGGGATAGAATGAACTCTCCCAGATAAGTCAACAGAATTCCACTTAAAAAAAAAATCATACTTGAAGAAGCATTTCCTCATGAGACTCTAAACTTGATAAAATGATGCTTTCTATGTCCATATAAATTGATATAATCATGCTTTATAGATATGCCAAATCAAAATTTCAAATATCATTTTTCTCAGAGGCTAGAACATTAGAGGTAAAATAGCTTCAACTCAGTTCTCCTGGACACTTGCTTTAGACACCCAGACACCAAGCTGGGAAGATACCCTGGCATCTTTCTTACTGAAACTCTAGTCTTTGCTGGTCTTTAATTATGTGGTGTACATATATAGATCCATTAGATCCACTTATACATAGACGAGGGCTTCCCAGGTGGCCTAGTCGTAAAAATACATCTGCCGATGCAGGAAACTGAAGAGATGCGGGTTTCATCCCTGGGTCAGGAAGATCCCCTGGAGGAGGGCATGGCAACCCACTCCAGTATTCTTGCCTGGAGAATCCCATGGACAGAGGAGCCTGGCGGGCTATAGTCCATGGGGTCGCAAAGAGTCAGGCATGATTGAAGTGACTTAAAACACACACGTACATAGAAGAATTGTATTGTGTGATCTTTAAGTTTTTTTTTAATAAGCAATTTAGTTTCAGCCAGGAATTCAAGTAAACTTACAATCCGAGCTGATCAATAATTTACTGAGATAAAATACTAGTTTGTTCAATCTAATCAAATTCCATATTTTTATGAACCCATTCTTGAAACAGCTTCTGTGATGTATAAATTCTATAGAGAAAATATTCCTTCTCCTAGGACTATTTCAGCCCATCACAATTGTATTTGTAACTCTACCTGAACTCTGTAGACCTGATCTTTTTCTAACTGTAATGCCAGGAGTTTGTCGTTATTACAGTGGTAAGTATTTTGTATACTCTGCATTTATAAACAACAAATAGTTTTTTTTTACTTTTATTTTATTTTTAAACTTTACAATATTGTATTGGTTTTGCCAAATATTGAAATGAATCCGCCACAGGTATACACGTGTTCCCCATCCTGAACCCCCCTCCCTCCTCCCTCCCCATACCATCCCTCTATGACTGCTTTCCCCTGTATTTAAATATCATTCTCTCCCAGATAATGTTATTTAGTCTCTAAGTCATGTCTGACTCTTTTGCGACCCCATGTACTGTAGCCTGCCAGGTGTTGTAGTAGTAAAGAATCCACCTGCCAGTGCAGGAGACACAAGAGATGTAGATCCAACCCCTGGGTGGGAGAGATTCCCTGGTGTAAGAAATGGCAATCCATTTCAGTGTTCCTGTCTGGAAAATCCCATGGACAGAGAAGCCTGATGGAATACAGTCCATGAGGTCACACAGAGTCAGACACAACTGAGCTCCTGAGCACGCATGCCCAGATAATGAATAGGGCCGGGGGAGACTGAGAGAGTGAAGACAGGATCACAGTTGTGGCAGGCTGCCTTTGCGAGAGTGGACCAGGGAAAAGAAAAAGAAAATGTCAGTGCGCCTCCTGTTCTGACCTGCTTGTGGCCATTTTACTAGATCTTAACTGATCTGGTTATGCTCCCTATAATGCCTACCAAATAGTGAATAGATCCCTGGCTTATAGAATACCAAATAAAATAAAAATTATGCATGTAAAATTCTCAGATTCTTTCGTTCATCCATTCCACTGATAAATACTCATTAAGCATCTTTGTTATCCAGCCTGTGTCTAAACATTAAAAGCATCATTGTGACTAAGATGCAAGAGTCCTGCTTCCGTGGAACTCGGGTACCAGCCATTTCACTGGGAGGTGATTCAGCCTTCAGAAGTAGCAGCAGCAGGGAAATGTCTATTGGAGCAGGAGTTCTAGCATTAACCCCTTTACCAATTATCTCCTAATTGACATAAATCTTTTATCCACTGTTTTTGTCATTCCTCCAATTCCCTCACATGCTGGTTTAATAAAAATAATTGTTGTTAATAGAGTATAAGGTTTTGGGGGTAGTTATTTTGCTACTTGATTCTGATATCCCCATCTACTCATTTGCAAGAGAGATATTTTTATAATATTAGTAATTAAACTATTTTAAAATCCATTTTGCAAGCGTAAGTAATGGATAATGTGTTTATGACCACAGCAATGAATGAATATTTTTCATATTTTCATTGAGATGCAGATTAACTAGATTCCAACACTGATAAATATTTGGAAATGTGGATACTTTTCAATTTAACTGAGAGTCCACAAAATTCTCATGGTAGCTTATAACTTTCAGCATCAATATCTATGAATTAAGTAATCTCACCATGGTATCATTATGGACATTCAAGTGTATACTCCTGGTTGAAGCAAGCATATGAAAGAAAACATTATGATTATATTGGACTAGATTTTCCTCGAAATTTTGCAGTTGTATGGAGGTGATTTTTTTGAAACATTTATATTTAAATTCAACATCATTCCCTGCACTACAAGGATCCCAGGGGACTTTAGACTGAAGTTCTTGAAAAGTTACTCAATTAGCATAGTGGCTGCTGGTGACTAAAAGCACATGGGGTTTCTGGGTTGGGGAGATGGGAGCGGTGGGTTAGACAGCTCACGTCTTTACAGGGCTTTCCAGACACGTGTGCTGAACTAAAATATGCAGAAATGTGGCCTGTCTGCCTTCGACGTGAATCTGCCTTTTCATCTCCTGACATTATTTAATACTATGCACAATGAATCAAACCATAATGCACCAGCCAGGGCTATTCTGAAGAAAGATTGTGTGCAGAGTGACATTTCAACAACTCATTGCAGAAGATACACTGTCATTTCTCTGCCCACACCTTACTCAAGATAGCTCATGTCCTGATCCTCTCAAAAACGGGGGACAGGAAGAGTCAGCATCACCAACTGAATACCAATGGGGAGAGAGAGATATGTATATAGAGAAAGAGGCTCTGTTTCTTTCTCATTTATGAATTTAAAAATTAAGAAAGGTTAGTGGTTATTTTGTTTAAATTCAATATCTGAGCAAGAGGGTGTGGGAATTATTTCTAAGCAATTATTAACCACTGGTAGGAATCGATACTTTTAGAAAACGATAAGACTTGGTCCATAAATGAGATACATGCTTCTCTGCAGTAGGACCCAATTAGAAATACAACCTTCCAGGAGGGGGAGTTGGGAAGCTCAAGGAAACCAAACGGATTTCAATTTTCAGACTGGCTGAATTCACCTTCCTCCATCAACAGACACACGTCTATAGAAGAATGCGGGAGGACCACACGCTTCTCTCGGGGAAAAGTAAAGCTCATTTTTCTGACTCTCTGGGAAGCAATGTTTTAAAAAATATTTTTAACATGTACAACATGCAGCATCTCAGGAGCCTGAATATGACAAGGGCAGAGCTAGGCTCCTTGTGCAGCTGAGTCACTGAAAGCTAAACCACTAATTACAACACGCAATGCGTGGTGGGTATGCTTGGTGTCTTCTGGTGGGTGTTACTTTGACTGAAATTGGGGTCCAATAATTATGAAAAAACATGGGTATGAAAAGACAAAAGATATTTAAATTTACACTCCAATGTTTTTATATAATATTTAATACACCCTCCATCCAAATACTAGGAATGGCTGTTTAAAAGGTTTTATCTGATTTAACTAGAAATCTAACACAGACACATTTTGCATGGTTATTTCTCTTACACAGGCTGTCACAATGATATCATGACAGTAGACTAGAATTATAAGATCTTTATTGTCATATCACTGATGGAGTAAAGAGAAAATAATATTTTTCATAGCTAAGCTGCTACTAATGCATTCACAAGCGATTAACTTATTGCATTAAGACAATCAATATGTTAGTGATCTCTGTTTAAATTTCAGTTAATGTGTTAATCCATCATTCAAAATGTTCATGTAAGTGGATCACATATGTACATGTAGTACGTGCTTCCTGCTTAACTTTCGCTTTAAAAAAA